>NC_092337.1:65412500-66612500 GCF_046630445.1 Rutidosis leptorrhynchoides
GTACTTAAACTTTATATATGTGTGGGTTATACAACGGCATAAACTTTCCCCTTAGCTCGGTAACGTTTAGTCATTGGTCTTTGAACCGGTGAACGCGAATCTTAGATATGGATCCATAGGGTTTGACATCTCCACTCGGGCTAGTAGCGTTAGTATTTAACGGGTGCTTAATACTTCGTAAACTTACGCACTCACCAAGTGTACTTTTAGGGGATGATATTACGTTAAGTTAGTTACCAAGTGCCCACGGTTGAACATATATTTTTCATACTATTTTGAAACACTGAAATCTCGTGGGCTACCTTACATTACTGTTATACTTAAACTATAGCTCACCAACATTCGTGTTGACGTTTTTAAGCATGTTTTCTCAGGTGCTTAGGGGTTTGATTGCTTCCGCTGTCGTAGTATTGCTGTGTAGACACCCGCTGCTTCTGTTAGAGATGTCTTCGCATGAAACATTTATTTTGCATTCAAACTATGTTACTTTTGAAACAATGAATTTGTAATGACCATTGGGTCACGTACTATTATTATTGCCTTCTATTCGTAGAAGCACACTATCGTATGTTAAACATTTGACGTTGGTTATGACGTTACCTTTTCTTATGAATGCAAACTTATTTTAAAACAGCATATAGTGTTTGACCTTGTAATGATCCTGTTGTTGATGATCCGTACATGTTAATTTTGTACGGGGCATCACAATGGGATGTTATCTTGTATCCTTCGAGTTAGTTCGTCTAGGATCAAAGCGAAAAGATAAGGGCTAAGGGCTGATCCCTGATGTAAACCTACCTCTACCGGAAAAAACTCTGTGTTTCCTACCGCCGTACGTACGCGAGTCTTCGCCCCCTCGTACATATCTCTGATAGTTCTTATATATCTACTTAGGACACCCCTAACATTAAGAGTCTTCTAAATCAACTCGCGCGGGACACATTCATAAGCCTTTTCCAAGTCTAAGAACGCCATGTGTAGGTTCTTTTGTTTTTCCCTATATTTCTCCATAAGGGTTCTAACGATGTGAATCGCCTCCATCGATGAACGTCCGGGCATGAAACCAAATTGGTTCTCTAAAACCTTTGTCTCGCGTCGGAGCCTCGTCTCAATCACTCTCTCCCAAAGCTTCATAGTATGACTAAGTAACTTTATGCCTCTGTAATTACCACATATTTGCGCATCTCCATTGTTTTTGTAAATAGGAATAACCTCACTGAGTCTCCATTCCATAGGCATCTTTGCACTTCTAAACGTCGTATTGAAAAGGTTTGTCAACAATTTAACCCCATCGCCTCCTAGGCACCTCCACGCCTCAATCGGAATTTGGTCTGGTCCTACAGCTTTGTTTCTTCCCATCTTTCGTAGGGCCGATCTAACTTCCTCCTGGTTAATCCTCGTGCAGAAACAGTTGTTTTGATATTCACGAACCTCGTGGAGTTCCCTGTCCCGCTCTGTTCTTTCCCTGCCGAAAAGGGATGCAAAATACTCTTCCCATCTTTTCCTAATAAGGTCTTCTCTCACTATACTTTGACCTGCTTCGTCCTTAATATATTTGACGTTAACTAAGTCCCTGCCTCTTCGCTCCCTAGCTTTAGCTATTCTAATTAACACTAATTAATCAAACACTAATCCATGCTGGCATCTAAAACCGGAATGAACCATGAGTGTGCTGGTTGAATGGTTATGACCCTGGCCTTCTATAGTGGAGGTCATGAGTTCGATTCTAGGCACCCACAGTTATCCACTCATGGCCACAGAGGTTTGCCTGCAATGACTCCGGGCTGCTCGCGTAGCGAGTAGTCGTCCTGGGATTAGTCAAGTTGACTGTTTAGATACCCAGGTTAAAAAAAAATCTAAAACCGGAATGAATTTACACATAAGAAAAAGGGTGACGATATATCCACCATAGTTTTTACTTATTCCACCATAATTTATGCTTTAACAGATTGTACCGTACAATATGTTAATGTACAGTTATGGTGGAAGAAGTAAAAATGATTATGGATATATCATCCCCCTAAGAAAAACCCCAAAATTTCATCTCCTGCCTCATCTGCAATACATCTACTTCAAACTCTAATACATCAAAACCAAAAAATTTCATCTCCTACTCTATCTACAATACATCTGATTCAAACCCTAATACATCAAAGCACCATTACAATCACAAGATGCAATTGTCGATGACAGAGGCATCTTTGGACATAGGCAAGATAGGCAACCGCCTAGGGCCCAAAAAGTTTGAAGGGCCCAAAATTTTATATATATATATATATATATATATATATATATATATATATATATATATATATATATATATATATATATATATATATATATATATATATATATATATATATATATATCTCAAAATATTCTATTTAGTTAAATAAAAAATAGTCAATTAAAGTTGTAATATTGTTATTTTAAATAATTAAATGCATTGTAAGTATATACAAATTAATTAATTTAAGTATTATCTTTTTATATGCATTAAAAAGTTAAACGTGTGTGAGGGCCCATTTTTGTTTTCGCCTAGGACCTTCGAATTGTTGAGACGGCACTGGTCGATGAATCAAAAATCAAACACCATTAGAAGGTTTAATCATGTGAATCGCGATTGGTGATGTAAATGGCGATCAAGCAGATGCGCTTGTGTATGAATCAAACAATCAATCGCCATTAGAAGGGTTGATCATGTCTCTGCGATCAGATTTAATATATCTGTAAGTTTCAATTTTCTTATAATGTTCGATTTAAAATTCGAGTAGTCACAGATACATCGATTGTTATTTTCGTGGATCGTGCTATTTTAAATTAGGGTTTTTGATTTTGTTTAAAAACACATTTAATTTGTTGCAGAAGACAACATAGTCATTTTCGTGTATAGATTTTTTATTTGTAACATAATATATTAACTTGATTTTGTAAGTCGTGAATTATTGTGAATCTTATATATTGAGGTTTTAGTTGAAAAATCAAAAGATCTGTTGCAGAAGTCAACATATTCAGCTTGTGTATGAAAACCTGAAATAAAATGTCTCTAAGTTGTTGTATATCAGATGTCATTGGACGATTAAGTGGAGTTGATGACATCAAGGAACATGTAAACGAGGAGTGAAGTCATGATATCTGAATGCAGAGTTATCAGATCACATGTTCGAAATCAATTCCTGAGTATCACATTTCTGATATGATGTATTTGTAAGTTTTCAACTTGATAAGTGTAAAACAATTTAGAAGAAACATGTCCTCTACGCTCATTTAGTTCTTTATTTGGCTTTTCTGTATTCGTGTGATTAGGGTGACAAGATGGACATAATATACCTCTTAGATAACGCGTCTGAATGGGTTATACATGGTGTTTGGAAAGCTAGAAATGTGCTTAATATCTGGACCATTTCAACTTATCTATTTTTGTATCTGAGCCATTTACATTTACCTGCTTGTATCTGACCCATTTGACTAAATAGGTTGTAACTGTCTCATAGAGTCTGATGTATAGTATAACTTGGTACAAAAATAAAATTTATGGTTTTCTTTATAAATGTATAAGCTAATTTTCAAATATCGAGTCAGCCATGCTGATATAATCCTTCTTTTTGCAACCCTGCAAAAAGAAGAGATTTTGATATTTAATTAGCAATTTTTTTTGTTTAATTTTTGTTTGAAACATGGATGGTAGATATTTTTAAAATCTACACTTATATATGATAAATAAATGGCGTAAATGGGAGTTGCTATGAGGTTAGATCATATGTATGAGGTTCGTTCGTTTGTTTACCACCCAAATGTAATTAAACGTGTATTTAGTTAACGTCTACTAATACTCAGATTTCTTTACTTGATTTTGTGGTTTGACTTTTTTTATAAGTATAAATGACTATCAATTAGCCTGTTATGTTTGCATATATTGACCCGTATCCTGAGTTGATGCTCGAAACTTTCACGCACTTTACAATTAGCCACTAATAAAAAGTTATGTTGCTTATTATTTTCAAGAAACTGGAGGCAGACTAAAAGAAGATGAAGCTAGGAAGTACTTTTAGCAACTCATTAATGCAGTTGACTATTGCCATAGTTGAGGTGCTTTTCTTCAAGATCTTAAGGTCGTAATTCTATCATAATTATTCATACTTGATGCACTACTTATATATATGAATTGCATTAGAAATGGAAAAATGTGTGCAAGTCTATGCGTACATAAGTGTTCCATACCCATTTAAACCTTAATCCATTTTGACCCGTTATGTAACCTGCTTAGAGAATCATCATGCTACCTTTATATTTGGTATATCAAGCATGCATTTGACAAATAGGGTTTTAAATGATGTTTTGCAGCCTGAAAATTTACTCTTGGATGCTACTGGATGTCTAAAGGTCTCTGATTTCGGACTAAGCGCACTGCCTCAACAAGTTCGAGTTAGCATTGTACTTTCCTTTTATGTTAAGTTTGTTGACATTAAAAAATGAGAAGTCCCTACAGTTCTTACAGTCTTAACACAGGAGCAATGGATTTTAAACCTCATTTTACCCGTTTGTGCAGGTAAAATGAGAAGTACCTACAGTTCTTAACTCACAGTAGCAATGGATTTTGCGAAACATTTATTTATGGGTACATTTAGTTTATTAATCATCTTAATGGAAGTGAGTCGAATGGAAGATCGTAGCCCCTCTTGACCCGACAGTATTTGTGGATGCAGTGGCCCAAACTTATTTGTATAATGCTGGTGGTCTGGTACATTAACTTTAATTCATGAACTATAATATGGATTCTGTTATTTCAATTTCATTCTCACACAACTATACTTATCTATACAATGTTTACATCAACTTCATCTAACTTATATGATATATTTTAGTGCAGTAACTAAGAGCTAAATGCGTTGAATCTTCAAACCTTAATTTCAGCAAATTGTTGACACACTCAGCCTTCAACGCCCATGGCTGAAATGGAATAGTTAAAGCGTTTGAGATAAAGAATTTTAGATACGTATATGAACCAACAGGTATATCATTTGTTACTTTGTGCATTTTTATGTAAATGTCAGTCGAGGTGAATTTCTATTTGTGTTGTAAATTTGCTCAGTCTACTACACATTATTTGTTCATATGAGAAGGCTATGTTAGTTTTATATAAAGTAGTCAGTAGCAATGCACAATTTTGTTAGGAATTAATTAATATTCAACGATGGTCAATTAAGTTTATTGAACACTTCTATAAATTAGATAATATTGTGATGGTTTACTTTCAAAGAAGACAAAGGAGAATGAATTGGCAAATAAAGACCAACTAACCCATTTTCATTTCCTACTCAACCAGTGCGACCCATCCATTTTGCCACCTTTAATACTTTCTTTGTAATCTCTTACTTTAATTTTTCTACAAGTGTTCTCTAGCTTAAGTTATTAATTATAAACTTTCAGTAAGTTTGGTGATTGATAAGATTGCTAACAGACTGAGGATTTGCATTCATGCATTATGCAACAAAAGATGAATCTGACAGACTTCATATAGGGTATGCAACTATGCATGGAAAGTTTAGTCATAAATTATCTTTTTATACTAGAATGCTATACCTTATGAGGTTGCAATTCATATAGTTGTAAATCTCCAGTATTTTTTCAAGTCTTATATTCATTGAATCAAAATGTAGCTGTAAACTACTTTGAAAGTATGTACTACTAACCGTACGCTTTGTTTATCATTCAATTGCAGTTCCAGTCAAGGGAGTGTCATGAAGATCAGTCGCTTTTTTTATTATTCGAACTAGCTGGCAAGCATATGGGTTGGTATTTTCATTCTTTTTTTTATTGATAATAGTTGTAGAAGTCTAATTCTTGATATAACATTTAGATAGGTATAAGTCATTAATTAGATAGCAAATATCTCAGTTCATATCCTTTTTTTCCCTTGTTCTACATTTGGAATGTTTAACCTATTTACTTGCATATATGTTGAACAACATTTCGATTAATGCATAAGCTAATAGGTTTCTTTGATGAACTTACTGTTAGGTTGAACAACTAAAAATGATATTCAAGTTCTGTGGTTCACTTGGAGGACTATTGGAAGAGGTCGTGTTTGTCAAATGCCACTTTGTTTATGCTACACCGAGGTTACGCTTGTCACACTAAACAGTTTCGATATACTGTATTTAAGTTCTTTCCATTTTTTTGGTGATTTGTGATATTACCTTTTAACATAACATTAAAGTTTATTGTAGATACTTATAACTTATTTTTCATTGTTTTTTTAGGCGTAGAACACACAAGTTCAGAAACTCAGATAACTACACCGGTTTTGGCTAGGGCTTAGATCGTTTAGCAATCTTGTGTGTTACGTTGTGATTTGATAAAGTTAAGAGTTCATATTGATTTATATTTGTTGGAAGATTTGACAAGCCCAACACACCCACTATAGAGAATCTAGACTATACTAGACTCACTACACCAACACTTTGACGTTGATTAGCCTTTAATTTTATGAATTCCTAGTGCACAATAGTACTTAGGCGACAGTGTCGACCATATATCATTTAGGCGGTATAACCGACCATGTATCACTTAGGTGGCAGAACCGACCATATAATAAGAACAACACAAGTGCACTAAGAACTTAAACACAAACTAAGGCTTAACCGGGAAACTTAACAAAGAACACTTTTATTAATACAAAGAAACAATTACAATATTATGGACTCAACTCACACTCTTACTTCTTCACAACTTCTACTTCTAACTCTTATTCACTTCTTACTTCTTCTCTACTTCATACTTCACTTATTCACTCCTTACACAAATGAACTACTCATCACCCATATTTATACTACCCCATGGAACATTCTAGAAACTAGATATTTCCATGGATAAATATCTAGATATTTTCTACACATACAAATATCTAGATTTTTCTATCAAATACAAATTTCTAGATTTTTTCTACCATATTCTAAATTCTAGATATTTTCTTATACATATTAATATCTAGATATTTTACATACATATATATATATATATATATATATATATCTAATAATACCAAATTTGCATTGTATTTTAACACTCCCCTCAATGCAAATTTCCAACGATGTCTTGCAGACCATTCCAAGTGCTTCTCTGAATTTTGTAAACTTCAGTTTACTTAGGCTCTTGGTGAATATATCTGCAACCTGTTCATCTGTCTTTGTTGGCATCATCTTGATTTTCCCTTCAAGGACCTTCTCGTGAACATAATGATAGTGCACTTCTATATGTTTTGTTCTTGCATGAAAGACTGGATTCTCTGCTAGTCGTATAGCTGATAGGTTATCGCAGAAAAGCTTTACTTGATAATCTGTTGATTGATGAAGATCTTCCATTAGCTGCTTCAACCAAGTAATTTCTTGTGTTGCTGATGCTGCCGATTGATATTCTGCTTCAGTGCTTGATAAGGATACTGTTGGTTGTCTCTTGCTACACCATGATATTACTCCCGATCCAAGAGTAAACATGTATCCAGTTGTTGACCGTCGTGTATCATAGTCTCCAGCGTAATCGGCATCACAATATCCAGTCACCCGACATTCTTTTGTTCTCTTATATAAAATGCCAAAGTTAATAGAGCCTTTAACATATCTTAAGATGAGTCGTACAACATCAAGGTGAGGCTTCTTCGGATTGCTCATGTATCGACTAACCACTCCAACTGCATAAGATATGTCAGGCCGGCTTAGTGTGAGATAAATAAGACTTCCGACCAACTTTCGATACATGGTAACATCTTGAAGACTTTTTCCTTCATCTGCTCTTAGTTTTGTATTCGGATCCATCGGAGTTGAGATAGGTTTGCAATTAAGCATTCCGTACTTTTGTAAAAGATCTCGCGCATATTTCTGTTGTCCCAGAAATAATCCTTTTCTTTTCTGCTCTATTTCGAGTCCAAGAAAATGTTTGAGTTCTCCAAGCTCCTTCATATGAAATCTGATAGACAGATTCTCTCTTGTTCTTTAGATCTCCTCATAGTGATCTCCCGTGATGATTAAGTCATCCACATATACTAGCACTATGGCTAGTTTTCCTTGATCTTGTTTCACAAATAAACTAGAATCTGAAGGAGAAACTATAAAACCACTTTGTACCAAGAACTCGCCAATATTCCCGTACCAAGTTCTTGGAGCCTGCTTCAAGCCGTATAGTGCTTTCTTTAATTTGCAGACATGGTCAGGATGGATCTTGTTCTCAAAGCCTCTTGGTTGCTCCATATAAATGTTTTTGTCAAGTTCTCCATGTAAGAAAGCGTTCTTGACATCCATCTGCCATAACTTCCAAGATTTGCTGGCGGCTAAAGCTAGTAGAGCTCGAATTGTTGTGATCTTCGCCACTGGACTAAACGTTTCTTCATAATCCAGCCCATATTGTTGAGAAAAATCTCTAGCAACAAGTCGAGCTTTATACCTTTCAATGGAGCCATCTAATCGAGTCTTCACCTTGTAAACCCATTTACAAGATATTGGTTTTACATCTTTTGGCTTTGGAACTAAACTCCATGTCTGGTTTTCTTTTAGTGCATTAATTTCTTCTTCCATCACTTTCTGCCATTCTTGACTTTGTGCTGCTTCTTCATAAGTGGAAGGCTCAATAGGTATTGATTCATCCACATGAGCAGCATTGGCATACCTCAGATTAGGTTGCCTCGTCCTTGTTGATCTCCGTAATTCTTGCACATGCTCCTCGGCATCCATTTGGCTTGGACGAACCTCTTCGGATGTAGATTGATGTACCCCAGTTTTCCATGGACTCGTTTCCTTAGAGTACGATCCATCTCCTTCTTTAATTGGATCTGATATGTGCTCTTTATGTTCTTCTTTCTCTTCTGGAACTTCTTCTAATCCATGAGATTCTGGAAGCTCTATCTTTTGAGGTAACCACCATGAAGAAGCTTCATCAAATACCACATTTCTTGAAGTATAACACTTTCCAGTATTTGGATCACAACATCTCCATCCTTTTCTTGATTCATCATAACCGACAAAAATGCACCGAATTGCCTTCTTATCAAATTTTCTTCGTAGATGATCTGGTACGAAGACGTAGCATACACATCCAAAAACCTTGAGATGGTTGACGGTTGGCTTGATCTTCCATAATCTTTCAAATGGTGAAATATATCCCAACTTTGTTTGTGGGAGTCTGTTAATCACGTATGAAGCCGTCCTCATACATTCGGCCTAAAATCTTCCTGGTACATTCTTACCATGAAGCATACTTCGACAGGTTTCAGCAAGATGAAGATTCTTACGTTCTGCCACTCCATTCTGTTGTAGAGTATTAGGACAAGTTAATTATATTTTAATCTTGTGCTTCTCAAGATAGATATTGGACTCAGTCGATAAATATTCTCCTCCATTATCTGTGCGTAAGCACCTAATCTTATTATTGAGCTCACTTTCTATCTTCTTCTTGAACTCTTTAAACTTCTGAAAAGTCTCCGACTTTTCCTTCATGAAGTAAACCCACACATACATTGAGAAGTCATCAATAAATGTCACCATATACTTCATTCCTCCAAGTGATGTTTGTTTCACTGGGCCAAAGACGTCTGAGTGTATGAGCTCTAGTGGTGTCTTGGACTGATATTGTGACTCCTTGAATGGCAATTGGTGAGCTTTTCCAAATTGACATCCATCACATATTGTATCTGTTCGGATATCAATTTGAGGAAGCCCATTTACTATGCATTTCACCATCATCTCCTTTAACTTATTGTAGCCCACATGCCCAAGACGTTCATGCCACAGATTAGCCGTCTCATTCTTTAGAGTCTTATCCACATATGCTGTTTCAGCAGATAGTACATAGACCGACTCTATTCTTCTTCCTTGCATAATTGGATTGCCAACCACCTTCACTCTCTTGAATACGGACACATCTTCTGGTCCAAAGAGCACATAATTCCCTTCTGCTGTCATTTGTGGTACTGACAGTAAATTCTTCTTTAGGCCAGGGACAAGATACACCTTCTCGAGCTGGAGCTTATGAGAGTCACCTTCATTTGGAATTATTGTCTTTCCAATGTAAGAAATAGACAACCTTGAATTGTTGGCCGTTAACACGACTCTCTTTCCTTTGTAATCCTCCATTTCTTGCAGCTTCGTCCTATCATTGGTCATATGATTTGAGCACCCAGAATCGATGATCCAATCATCTTTGTAGTTTATTTTTGACTTTAAAGTTGTTGTAAGAGCTTGATCATCTATGTCAGCTTCAACAGAGAGTCCAGCTTCTGCATCCCATGTTTCCCCATTAATGGTTGCTTCGAATGTGACCTCTTTCTTCTCATCTCTTGCGGCGGCCACATTTCCTTCAAAAGTTCGCCTTCTGGGGAATCTACAATCTCGAGCAAAATGACCCTTCTTGCCACAATTGAAGCATTCACCATTCTTTCTCTTATCATTTTTCTCGTATTGTTGGCGATGATCTATTCTTCCTTGTTGAGCTCCCCCTGAAGCGTTGTCTTTTGATTTTGGGTGACCCTTCCACCCATATGTCTTACTTTCTTTCATCGCCTCTTGTCTTTGAGATGTTGCTTTCTTCTTATTGGTGAAGAGTGCATCTTCTCCGTCTTTTATGGTTACTTCATTCATATGCTTGGCTAATGCCTCTTGATTAGCCAATAAATTCTCCAGCTCTATTAATGATGGTTGAGTAGGTCATCCTCTCACAGCAGCTATAAATCCATTATACTCGGATCTTAAGCCGTGGATGATAATTCTCTTCATCCTTGCATCACTCACTTTCTCTTCAGGAGCAAGTTGAGATATCTCACGACAAATAGATTTCACCTTGGTGAAATATTGAGAAATATATAGACTTCCTTGTGAGATACCCGCAAGCTCATTTTCCAAGAGCTAGAGGCGTGCTTCATTCTTCTTTGAAAATAATTTTTCAAAAGCTTCCCAAGCTGCCTTTGGTGTTTTCTCGTCACGGATGTGCTCCAATAGATCCTCCTCGATTGTAGTCTTCAATATAAATAAAGCCTTCCCGGCCATGATGTTTCATTTTCTCAAGGCTTCGACATTTTCTTTCGGTGGAGGCGTTGTGTCACTACCAGTAACTATTTCTCACAAATCCTGTCCTTGTAGGTAGGATTCTATGCAAGTCCGCCAATAACCATAGTTGTGGTTATTGAGACTCTTGATTCCACTGCTCGTACTTACAAGATCTGCCATCATGACGTCTAACGTCAATAAGCTTGGTCCCGGACCAATGAGCTTTCACAGTTCCTAACTGTGCTCTGACAGAATCTCCCTTAGGGCCTTGGTGTTAACAAGAAGATGTAAACGTCCAACGTATACCGATGAGTACCTCCACTAGCAATGGTCCCGAACGACCCGCTCTGATACCAATTGTTGGAAGCTTTGACGAGCCCAACACACACACTATAGAGGATCTAGACTATACTAGACTCACTACACCAACACTTTGACATTGATAAGCCTTTAATTTTATGAATTCTTAGTGCACAATAGTACTTAGGCGACAGTGTCGACCATATATCATTTAGGCGGTATAACCGACCATGTATCACTTAGGCGGTAGAGCCGACCATATGATAAGAACAACACAAGTGCACTAAGAACTTAAACACAAACTAAGGCTTAACCGGGAAACTTAACAAAGAACACTTTTATTAATACAAAGAAACAATTACAATATTATGGACTCAACTCACACTCTTACTTCTTCACAACTTCTACTTCTAACTCTTATTCACTTCTTACTTTTTCTCTACTTCATACTTCACTTACTCACTCCTTACACAAATGAACTACTCATCACCCATATTTATACTACCCCATGGAACATTCTAGAAACTAGATATTTCCATGGATAAATATCTAGATATTTTCTACACATACAAATATCTAGATTTTTCTATCAAATACAAATTTCTAGATTTTTCCTACCATATTCTAAATTCTAGATATTTTCTTATACATATTAATATCTAGATATTTTATATATATATATATATATATATATATATATATATATATATATATATATATATATATATATATATATATATATATATATATATATATATATATAATAATAATACCAAATTTGCATTGTATTTTAACAATATTAACTTGTGAATTGATGGAGTTCTGTTTCTTCTGTAAGTTATATAGTCGATGCTTATGATTGTCTGTAATTGTTTCTTTATTAGTAATTTGTTAGAAAGTCTGATTTGCAGTTTTCACCTTTTTCAATTATTTTTTGGAAATAAGGATATTGAAATTCTTTGTGACTTTTTTGGTGACCTGTTCAATTTACGTTACCTATATTTATGTGTATTAAATAAATTCACATATACTCATAATAATTTGTGCATGCAATCTCTTTAAAAAACAGATTTTTTAGGCTTGGTAAGCATAAGAACACACTTTTTGTTTTCAAGTCTTGACTTTTGTGACTTTTTTGGTGATCTGTTCAATTTACGTTACCTATATTTTTAACTGAGTTCATAAATTGTTTTATAAATTGGAAAGGAATAAATGTTTCTAATACGAGTGTAACTCTGGACCAAAGGGCCATGGCAGTATAAGTACACTAACTCATATAGTCTAATTTTTATTTTTTCTCATGATGGCAATCAAAAGAACACTATGGACGGGCTCATATTTCTTGCATATACTATCGTCCACCATATCTTTTTGTTATTTATAGTTTCTATTAGTTTTGCTGACATAGCTTCTATACTTTTGTTAATCTCTTTTACTTTTGTTATAATGTTATTTGAAAAGCATTTCATAAAAAATGTAATACATTAATATTACAATTGTATTCATGTATATGACCCATATTACCACCTGTCATAGTCAACAGTTGTATAGTCAATAAAGTTTAGTTCAGAGGTTTATATCCAACCCATGTCTTATGTCGTACCAGTTTGCCAGGTCAAGAGGAAAGTTGAACAGGCTGCAAAATCAAGAGTACAACTTCTTCAAACACTTGTAGATTCTAAACTTGAGCTTTCAACTATTCTTGCATCTCTTGGAGAAGAGGAAGAAGACAAAAACATCAACAACTCATATTCGACAGCGCCATCGAAACCCCTTTTGTTCGCATAGCTTCTATACTTTTGTTAACTTTTTTATTTTCATTATAATGTTGTTGAAAAGCATTTCATAAAAAAATGTAATACATGTTAAAATACAATGCAAATTTAGAATAATATGGAATTAGTTAATGTATATGGGTAAAATATCTAGATATTAATATGTATATGAAAAATATCTAGATATTAAAATGTAAGGAAAAATCTAGATATTTATGTGTGTAAGAAATATCTAGATATTTATATGTATAAAAATATCTAGATATTTATATATATCCATGGAAATATCTAGTTTCTAGAAACTTCCATGGAGTAGTATAAATATAGGTGGGTGTTTCATTTGTGTAAGGTGTGAGTAAGTGAAGTGTGAAGTAGAGAAGAAGTAAGAAGTGAAGAAGAGTTAGAAGTAGAAGTTGTGAAGAAGTAAGAGTGTGAGTTGAGTCCATAATATTGTAATTGTTTCTTTGTATTAATAAAAGTGTTCTTTGTTAAGTTTCTCGGTTAAGCCTTAGTTCGTGTTTGAATTCTTAGTGCACTTGTGTTATTTTTATTATATGGTCGGCTCTGCCGCCTAAGTGATATATGGTCGGTTATACCGCCTGAATGATATATGGTCGACACTGTCGCCTAAGTATTATTGTGCATTAAAGATTTATAAAATCAAAGGCTAACCAACGTCAAAGTGTTGGTGTAGTGAGTGAGTATAACCTAGGTCCTCTATAGTGGGTGTGTTGGGCTCGTCGAAGCTTCCAACAACTGGTATCAGAGCGGGTCGTTCGGGACCATTTCTAGTGGAGGAAATCAGTAAACGTTGGACGTTTACATCGACTTGTTTTCACCAAGGCTCTAAGGGAGATTCTGTCAGAGCACAGTTTGGAACTGTGAAAGCTCATCGATCAGGGACCAAGCTTATTGGACGTTGGACGTCATGATGGCAGATTTTGCAAGTACGAGCAGTGGAATCAAGCGTCTCAATAACCACAACTATGGTTATTGGCGGACTTGCATAGAATCCTACCTACAAGGACATGATTTATGGGAAATAGTTGCTGGCAGTGACACAACGCCTCCACCGAAAGAAAATGCCGAAGCCTTGAGAAAATGGAACATCAAGGCCGGGAAGGCTTTATTTATACTGAAGACTACAATCGAGGAGGATCTATTGGAGCACATCCATGACGAGAAAACACCGAAGGCAGATTGGGAAACTTTTGACAAGTTATTTTCAAAGAAGAATGAAGCACGCCTCCAGCTCTTGGAAAATGAGCTCGCAGGTATCTCACAAGGAAGTTTGTCTATTTCCCAGTATTTCACCAAGGTGAAATCTATTTGCCGTGAGATATCTCAGCTTGCTCCTAAAGAGAAAGTGAGTGATGCAAGGATGAAGAGAATTATCATCCATGGCTTAAGATCCGAGTATAATGGATTTATAGCCGCTGTGAGAGGATGGCCTACTCAATCATCATTAATAGAGCTGGAGAATCTATTGGCTAATCAAGAGGCATTAGCCAAGCAGATGAATGAAGTAATCATAAAAGACGGAGAAGATGCACTTTTCACCAATAAGAAGAAAGCAACATCTCGAAGACAAGAGGCGATGAAAGAAAGTAAGACATATGGGTGGAAGGGTCACCCAAAATCAAAAGGCAACGCTTCAGGGGGAGCTCAACAAAGAAGAAGAGATCATCGCCAACAATACGGGGAAAATGATAAGAGAAAGAATGGTGAATGCTTCAACTGTGGCAAGAAGGGTCATTTGCTCGAGATTGTAGATTCCCCAGAAGGCGAACTTTCGAAGGAAATGTGTCCGCCTCAAGAGATGAGAAGAAAGAGGTCACATTCGAAGCAACCATTAATGAGGAAACATGGGATGCAGAAGCTGGACTCTCTGTTGAAGCTGACATAGATGATCAAGCTCTTACAACAACTTTAAAGTCAAAAATAAACTACAAAGATGATTGGATCATCGATTCTAGGTGCTCAAATCATATGACCAACGATGGGACAAATTTGCAAGAAATGGAGGATTACAAAGGAAAGAGAGTCGTGTTGATAGCCAACAATTCAAGGTTGTCTATTTCTCATATTGGAAAGACAATAATTCCAAACGAAGGCGACTCTCAAAAGCTCCATCTCAAGAAGGTGTATCTTGTCCCTGGCCTAAAGAAGAATTTACTGTCAGTACCACAATTAACAGCAGAAGAGAACTATGTGCTCTTTGTACCAGAAGATGTGTCTGTATTTAAGAGAGTAAAGGTGGTTGGCAATCCAGTTATGCATGGAAGAAGAATAGAATCGGTCTATGTATTATCTGCTGAAACAGCATATGTGGATAAGACTCGAAAGAATGAGACGGCTGATCTTTGGCATGAACGTCTTGGGCATGTGGGCTACAACAAGTTAAAGGAGATGATGGTGAAACACATAGTAAATGGACTTCCTCAAATTGATATCCGAACAGATACAATATGTGCTGGATGTCAATTTAGAAAAGCTCACCAATTGCCATTCAAGGAGTCACAACATCAGTCCAAGACACCACTAGAGCTCATACACTCAGACGTCTTTGGCCCAGTGAAACAAACATCACTTGGAGGAATGAAGTATATGGTGACATTCATTGATGACTTCTCAAGGTATGTGTGGGTTTGCTTCATGAAGGAAAAGTCAGAGACTTTTCTGAAGTTTAAAGAGTTCAAGAACAAGGTAGAAAGTGAGCTCAATACTAAGATTCGATGCTTACGCACAGATAATGGAGTAGAATATTTATCAACCGAGTTCAATATCTATCTTGAGAAACACAAGATCAGAAGGCAATTAACTTGCCCTAATACTCCACAACAGAATGGAGTGGCAGAACGTAAGAATCGTCATCTTGCTGAAACCTGTCGAAGTATGCTTCATGGTAAGAATGTAACAGGAAGATTTTGGGCCGAATGTATGAGGATGGCTTCATACGTGATTAACAGACTCCCACAAACAAAGTTGGGATATATTTCACCATATGAAAGATTATGGAAGATCAAGCCAACCGTCAACCATCTCAAGGTTTTTGGATGTGTATGCTACGTCTTCGTACCAGATCATCTACGAAGCAAATTTGATAAGAAGGCAATTCGATGCATTTTTGTCGGTTATGATGAATCAAGAAAAGGATGAAGATATTGTGATCCAAATACTGGAAAGTGTCATACTTCAAGAAATGTGGTATTTGATGAAGCTTCTTCATGGTGGTCACCTCAAAAGATAGAGCTTCCAGAATCTCATGGATTAGAAGAAGTTCCAGAAGAGAAAGAAGAACATAAAGAGCACATATCGGATCCAATTAAAGAAGGAGATGGATTGTACTCTAAGGAAACGAGTCCATGAAAAACTGGGGTACATCAATCTACATCCGAAGAGGTTCGTCCAAGCCAAATGGATGCCGAGGAACATGTGCAAGAATTACAGAGATCAACAAGGCCGAGGCAACCTAATCCGAGGTATGCCAATGCTGCTCATGTGGATGAATCAATACCTATTGAGCCTTCCACTTATGAAGAAGCAGTACAAAGTCAAGAATGGCGGAAAGCAATGGAAGAAGAAATTAATGCACTAAAAGAAAACCAAACATGGAGTTTAGTTCCAAAGCCAAAAGATGTAAAACCAATATCTTGTAAATAAGTTTACAAGGTGAAGACTAGATCAGATGGCTCCATTGAAAGGTATAAAGCTCGACTTGTTGCTAGAGGTTTTTCTCAACAATATGGGTTGGATTATGAAGAAACGTTTAGTCCAGTGGCGAAGATCACAACAATTCGAGCTCTACTAGCTTTAGCCGCTAGCAAATCTTGGAAGCTGTGGCAGATGGATGTCAAGAACGCTTTCTTACATGGAGAACTTGACAAAGAAATTTATATGGAGCAACCAAGAGGCTTTGAGAACAAGTTTCATCCTGACCATGTCTGCAAATTAAAGAAAGCACTATACGGCTTAAAGCAGGCTCCAAGAGCTTGGTACGGGAAGATTGGCGAGTTCTTGGTACAAAGTGGTTTCACAGTTGCTCCTTCAGATTCTAGTTTATTTGTGAAACAAGATCAAGGAAAACTAGCCATAGTGCTAGTATATGTGGATGACTTAATCATCACGGGAGATCACTATGAGGAGATGCAAAGAACAAGAGAGAATCTATCTATCAGATTTCATATGAAGGAGCTTGGAGAACTCAAGCATTTTCTTGGACTCGAAATAGAGCAGAAAAGAGAAGGATTATTTCTGGGACAACAGAAATATGCGCGAGATCTTTTACAAAAGTACGGAATGCTTAATTGCAAACCTATCTCAACTCCGATGGATCCGAATACAAAACTACGAGCAGATGAAGGAAAAAGTCTTCAAGATGTTACCATGTATCGAAAGATTGTCGGAAGTCTTATTTATCCCACACTAAGCCGGCCAGACATATCTTATGCAGTTGGAGTGGTTAGTCGATACATGAGCAATCCGAAGAAGCCTTACCTTGATGTTGTACGACGCATCTTAAGGTATGTTAAAGGCACTATTAACTTTGGTATTTTATACAAGAGAACAAAAGAATGTCACGTGACTGGATACTGTGACGCCGATTATGCTGGAGACTATGATACACGGCGATCAACAACTGGATACATGTTTAGTCTTGGATCGGGAGTAATATCATGGTGCAGCAAGAGACAACCAACTGTATCCTTATCAAGCACCGAAGCAGAATATCGATCGGCAGCATCAGCAACACAAGAAATTACTTGGTTGAAGCAGCTAATGGAAGATCTTCATCAATCAACAGATTATCAAGTAAAGCTTTTCTGCGATAACTTATCAGCTATACGTCTAGCAGAAAATCCAGTCTTTCATGCGAGAACAAAACATATAGAAGTGCACTATCACTATGTTCGCGAGAAGGTCCTTGAAGGGGAGATCAAGATGATGCCAACAAAGACAGATGAACAGGTTGCAGATATATTCACCAAGAGCCTAAGTAAACCGAAGTTTACAAAATTCAGAGAAGCACTTGAAATGGTCTGCAAGACATCGTTGGAAGAAAATTTGCATTGAGGGGGAGTGTTAAAATACAATGCAAATTTAGAATAATATGGAATTAGTTAATGTATATGGGTAAAATATCTAGATATTAATATGTATATGAAAAATATCTAGATATTAAAATGTAAGGAAAAATCTAGATATTTATGTGTGTAAGAAATATCTAGATATTTATATGTATAAAAATATCTAGATATTTATATATATCTATGGAAATATCTAGTTTCTAGAAACTTCCATGGAGTAGTATAAATATAGGTGGGTGTTTCATTTGTGTAAGGTGTGAGTAAGTGAAGTGTGAAGTAGAGAAGAAGTAAGAAGTGAAGAAGAGTTAGAAGTAGAAGTTGTGAAGAAGTAAGAGTGTGAGTTGAGTCCATAATATTGTAATTGTTTCTTTGTATTAATAAAAGTGTTCTTTGTTAAGTTTCTCGGTTAAGCCTTAGTTCGTGTTTGAATTCTTAGTGCACTTGTGTTATTTTTATTATATGGTCGGCTCTGCTGCCTAAGTGATATATGGTCGGTTATACCGCTTGAATGATATATGGTCGACACTGTCGCCTAAGTATTATTGTGCACTAATGATTTATAAAATCAAAGGCTAACCAACGTCAAAGTGTTGGTGTAGTGAGTGAGTATAACCTAGGTCCTCTATAGTGGGTGTGTTGGGCTCGTCGAAGCTTCCAACAATACACTAATATTACAATTGTATCAAACACAACAATATTTGTGATACTATCTATATCATAAATGTACTGATATAACATTTTACGATTTCAATTTCTTTGATTAAGACTACCCGTACAACACAGGAGTTAACACTCTTGCCACCGAATTCTTGACGTCTTATCCAACAAATACGGAAATTGTAGCACATATAAATAGCGGAGAAAGTCTCCGATCATAATTATTCTAATTTCAGTTGTTCATCTCTTTTTGATCCAACCTAAAACCCTAGATTCATATACATCTTCTTCCAGGTATTATATTATTCTAATAATTGTCATAATCATAATCCCTATCACATCACTGATTCGACTTAATATACTCTGATCTTCGTTGCTCAGTCAATATCATATTATCCAATCATTCTAATTAGGGTTTACTGTATTAGTTTACTTTACTAATTTCAATCGAAGTTGCTGTAATATTCATTTTATATCCAATATGAAATTCAATTATATTCTATGTTAGATTCGGATCATACTGAGTATTTCTTTATTAATTGATCAAGTATTTTGCCTTTTGTTTGATATTTTTTCCTTACATACTCATAAAGGAAACATATATTTTTGTGAGTTGATTTATGATGTGCGAATTATAACTGATTACCGAATTTCGTTTTCGATTATAGATAATTAGGGTTTGTATGATGGGGGGAAGTTCGATTGATGAAGATTGGGAGTTTGCTTCTCCATTGAATATGCTTCGAACGCTCGTGTTAGTTGGAAGAACAGGTAACGGCAAAAGTGCGACGGGTAATAGTATCCTTGGAAAAAAAGAATTCTGTTCGAGAGCTAGCTCGGCTGGCGTAACTAGTACGTCTGAGCTCAGGACTACAGTACTCAACGATGGCCAGATGCTTAACGTGATCGATACACCTGGTATGTAACATTATATACGATTGGCGATTGAATGTCTATACTTGATGTGGTAATATAAGCTGTATGTTGTAAGTTATGAATGGTTTGATTTTGGATTGCTAACTGTAATGTGATGGCAGGACTGTTTGATTCGTCTGTTGATACTGAGTTTATTGGGAAGGAGATTGTTAAGTGTATCAATATGGCTAGGGATGGTATACATGGTGTTCTTGTTGTACTTTCAGTCCGGAATCGGTTTTCGGTTGAAGAAGAAGCTGCAATAAGTAGTTTGAGGACTTTATTTGGGAGTAAGATTAATGATTATATGATAGTTGTTTTTACTGGTGGTGATGAACTTGAAGAGAATGAACAGACTTTGGAAGACTTCTTACAAGACTGTCCTGTATCTCTAAAGGTGCTGTATATATAATTGCTTAATTTATTTAGTTTCTAATTTTTTTCTATTATAATTGACCATATTAATGACTATTGTTTCAGGAAACGCTTAGCATGTGTGGGGGTCGATGTGTGCTTTTTGATAACAGGACAAAAGATCCAAAGAAGAAAACTCAGCAACTACAAGAACTTCTCTCTGTAGTCAACATGGTGTTGACCAAGAACGATGGGAAGCCATACACCGATGAGATCTTTAGTGAGTTGAAGGTGAAGTTCTTTCATTACCCTTTTTTTTTCAAGTTCATTTTTATCTTATTATTACAAGCTTTTGATTATGTTTGGCGAACAATATATGTACTTGACAGAGAGGGACTAGGAAGCTTCATGAACAAACAGAAGAAGTTCAATCATTGCAAGGGTATAGTAAACAAGAAATTTCTGAGCTGACAGAGCAGATGCATAAATCATACGAAGAGCAACTTAAAAGAATCACAGAAATGGTATACTGTCACTACTATTGCGTTTTGTCTAGATATTAATTGTTAAATAGCTTAAGCGACTGACCTCTCTGTCTTAATTAATAATTATAATGCCATTAGTATACAAAAAGAACGTCTGCATTGGACTTTTACTTGGTACACAGGCTCAATCTTCTAAAGATGATGCCACCTACATTTCCATTTTCTAGTTTCTACTTGCACCTGGTATTCACAAAAGTTGTTGAACACTCAAATATTTAAGGTAAGGTTTCCAACCGACGAGATACTATGATGGTTTTGAACACACCTTTTGTTGACCACTCTAAAGCTTAGCAGCAAACCGTTGGCTGCATTTCAGTCCCAGCTTTATGCCAACTTAAAAGATAATGAAAACTACACCTGGCAATATACTCTCAAATTTGGGTCAAATGGGTTAAGCTTTTGGGTCAATTGGGTCTCGAAAAAAATTAGGCCTCGCAATGTAAACCAAAACGTCAAAAAGGTCCAATGAGTTTTTCTCCAACCTATTGGGTCAAATACAAAATATAAAAAAACGGGTCAAATGGGTATCAAATCCTAGAGTTCAATAGATAGAGACATGTCTAATGGGTCTTGTGCATAGGTCAAATGGGTCGAGCATAACAAGTTTCATCTATCAATTATGAAAGCATTACTGGTTATATCAATTATGATGTATATTAATAATTTCTTTTATATATAATAATTATTAATAATAAATAATAATAACTAAAACAATATAATAAGTGTAAAAAATCAAATGTTAAAGTATATGACCCGTTGGACCTAATTGACCCATCTGACCTATTACCCGTTTCGACCTGTTACCCATTCCGACCCACCTGACTCGTTTGACCCATGACCCATGACCCATTTCAACCCAGAACCTTTTTGACCTGTTACTCAAACCGACCCAACCTGACCCGTTTGCCAGGTATAGAAAACTATTCATGTTCATTTGTTAATAAGTGGCTGTCCACGATGTGCCAAAGGCTTGTTGGCTACAATGCTCTGAAAACTGAACCGGAAATCAAACCAGTAGATTTACTGGTTAACTGGTTCAACCGGTCCTGCCGGTTCAACCGTTTTTAAGTTCAGAAGATATGCCATATTAGCTTATATACATTGCGTACATTAAAATCAAGGCCCATATTAGCTTATGTAAATTGCGTACATCTATAGGCTTTCATAAGGCATAGAGAACCCGGTCCAACTAACCGGTCTGGTTTGAGTTGCACAACACTGGTTGGCTTTGAGGTCTTTTTACAAAGCAACCTAACAGTTTTAACACTACTGCGAACAAGCTATGGTGTGATATTGTTGCAAACTAAATATTGTCAAAAAATTTCATGTTTCTGTTGGAATTTGATTAAAAAATGGGTAAGATTTTTGTAAGAGACTAAGGGTTGAAATGGGTGGGATTAGTGAATCAGGTTCCTTGCTTTTTGTTAGCAATATCTTTTAAGCATGTTCTTGAATAACATTATCCCCATGTTTAATTTAATACATAATTTCGTACTAAACTTTTTGGTGATGATATTATTGATGTGCAGGTTGAGTCACGGCTAAAGGAAACAACTGACAGGCTTGAACAACAGTTAGCAGAAGAGCAGGTTGCTCGGTTGAAGGCTGAAGAGTGGGCCCGTGATGCACAAGAAAAATCCAACGATGAGATACGTAAGCTCAGAGAGAATCTAGAGAAAGCACAAAAGGAAGCTGACGAGTTCCGTAAAAAAGCTGAAGGTGGCAAGTGTGCTATTCTTTAGTAATTCCAGTTTGTTTGAAGTATACTTTGTGAGATCAAAACTGCTGTATTGTAACTTATTTCACTTGTAATGTTCCAACTCGGTTGAGTATGCTTTTTATATCTTCTGTATGATATCTATCTTTCTATCTACATTTTTCCTGATGTGGATGGAGTACATAATATAAGGCTGCTGGTTAAAGCTTAATTCTTTGGTCGTTTAGTTAATTGGTTATATAACATATGGACATCTTCTTCAATATAACCGAAAATTTGCACTTTCCAAGAAAACCAAAGCTCGTTTTGCCTGGAAATCAGTTTTGTAAAATTAGCTAGAGACCAAATTGACTGCTTTGCTGCCTTCTGTTTCGCCTGCTACGATATGGATGAAAGTTGTCCCTCATAAAGTGAATGTAGAATGTTTTTTTTTTCCGGCTTTGTGTGTGTGTGTGTGTGGAGGCTTAATCTTGACAGATTACCTACAAGGCTGAATTTATTGATTTAAGGGTTAGAAATTGATAACATTTATCGTCCTATCTGTAGCCTGGGGCTGTGGGGCATCGAGTCTAGTTGCCATGTCTGTAGATCTTTGGGTTAGGATTTGTAGATGGTGCGATGTGGATTCCCATGCTCTTCATTCGTAGGCTGACTGACTTCTAATGCTGATAAGAGCACTGTCTATGTCTATACAGTGGCGATAATACATGGGGGCTGGGGGGCGCCCGCCTTCAGTGAATTTTTTTTTTTTTCAGTGTAAAATTTTTGGGTTATTTGATTTTGCCCCCGGTGGATTTTTTTTCCCCAAAACTTACATATTTTGCCCCAAAACCTACCTATTTTGCCACAAAACCTTTGAATTTTGCTCAAAATTCTCCAACTTTTGTCTCAAACCTTCAAATTTTGCCTAACAACCTCAATTTTTTGTCCCAAAACCTTCATATTTTGTCCAAAAAAATTACTACGGTTTTAAATTATTTTTGGTCCCCGATAAAAAAAAATCCTAGTTCTGCCACTGTGTCTATAGCTCATTACCCACTCGTTATCGTCCCACGTGTCACTCATTATCGTCTTGGTTCCATAGGCACCGGTTTGTTACCGGTGGTCGTTAAAGTCGTTCACCATCGATTTGGCAGATGGGTTATAGAAGGTGGTCCGCATCTGTTTCTGTATTTGACTGTTTGAATCGGCTAGAAACTTAAATTTGGTTCAACAAAATCAAATGGACTCATGCAATAAATTACTGTATTATTTTTTATATAAAAAAAAACTATAAACCAAACCCATTCTACATTATAAATACATACTCTCACTCACCTCATTCTATATAACATATATTCTCATCTTTATTTCTATTTCTACAAGTATCATCATTCTCACATATAAAAACCGTCTAAACAACCTACATCTCACGCTCAAGATTTTATGAACCATTTATACAATATACAATACCCCGATTCCAATCTCAGCCTCTAATTCTTTTGACGGGCATCAAAGAAGTAGTTTGTCACGGGCTAGTCAAACAAATTATCCACTATTTCAACAACCGTATATTCCACCAAAGACCACTTAACTAAACACAAATATGTTGAGGTTGAAACTCCACCTTACGAAACCAATCTCGATCCGGATAGTGAACCTGAAACCGATATACCCGAAACACAATCAAACTGAAAATTCAAACAGAAAAAATGAAGGAAACGAAAAAGTGGCCGAGAGTAGTAGAAGAAAACGTATAGTTCGTGTGCCGTGGATCGCATATGAAGAAAAAGTCTTTGTCAAACGTTGGGTTGATGCTACCCAAAATCCGATCGTCGACAACTTGCAAACAAAAGATTAATTTTGGAAACAATTAAAAGAAAATTACAATGTGTCATTAGAAAACGCGGATCGAACCACGTAAGTGGTAAATGGAATAAACTCCAAAGTTAAACTGCTATTTACAACGATTTCAAAAGAAATTGATCAAGCAAACAATCGTAGGCCAACATCATGGCAGTAGCTCGACCGGGGTATAAGGAGAAAACAAATTGAGAATTTACACATGAAGCTGTTTTGAAAGTTATAAAAGAAGTCCCCAAGTATTTCGCACCAAAATTTATAATGGGATATGTACAAAGACGTCCGGGACAAGAAAATTCGGCCGAAATTGGTGATGAAGAACTACCAAATATTAATCTAAACTTTAATGATAACTCAAATTTGGAGCATTTATTGAGGGATGATGTCATACGTCGTCCACTAGGTTGCTCCCTTAGCCGTAGAGCAAATGCAGTTCCAGATCTTCTGAAGCTACTTCCTCTCGATGTTCGGACGAAGATATTCTCGTAGATATTCAACCATCCAATTAATCCAAACGTGTCAGAAGAGGACAATAAACTATTAGCCGAGTTTCAAGAATATTGAAGGGTTTATTTTTGTAAATTGTGCCGACAACAAAACGAAGACAACGATTCAGATTAGTTTATGTTTTAAAATTATCGTCATGTCTGTTGTTCAGAATCTCTTGAGTTGTAATCACTTGCATCCATAAATTTGCTTGAAAACAAAGGGACTAATGAGAATGCGACATGTGGCGCGAAAATCACATGTGATTGGAAAAAAAAAATTCGAAAATTTTTTTTTTTTAAATTTTTTTTTTCAAATTTTTTTCCCGAAAATTTTTTTTTCGAATTTTTTTTTTCAAAAATCATATGTGATTATGCATGTCAATCACATGTGATTGTAAACCCAATCACATGTGATTATGCATGGCAAATCCAATCACATGTGATTGTACAATTCAATCACATGTGATTGTGCAGTTAAATCACATGTGATTGTAAAAAAAATAAAAAATTTAAAAAAAAAATTTTTTTTTTTAAAATTTCGAAAAAAATTTAAAAAAAAATTTTCAAAAAAAAATTTTTGAATTTTTTTTCAATCACATGTGATTTTCGCGACACGTGTCGCGCTCTCATTGGTCTCTTGAATCTCAACTTAATTTATGGACTCAAATGAATATTCCTCTAAATATTAAATATTAAATATTAAATATAGTAAAGGGAGTCAAATACTCGCAAAATTGTCACAACACTTAACAAAAAAACCATATCCAATTTTTTTGGTACAAACATAAACACTAAAAGTTTAGGGACTAAAAACGTATTAATTGAAAAACTCAGGGAGTGTCTTCGTAATTATATCTTTTAATTGTATACGAGTAAGTGATAAAAAGAAACACAGTGATCGAGTGGCGCATTAGGGTTTGTTTTTTGCTCTGATTTTGTTGAACAAAAATGGCGAATTTGAAGGCTGCTTCCCCTCTTTGCCGTCGCATCGTCCCTTCTTTTCTCGATTTTGTGAAATCTGGTTCGCTCGCTCTCAATCTCACTATCATCTATCTATAATACTGATCTTATATCTTTTATGTAATTTTAGTTTAAATTTTACCTTTAGGGTTTGTAATTTTGTTTAATAATCGTTAGCAGGTTTATTATTTTCTGTTAGTTTGATGATTGCCGCTGATCTTTTCACTCTCACTATCATCTATATCATCTAAAGGAACTTGTAAAATTAGGGTTTTTGTCTGACAACTGAGACGTACATTTTATTTGATATTGTACATGAATTTTTAGAGATAACTGTCAGATGCGTAGGTATTTTAGTGTATGTTTTATGATTAGGTGTATGTTCATGTTGTTTGAAGTTGAACCACAATTATGCATGTTAAATTGACTGATTTGGCAAAATTTGGTTCAATTTTACTTTCTAGGGTTTGCAATTATAAGTAATGATTTTTATTAGGTTTACTATCTTCTTTCAGAAAACTGAAAGCTGCTGATCACTTCATGTTAAGTAGTGAAATTAGGGTTTTATGAAAACTTATACATACAATATTATTGAGATTATGTAAATGCAATTTAAGCGGATAATTGTAAGATAAGTGGAGAAAGAGGCTATGAAATGCAATTTACTTCGAAATGTTGAATGTGGTTGTGCCTTTTTTTTGCCCGTGAAACTAAATTGTTTTTTGGTCAGAAGCAAAAATCGATATAAAGAACAATTTATTACAGTGTTGAACATTCCTGTAACCCTCACAAACTTATATTTCTATGCTTTTATGCTTAAATTTTTGTATGCTAACTGCTCCTTTATAATCTGTTTTTCAGTTGAACCTACTTCCAGTGTGCCAAAATCTGTTTCTCTTGTCCGGTTTTTAAGTTCACAACCAGGACCAGATAACGGGATTAAATCAGATCAGACCCGTGATTCCAAAACTTCCGAAACTCTGGTAGTAATGTTCTGTCTTCTTCCTATGATTCTTTTTTTTTTCTTTTTCTTTAATTTTTGTTTGTATATATAATATCCTGTTATGATGGCTATTCAATATTCAATATGCTTTTTTGACTTGTTGGGTAACGTGTGAAAACATGTTGGGTGGGGTTGATCCAAAAGCAGTTTTTTCCTTCTTATTATTATAGTTTGTTATTATTTATCAGTAAGTAATGTCTTTAGTATGTCTTGTGTCATAAATAAAATGCATTTAGTTTAAAAATGTTTGTTATAGTTATACTTGCATATAAGAATAACCTTTCAGTTTGACCCTAAAATACAAACCAATGTGATTCTTTACTTTGTGTACTTATATATCACATCTGTTGGTATCATAAAATTAATTCATATTTCCTATTGTATATCACATAATGATGCTGGCAAAGAGAAGGGTGCTGAAGGTATATACGTCTCTCATAATTCATAAGGTAACATAACATGAAAATAATTTGTACCGATTGATTGGCTTTCGTTTTGCTACTTTTAGACCCCGAGGCTGATAGATCATCCAAAAAGAAAAATCATGAGAGCTATCCTAAGTTCAATCTTGATGATTATCCAGATGCAGTATGTCTTCTTCCTATAATTTTTCATTTTTTTTTTTTTGTATATTAATTTCGGGTGATGTATTCAATATGCTTTTTCTGATGATCTACTTCTTATACTTGTTATGTAGAGGGACGAGGACCGACGGCTTATGAAATTGGTTAATGAATATAATCGTCGAAATTTGGACATCATTGGTAATTGCACATGAATTATCTTTTGTTATACTTTTATGAATTGGATTTGAATGTATTATAAGCATATGAGGTTACAAATATTTTTTATAATTGACAGGATGACAGCTAAGAAGAAACCCATAGAAGAAGGAAGAGTTAGTGACGATCAAATTGAGAACCTTGGTGAACTTCTGAAATCTGTATGTGAGATGTATACTGGTATTAAGGTTAAAGGAACACAAGACGACAACAAGAACAAGAACAACAACAACAACTCTTCTCATGGAAACAAAGCACCATGATGTGATTAGTATGTTTTTGAAAAATGTTTCTGGAAAGTACTAAACTATTTTGGTTTGTCGGAATTAGTTCTAACAGTTTCGTGGAAACTAAACACATGACCATGCTTTTGAATTTGTTTTAAATAGCTTGTGTCTAAGCTAATGTTTGGTAATTTGTTGCATATGGTATAGCTCTGATTCTAGTTATAAGGCCTGGATCAACTGAAAAATGTGATTGCATCTTGTGATAAAGGCGGTTCAAATATCGGTTATAAAAGCCTTGCAGTATAAAAGCCTTTAATTATTCTTCATCCGAAAATGGAGATGACATTTTTTCTTGAACCCATCTAGCTTATGGACTCACTTATTTAGGAATGTCAATGGATCGGATATGGATTGGTGGTCTCATATCCATATCCATTTAATTTTTTAAATCCATATCCATATCCATTTAAATATAAATCATCCATCCATATCCATATCCGTTGAATTAAGCGGGTTAATGGATATCTGTTGGATGTTAAGTTTTTATAAAGATATTCTTATTTTGTAATGAAATTATCAAAGGATATTTAACAAATCTATGTAATATATGTAAGATATGTGAATTTAATACTAGTTATATAGTTATATCTTCATAATTTATATTATTGATAACATTTTAATAGTTTATAGTCTACATGTACAAGGATATGTAAATATATATGCATATATTAAAACAAATATTTATATATTTATACGTATATATGTATTTCGGGTGGTAAATGGATATATCCGTGGATGGTAAATTGACATCCATATCCGATCCACTAATTTTTCACATCATCCATATCCATATCCATATCCATATCCGTTTATCATCCATTTAGATCATCCATATCCATGTAAATGGATCGGATCGGATGGATATCCGATGGATCGAATATCCATTGTCATCCCTACTTATTACTGTCATTTATGGCAATGAAGCTGGGTTTGGTGCCCCCAATAGGCATGGTACTAGTATATGGTCGAACATCGTGTTTGCCATCAGCTCCATGAACACTAAAGGTATTATGCCCTATCAAACTTTATTGCAAAATTTGAAATTGTACCATTAAGTGGATTTTTACTTCAATATAGGCACGTGTTAATTGAGTACATGTTATCACTGATGGCGATTATTTGGATTATAGTAATAATTTTCTGTTGAAATGCAAATGTGTTAATTGAGTGCATGTTATCGCTGATGGCGATTATTTGGATTATAGTCGAATAACTTTTTGTTGAAATGCAGATACGGTAGTTGATTAAATAGAAATAATCGAGTTTTAAGATTAAGATGACAGTGTTACTTAATACTATCATCTCTATTTTTAGGTGGACACAGATTTTAATGTAATCAATCAACGAATCGATCAATCACTTCAAAAGCATCAAAGTTCAAGGTTAACGACACCTTCAATTCATATTTATATTAACGATAACAATAAAGATGTTTCAGTCCCTTCATTCTATGTTGATTCAGTTACAAACAGTCAATCAGTAGACTCGTTTAAAATGAACACTTGGGACTCAGGAGGATAATGAAAACGAGCAAGACTCGTGGTCGTGGGAGTCGACACTAATGGCTGAGATTGATCAGTTCAAAAGTGGAAAGAGTGAAAAAAGATGTGGGACCGTGTTCAGTTGTCATTAATAATAGTATTAGAGGGTTAGAACGAACTTGAAGTAATGGCTCTTCGAGTATATGAGCTGGAAGAAAAATTACAGAAACTAGAAGCTTAGAAATGTGAACTTGAAATGCTTTGAATACATGTCTTGCTTTGTTGAATGAATGCCGAGCTGGATGATACTAAAAGTCAACTTGCTGATCTTCAAAATGAGTTGACTTCGGTCAATTAGTCAGAGTCGCAGTCTCTCAAGTCTCAACTTGTTAATATGGAAACAGAGGAAGTTGAGCATCACACGGCTGCTACTGCAAACGGTGAATTTGCTAGTCCATTAACATAAGCACTTTTTTTTACTCATCGTTGAGAAAAATGTTTTTCAAAACTAACATTTGAAATAGTGTTGGATTTGCCAGTCCATTAACATAAGCACCTTTAACTGTCTATATACCTTGCAATAAATATCATTTCTATAACACCATAATGACATTTGCTAAAGTCATGAGATCGACTGAAATACCTACAAGAAAGGTACACCTTTTCTCTCGATCAGATACCATCGGATATGTTTTATGAAGTACATTACTATGTAGTATACAATTCAATATTTTAAAACGTATTCAGTGGTGTATGATTAGAAACGACTGATGTACAAAGTAGTGTCCATTCTAAATATCATTTTTTGATAATTAAAAAAATTCTTAAAATAGTTAGAAATCAAAATATATACTTTAAAAATCTGAAAGATTACTTAAAAGACTTGCGAGTTAAATTATTTCAAATAAAATTGTGGCACATCTTTCTTTAAACCATAGCCCAATAGCACAATCTTAGACCAAGTCGGTCTATAATTAGTTCACTTTGAAGATTTTTAAAAACATGACACCAAACTTTGCAGAGATTCAAAGGTAAGTTTCTGTAAATATATGGTCTATCATTATATTCGATTATATGAGGCGCTCAGCTCAGCCAACATGAGCACTGGATTGCAGGAGGTAAATGAGATATGTCTAGCGACTCGTCTTGTTTTGCTTTAGTTATTGAAAATGCCGCAATAATTGAATCATGGATATCAAGAACGCCAGAGTTTGATCTTAAACGAAGATGTTTCATCGAGCGCAAAAGTGCTATCACCCCTATGGATCCCAAAAAGAGGGAAACATATATCTTCGGAGTTTGCAAAGGAAGGAGAATCCTCACGAGAGATGATTCATACACCACCTTCTTAATACCTACGCTCAAATATCCAATTCACCGCTTGACTCAACAATAAAATCATCACCAATATTACTCTTACCCCGTCGGCCACTTACAAAGCATATATTTATTTACAAACAATAAGTATACAGTCAATCGATTGTGCTATATTCATGTTTATTCATATCAACACTGAGTGTCCATGTAACAATAAGAATGCTTACTACAAAGTATTTGATTTTCGTGTTTATTCACAATGACAAGTGACGACTTATGACGATCGCTCCAAATCCATATGGACGAACACGTCATTCATTGATTTCATTGCGAGGTATTTGACCTCTATATGATACGTTTTGTAAACATTGCATTCTTTTGAAAAGGCACACCATAAATGAATATTTAAATCAAAGGTTTTCGACATCTGATGATTTCTACATATAGACAATCACCATAAATAATAGTTTACAACAGTACTTCCGTTGACAATGCAGTCAAAATAAGATACATGGTGATGATTTGGTGAATGCAACGTTTCCTTGAAAAATATGTCATGTAAGACTCCATGCACATAGCTTGTCTAACATCTAAGCAAACAGCGGAAGACTTCTGGGAAACCTGAGAATAAACATGCTAAAAAGTGTCAACACAAAGGTTGGTGAGTTCATAGTTTTAATGTTTCGTATAATCTGCATATAAAGGTGGATCACAAGATTTCAGTTGTTTCATCCAGAAACGTTTATCAAAATATTCTACGAAATTGAGCACTCTGGTAACTAAACTTAACGTATATATAATTTGTACCCTTTGTATAATCATCTTAATAATACACGCAAACCAACGTGTACGCTTCTCAAATAGCATACGTCCATTTAAAGGCTAGTGCTCTAGCTCGGACGGGGATATCAAGCCCTATGGATCCATATATAACTACTCGCGCCCACTAGTTCTTATAACCGGCAGTTACTAGTTACCAAAGCTAAGGGATTTTCGGTTCAAACTCGGTGTAGAATTTAGTATGTACTTGTATCCATTGCGTTTAAAATAAAGTGCATGTATTCTCAGCCCAAAAATGTATATTGCAAAATCAATTAAAAAGGGAGCAAATGAAACTCACGCATATAAATATTGTATATCGGTTAATAAAGCATTTGCATGTATTCTCAGCCCAAAAATGTAGAGAGTAAAAGGGATCTTATGAAACTCACACAAAATCAGTTTTAGTATTTGTATCCATTTAGTAAAACAGTTTATAAAACTGCGCATGTATTCTCAGCCCAAAAATATATGTAAAAAGGGATCAAATGAACTCACACATATAAATATTGTATATCGGTTAATAAAGCATTTGCATGTATTCTCAGCCCAAAAATGTAGAGAGTAAAAGGGATCTTATGAAACTCACCTTAGCAGCATATAAAGTCGTTCACCAAAATGTGATCGAAACACAGATTACCAAATAACTGTAGATCTCAACATATCAATATTGTAGAAAAGTATGTAGACGTAACGGAGATAATAAACACTAGATTTGATTCATAAATATACCCCCGAACATTACCCATAACCTCCATGGCAATAACCCATAATTTCCTTAACTCTATCCCGCTTGAAAACATATTTTGAAAGTGACACGCTCATGACCTCGTCGTAGTATTTTAGGTATAATACTAATAATAATTAGATTAATATTAATCTTAATAATAATAATAATAATAATAATAATAATAATAATAATAATAATAATAATAATAATAATAATAATAATAATAATAATAATAATAATAATAATAATAATAATATAAATACGGAGTAACATGAATATATATGTGTGTAAACTGAGCCGAAATCGATGAAATTTATAGACCTTGCCTGGCCAGACCTCCCATGCGATCGCATGGGTTTGAAGGCCACAGTCCATGCGATCGCATGGCCCTATTTTTCCAGCCCACATGTTTTTGTCCTAACATTTGTCGACATAATAAAATATAAATATAATATATATAATTTAAATTAATTAATTATATATTATATTAAATTCACGTGCATAGTTGACTTGTAATTTTTGTTCCGATAAGTCGTACGTTGTCACTCGACTTATGTCTCGGTTCCGGTTTTTCGAACGCCCTTTCGTACGCTGAGAAAACTTGTACTTTACGTTTCGTGAATCGTACCTTTGTCAAAATATAGTCTTAAATCATCCATAAAATATACCACTGTAGCAAAGTTACTGTAGCAAAGTCAATTTCACTGTAGCAATTCACTGTAGCAAAGTCAATTTCACTGTAGCAAATAGTGATTTTCAAAAACACTGTAGCATTTTGGGTACTGTAGCAATTTGAAAATGTTACTATCGTTTACTAAATAACTTGAAATTATATATATGTATATATCTTTTTAATATATATAAATCAGTTTTTAAATACACATTGGAAGTTATTTATAAATAAATTTTAATAATAAATATTTCAACTTATCATATATATTCAAATAGATATTTAAACCAATAAGTTTAATGTACGGTATCAAATAATTAATACATTGTTACTTTTTCAAGTTATAGTATATATGTATCTATTTACATATAATTGTTCGCGAATCGTCTAAAACAACCGAAAGGTATTTAAATATATAAAAGTAGTTCAAAAATTTTGAGATTCAGTTTTACAGACTTTGCTTATCGTGTCGAAAATGTTAATCATACAAAGATTAAGTTTAAATTTGGTCAGAAATTTCCGGGTCATCACAGTACCTACCCGTTAAAGAAATTTCGTCCCGAAATTTGAGTGAGGTCGTCATGGCTAACAATAAAAATGTTTTAATGACGAATATGAGTTGATAATAGAGTTTTATCTATGTTTGAATAATATGGATAAAATAATCCAATTACTCGAAGCGTATGAGAGAAGTTATCGTAATCAAGTGAAATGGAGAATAGAGATGCGTCTTATCTCTTGATGTAGTAACGATTGATTTCCGGATTTTAAGGAATAGAAAATCTTCATAATTTTAATAAGATTTGATTTTTCGGAATTTGCGGAAATTAGGATTTTCTTTGATTAAATGCGTAACCTGCCTCTATTGCTGCGTCCGATATTTTGCTATAAATTGACTTCTTCCGTTTCATTTATTTTCAACACTCCTATAATCTTCTTTATTATTTCATACATCCCAATAGATTGTGAAAATGCTTAATCCAGTTCTGATTCTTGATATTTTCCTGGCTATCGTATCCTTCATTCTTCTTTTTCATCTACCACCAGAGGAAGTTATTTTCTTCTACTATTACCTTGGGGTTATAGTGTTTTTCATTCTCCCGTGTCTTTATATTGCTATACGCATTGATATACACGGTTTGTAATTTCGGGGTTGTTATCAGGCTTTATATTCTCCATTATATTTCGGAGCTTCATGCTTTCGTTTTCTCTTCCCGACCTTAAGTCAAGCGAATAATGGTCCAGAATTCGTAGGTATGAATTTCAGAATAAACATAATTAATGTTCTAAGAAAGAAACGGTAATGGCACAATCTGACTTGTCAAATTACCAGAATATCCGGAAAAGACCGAATCATCAAGAAATATATTTTCTTGATATATTTAGAGATTATATAGAATGAAAGAGTTATGTAACATGGTTTATGATGAGGGTGTGATCTGTGAACCTTTGTCACGTTCCATTAGAAACTCAACATGACTTACTGTAATATAATCACGTTGATCAAGTGTCATTATATTATACTAACTCATGCTTCAGTTCCCAACATTACTTCAAAACATCCATTTTTTCGATTTTTTTTTAGATTTTAGAAATTAAAATAGTTTCTTTTATGATGTAACACAGATAGCGCGAAGAGGTAATGATTTCAGATAAGAATGGTTTCAAAAAAAATATCTTCAGAAATATGGAGGATATTTATAATGGGAGATACGATGATATCTTATAATATTTAAGATAAGATGATGATGAAGAATATTGTCCGCAAAGGTTTTAGTGTAAGGAGCAAGGTATTCTTTAATGATTTCAGCAGACTCTGAATCATTTGGATTCTTTGAAGGTAGATTTAGTCTTTGTGATTTGTCCACAGCCTCCTTCATGGTCTGCTCAATCCGTTTTTCAATTCCAAACCTTCTCTTTTTCTCTGCTTTACCACCATACTATTCTTTATCATCAAACTTTTGACTGTTAAGGTCGTTTACAGTTTTTGCTGCTTCATCAACATTTTTCCAAAATTCGGAGAACTAGTTTCGTAGTTTGGGGTGTTTTTCGGAAACTTCACATTCGAAGTATGTAAGTCCAGGAGGTAGACGTTATATGTACACATATAACTGTTGGCGTAGACGTGCTACAAGATTTCAAGATACTGATTGCTAATTCCCGATAGTTGGTATGGCAATTGCCGTTACAAGATGTTGATGAGTACATGATACGGTTTCAATGAGTATAAAGATTTTTCGGAAGGTCAAAGATCAATGAAGTTGTTGGTAAATTTACTGCTAATGTGGTGAAACATGAAAGGTTCCCCGATAACAAAAACGTATATGCCAAAGTTACAAGTCTGAAAGGTCGTCATTGACTGATTGAACGGTTGATAATACTGGATACTTTGAAAAGGAATTGCAAGGTTATTTTCGGTAAAAACAATGCTAAAGGATCTTGCATAGTTTTGAAGTCAAAGTATAGCTTTGAAAGATGTAGAGATCTAAGAATGATGTCACCGGTTCAGAGTTATGGCTTGGATTCTGATCCGTCGATATCAGAATATGTGATTGAATTTGTATGAAATGATTGTGTATCATTGTGAAGATAGTGAGTATAGTTAATGATTTTTGAATCAAAATTGAAGAATGTACAGTGTAACATATTAATTGTGAACTTAAATATTTCTCGAGTAGTACCTACCCGTTAAAGATTTCACAATTAATACTTTCTACAAAAGAAATTTTTATTTTTTTTTATTACCGTCTTTATGAAAATATATGTATGTATATTTTTTTTTTAAATCTAATACAGATTTAATGAGTTAATATCATATTAAGCTCATTTGATTTTCGACTTGACTTAGAAATGATTAATCTCTAAAATATTAAATATTACATAATCTTTGCGGAGTATTTCGCTAATGTAATCGATACTCCATTATTTATTCTTATTTCTCGGTGAAGGATGTTGATGCTTGTGGAATCTTTGTGAACCTTACAAGGTACAGATGATGTTTTCTGGAAAGTTTCAAGTACATTGAAAATGAAAATGTAAAATCAATTATGTAATTGAATAATACACTTGGTTTATTATGAAATGGAATTCATTAAGTTGAAACAGAGATTGTAGTTAACAATGGTTAAGTTATTAACGAAGGATGTACATCATTGCATATTAGTAATATGAACTAACCGAGTAGTACCTACCAGTTAAGATTCACACGTAATAGCTTAGTACGAAAAGATTTATTTTGATTTCAAAATTCATATATATTAAATATACATAAAATTTCTTCAGGGGAAATAAGTTAATACTTCATCGGTTATTTTTGCTGGTATTTCTTGGTAACTACGATGCGTATGATGTTGATGTTCAAGGTACATATTGTGATGTTGAGGCTTGCGGTGCGGATGTTGTTGGTGGTGGTAATGGTACTGTTGGTGTTGTTGTCGGTGGTACTATTGATGCCGGAGATTCTGCTGGTGCTTGTAACCTTTGCACCATATTCTCCAAAGCCACTACCCGAGCACGAAGCTCGTTGACTTCTTCTACTACACCAGGATGATTGGCGGTTCGGACGAGCGGATGAATAAGATCCATAATTTGAGAGAGTATATGATCATGACGAGATATTCTGGAGATGAGAGAGAAAATGGTATTACGAACAGGTTCGCCGGTAAGTGCTTCAGGTTCTTCGCCAAGAGGGCAATGTGGTGGATGGAAGGGATCGCCTTCTTCTTGTCTCCAATAATTAAGTAGGCTACGAACCCATCCCCAATTCATCCAGAATAGATGATGGCTAATTGGTTGATCCATTCCGGTTACACTGTCTTCGGAATTCAGGTGAATATCCATATCGGAATAGCTGTTAGAGTTTAAGAAATTTGAACTAGATACGGGATCCATCTTGTATAATTAGGGAGATGATTTCTTTTTTATATGAATTAGATTATAGAATGTAGTTTGGTATTCTTTAATACATAATTTACATATGTATATATAATACCAAATTCCATAAATCACGGAGAAATTTTCGAAAGATGTCAGGAAAAGTTTACAGTAACAGATACGCTAAGATATGAATTTGGTCTATACGCTATTCATGCAATCAATGCAGTAAAACGTGTCTAGACTAGGAATGATAAGCAGGTAATTTCCGACAAAAATGATAAGCAAAACTTTTGACATGCAGACACGGTCGAAGTCCAGACTTACTAATGCATCCTAACAACTATCAGTTAGACACACTCATGCAAGACCTGGTTCGCTAGGACCAACGCTCTGATACCAACTATGACGATCGCTCCAAATCCATATGGACGAACACGTCATTCATTGATTTCATTGCGAGGTATTTGACCTCTATATGATACGTTTTGTAAACATTGCATTCTTTTGAAAAGGCACACCATAAATGAATATTTAAATCAAAGGTTTTCGACATCTGATGATTTCTACATATAGACAATCACCATAAATAATAGTTTACAACAGTACTTCCGTTGACAATGCAGTCAAAATAAGATACATGGTGATGATTTGGTGAATGCAACGTTTCCTTGAAAAATATGTCATGTAAGACTCCATGCACATAGCTTGTCTAACATCTAAGCAAACAGCGGAAGACTTCTGGGAAACCTGAGAATAAACATGCTAAAAAGTGTCAACACAAAGGTTGGTGAGTTCATAGTTTTAATGTTTCGTATAATCTGCATATAAAGGTGGATCACAAGATTTCAGTTGTTTCATCCAGAAACGTTTATCAAAATATTCTACAAAATTGAGCACTCTGGTAACTAAACTTAACGTATATATAATTTGTACCCTTTGTATAATCATCTTAATAATACACGCAAACCAACGTGTACGCTTCTCAAATAGCATACGTCCGTTTAAAGGCTAGTGCTCTAGCTCGGACGGGGATATCAAGCCCTATGGATCCATATATAACTACTCGCGCCCACTAGATCTTATAACCGGCAGTTACTAGTTACCAAAGCTAAGGGATTTTCGGTTCAAACTCGGTGTAGAATTTAGTATGTACTTGTATCCATTGCGTTTAAAATAAAGTGCATGTATTCTCAGCCCAAAAATGTATATTGCAAAATCAATTAAAAAGGGAGCAAATGAAACTCACGCATATAAATATTGTATATCGGTTAATAAAGCATTTGCATGTATTCTCAGCCCAAAAATGTAGAGAGTAAAAGGGATCTTATGAAACTCACACAAAATCAGTTTTAGTATTTGTATCCATTTAGTAAAACAGTTTATAAAACTGCGCATGTATTCTCAGCCCAAAAATATATGTAAAAAGGGATCAAATGAACTCACACATATAAATATTGTATATCGGTTAATAAAGCATTTGCATGTATTCTCAGCCCAAAAATGTAGAGAGTAAAAGGGATCTTATGAAACTCACCTTAGCAGCATATAAAGTCGTTCACCAAAATGTGATCGAAACACAGATTACCAAATAACTGTAGATCTCAACATATCAATATTGTAGAAAAGTATGTAGACGTAACGGAGATAATAAACACTAGATTTGATTCATAAATATACCCCCGAACATTACCCATAACCTCCATGGCAATAACCCATAATTTCCTTAACTCTATCCCGCTTGAAAACATATTTTGAAAGTGACACGCTCATGACCTCGTCGTAGTATTTTAGGTATAATACTAATAATAATTAGATTAATATTAATCTTAATAATAATAATAATAATAATAATAATAATAATAATAATAATAATAATAATAATAATAATAATAATAATAATAATAATATAAATACGGAGTAACATGAATATATATGTGTGTAAACTGAGCCGAAATCGATGAAATTTATAGACCTTGCCTGGCCAGACCTCCCATGCGATCGCATGGGTTTGAAGGCCACAGTCCATGCGATCGCATGGCCCTATTTTTCCAGCCCACATGTTTTTGTCCTAACATTTGTCGACATAATAAAATATAAATATAATATATATAATTTAAATTAATTAATTATATATTATATTAAATTCACGTGCATAGTTGACTTGTAATTTTTGTTCCGATAAGTCGTACGTTGTCACTCGACTTATGTCCCGGTTCCGGTTTTTCGAACGCCCTTTCGTACGCTGAGAAAACTTGTACTTTACGTTTCGTGAATCGTACCTTTGTCAAAATATAGTCTTAAATCATCCATAAAATATACCACTGTAGCAAAGTTACTGTAGCAAAGTCAATTTCACTGTAGCAATTCACTGTAGCAAAGTCAATTTCACTGTAGCAAATAGTGATTTTCAAAAACACTGTAGCATTTTGGGTACTGTAGCAATTTGAAAATGTTACTATCGTTTACTAAATAACTTGAAATTATATATATGTATATATCTTTTTAATATATATAAATCAGTTTTTAAATACACATTGGAAGTTATTTATAAATAAATTTTAATAATAAATATTTCAACTTATCATATATATTCAAATAGATATTTAAACCAATAAGTTTAATGTACGGTATCAAATAATTAATACATTGTTACTTTTTCAAGTTATAGTATATATGTATCTATTTACATATAATTGTTCGCGAATCGTCTAAAACAACCGAAAGGTATTTAAATATATAAAAGTAGTTCAAAAATTTTGAGATTCAGTTTTACAGACTTTGCTTATCGTGTCGAAAATGTTAATCATACAAAGATTAAGTTTAAATTTGGTCAGAAATTTCCGGGTCATCACACGACTATACCACCCGGAGTTTATGAGGAGATTTACGACCATCATTGGAACTATTTGATCCCATAATCTACATGAACAACCAAACTCATCGATTAGCATAAATTTTGGTTATTAGAGGTGGTTATTAAGAAGGTATGAATGAATAAAGTATGTCTTAATATTTTAAGTATGTAAAAGTGTAAGACTGTTTAGAAAATTTCATATTAATTAAATACTAAATATTAAATATTTTATATAATAAAGGGAGTCAAATACTTACAAATTAGTATATATATATATATATATATATATATATATATATATATATATATATATATATATATATATATATATATATATATATATATATATATATACTAGGTTTTAGAGCCCGTGCGTTGCACGGGTGTGTACAAAACTGTGCAAAAAATGTAATTTGCAGTTCATATTGGTATGCAAATAGCGATACTAAAAAAATAGGAATTATTTAAGAGCCCGTGGTGTTGACAAATTTTAAAAATTCTTTTGATTTTAAGAGCCCGTGTTGTTGACACGGTTCATATTGGTATGTAAATAGCGATACTAAAAAAATAGGAAAAGTATAAGAATTATTTAAGAGTCTGTAGTGTTGACAACTTTTAAATATTCTTTTGAGTTTAAGAGTCTGTAGTGTTGACAAATTTTAAAAATGGTAATAGGAAAAGTATAAGAATTATTTAAGAGTCCGTAGTGTTGACAACCTTTAAAAATTCTTTTTAGTTTAAGAGCCTGTAGTGTTTGTTATAAAATATCTAGATTGTGTTATAAAATATCTAGATTGGATGTTAATTTTATTATTATTATATTTCTTGCATAGTAATATTTTATACTATAAATAGACATGTATGGTAACCATTTAAGGTGCACCATTTCTCTTGAAATATCAATATCAATATTTCTTCTCTCCTTCTTCTCTCTTTTTCTCTCTTTGTTCTTATAACCATTAAAGGTAGTTATAAGCCTACTGAATTATAACACGTTATCAGCACGAAAAGCTTAGTGTAATTAAAAGATATCTCAAACGATCACGAATCACTAATCAAGGTATGAAATTATTAATAATTTTCAGACTCGAATATATCAAATTTTGGACTACTAACATTTATATTTATGTTATTTAAGTTATATATGGTCGGTTATACCACCTGAATTATATTTCTGTAATCTAACTTTTACTAACTTCACTAACATTTATATTTATGTTATTTAAGTTATATATGGTCGGTTATACCACCTGAATTATATTTCTGTAATCTAACTTTTACTAACTTCACTAACATTTATATTTATGTTATTTAAGTTATATATGGTCGGTTATACCACCTGAATTATATTTTCTGTAATCTAACTCTTATTAACTTCACTAACATTTATGTTTATGTTAATAAGACCTCATGATTGTACGCAACACGTCATTTGACAACACGGTACTTTATGTACGCAACACGTCATTTGACAACACGGTACCATGGGTCGAGATTAATTCCGATCAATACGAATACGACGGGGTCTTTATATGTTATCTAACATTTATGATTACTTATGCAATTAATCATTATTTATTTCATGCATACTAATGTTTATTCTTAAATTTATAATTTTAAAAGTTAAAATAAAAAAATAGTTTGTATTTTTATTAAAAGTAAATCTTAAAAGTTAAAATAAGAAAAAGTAGTTTGTACTTTTATTAAAAGTAAATCTTAAAAGTTAAAATACAAAAAGTAGTTTGTATTTTTATTAAAAGTAAATCTTAAAAGTTAAAATAAGAAAAAGTAGTTTGTATTTTTATTAAAAGTATATCTTAAAAGTTAAAGAAAAAAAAGGGGATGGTAAAATGGAATAGTTTTTTGTCAAAAATGAAGTATTGAAAATGAAGTGGTCTCCTTCTATAACTAAAAAAAAAATATATACTTTTATCAAATGAATTTTTTTGTGGCCGACAATTTCAAACACGAGTTCGTGTTTAATTTATCAAGAATATCTCTTGCTTTGGTGAAAGGTCACGATCACGATATCAGGTGTTGTGAAAGAATTAAAAAATTGGTCAAGTGGCCTTTTAAAAACTAGAAAAAAAATTTAAACAAAAAGTTTTTTTTATATATTTATAATTTACGGGTAACGTAAAAAAAAGGAAGTTTTTTAAAAAAAAAAAAATAAAGAAAGTGTTTAAATGAGTTTTACAGAAAGGGGGAAAGCAAAGTAAAAAAAAAAAAACTTTTTTCCAAACAAAGGTAAATGAAAGTAGGACTTAATACAAGAAAAAAGTAAACATCTCCTAGACGTGATAAAATCTATCAATGATAAGTATTAGACTTGATGAGCTAAATGTGACAAAAATGTTTCAACATGTCTTATGTTAATTTTCTAAAATAAGTTATTATTATTCCGAGTTTAACACATATACATATGTTAATTAAAAACAACCTTTTTTGTTCTTATGTAGTGTTGGGTTGCAATTTTGGTTGTATGCCATAATTCCATCCAGTAGAGTGACAATAGAAAACTTTTGATGATAATCAATAAAAAAACTTTTTTCCAAACTTGTCAAATGTTTTGTTAAAAACGTGACCGTTGAAAAAAGGAGGTTGAATAATAAAACTTAAAAAACAAATTATTTTTTTAAGAGTGTGCATCAAAATGGTCCGTTTAATAATGGGGAGTAAAAATATAGTCAAATTATTTCAACGAACAAGGGATCAATTGGATGTCTCTTAAAAAAAATCCGCGGGTACGGGTGATGGATCCGCATCCACGACCCGCGGGTGCTATCCCTAATTGTGACAAGTACAAATCAACTAAAAGTCTAAAAAATAAATGCTCTTATAGGGACCAAATGTTCACAATAATTGCCTAAGCTAGATATGAAACAAATAGTTCATAAAAAAAAAAAAAAAGGTCGTTGTGCGTTTTCGGGATGATAGTCGAAATACACTTACAAAAGTAGGTCAACCGTCAATTCTTTATGGCCATATCAACGTAGATCAATAAAATCATTTATGGTTTTGATAAAAGATTAATTAAAAATTAATTGTTTTTTGGTCTTGGATTCTCGGTAACAAAAGCAAAGGTTGTTTTTGGTTGCCACAACAAACAAGACAGAGGTTGTTGACTTTTGTTGTTAAACATGGCACAAGTGAACAATAACAATAGATTATTGTTTTTGAAAAGAATAATGATGCGTTAATTTTATTGTATAAAATAAAATTAAAGAAAATGGTTTTCATTGATGACTATGAACAAACGCAAACAAAGTGTTTGTGGTATTTGGTGATTAAAAAAAAAAGTGCATCTAAAGCTTCTACTGAAAATAATATGCATCTAAAGCTTCTACTGAAAATTAATGTGCAAGATACAACGTATAACTATATGGTCAAATTCATTTGAGCCTTCGGAGTCACAAGTATATGATGTATATATATATTACTCAATTAACAAAATAGTAAATCTAAATTAATTCATATGAATAGTAAAACGAAATTAATTAATTTACTATTCACATAAAAAAATCGCATATGATTAAAAGCGCATATGGTGAAAAACACAGCGCATATGATTAAAAGCGTATATGGTGAAAAGGATATATGAAAAAAAAAAAAACACATATGGTGATTTATAAAAAAAAAAAAAAACACATATGGTGATTAATGGAAAGCACATATGGTGATTAATGAAAAGTATATTGTGAAAAAGAATCACAAATGTTTCTTGAAAGAATTCAAGGTAAGATATATGAACCAATTCATCCATCATGTGAACCATTTTGATATTTCATGGTTCTAATAGACGCATCTAGCGGATGGTCTCATATTTGTATGTTATCAAGCCGTAATATGGCATTTGCAAAGTTTCTTGCACAAATTATTAAATTGAGAACACATTATTCTGATTACACCATTAAAAGGATGAGACTTGATAATGCTGGTGAGTTAACATCTCAAGCATTTAATGATCATTATATATCTACAGGGATTGTTGTTGAACATCCAGTTGCTCATGTGCATACACAAAATTGGTTTAGCTGAATCAATAGATAAACGCTTACAGCTAATAACTAGACAATTGATAATGAGTACAAATCTCTCAATATTTATATGTGGACATGTAAATTTACATGCTGCGACATTAATTCGCATTATACCATGTGGAAGTCGTAAATATTTTCACTTAATACTTGATTTTGGCCAAGAGCCAAATATTTTCTACCTTAAAACATTGGTTGTGCAGTGTATGTTCCAATTGTATCGCCACAACACAATAAAATGGTTCTTCAAAGAAAGATGATAATATATTTTGGATATAAAACATCTTCAATCATAAGATATATTGAACCCATGATGGGTGATATTTTTACAGCACGTTTTGCTGATTGTCATTTTAATAAAACATTGTTCCCTAGATTAGGGGGAGAAATAAAAATAAAAAATAAAATGATGCTTCATGATGTGAACATCAATTAAGGTATATTGAACTCGCACAAAAGAATGTGAAACGAAAGTTCAAAAATAATGCATATGCAAGAACTTTCAAATTAATTACTTTATGCATTTACAGATATAAAAAAGTGACTAAATCATATATACCAGCGATAAATGCTCCAGCTCGAACTGAAATTCCAAAAGCTGGCAATAATGTCACTGTTGAGTCTTTGCCACGCATCAAACGTGGAAGATCAATTGGTTCCGAAGAAAAAAATCCTCGAAAAAGAAAATCAGCTGATAATGAGGTAAGAGAAAGTGTTCAAGAAGAACCACAAATCAATATTCCTTCTGCAGAGGATATTGATAAATGTAAATACTAAAATTGCGATAAATTATGCAATATTATGGAACCGAAATGAAACTAAAATCTCTATGAGATATTTTCATATAATGTTACAATGACATCATGAATAAAGATGATGATCTGGAAATAAAATCTGTCATTGAATATACAAAATGGACATGATTGAGCTCAATGGAAAGGAGCGATAAGAGCTGAATTAGAATCGCTCGATAAAAGAAAAGTTTTCGGATCAATCGTTATCACTTTTAAAGATGTGAAACGTATGGGATACAAATGAATTTTTATCCGAAAAGAAATGTGCAAATGAAGTTACAAGGCAAAACTAGACTTGTAACTCAATATTTCCCACAAAGACCAGAAATGAATTAGGAGGAAAAATTATCCTCCTGTAATGGATACAATTACTTATTAGATACTTAATCAACCTGGTAGTTATTTAAATGCATCTCATGAATGTTGTTACTACTTATCTGTATGGATCACTTAATAGTGATATATATGAATATACCTAAAGGGTTAAGGTATCATAAGCATCTAATGTAAAACCCAAGGGAATATATTCCATTAAATCACAAAGATTTCTAAGTGGGTTTATACAAATGGGACGTATGTGGTATAACCGATTAAATGACTACTTGATAAAAAAAAGGGTATAAATATAAATTTATTTTGCACGTATGTTTTATAAAAATAATGTTCGGATATGAGATCATAGTTGTTTATGTCAATGTTCTTAACATCATATGAAAAAATAAAGAGATCTATGAAATCATTCAACTTCTAAAGAATTATTTTGAAATGAAAGATCTTGAAAAAACCAAGTATTACCTTGGATTGCAAATTGAGCATATGCCTAATGGTTTACTTGTACATCAAACAACTTATACCGAAAAGATTTTAAAACATTTTTTTTAAAGACAAACTCATTGTTGTTAGATCACTCAATATTGACACTGATCTATTTCATCCCTGCGAAGATCATGAAAATTTTAACAGATCGGAAGTTCTATATTTTAGTGCAATTGAGGTTCTTATGTATCTTATAGATTATACAAGATCTGACATTTCTTTTGCAGTTAATTTGTTGACAAGGTTCAGCTCAGCCCCTACCAAAAGAAATTGGAATGGGATCAAACAAATAGTTTGATACCTTCGGGGAACTACTGATTTATAATTATTTTATTCTAACAACTCGAAACAAGATTTGTTTGGTTATACAGATGCAGATTATTTATCCGATCTACATAAAGCTAAATCTCAAACTGGATATGTATTCCTAAATGGAGGCACCGCAATATCATGACGTTCTCAAAACAAACACTTGTTGCAACATCATCAAATCATGCCGAAGTGATTGCATTACATGAAGCTACTCGGGAATGATTTTAGTTAAGATCAATGATACAAATCATTATTGATTCTTGTGGACTAGAACGCTATAAAAGCGTAACAACTATCTATGAAGATAATACAGCTTACATAATACAAATGAAAGAAGAGTATCAAAAATGACAGAACAAAACATAAATGCTGACGAGGCGCTAAAGCTATAAACGGTCTTAACGGTCATAAGTTTGATGGAAAAGAATGGTATATTGGTAAGGCTCAGAAAAAGACTGAAAGGGAATAGGAACTGAAACAACGGTTTGAACAAACCATGAAGGAGACTGTAGACAAATCACGAGGGCCAAACTTGTACATAAAAGATTTAGATGATACAGTTTCAGATGAAAACCTCAGATTTTTCTCATATACTCAAGATATCGTAAAAGACAACCAGATTAAAATGAGATACGTTCAATCAACAACTCTGCTGATCTTTATACCAAAGCACTACTAACTGTTATTTTCAGAACACACGTTCATAATATTGGCATGAGGCATGTTCAGAAGATGTAACAACTCAGGCGTTGCCTACTTGAGGGGGAGTCAACTTTATGCTGCACTCTTTTTCCCTTAGCTAAAGTTTTATCCCAATGAGTTTTCTTTAGCAAGGTTTTTAACGAGGCAGTACTAGTTATTCTCTAATAAAATTGTCATCCAAGGGGGAGTGTTATAAAATATCTAGATTGTGTTATAAAATATCTAGATTGGATGTTAATTTTATTATTATTATATTTCTTGCATAGTAATATTTTATACTATAAATAGACATGTATGGTAACCATTTAAGGTGCACCATTTCTCTTGAAATATCAATATCAATATTTCTTCTCTCCTTCTTCTCTCTTTTTCTCTCTTTGTTCTTATAACCATTAAAGGTAGTTATAAGCCTACTGAATTATAACAGTGTTGAAATTTTTTAAAAATGGTGTTAGTAATTTAACGTCTACAATTTTTTTTTGTTTCTCACCATTAATATCTTTTTAATTATATGTAATTAATATAATAATTCAAGATTCTAAAGATAATCATATAAAAACATAAATAATAATACGATGGAAGTGAAGCCGTCAAATTCCTCGTGGGTATATATATATATATATATATATATATATATATATATATATATATAGTGGTAGGATCAAGAGGGAAGTAACCAATCGGGGGGAAGCGGGGGGAAGCAAAAAAAATTTTCTTCGTTTTTTGAAAAAACTTTGTTCATGAACATTATAGATTGGATGAAAATATGAATATTTAATAAAGACACTTTGTGATAAATGTTTTTATTTTGGCGGGAAAACGCTTGAAGAAGTAATATATAACAATTATCGTATTTTTCGAGCGTATGTTGAGGTTTTAGATATTAGGGTTTATAGGGTTTAGATATTAGAGTTTAGAAATTTAGGGTTTAGGGTTTAGATTTAGGGTTTAGATTTAGGATTTAGATTGAGTTTTTAACACGACCTAAACCCTAAACTCTAAATCGGGCTAAATTTTACTTCACAAAACATGAAAAAAAAAAAAAAAACGTTAACATTCTTCACGAACAATATTATCTTGAATGTTATTTTTGTCGATCGTTTTCCCGCCAAAATAATAACATTCATCACGAAGTGTCTTTTCTAAATGTTCATATTTTCATCCAATCTATAATGTTCGTGAACAAAGTTTTTTCAAAATGTATGTATGCAAACAATTTCTTCATAATCTTTTTTTCAGTTGAACCTAGTTCTGTTAGTAATGTTGAAAGTCTCGAAGTTGCAAAAGACTGCTTATCAGAGGCTTTTAAGGTTGATTCTTCATCTTCTACTTCCAGTGTGCCAAAATCCGATTCTCTGGTCCAGCTTTTCAGTTCACAACAAGGACCAGATAACGGGATTAAATCAGATGAGACCCATGAGAAATTTCAACCAGATACTTCTCATGTATCATCCACAGCTAATGATTCCAAAACTCCCGGGACATCGCAAACTCTGGTAGTAATGTTCTGTATTCTTCCTCTGATTATTTTATGTTTTTCAATTTTTGTTTGTATATATATTTCCAGTTATAATGGCTATTCAATATGCTTTTTCTGATGATTTACTTCTTATGTAGGGTGTAACCGACAAACAGGATAATCGTACCATTGGTAAGTTTTGATTTCACAATAATAAATTACACTGTTCATTCATATAAGGAGGCATCATGATGCCATATTATGAACATGTTGATAACTTCATTAGTTGCACATGAATATCTTGTGTTACACTTTTTATGATTTATGAATTGAATGTATTTTTATATGAGGTTACAAATCTTTGATGATTGACAGGGTTGAGTGAGGATGAACTTTTTGCTTATTTTTTTGGTGCCCTAGAAAAGGCTAACTTACTAAGGATGTATACACCGGATGAAGCTAAGAAAGAGGCACACTTGTTGTTCAACTGTGCTTTAGGGGTATGCTATTAACTATTACCTTCAAATATTTTTCATGTAAATTACATCATACTTATATTGTCTGAATTACATTAAACTTTAACTATTTAATGTAAATCTTGAAAAAACTAACAAAAAAAAAAAAAAAAAAAAACCTTGTATTACAGTTCTCCAGAATTTTGTCAATATTTCACACTTTATGCTTATATTTAATGTCGAGGGTCCTGAAAGGATTCTATTATACATATATACCCATTAACTTGATGATAAAGATTGTTGTGACTTAGTGTTGTTTCATTTGTATCATTCGTGTGTGCTCTAAGGATATGAAAGAACATGGAGCGATGTTGAATGTTAAAAACTTAGCTGATGTCTTCAAGGTAAAAGGCAAGGATTTTTGTAAGTGTGTTGAAAAAGCCATATGACACTTGATATATTATTATTATTTATTACTTACTTTTAATTAAAAAAGGATGGCTAAGTAGAAATGCAAACAGTATCATAGTATACTACTGCATTCACTTAGGTACTTTGTTTTCGTGCATGTAGGTAACATTGCTATGCAAAGAAATTGGTACCCGGGTGCAATTATGCATTACACTATTGCTATTGCACTTTTTGACGATAATGCTATCTATTATTGAAACAGGTAACTACTTAGTCATTACTAAAACAATCAGTGACTGTGAAAAGGCAATTGAAATTGACCCGTCATACAGCAAAGCTTATAGTCGTCTAGGTTTTGCATATTATGCTCAAGGGAATTTCAATGACGCTATCCATAAAGGCTTTAAGAAAGGTTTATTCTTTTATTTATATAAATTAAATTAAATTTATTATTAACTGAGACGCGAATTATTATGTGAAGTTGTTAAACGGCTGTGTATATTAATTATTATTATATTATACTGATTTTCATGTAAGCAGCCTTGGAATTGGATCCGGAAAATGAATCTTTAAAAGGAAATATTCAGGTTAGTTAGTTGGTTTGATTAAATTAATTAATTATATTAATTATATAGTTATCTTTTTGCATATGTAAATAATATATTTTTTCATACTTATAGGCAGCTGTTCAGAAACTGGTAGTAGAAGAACATGAAAGAGCCGGTGGAGATGGGTATGTAGGAGTAGGAGAAATAGCGTTCAATGGTGTGGATCAGTTGCCGGAAAACCTTAATGAAATACTGAGATCTGCATTTTAACACGAGACAATGACAACTCACGTGGAAACTAAACCCACCTCATCATCATGCTTTTGAAACTAGCTAGGTTTATTTGTTCAGAATTTGTTGTTTTTTAATAGGTTCTTCTGCGCTAATTAACCTAACTTTTGATACTTGTTGCACCTAGGTTTACCTGTCTACATTGTTCCTAATGTGGTGTACATAGTATGGGGCTGTTGGTTAAAAGCTTTTACCAAAGATTCTTGATGAAGAGGCACAAACTGTTCTTTGGACTTGTTGCGACAAAGTTACCTTTAATTGAAAAAAACGATAACTTACATGTGATAAAACTGCCGTTAAAAGTACATAACTCTTGTATCAACAAAATGCAACTCAACAATCTATACTGTGTAGGTTTGTAGAAACTATCCAAAGCCCACAAGATTGCCAACACTAAGTAATAAAGAAGAAAAAATTTAGATAACATCAAATTTATTGAATATTAAGCATGTCAAAGTATAGTACCAGAGAACGAGATTTCATCTTACTGATGAATGGGGAGTCTGCTTTAAAAATGAACAATAAAGAAAGATGGAAAACAGATGAAAAAAGTATACCTCATCTCTTTTTAGCAGGGAAGACCAAAATGAAGTGGAGAATTAGAGGACACTCCTACAAGACTACATTATCAAAATAATTGTTTCTGAACTAAAGTCAAAAACTTTGTATATTGGTAACATCGACCACTCCCCACCGATGACCCGAAGAGCTGAGAAGACGAACTGTCACATCATCGCTACGATGCACTTACTTGCAAGAACTAAGCAAAGAATGAACTCTATCATCTGATGACTGAAAAGTTAAACTTTTCTTAACCCTATAAATTCCAATAATACAATTATTATTATACACATAATCAGTGGCGGAAATAAACACTTTTTTCACTGGGGGCGAAATTTTTTTAAAAGCGTAGCAAATTTTTTTTTTTTGTTGACAAAATACGAAGGTTTTTAGATAAAATTTGAAGTTTTTTTGCAAAATTCGAAGGTTTTTGGGCAAAATTTGAAGGCTTTTGAGCAAACATTGAAGAATTTGGGGCAAAATCTTGAGACTTTGGGGACAAAATATGAAGACTTTTAGCCAAACAAAATTTCACTGAGTTCGAAACAAAAAAATAAAAATTTTTTGCATTAAAAAAAAAAATTCACTGGGGTCGGGTGACCCCATTTGCTCCATGTCATTTCCGCCCCTGCACATAATATAGTTCATCGTACACAACCTTCCTTCCAAGGGCGGAAGATAGTAGGGACAGGGCGGGGGCACCCGCCCCAGCTGGAATTAAAAAAGAAAAGAAAAATTATATTAAAATTTTTTTTTTTACCAAAAAATAAAGTTTTTATTAGTGTTTTACCCTGCCGCCAATGAAAACTTTAATAAGTTTTTGCACCAGCCCCATCTGTGATCGGGTTCAAGTTTCGCCACTACTTCCTTCATCTTTGCATGGACGTTTAAAGCTTGGTACCATCGGAAAACTTGAAAGATGAGCCAAAGACAGGCACAAGAAGTAACCGATTACAGTCTTCTTTAAAACAGGTGATATCATGTAAGCCCTTAATCAAAGATTGAATTTGAAACCATTAACAAACTTCTTTCAGCTAAGTGTTAGCAAGGTTTAATTTCAGTTTCTCCGGTTTCATTTTGTTTTATTATTAGATGATATAATATAATATGTTTTATTATTAGATGATATAATATAATATATAATATATACTAGTTTTATGAGCCCGTGCGTTGCACGGAAATTGTAAATTTATGTTTCGTAAATGTAAATATAAGACTTTGAGCATGTGTGTTGCACGGAAGTCGTAACTTTATGTTTTCACAAATGTAAATATCGGTTTTGAGCTCGTGCGTTGGATAACTTTTAATGAGCAAAAGACTTTTAATGAGCAAAAAAAAAATATGTGTAATAATATCAAATGATTAAGGTATTTAAAAGTCGTTTACTGAATTTCAAAAACATCATGATCATCATCAAATATTTATTAAAAAAAAATAGTAAATTCAAACCAAGTGTACCACTAAAATATAACATACGTAACATGTTGAGTTCTCAAAAGTGATACGTAGTAATATTTTATAGTGAATTTTCGTAATACACATATTTGGTGAGTTGTTGCAAGTAATAGACACAATATGAGGCATTGCCTCAGTGGTTTCCAAGTCTTAGTAGGGGGAGTCGCGTTTAGTTTTCAAGCAACTCGGGTTCAATTTCGATAAGGGGGAGGTTTTCTCCAGGATTTTTCGCGATTAGTTGTCAAGCAAGCTGGAACCCACGATTAGTTGCAAAGCAACCCGGGTCGATCCTTAGAGTTTCCTACCTAGCGTGTGTGGGTCTCAAATGAGAGTAATAAATTATAATTTATTATTATAAAACTATATTTAATATCTAATTGAAATTACGTAAAATATAAGATATAATATTTTGTAATAATAAATTAAAATATTATGGGACTCTTGTATATTTAAAATATTTTGTATATTTAATATTATGGGATTAATAAAAACGGATATTAAATAAACGGAAATTGATGAAAGAGAAAACTTGTGGGACTCTTGTATTTTGTAATTGTCGATTAACGATATGTATATATTAACAATGTATAGATAATAAATAAATGTATAGATAAGTTTTGATTGATTTGGAATCTTCTTAAATATAGCGTATAGGATAATTACTATAAATTATAAGTTAATCACAAATCGCCAAATAAGCAAATTTAACTAGAATTCATAACAGACTGACACGTAAGATTATTGGCACACGTTTTATAATAATGTATAGATAGATAGATAGATATATACAGCATGTGCGACATTCTACAATTCTACAATTCTACAATAAGTATAACAGCCTGCACCAGTGAACAGTAACGGGGTATTTTGGTCATCTAACCCTCTTAAATGGGACAAGCCGTCTTAGCCGTCAGCCGAGCCATTAAAGTCGTCAGCCAATCAAGCTGCTCACGTCAGCTTTCGTCTTCTAGCTACTATTTTTTTGTGCCCCAAATTTCTGGCCCCACAGAGTGGGCCACCTCTTGCTAATTTTTTTTTTTTTGAAAAGCCGTAATATATTTCCACCAAAATAAACATTACATAGTTCACACATGTGTACATCTCAACCTTAGTGCATAAACTGATAAAATGAAAATAACCACAGACTTAGATGCCAAGATAGCATCCAAATCGCCCCAATTATATTATATTATATTATACCTACATACTAAAATGCGTGTCGGTTTTCGTCGTATACCTACATACTAAAATGCGTGGCGGTTTTTGTCGTTTCAGTTATTTCGTATTGTCGTTTTGAGTTTGCGTTCACACTACAAACGGCCCCTCAAATTCGCCTCAATTTACACAACGGTCCCTCAACTTTATACTTTTTCAGGAGTAGAAAGCGTAAATATATAATTTTATTAAAATAAAAGAAGCTAATTCCACCCGAATTTTTAACGGGCCCTATCTTCTCGCTCGGTGCGAGTTAAATTTTTCCGAAATCACCGTTCAACTCGAAAAAATCTAACGAATACAACGGGACTAACTACGCGTGAAACGGACATTGTTAAAGAAACACTGAATATTTCGGGCTATATTTCATACATATACATACACGTACAACAAACAACTCAACCTATTAGATATATTAGGTACCAAATATATATCCAAATTTGACCGTGCGTTGAATACAACCGCAGCAACGCGCGGTCGAATTTTTTTCTAGTTTAAACTAAGAAAAGCGATGGATTATTGAACCAATTATGCCAGTCGAATTTTTCCCTTTTATTCTCTTCGCGATCCACTCGAATCCTTTAATTTGAATCTCGTTAATCGCCGTCAGAGTGTTCCAACCTTTACCTTTGAAAACCGCTTGATTTCTATTCTTCCAAATTAAATAGCAACTCAACCAAAGAACCGCTTGCCAAATTTCTTTTCCCGAATCCGAACCTTGAAGACCCATTTTACCTTGAAGAATATCATCCAGATTTATACTCGATAACCCACTCATATCCCACCAATTATAGATTTTACTCCATATCTCGAATACTTTTTTGCAGGAAAAGAGGGAGTGGTCAACCGACTCGATGTCATCGTCACATAATGGGCAACGAACCGAGTGGAGATCAATCCCTCTTGTATCAAGTTCAACTCATACCGGTATCCGCCCCTTTCTCGCTCTCCAAATAAAGACTTCCACTTTTTACGGCACCAATTTATTCTTTAAAGTCTGTCTTGAGTTTGATCCCACACCTATTGTCTTTGCATCAATCAAATTTGTAAGATTTTTGGGTGTGAAGTTCCCACCTTCGTTAACGACTTAACCATCGTTAACTACAATATCTGTTTCAACTCAATGAATTCCATTTCATAATAAACTTAGTGTATTAATCAACTACATGTTTGATTTTACACTTTTATCTTCGATGTACTCGAAACTTTCTAGAAAACATCATTTATATCTTATGAAGTTCATAAGAATTCCACGAACACTAAAATCATTCACAGAGGAAATATCAATAAAAATGAATAACGAAGTATTGATTCATAATTTCATTTACGTTGAAGAGATAATCCACGAAGATTACGAAATTTCTAAAGTTTTAGAGATTATTCATTTATAGTTCCAGCTGAAAATTAAATGAGCTTAATATGCTATTAACTCATTAAATCTGTATTACATTTGAAGAAAATATACATACTAATATTTTCATAAAAATTGTGATAAAATTCTCTTGTACAAAATATTATTTGTGAAACTTTTAACGGGTAGGTAATACCCAAAAGATATATAAATTCACAAATAATATGTTACATTCTTCGAATCTGATTCAGCAATCATCAACTATATTTACTACTTTCACAACAATATACATTCTTTCATAGAAATCAAAACAACCATTTGCATCCAAATTTGATTACATATTCTGATTTTGAAAAAAAAATCAGAATCCAAGCCCAGATTTAACAGAAAACATCACTCTTAGATTCTTACATCTTTCAAATGCCATACTTTGAATTCAAAACTGTACTAGAATATCATATGTATACATATGACATTCATCTCTTAGAATTATGAGCTTTCATTATGAAATTCTGAAAAGCAACCAGTTTACGAATCAATACCCTGAATGTTAAAAAAGCTGATGAAGTAGCAAAAACTGTAAACGACTTTAACAGTCAAAAGTTTGATGATAAAGAATTGTGTGTTGGCAAAGCTCAGAAAAAGAGAAGGTTTGGAACTGAAAAACGGATTGAGCAAATCATGAAGGAGGCTGTGGACAAATCACAAAGACTAAACCTGCCTTCAAAGAATCCAAATGATTCAGTATCTGCTGAAGATATTAACGAATACCTTGCTCCTTACTCTAAAACCTTTGCGTACAATATTCTTCATCATCATCTTATCTTAAATATTCTAAGATATCATCGTATCTTCCATTATAAATATCCTCCATATTTCTGAAGATATTTTTTTATAACCATTCTTATCTGAAATCATTCATCTCTTCGCGCTATCTGTGTTACATCATAAAAGAAACTATTTTAGTTTCTAAAATCTGCAAAATTCGAAAAATAGATGTTTTGAAGTACTGTTGAGAATTGAAGCATGAGTTAGTATAATATAATGACACTTGATCAACGTGATTATATTACAGTAAGTCATGCTGAGTTTCTAATGGAATGTGATAAAGGTTCACAGATCACACCCTTATCATGAACCATGTTACATAACTCTTCCATTCTATTTAACCTCTAAACATATCAAGAAAATAATTTTCTTGATGATTCGGTCTTTTCCGGGTATTCTGGTAATTTGACAAATCAAGATCGTACGATTACCATTTCTTTCTTAGCACATTAGTTATGTTCATCTGAAACTTCATACATACGAATTCTAGACCATTATCCGCTTGACTTAAGGTCGGGAAGAGAAAACAAAAGCATGAAGCTCCGAAATATAATGGAGAATAAAAAGCCCGATAAAAACCCCGAAATTACAAACTGTGTATATCAATGCGTATAGCAATATAAAGACACGGGAGAATGAAAAACACTATAACCCCAAGGTAATAGTAGAAGAAAATAACCTCCTCTGGTGGCAGATGTAAAAGAAGAATGAAGGATACGATAGCCAAGAAAATATCAAGAATCAGAACTGGATTAAGCATTTTCACAATCTATTAGGAAGTATAAAATAGGGAAGAAGCTTATAGGAGTGGTGAAAATAAATGAAACGGAAGAGGTCAATTTATAGTGAAATATCAGACATAGCAATCAAGGCAGATTACGCATTTAATTAAAGAAGATCTTAATCTCCTTAATTCCCGAAGAATCAAATCTTATTTAGAATATCAAGATTTTCTATTCCTTAAATTCTGGAAATCAATCGTTACTACGTCAAAATTTAAGACGAATCTCTATTCCTTCATTTCACACTTTTACGATAATTTCTCTCATACGCTTCGAGTAATTGGATTGTTTTATCCATATTATTCAACGGTGATAAAACTCTAATTATCAACTCATATTCGTCATGAAAACATTTTTATTGTTAGCCATGACGACCTCACTCAAATTTCGGGACGAAATTTCTTTAACGGGTAGGTATTGTGACGACCCGGAAATTTCTGACCAAATTTAAACTTTATCTTTAAATTATTTAATGTTTTCGACACGATAAGCAAAGTCTATAATGTTGAGTCTCAAGTTTTGGAACTATATTCATGTAATCAATTATTCTTTGACTGTTCTCGAAGATTCACGAACAATATATATATATATATATATATATATAACTTAATGTGCATATATATATATATGATTTCAAGTTATTTAGTAAACGATAGTAACATTCGATTATTGATTCGATTGATATTTAGATAAGTTAACTAAAACGTTTAAGATAAACCAGTAAAACACTAATTTGCTACAGTATTTTCGAATTGCTACAGTACCCCCGAAAAGCTACAGTGTTTTCGAAAATCACTATTTGCTACAGTAAAAAACTATGCTACAGTAACTTTGCTACAGTAAACACTATTTCAAAATGAAAATGTATATATGTATATGTATATACTACGAGACGATGATTTATAGAAGCAAATAACCAAAACACTTAATTGATTAAAGCTACACTTCGAGTGACATAGTTTATCAATGATTAAGTTTAATTTTTGATAAAGGTACACGTCGCGTAACGAAAAGTACTAGTTTTCTCAACGTATGAAAAGACGTTCGAAAAACCGGAACCAGGACATGAGTCGAGTGACGACGTACGACTTATCGGAACGAAAATTACAAGACACCTATACACGAGAATATAATATAATATATAATTAATTAATTTAAATTATATGTATTATATTAATATTTAAATATGTCGACAAACTAGAAGTTAAACGAATGTGAGCTGGATCAGAGGGCCATGCGATCGCATGACCTTGATGCCCAAAAACCATGCAATCGCATGGAGGGCTGGGACAGGCCAAGTGCTATAAATTCGATCGAATTCTTTGTTTTGTTTGCTCATTCACTCCTCTCTATCTCCGTATATATATTTATTATTATTATTATTATTATTATTATTATTATTATTATTATTATTATTATTAAGATTAATATTATTATTATTAATCTTATTATTAATATTAGTAGTATTATACATAAAATACTACGACGAGGTTATGAGCGTGTCACTTTCAAAATGGGTTTTCGAGCGGGATAGAGATAAGGAAACTATGGGTTATAGTTATGGAGGTTATGGGTAATATTCATGGGTACTGTTCGCAAGTCAAACCTAGTGTTTATCATCTCTGTTGTGTCTACGTACTTTCCTGCAATATTGAATCACAATATTGATACGTGAGCATTCATATCTTATCTTTTATATATTAATAGTGTATACATGTCTAGTGCTCGAATATATATGTTTAGGCATGCTTGTATGCTAAATTTCGTCGTTAAACAGTTTATGATGAATCACGAATTAAATACATTTATTACTGATAAAAGGTATATGATATGCATGTTTTTGGAAAGCTGGCGAAAAATCAATAACTTTTCATTTAGATATCGAATAGTTTCGATGAACGGATTAAAAGATATGATCAACTGAATTATAATTGACGTTAATTGAAATTGCTTTTGAATCTACAATTAAGATTTAAACAACTTGTTTACGAGATTGATAAAATAAATTTTTAAATATTACCAGCCGAGTAAATGAAATCTTATATAAGGCACGTCTCGTTTTGTTGAACAATTGTCAAAACTGATTGTTTTATCATATTTTAAATCCTTATAAAAACTATAGTTTAATTCTACAAGAATTGGGAAACTATGTGAAATGTTAAAATGTTTCGATTGCCATGATCATTCAACTATTGTATTGAGTCAGATTGACTTTTTGAAATTGACTTTTGATAACTCTTGTATGTCGATCTCGAGCATTAGGATTGTGATACACTATGACCTGGCCTAGCTTGATAGATAATTATTGACCAACATATGTTCTCTAGGTTGAGATCTACGGTTATTTGGTATTCCAAGTTTCGGTCACATTTCGGTGAACGACTTTATGTGCTGCTAAGGTGAGTTTCATTTGCTCCCTTTTTAATTGCTTTTGCAATCTATATTTTGGGCTGAGAATACATGCACTTTATTTTAAATGTAATGGATACAAGCACATACTAAATTCTACACCAAGTTTGAACCGAAAATCCCTTAGCTTTGGTAACTAGTAACTGCCAGTTATAAGAACTGGTGGGCGCGAGTAGTAGTATATGGATCCATAGGGCTTGATATCCCCGTCCGAGCTAGAGCACTAGCCTTTTAACAGACGTATGCTATTTGAGAAGCGTACACGTTGGTTTACGTGTATTAATAAGATGATTATACAAAGGGTATAAATTATATATACGTTAAGTTTAGTTACCAGGGTGCTCAATTTTGTAGAATATTTTGATAAACGTTTCTGGATGAAACAACTGAAATCTTGTGATCCACCTTTATGTACAGATTATGCAAAACATTAAAACTATGAACTCACCAACCTTTGTGTTGACACTTATTAGCATGTTTATTCTCAGGTTCCCTAGAAGTCTTCCGTTGTTTGCTTATATGTTAGACAAGCTATGTGCATGGAGTCTTACATGGCATATTTTTCAAGGGAACGTTGCATTCACCAAATCATCACCATGTATCTTATTTTGACTGCATTGTCAACGGAAGTACTATTGTAAACTATTATATTACGGTGATTGTCTATTGGTAGAAATCATCAGATGTCGAAAACTTTTGATTTAAATATTCATTTATGGTGTACCTTTTCAAAAGAATGCAATATTTACAAAATGTATCATATAGAGGTCAAATACCTCGCAATGAAATCGATGAATGACGTGTTCGTCCATATGGATTTGGAGCGATCGTCACAGTTGGTATCAGAGCGTTGGTCCTAGCGAACCAGGTCTTGCATGAGTGTGTCTAACTGATAGTTGTTAGGATGTATTAGTAAGTCTGGACTTCGACCGTGTCTGCATGTTAAAAGTTTTGCTTATCATTTCTTGTCAGAAATTACATGCTTATCATTCTTAAGTCTAGAGACATTTTCCTGCATTTATTGCATAAATAGTGTATAGACAAAAATTCATATCTTAGCGTATCTGTTACTGTAAACTTTTCCTGACATCTTTCGAAAAATTTCTCTATGATTTATGAAATTTGGTATTATATATACATATGTAAATTATGCATTGAAGAATACCAAACTAAATTCTATAATCTAATTCATATCAAAAATCATCTCCCTAATTATACAAGATGGATCCCGTATCTAGTTCAAATTTCTTAAACTCCGACAGCTATTCCGATATGGATATTCACCTGAACTCCGAAGACAGTGTAACCGGAATGGATCAACCAATTAGCCATCATATATTCTGGATGAATTAAGGATGGGTTCGTAGTTTACTTAATCATTGGAGACAAGAAGAAGGCGATCCCTTCCATCCACCACATTGCCCTCTTGGCGAAGAACCTGAAGCACTTACCTGCGAACCTATTCGTAATACCATTTTCTCTCTCATTTCCAGAGTATCTAGTCATGATTATATACTATCTCACATTCTAGATCTCATTCACCCGCTCATCCGAACCGACAATCATCCCGGTGTAATAGAAGAAGTCAACGAGCTTCGCGCTCGAGTAGTGGCTTTGGAGAACATGGTGCAAAGGTTACAAGCACCAGCAGCAGCACCGGCAGCAACAGTACCACCATCAGCAACACCAACAGTACCATCACCACCACCAACAACAACATCCGCATCCCATACCTCAACATCACAATCTGTACCTCGAACATCAACGTCATACGCACCATAAATACCAAGGAATACCAACAACAACAAACGATGAAGTATTGATTCATAACTTCATCGAAGAAATATTCTGCAGAGAATATGTAGTGTCAAAAAGTTTTAGAGATTACTTATTCTAGTTCTAATTGTAAACCAGATGAGTGACTGAATAGAAATGATGAAATAAAACCCTGATAGGAATGGTGCACGATTTACAAGTTAGATCTGTTAGCAGCAGCACCGTCAGCATCAGCAGCATCTACAACAACCACAAGCTCCGCCAGATCCATAATCACCGCAAACATCATCACTAATCAACAACGCGTATATCGTATCAACGAGTTATGAAGTATTAACTCATTCTCTCTAAAGAAATTATATGTATATTTTATATATATATGAATTCTGAGATCAACATAAATCTTTTCGTACTAAGCTATTACGTGTGAATCTTAACTAGTAGGTACTACTCGGTTAATTCATATCATTAATATGCTATGATGTACATCCTTCGTTAACGACTTAACCATCGTTAACTACAATATCTGTTTCAACTCAATGAATTCCATTTCATAATAAACTTAGTGTATTAATCAACTACATATTTGATTTTACACTTTTATCTTCGATGTACTCGAAACTTTCTAGAAAACATCATTTATATCTTATGAAGTTCAGAAGAATTCCACGAACACTAACATCATTCACCGAGGAAATATCAATAAAAATGAATAACGAAGTATTGATTCATAATTTCATTTACGTTGAAGAGATAATCCACGAAGATTACGAAATTTCTAAAGTTTTAGAGATTATTCATTTATAATTCCAGCTGAAAATTAAATGAGCTTAATATGATATTAACTCATTAAATCTGTATTACATTTGAAGAGAATATACAAACTAATATTTTCATAAAAATTGTGATAAAATTCACTTGTACAAAATATTATTTGTGAAACTTTTAACGGGTAGGTAATACCCAAAAGATATATAAATTCACAAATAATATGTTACATTCTTCGAATCTGATTCAGCAATCATCAACTATATTCACTACTTTCACAACAATATATATTCTTTCATAGAAATCAACACAACCATTCGCATCCAAATTTGATTACATATTCTGATTTTGAAAAAAAAAAATCAGAATCCAAGCTCAGATTTAACAGAAAACATCACTCTTAGATTCTTACATCTTTCAAATGCCATACTTTGAATTCAAAACTATACTAGAACATCATATGTATACATATGACATTCATCTCTTAGAATTATGAGCTTTCATTCTGAAATTCTAAAAAGCAACCAGTTTACGAATCAATACCCTGAATGTTGAAAAAGCTGATGAAGCAGCAAAAACTGTAAATGACTTTAACAGTCAAAAGTTTGATGATAAAGAATTGTGTGTTGGCAAAGCTCAGAAAAGAGAAGGTTTGGAACTGGAAAACGGATTGAGCAAATCATGAAGGAGGTTGTGGACAAATCACAAAGACTAAACCTGCCTTCAAAGAATCCAAATGATTCAGTATCTGCTGAAGATATTAACGAATACCTTGCTCCTTACTCTAAAACCTTTGCGTACAATATTCTTCATCATCATCTTATCTTAAATATTCTAAGATATCATCGTATCTTCCATTATAAATATCCTCCATATTTCTGAAGATATTTTTTTATAACCATTCTTATCTGAAATCATTCATCTCTTCGCGCTATCTGTGTTACATCATAAAAGAAACTATTTTAGTTTCTAAAATCTGAAAAATTCGAAAAATAGATGTTTTGAAGTACTGTTGAGAATTGAAGCATGAGTTAGTATAATATAATGACACTTGATCAACGTGATTATATTACAGTAAGTCATGCTGAGTTTCTAATGGAATGTGATAAAGGTTCACAGATCACACCCTTATCATGAACCATGTTACATAACTCTTCCATTCTATTTAACCTCTAAACATATCAAGAAATTAATTTTCTTGATGATTCGGTCTTTTTCGGATATTCTGGTAATTTGACAAATCAAGATCGTGCGATTACCATTTATTTCTTAGCACATTAGTTATGTTCATCTGAAACTTCATACATACGAATTCTGGACCATTATCCGCTTGACTTAAGGTCGGGAAGAGAAAACAAAAGCATGAAGCTTCGAAATATAATGGAGAATAAAAAGCCCGATAAAAACCCAGAAATTACAAACCGTGTATATCAATGCGTATAGCAATATAAAGACACGGGAGAATGAAAAACACTATAACCCCAAGGTAATAGTAGAAGAAAATAACCTCCTCTAGTGGCAGATGAAAAAGAAGAATGAAGGATACGATAGCCAAGAAAATATCAAGAATCAGAACTGGATTAAGCATTTTCACAATCTATTAGGAAGTATGAAATAAGGAAGAAGCTTATAGGAGTGGTGAAAATAAATGAAACGGAAGAGGTCAATTTATAGTGAAATATCAGACATAGCAATCAAGGCAGATTACGCATTTAATTAAAGAAGATCTTAATCTCCTTAATTCCCGAAGAATCAAATCTTATTTAGAATATGAAGATTTTCTATTCCTTAAATTCTGGAAATCAATCGTTACTACGTCAAAAATTATGACGAATCTTTATTCCTTCATTTCACTCTTTTACGATAATTTCTCTCATACGCTTCGAGTAATTGGATTGTTTTATCCATATTATTCAACGGTGATAAAACTCTAATTATCAACTCATATTCGTCATGAAAACATTTTTATTGTTAACCATGACGACCTCACTTAAATATCGGGACGAAATTTCTTTAACGGGTAGGTACTGTTGATAGTGCTCCAAATGAACATATATTTAGGCATAATATCCTTCCAATATGTAAAGCTTTTAGTTGTAATTGTTCTATTTTTATGTAATATTCGTTTAAATAAATAAGTGCGAAGTCAAAAGAAGAAAACGACTATTTGAAGACGTAAATGATCAAAAAGCTAAAAAGTACAAAGTATAATCCAAGTGGTTCGAATTATTGATGAGAAACGTCTAAAAATTACAAGAGTACGAGCCGCGGAACGCAAAGTACAATATATCTCCGCGTACGAAAGGACGTTCGAAAATCCGGAACCGGGACCAGAGTCAACTCTCAACGCGCGACGCAACGGAGCTAAAATTACAAGTCAACTATGCACATAAATATAATATACTATATAAATAATTCTTAAAATTATATATATATTATATTATTTAATAAAACGTCGACAAAACTAGAAAACAAAAGTAGGTGGCCTGATCCAGCTGGCCATGCGATCGCATGGCCAGGAAGACCATTTTTCATGCGATCGCATGAAGCCAGATTCCTGGCCAGGTCCTATAAATTCAGCATTTTTCGACGAGTAAAACATACCTTTTTCTTTTCCTTCATATGTAACGTATATATATATATATATATATATATATATATATATATATATATATATATATATATATATATATATAATATATATAATTTAAAGTTTAATTTTAAGTTAATAATAATAAGGTTATTTTAAGAATGTTTTACGGGTTTTAAGTCAAAATTCTGTCCGTGCAACGCTACGCGATTAATCACCACTGTAAGCTATGTTCTTCCTTTTTAAATTAATGTTTCGTAACTAAGTTATTATTATGCTTATTTGAGCCAAAGTAATCGTGATGTTAGACTAAAAATTAAGATTGGGTTATTAGATTTTGTACCATAATTAAGGATTGGACAAAAAACCGACACTTGTGGACATTGGACTATTGACTATTAATAGATAGGGGGTATTGTCTAATCGAATGACAACTCATTAGAATCTGTCGAACCTATCTTCAAATTAGTTAATCTAATAATTATTAAAATAATTATGTATGTTCTATTTAGTGACGTTTATACGACATCTTTTACGATCATTTAATTAATTATTCGGGTTGGGTAATTGATTATTCATTCTGATCAAGTGGGTAAATTAATATTCATATCTCATTAAAACAGGGGTGGATTACATACAAGTATAATTGGTGTAATTGTTAACAAAGTAATAAAACCTTGGATTACACGCAGTCGATAACCTGGTGTAATTATTAAACAAAGTATTAAAACCTTGTTACAGTTCGAATCCCTAATTAGTTGGAATATTTGACTTCGGGAATAAGGTTAATTTGACGAGCATTTTATAATTATGACCGATGTACTATTATGGACAAAATCAGATAGGTATCAAATAAATCCAGGACAAAGGACAATTAACCCAGATAAATAAATTAAAATCAAAACGTCAAACGTCATGATTATGGAAGTTTAAATAAGCATAATACTTTTATTTCATATTTCATCGTACCTTTATTTACTGTCATTTTAATTACTGCAATTTACTTTATCGCAATTTAAATTCTGTCATTTATATTATCGTCATTTATCTTTACGCTTAAAATATAAAATTGACAAACCGGTCATTAAACGGTAAAAACCCTCCTTTATAATAATAATAATAATACTACTTATATATATATATATATATATATATATATATATATATATATATATATACAAATATAGTTTATAAATATAGCGTTAAACTTGGCTAGCTCCCTGTGGAACGAACCGGACTTACTAAAAACTACACTACTTTACGATTAGGTACACTGCCTATAGTGTTGTAGCAAGGTTTAGGTATATCCACTCTATAAATAAATAAATAACTTGTGTAAAATTGTATCGTATTTCGTAATAAAAATAATACTATTTCGTACTACACCTCGCATAATATCAAGTTTTTGGCGCCGCTGCTGGGGAACTCTTAAATGCCGAAGCGAAACACTATTAAAAAAAGATTTTTATTAAGTTTTCATTTCTTTTTGTAAAAATACGTTTTAAATATTAAAAATACAAAAATATAAAAATAAAAACGAAATATATATATTTTTAAGAGTTGTTCAAAATATATAGAATTATAAAGTATTTTTATTTTTATTGTAGTTTTTAAATATAAGTTTATTTAATTTATATAAATATTTTATATAAATATAAAAATAGAATTTTTTTTTTAATATATATATGTATTCGGGCCTGGTACTATAGGAGCCCAAGACCTGGCCTGTTATCCGAAACCATGCGATCGCATGGCCCAGCCATATAAAACTCATACGATCGCATGAGGCTTTCTGACAAGTCTAATCCCAGCAATTATTACGCAGTAGGGTTGTATTATTAATTATTATTATTATTAAACCCTAATTAGGGTAAATTATTATATTAATTAGATTTAATTTTATTTAATTTTTATTTTTAAGTTATAATTAGTTTTATTAATATAATAAATTAATACTTTTATAAAATAATAATATAAAAATAATATTTTTATAAAAATATGTAATTTTATTATTTTTTATATCTTTTTATAAATTGTATATTTTAATCCTTTAATTCGTAATTTATATATTTATCGTTCGTAACTAATTTTAAACTTAGTATTTTGCCATAGTAGCTCTAGATTTTTAGGCTTTGCCGTAAAATCCCTTAAGTGCTTTTTCTTTAGACTAAGATTTAGGTGATTTAGAATTTTGCGACGCCGTTTTAAGATTTTAGTACTTTTTAAGTTATTGCCGTTTTGGATATAGAATTCCTTTTAAGCTTTAATACCTTTAGGCGCAACTTTTTAGATTTAGTTTTTAGACTTTTAAGTTTCGACATTTTTCTTTCTTATTATTGTTTTTCGATTTTTTATTTTTCGACGTTTTTCAATGCACTCTTTTTCTTTCTTATTTCTCGACGCTCTAGTTTTTAGGACATAGAATTTTCTATTTCTTCTCTAAAATTTCAAAACAAAAAAAAAATTATTTTAAGCGGTTAAATTGATAGACATCTTAAATTTTCTGGTTCGTAGTAATAGTTGGATTTGTGAGTGGCGAGTTGTGGGCTTCCGATTTAAAGGGTCCTGGCTACCTGCTGCATCTATTGGCTATTCGAAACGTGGGCAAAATCAGAAAAGCCTATTAATTTGATAACTTATATAATTTTTATATTTATAACTAATAGGATATTCAGTGAATGCACAGAGCAAAACGTTCACCACCTTTCATACGTTCACCACCTGTAACTCGATCAAGACATCTAGCCAATATTATCGCCGTTGATTTTTCTTTAGAATCATCATCTAGTCGAACAAGTACTCCAACTCAAATTTTCGATAATCCATTTTTTGAACCCGACTTCAAAATTGAAAACCCGGAGGATATTCAAGGACAATTCCAAGATCCAGAACAACTAATCATTCCTCCTGAACCATAAACCATTAAATCAGAATCCTCTAGTGATTCGTATTCAACAAATTCAATTATGGAAGTAACGGAACCTCTAAGTATGGAAGATCGAATGAGAGCCACACGCACTGACCAAGGTCACGCCATTATTAAGCCAGACATTAATGTGCCAGATTATGAAATCAAAGGACAAATCCTACACATGGTAACTAATCAATGCCAATATAGTGGTACGCCAAAAGAAGATCCAAATGAACATCTCCGTACCTTTAATAGGATTTGTACTCTATTCAAGATCAGAGAAGGTGAGGATGAACAGATCTATTGTAGTGACCCGAACTTTTCCACGTTTATATATATTAATTGAGATTAATATTTACATGATTAAATGTTTTAAACATGGTAAGCAATCAAACTTGTTAAGACTTGATTAATTGAAATATGTTTCATATAGACAATTGACCACCCAAGTTGACCGGTGATTCACGAACGTTAAAACTTGTAAAAACTATATGATGACATATATATGGATATATATATAGTTAACATGATACTATGATAAGTAAACATATCATTAAGTATATTAACAATGAACTACATATGTAAAAACAAGACTACTAACTTAATGATTTTTAAACGAGACATATATGTAACGATTATCGTTGTAAAGACATTTAATGTATATATATATCATATTAAGAGATATTCATACATGATAATATCATGATAATATAATAATTTAAAATCTCATTTGATATTATAAACATTGGGTTAACAACATTTAACAAGATCGTTAACCTAAAGGTTTCAAAACAACACTTACATGTAACGACTAACGATGACTTAACGACTCAGTTAAAATGTATATACATGTAGTGTTTTAATATGTATTTATACACTTTTGAAAGACTTCAATACACTTATCAAAATACTTCTACTTAACAAAAATTCTTACAATTACATCCTCGTTCAGTTTCATCAACAATTCTACTCGTATGCACCCGTATTCGTACTCGTACTCGTACAATACACAGCTTTTAGATGTATGTACTATTGGTATATACACTCCAATGATCAGCTCTTAGCAGCCCATGTGAGTCACCTAACACATGTGGGAACCATCATTTGGCAACTAGCATGAAATATCTCATAAAATTACAAAAATATGAGTAATCATTCATGACTTATTTACATGAAAACAAAATTACATATCCTTTATATCTAATCCATACACCAACGACCAAAAACACCTACAAACACTTTCATTCTTCAATTTTCTTCATCTAATTGATCTCTCTCAAGTTCTATCTTCAAGTTCTAAGTGTTCTTCATATATTCTACAAGTTCTAGTTACATAAAATCAAGAATACTTTCAAGTTTGCTAGCTCACTTCCAATCTTGTAAGGTGATCATCCAACCTCAAGAAATCTTTGTTTCTTACAGTAGGTTATCATTCTAATACAAGGTAATAATCATATTCAAACTTTGGTTCAATTTCTATAACTATAACAATCTTATTTCAAGTGATGATCTTACTTGAACTTGTTTTCGTGTCATGATTCTGCTTCAAGAACTTCGAGCCATCCAAGGATCCCTTGAAGCTAGATCTATTTTTCTCTTTTCCAGTAGGTTTATCCAAGGAACTTAAGGTAGTAATGATGTTCATAACATCATTCGATTCATACATATAAAGCTATCTTATTCGAAGGTTTAAACTTGTAATCACTAGAACATAGTTTAGTTAATTCTAAACTTGTTCGCAAACAAAAGTTAATCCTTCTAACTTGACTCTTAAAATCAACTAAACACATGTTCTATATCTATATGATATGCTAACTTAATGATTTAAAACCTGGAGACACGAAAAATACCGTAAAACCGGATTTACGCCGTCGTAGTAACACCGCGGGCTGTTTTGGGTTAGTTAATTAAAAACTATGATAAACTTTGATTTAAAAGTTGTTATTCTGAGAAAATGATTTTTATTATGAACATGAAACTATATCCAAAAATTATAGTTAAACTCAAAGTGGAAGTATGTTTTCTAAAATGGTCATCTAGACGTCGTTCTTTCGACTGAAATGACTACCTTTATAAAAACGACTTGTAACTTATTTTTCCGACTATAAACCTATACTTTTTCTGTTTAGATTCATAAAATAGAGTTCAATATGAAACCATAGCAATTTGATTCACTCAAAACGGATTTAAAATGAAGAAGTTATGGGTAAAACAAGATTGGATAATTTTTCTCATTTTAACTACGTGAAAATTGGTAACAAATCTATTCCAACCATAACTTAATCAACTTGTATTGTATATTATGTAATCTTGAGATACCATAGACACGTATACAATATTTCGACCTATCATGTCGACACATCTATATATATTTCGGAACAACCATAGACACTCTATATGTGAATATTGGAGTTAGCTATACAGGGTTGAGGTTGATTCCAAAATATATATAGTTTGAGTTGTGATCAATACTGAGATACGTATACACTGGGTCGTGGATTGATTCAAGATAATATTTATCAATTTATTTCTGTACATCTAGCTGTGGACAACTAGTTGTAGGTTACTAACGAGGACAGCTGACTTAATAAACTTAAAACATCAAAATATATTAAAAGTGTTGTAAATATATTTTGAACATACTTTGATATATATGTATATATTGTTATAGGTTCGTGAATCAACCAGTGGCCAAGTCTTACTTCCCTGACGAAGTAAAAATCTGTGAAAGTGAGTTATAGTCCCACTTTTAAAATCTAATATTTTTGGGATGAGAATACATGCAGGTTTTATAAATGATTTACAAAATAGACACAAGTACGTGAAACTACATTCTATGGTTGAATTATCGAAATCGAATATGCCCCTTTTTATTAAGTCTGGTAATCTAAGAATTAGGGAACAGACACCCTAATTGACGCGAATCCTAAAGATAGATCTATTGGGCCCAACAAGCCCCATCCAAAGTACCGGATGCTTTAGTACTTCGAAATTTATATCATATCCGAAGGGTGTCCTGGAATGATGGGGATATTCTTATATATGCATCTTGTTAATGTCGGTTACCAGGTGTTCACCATATGAATGATTTTTATCTCTATGTATGGGATGTGTATTGAAATATGAAATCTTGTGGTCTATTATTATGATTTGATATATATAGGTTAAACCTATAACTCACCAACAATTTTGTTGACGTTTTAAGCATGTTTATTCTCAGGTGATTATTAAGAGCTTCCGCTGTCGCATACTTAAATAAGGACGAGATTTGGAGTCCATGCTTGTATGATATTGTGTAAAAATTGCATTCAAGAAACTTATTTTGTTGTAACATATTTGTATTGTAAACCATTATGTAATGGTCGTGTGTAAACAGGATATTTTAGATTATCATTATTTGATAATCTACGTAAAGCTTTTTAAACATTTATTGATGAAATAAAGGTTATGGTTTGTTTTAAAATGAATGCAGTCTTTGAAAAACGTCTCATATAGAGGTCAAAACCTCGCAACGAAATCAATTAATATGGAACGTTTTTAATCAATAAGAACGGGACATTTCAGTTGGTATCCGAGCGTTGGTCTTAGAGAACCAGAATTTTGCATTAGTGTGTCTTATCGAGTTTGTTAGGATGCATTAGTGAGTCTGGACTTCGACCGTGTTTACTTGAAAAATGATTGCTTAACAAATTTTGTTGAAAACTATATATTTTTAACATGTGAATATTATGTGATATATTAATCTCTTAACGCGTTTGATATTATGTGATAGATGTCTACCTCTAGAACAAGTCCCATTGACTCACCTAATAATAATGAAGAGTCAAATGTAAATTAGAATGATTCGTGGACTGATTCACAAGTTCCCGAAGAGGAACCGGAAGAAGGGTCGGAACCGGAAGAAGAATCAGAACCGGAAGAGGAGGAACCGGATGAAGAAATAGAACCGGTGGGGGAAATAATAAAACGGTTAAGTAAAAGAAAATCCTCAACCAACCGACCAAGGTTAATTATGGTCAATGGTGTTTCCGCCAAGGAAGCAAAATATTGGGAGGATTACCAATTCTCCGATGAATCGGATTCCGACGAGAATTCCGATGATGTTATAGAAATTACCCCAACTGAATTTAAAAAGGCAAAAGAAAATAATAAGGGAAAGGGCATAAAAATAGAGAAATCTAATTCCAACCCCGATGAACTTTATATGTATCGTCAACCCCCGAAGTCCTTAAGTTGTAACAATGACCCGGGAACCTCTAAACCACCAGGTTTTTCTAAACCAATGTGGAAAATTACGGATCGTATTAGGGGAACATCATATATGCCTAGAAACTTGGCAAAACGAACCAAAACCAAAGAAGAAGAAACAAGCGAGTCGGAATAAGATAGTTGTATTCGTGTGGTGTAATATATGTAATATAGTGTGCTTATGCTTTATGATATATGTAAAAATTGCTTGTATTAATAAGTATTTTTTTTATGAATCTAACTCTTGTCTATTTTACAGTATAAAAACACAAAATGGATAGACAACCCAATATTTTAAGAGACCTACCCGGAGACATGATTGATGAAATCTTGTCTAGAGTCGGTCAGAATTCTTCGGCAGAACTATTTAAGGCGAGATCAGTTTGTAAGACATTCGAAGAACGTTCCAAGAATGCCTTGGTTTATAAAAGGCTTTCGTTTGAAAGATGGGGGATATCACATTGGGAAATCCATAAGTTACGATGTGTTTACTTTGACGCATATATTGCGGGGAACCCAAATGCTATTTTACGCAATGGGTTAAGAAATTATTTTGACTCAATATATCCGAATATTGGACTTCGTGATTTAGAAAAAGCGGCTAACATGCAACATAAAGAAGCATGTTATGCTTACGGATTAGTAATGTTCGCTTCTCACCAAAGTGAGAATAAGAACATCGGGCAACAACTATTAAACAAAACGTTCCCACAAGTGACGGAGTCGGTAATTGGGGTAAGAAATGAGGTTTTTAGATTGTTACGGGACTGTTGGACATTACGTAACCCTCGTCCCTTTGACGACGTTACAACACGATGTCTTATCAACGGCCATAACGGTTATGTTCCACAAGACCAAGGATGGGAAGTAATCCTAGTAAAACCGGAATGCATGACTTGTTTCTGGATGTATGAATTACGTGTCTTTATTGCCTTTGCTGAACGACTTGCGTACTAGCTAGAATTATCTTCACAACCATCTTGTATCAAATTTATTGTGTGCTATATTTCATGCTATATGTAAAATAAGCGGTATTGTAAGTTTGTAAAATATTGTGTAAAAGTTTGAACGCGAAATATTATTATAATCAGTTTTTCATATAGAATTGTAGTAGTTGAATTGTATATTAGCTACTAAGTATGAACTTAACGGGTAGGTACTACCCGAATTTAAACTTATAAAACGCTAATATGAAGAAAAAGCTTTTATAAATGAGTTCATATTATGCTACGAAATACTATTAACTACTCTTAATTTTCTGTATGATTAACTTGTTCCATTTGACTATTTTGAAGGAAATGGCACCGACTACTCGACACACCGTGAATATGAATGAAGAGGAATTCCGTACTTTTCTAGCTTCAAACATAGCCGCAGTACAGGCTGCGCTACATACCAACAATAACCTTGGATCTAGCAGTACAGGAAATCGTGTAGGATGCACCTACAAAGAATTCACTGCCTGCAAACCTTTGGAATTTGATGGAACCGAAGGACCGATCGGATTGAAACGGTGGACCGAGAAGGTCGAATCGGTGTTTGCCATAAGTAAGTGTACTGAAGAGGACAAAGTGAAGTACGCTACACATACCTTCACAGGTTCTGTGTTAACATGGTGGAATACCTATCTAGAGCAAGTGGGACAAGACGATGCGTACGCACTACCGTGGTCAGCATTCAAGCACTTGATCCCAGAACCGAGGTCAATAAGCTCAAGACAGAACTTAGAGAGTTACGAACCCAAGGATTTGATATTACCACGTACGAAAGACGATTCACAGAATTGTGCATATTGTGTTCGGGAGCATTCGAAGATGAGGAAGAGAAGATTGACGCATTTGTGAAAGGATTACCGGAAAGAATCCAAGAAGATATAAGTTCACACGAGCCCGCCTCCATACAACAGGCATGTAGAATGGCTCACAAACTAGTGAACCAGATTGAAGAAAGAATTAAAGAACAGACTGCTGAAGAGGCCAATGTGAAGCAAGTCAAAAGAAAGTGGGAGGAAAACAGTGATAAGAATCACCAATACAACAACAGCAGCAATTACACCAATAATCGCAACAATTATCCCAACAATCGCAACATCAATCGCAACTACAACAAACGGCCCAACAATAACAACAACAACAACAACAACAACAACAGCAACTACAACAATCATCCCAACAACAATAATAACTGCAACAACAACAACAATCAGAAGCAGCTATGCCAAAGGTGTGAAAAGTATCACTCGGGGTTCTGCACCAAATTTTGCAACAAGTGTAAAAGAAATGGTCATAGCGCGGTGAAGTGTGAGGTCTACGGACCAGGGGTTAATAGAACGAAAGGAACAAATGGTGTCAGAACGAGTAATGGTGGAGCAAGTAGTGTCGGAGCAAGTTATGCCAATGTAGTTTGTTATAAATGTAGAAAACCGGGCCACATTATTAGAAATTGCCCGAACCAGGAGAACACGAATGGACAAGGCCGCGGAAGAGTTTTCAATATTAATGCGGCAGAGGCACAGGAAGACCCGAAGCTTGTTACGGGTACGTTTCTTATTGACAATAAATCTGCTTACGTTTTATTTGATTCGGGTGCGGATAGAAGCTATATGAGTAGAGATTTTTGTGCTAAATTAAGTTGTCCATTGACGCCTTTGGATAGTAAATTTTTACTCGAATTAGCAAATGGTAAATTAATTTCAGCAGATAATATATGTCGGAATCGAGAAATTAAACTGGTTAGCGAAACATTTAAGATTGATTTGATACCAGTAGAGTTAGGGAGTTTTGATGTGATAATCGGTATGGACTAGTTGAAAGAAGTGAAAGCAGAATTTGTTACAAAAATGCAATTCGCATTATTCAAGAAAAAGGAAAACCCTTAATGGTGTACGGAGAAAAGGGCAACACGAAGATACATCTTATTAGTAATTTGAAGGCACAAAAACTAATAAGAAAAGGTTGCTATGCTGTTCTAGCACACGTCGAGAAAGTACAAACTGAATAAAAGAGCATCAATGATGTTCCCATTGCAAAAGAATTTCCCGATGTATTTCCGAAAGAATTACCGGGATTACCCCCACATCGATCCGTTGAATTTCAAATAGATCTTGTACCAGGAGCTGCACCAATAGCTCGTGCTCCTTACAGACTCGCACCCAGCGAGATGAAAGAACTGCAAAGCCAATTACAAGAACTTTTAGAGCGTGGTTTCATTCGACCAAGCACATCACCGTGGGGAGCTCCTGTTTTGTTTGTCAAGAAGAAAGATGGTACATTCAGGTTGTGTATCGACTACCGAGAGTTGAACAAACTTACCATCAAGAACCGCTACCCACTACCGAGAATTGACGACTTATTTGATCAACTACAAGGCTCGTCTGTTTATTCAAAGATTGACTTACGTTTCGGGTATCGTCAAATGCGGGTGAAAGAAGATGATATTCCAAAGACTGCTTTCAGAACACGTTACGGTCATTACGAATTTATGGTCATGCTGTTTGGTTTAACTAATGCACCAGCTGTGTTTATGGACCTTATGAACCGAGTGTGTGGACCATGCCTTGACAAGTTTGTCATTGTGTTCATTGATGACATACTTATTTACTCAAAGAATGACCAAGAACACGGTAAACATTTGAGAAAGGTGTTAGAAGTATTGAGGAAGGAAGAATTGTACGCTAAGTTTTCAAAGTGTGCATTTTGGTTGGAAGAAGTTCAATTCCTCGGTCACATAGTGAACAAAGAAGGTATTAAGGTGGATCCGGCAAAGATAGAAACTGTTGAAAAGTGGGAAACCCCGAAAACTCCGAAACACATACGCCAGTTTTTAGGACTAGCTGGTTACTACAGAAGGTTCATCCAAGACTTTTCCAGAATAGCAAAACCCTTGACTGCATTAACGCATAAAGGGAAGAAATTTGAATGGAATGATGAACAAGAGAAAGCGTTTCAGTTATTAAGAAAAAGCTAACTACGGCACCTATATTGTCATTGCCTGAAGGGAATGATGATTTTGTGATTTATTGTGACGCATCAAAGCAAGGTCTCGGTTGTGTATTAATGCAACGAACGAAGGTGATTGCTTATGCGTCTAGACAATTGAAGATTCACGAACAAAATTATACGACGCATGATTTGGAATTAGGCGCGGTTGTTTTTGCATTAAAGACTTGGAGGCACTACTTATATGGGGTCAAAAGTATTATATATACCGACCACAAAAGTCTTCAACACATATTTAATCAGAAACAACTGAATATGAGGCAGCGTAGGTGGATTGAATTATTGAATGATTACGACTTTGAGATTCGTTACCACCCGGGGAAGGCAAATGTGGTAGCCGATGCCTTGAGCAGGAAGGACAGAGAACCCATTCGAGTAAAATCTATGAATATAATGATTCATAATAACCTTACTACTCAAATAAAGGAGGCGCAACAAGGAGTTTTAAAAGAAGGAAATTTAAAGGATGAAATACCCAAAGGATCAGAGCAGCATCTTAATATTCGGGAAGACGGAATCCGGTATAGGGCTGAAAGGATTTGGGTAACAAAATTTGGAGATATGAGAGAAATGGTACTTAGAGAAGCTCATAAAACCAGATACTCAATACATCCTGGAACGGGGAAGATGTACAAGGATCTCAAGAAACATTTTTGGTGGCCGGGTATGAAAGCTGATGTTGCTAAATATGTAGGAGAATGTTTGACGTGTTCTAAGGTCAAAGCTGAGCATCAGAAACCATCAGGTCTACTTCAACAACCCGAAATCCCAGAATGGAAATGGGAAAACATTACCATGGATTTCATCACTAAATTGCCAAGGACTGCAAGTGATTTTGATACTATTTGGGTAATAGTTGATCGTCTCACCAAATCAGCACACTTCCTGTCAATAAGAGAAGATGACAAGATGGAGAAGTTAGCACGACTGTATTTGAAGGAAGTCGTCTCCAGACATGGAATACCAATCTCTATTATCTCTGATAGGGATGGCAGATTTATTTCAAGATTCTGGCAGACATTACAGCAAGCATTAGGAACTCGTCTAGACATGAGTACTACCTATCATCCACAAACTGATGGGCAGAGCGAAAGGACGATACAAACGCTTGAAGACATGCTACGAGCATGTGTTATTGATTTCGGAAACAGTTGGGATCGACATCTACCGTTAGCAGAATTTTCCTACAACAACAGCTACCATTCAAGTATTGAGATGGCTCCGTTTGAAGCACTTTATGGTAGAAAGTGCAGGTCTCTGATTTGTTGGAGTGAAGTGGGGGATAGACAGATTACGGGTCCGGAGATTATACAAGAAACTACCGAGAAGATCATCCAAATTCATCAACGGTTGAAAACCACCCAAAGTCGACAAAAGAGCTACGCTGACATTAAAAGAAAAGATATAGAATTTGAAATTGGAGAGATGGTCATGCTTAAATTTGCACCTTGGAAAGGCGTTGTTCGATTTGGTAAACGAGGGAAATTAAATCCAAGGTATATTGGACCATTCAAGATTATTGATCGTGTCGGACCAGTAGCTTACCGACTTGAGTTACCTCAACAACTCGCGGCTGTACATAACACTTTCCAAGTCTCGAATTTGAAGAAATGTTTTGCTAAAGAAGATCTCACTATTCCGTTAGATGAAATCCAAATAAACGAAAAACTTCAATTCATCGAAGAACCTGTCGAAATAATGGATCGCGAGGTTAAAAGACTTAAGCAAAACAAGATACCAATTGTTAAGGTTCGATGGAATGCTCGTAGAGGACCCGAGTTCACCTGGGAGCGTGAAGATCAGATGAAGAAGAAATACCCGCATCTATTTCCAGAAGATTCGTCAACACCCTCAACAGCTTAATATTTCGGGATGAAATTTATTTAACGGGTAGGTACTGTAGTGACCCGAACTTTTCCACGTTTATATATATTAATTGAGATTAATATTTACATGATTAAATGTTTCCAACATGGTAAGCAATCAAACTTGTTAAGACTTGATTAATTGAAATATGTTTCATATAGACAATTGACCACCCAAGTTGACCGGTGATTCACGCACGTTAAAACTTGTAAAAACTATATGATGACATATATATGGATATATATATAGTTAACATGATACTATGATAAGTAAACATATCATTAAGTATATTAACAATGAACTACATATGTAAAAACAAGACTACTAACTTAATGATTTTTAAACGAGACATATATGTAACGATTATCGTTGTAAAGACATTTAATGTATATATATCATATTAAGAGATATTCATACATGATAATATCATGATAATATAATAATTTAAAATCTCATTTGATATTATAAACATTGGGTTAACAAAATTTAACAAGATCGTTAACCTAAAGGTTTCAAAACAACACTTACATGTAACGACTAACGATGACTTAACGACTCAGTTAAAATGTATATACATGTAGTGTTTTAATATGTATTTATACACTTTTTAAAGACTTCAATACACTTATCAAAATACTCCTACTTAACAAAAATTCTTACAATTACATCCTCGTTCAGTTTCATCAACAATTCTACTCGTATGCACCCGTATTCGTACTCGTAAAATACACAGCTTTTAGATGTATGTAATATTGGTATATACACTCCAATGATCAGCTCTTAGTAGCCCATGTGAGTCACCTAACACATGTAGGAACCATCATTTGGCAACTAGCATGAAATATCTCATAAAATTACAAAAATATGAGTAATCATTCATGACTTATTTACATGAAAACAAAATTACATATCCTTTATATCTAATCCATACACCAACGACCAAAAACACCTACAAACACTTTCATTCTTCAATTTTCTTTATCTAATTGATCTCTCTCAAGTTCTATCTTCAAGTTCTAAGTGTTCTTCATATATTCTACAAGTTCTAGTTACATAAAATCAAGAATACTTTCAAGTTTGCTAGCTCACTTCCAATCTTGTAAGGTGATCATCCAACCTCAAGAAATCTTTGTTTCTTACAGTAGGTTATCATTCTAATACAAGGTAATAATCATATTCAAACTTTGGTTCAATTTCTATAACTATAACAATCTTATTTCAAGTGATGATCTTACTTGAACTTGTTTTCGTGTCATGATTCTGCTTCAAGAACTTCGAGCCATCCAAGGATCCGTTGAAGCTAGATCCATTTTTCTCTTTTCCAGTAGGTTTATCTAAGGAACTTAAGGTAGTAATGATGTTCATAACATCATTCGATTCATACATATAAAGCTATCTTATTCGAAGGTTTAAACTTGTAATCACTAGAACATAGTTTAGTTAATTCTAAACTTGTTCGCAAACAAAAGTTAATCCTTCTAACTTGACTTTTAAAATCAACTAAACACATGTTCTATATCTATATGATATGCTAACTTAATGATTTAAAATCTGGAGACACGAAAAATACCGTAAAACCGGATTTACGCCGTCGTAGTAACACCGCGGGCTGTTTTGGGTTAGTTAATTAAAAACTATGATAAACTTTGATTTAAAAGTTGTTATTCTGAGAAAATGATTTTTATTATGAACATGAAACTATATCCAAAAATTATAGTTAAACTCAAAGTGGAAGTATGTTTTCTAAAATGGTCATCTAGACGTCGTTTTTCGACTGAAATGACTACCTTTACAAAAACAACTTGTAACTTATTTTTCCGACTATAAACCTATACTTTTTCTGCTTAGATTCATAAAATAGAGTTCAATATGAAACCATAGCAATTTGATTCACTCAAAACGGATTTAAAATGAAGAAGTTATGGGTAAAACAAGATTGGATAATTTTTCTCATTTTAACTACGTGAAAATTGGTAACAAATCTATTCCAACCATAACTTAATCAACTTGTATTGTATATTATGTAATCTTGAGATACCATAGACACGTATACAATGTTTCGACCTATCATGTCGACACATCTATATATATTTCGGAACAACCATAGACACTCTATATGTGAATGTTGGAGTTAGCTATACAGGGTTGAGGTTGATTCCAAAATATATATAGTTTGAGTTGTGATCAATACTGAGATACGTATACACTGGGTCGTGGATTGATTCAAGATAATATTTATCGATTTATTTCTGTACATCTAACTGTGGACAACTAGTTGTAGGTTACTAACGAGGACAGCTGACTTAATAAACTTAAAACATCAAAATATATTAAAAGTGTTGTAAATATATTTTGAACATACTTTGATATATATGTATATATTGTTATAGGTTCGTGAATCAACCAGTGGCCAAGTCTTACTTTCCGACGAAGTAAAAATCTGTGAAAGTGAGTTATAGTCCCACTTTTAAAATCTAATATTTTTGGGATGAGAATACATGCAGGTTTTATAAATGATTTACAAAATAGACACAAGTACGTGAAACTACATTCTATGGTTGAATTATCGAAATCGAATATGCCCCTTTTTATTAAGTCTGGTAATCTAAGAATTAGGGAACAGACACCCTAATTGACGCGAATCTTAAAGATAGATCTATTGGGCCCAACAAGCCCCATCCAAAGTACCGGATGCTTTAGTACTTCGAAATTTATATCATATCCGAAGGGTGTCCCGGAATGATGGGGATATTCTTATATATGCATCTTGTTAATATCGGTTACCAGGTGTTCACCATATGAATGATTTTTATCTCTATGTATGGGATGTGTATTGAAATATGAAATCTTGTAGTCTATTATTATGATTTGATATATATAGGTTAAACCTATAACTCACCAACAATTTTGTTGACGTTTTAAGCATGTTTATTCTCAGGTGATTATTAAGAGCTTCCGTTGTCGCATACTTAAATAAGGACGAGATTTGGAGTCCATGCTTGTATGATATTGTGTAAAAACTGCATTCAAGAAACTTATTTTGTTGTAACATATTTGTATTGTAAACCATTATGTAATGGTCGTGTGTAAACAGGATATTTTAGATTATCATTATTTGATAATCTACGTAAAGCTTTTTAAACCTTTATTGATGAAATAAAGGTTATGGTTTGTTTTAAAATGAATGCAGTCTTTGAAAAACGTCTCATATAGAGGTCAAAACTTCGCAACGAAATCAATTAATATGGAACGTTTTTAATCAATAAGAACGGGACATTTCATCTATCTCATGTTATTTCCCTGGACTTTAAAGGGAGAAGCCAAAGATTGGTTAAAATCATTACCTGAAGGGGCGATTGACACATGGGATATTTTAGTTGAAAATTTTCTTAAACAATTCTTTCCGGCATCTAAAGCCGTGAGACTTCAAGGAGAAATTGTTACGTTCACGCAAAAGTCAAATGAAACTCTATATGAGGCGTGGACAAGATTTGGAAAGTTGTTAAGAGGATGTCCTCGGCACGGTTTAGATACTTATCAAATAGTACAAATATTCTACCAAGGATGTGACATTACTATACGAAAAGACATCGACATAGCAACTGGTGGTTCCATTATGAAGAAAACCGCAACTGAAGCTCACAAAATTATTGATAACACAGCCTCCCACTCACGATTGGCACCAAGAAAAAGATATCTTTCGTTCATCTAAAGCGGCTAGAGCCGATTCTAGCCATGACTTTGATTCCGTTTTTGCAAAAATAGATGCTTTCGAGAGACGAATGGAAAAGATGAGTAAAGATATTCACGCAATACGATTCAATTGTGAGCAATGCGGTGGACCACACTTAACGAAAGATTGTCACATTGAACAAACGATGGAAAAACGAGAGAATGTTTCCTATATGAACCAAAGGCCGGGAAATAATTATCAAAATAATTATCAACCGCCAAGGCCAAACTTTAATCGAAATCAAAATATTTTTTACAATCCAAATGGACCCAACAATAACTCGTACAACCAACAAGGTCCGAATAACCAATCAACTCAAAACAACACTTTCAATCAACAAAGACCTGGCTTATATAAACCACCACAACAAACCGAAGAGAAAAAGCCAAATCTGGAAGAAATGATGGCAAGGCTAATGGAATCTCAAACACAATTTATTACATCTCAAATCCAAACAAATGAGAGGTTTGATCAGTCATTAAGAACTCAACAAGCTTCCATTTTGGATCTAGAAAAACACGTAGGTACTCTTGCTAGCATGATGAGTGAGCGGGAACAAGGAAAGCTACCGAGTGATACTGAAGTAAATCCTCGGAATGAGAATGTTAATATGGTATCAACAAATTCTTAAAAACCAGTATCAGAAGATGGGAAGGTTTTAGATGTGAGTAACAATGAAGAAGTTACACCACCACCACCACCCGAGTATGTAAAGCCAGTGGTGGCACCATACAAACCACCCATCCCATTTCCAAGAAAAGGAGTTGAATATGAGCAAGTAATAGGTAATAAAGTTTGTGATACCTCTGGAAAGAAGAAGAAGAATAAGAAAGTACAAGAAACAAAAACTGTAAAGATAAACCTGGTGAAGACAGTTCCACCAAAACCTCCACCCAGGGTGGGTGATCCAGGTGAATTTATTGTTCCTTGTTTACTTAGTGATTGTGTCATGTATGATGCACTAGCAGATTTAGGTGCAAGTGTGAGTGTTATGCCTCTTTCATTATATAAGAGATTAAGAGTATGTGAGCTAAGTCCAACAGAGATGAGTGTTCGACTCTTTGATCAAACCATTAGGCACCCAGTTGGAATTGCTGACAACCTACCCGTTCAAGTGGGTAATTTAACCTTTCTAGTCGAATTAGTTGTCATTGACATAGAAGAGGACCCAAACATTCCTCTAATTTTAGGTCGACCATTCTTAGCATCTACCGGGGCGTTATTTGATGTAAGAGAGGGTAGAATGACACTTAGTAATGATGAAAAATCGATTACCTTTGTGAGTCGAAAGTCTAAATCTCCACCAACCAAAACCGTTGAACCAACAAAAACGATTGGTAAGAACCATGTTGTTTTACCAACTCCAACGGTAGTGCTTAACAATAATAAAACGCCTAAGTGTGGGGAAAATGAAGTAACACCTAATGATAACTTGATAACAAAGAACCCCGTTGTTGATACAAAATTAAATGACCCCGTTATTAATAGTTCAATAAAAAAACTTATTAAACGGATTCGCGATGCTAGAATTAAGGGGAACTTTAAGTTATGTAACCGATTAATATCTAATCTATGGCATAAATAGAAGGCGAAACTAGTTGAATTTGTGGAAATTACACAGGAATCCAACCAATGGCTTAAAGCAAAAATCACAGATATGCAAGTTGATTATGGTCCAAGAGAAATTGACAATGAAGTTAATCACAAATTCGACACCACAGCTACCTAAGTATGGGGAGATTCAAATGTTCTAAGAAATAATGCTGTCTAGGGTTAGTTATTCTGTTCTCGTGTTGTTTCGAGAATAGAATTCGATTGGTCTTTTCCACTAGCAGACTGATAGTTAAAGCTAAGGGGTATAAAATACTATTAAATTTTATAAGAAAATACTATTAAATATGATACAATTTTACACAAGATATTTATTTATTTATAGAATGGATATACTTAAACCTTGCTACAACACTTATAGGCAGTGTACCTAATCGTACAGTAGTGTAGCTTTTAGTAAGTCCGGTTCGTTCCACAGGGAATCTTTTAAACAAAGCTTAACGCTATATTAGTTTAATTTATAAAAATATAAATATATATATAAGTAATATTATTATTTTAAAGGGGAGTTTTTACCGTTTAATGACCGGTTTGTCGATTTTTAAAACTTTAGTCGCAGTTAAAACCTAATGTAAAATATTAAAAATAAATACAACTTAATTTAAAGCGTAAAATAAATAACGATAATGAAATTGCGATAAATAAAAGTGCGATAAAATAAAATTGCGATAATTAAAAAGTACGATAATTAAAAGTGCAATTAAATACAATGACAATAAATAAAAGTGCGATAATTAAAAGTGCAATTAAATAATAAATAAAGGAAATTAAATATGAAATAAAAGAATTATACTTATTTAAACTTCCGTAATCATGATGTTTGACGTGTTGATTTTAGTTTTATGCCCATGGGTTAATTGTCCTTTGTCCTGGATTATTTAATATGTCCATCTGGTTTTTGTCCATAACAGTCCATCAGTCATAAATATAAAGTGCTAGTGTCCTCGTCAAATTATCCTTATACTCGAAGTTAAAAATTCTAACTAATTGGGGACTTAAACTGTAACAAGGTTGTATTACTTTGTTTAATAATTACACCAGGATATCGAATGTGTGTAACCCAAGGTTTTAATACTTTGTTATCAATTATGCCAAGTGTCCTTGTACATAATTTCACCCCTGTTTTAATAATTCCATAGACTATTAATCCATTCCCGTGTCCGGTTAAATGAACGATTATTCGTACATATAAATACCCCGCCCATCGTGTCCGATTGAGTGTATATGGTTATTTATAGGGACGTCCAATTGTAAATCTTTATATTAAAATTAACAAACTATCATTTAGTTAAACAAACATAAAGCCCATTAATAGCCCATAGTCTAATTTTCACAAGTGTCGTTCTTTTGTCCAAACCCCAATTATGGTACAAAACCCAATTACTCAATTTTATTAATTAGCCCAACATCATGATTACTTCGGATTAAATAAGCATAATAATAACTTAGCTACGAGACATTAAATTAAAAAGGTTGAACATAACTTACAATGATTAAAAATAGCGTAGCGTTACACGGACAGAATTTCGACTTACACCCTTACAACATTCGCTAACATACCCTTATTATTAGGATTTAAAATTAAAATTAAAATTAAAATATAAATATAAATATTTACATATATATATATATATATATATATATATATATATATATATATATATATATATATATATATATATATATATATATATAGAGATGGATGGATTTTTGGATATTTTTTTACGATCAGAATGCTCGAGCTTTATAGGCAGTTTCAGAAATTGGGGCTCAGCGAGTCGCGGCCTTTTTGGACTTCAAACTCCGCAAGTCGCGGAGTTTGCTTTTATAGCTCACTCCATTTTGGATCTTTTCTTGCCGACGGAATTTAATATATAAATATAATATAAATATATAATTTATATAATTAATTATATATTATATTATATTTATATACATAATTAATTTATAACTTTCGGTCCATTGCGTCGAGCGTTGAGAGTTGACTCTGGTCCCGGTTCCGGATTTTCGAACGTCCTTGCGTACAATTTAATATCTTGTACTTTTCGTTTTGAATCTTGTACTCTTGTAATTTCGAGACATTTCTTATCAATAATTGGAACCTCTTTGATTGTATTTTGTACTTTTGAGCTTTTTGGTCGTTTGCGTCTTCAATTCGTTGAATCTGTCTTTTGTCTTCACCTTTTATTATTTAAACGAATATCACTTGTAAATAGAACAATTGCAACTAAAAGCTTGTCTTTCTTGAGGAATAATGCTATGAAATATATGTTCGTTTTTAGCATTATCAAATATTCCCATACTTGAGCGTTGCTTGTCTTCAATCAATATAGTCTTGAAATACTAGAATCACTTCTTTATTCTTCACACTTTGTACATCAGTGATTTCTTTACGGCGGTATAAACAATGGTAGTAATGATGTGGTTTACAATCCCACATGACTATAAAAATTTAGATCCTTTAAGGAAATTAGATCTTTATGAAAACATTTGATCTTTTGAAAATTAAATCTAGCTTTTACCCTAGATAAGTTTTCGGGAATAACCCTTCACCGGTGTTTGCAAATTCTTTTTGTGGGTTTCAGATTTGAAAATTTTAGCTCAAAACTTACAGTTTTGTGTCACCCACTTGCTAACCTTGTATTAGGAAAGCAACACGTCCAGTATACTTGCTCCGTATATTACCTTTCGGTAAACTACCGTCCGGTTGTAAAGGAAAGCGTTGAACAAGCAACTGTTAAGGCAATGTCCCCTGACATGCTTTTAATTATGGTCTATAATGTGTCGGACACAATTACTATCCTTTGTAGGAGCAATAGTAAAGCTCACCCTTATAATTTTTCGTTCTGGCACAAGGTCCTGTCTTTGACCATGCTATGCAACCACCGTTCTTACGGTTGACACCCGATTTAGTTCAGGTGACCTAATGAATTCCAGGTGAATTCCTAGGATTTTACGTTCAAAGGTAATGAATGTATTGAAAATGGGTTTTCAGAAAACAAATCGGTTTGGAATTTTGATCAAAATATTTTCTCGTTCAAGCTCGAGTTTAGATATCATTGAATTCCATGAGTTTGTAATTCTCAATCTTTAAGGTCAATCTCTAGGATTGAGTAATATCAGTCTTAAAAGCTGATTTTTGATCTTTAAGGAGATTATCCTTTCTGGAGATCTAATTCATTAGTCTTATCAAGCTAATTTGCACGGCGTCCTCCCCATTTTACAAGACAGATCCTCTCATGGTTAGGATAAGTCTGACCACTTGGCGACCCTGTTTGATGCTGAGGTCCGTGGATTTCCTGCTGATTTTAGTGATGACTTTTCTAGATTTTTCGTCAACCTACAGCTGGTCTGGACGACAACTTCATGACCTAAATCAAGAAGCGCGTTTCTTTTTCAGAAGACTTTACTTCCTTTATATGTTGGCAATGAGCTATGATTTGGTTTTGATGAACTTGCCAATCTTCAAATGCTCGATGTCTAGCATTTTCATACTCTTGTGAAGCTATAAACCTTTGCATTTCTGTCATTTCATTTCCCCCTCCCACATTACCTGGCTGTTGATTTCTCTCAACCTGTGGATGTCTTCCATTATATCTTACTGCGGTGTTATTTCGCCTCTTCAAAACCTTAGCACCATGATATACATTTAAACCAATTATATCTCGGGGTTCTGGTTCTTCGATTAATAATCCCCCCCGACTTATATCCACATCGAGATACTCAGCAATTAATGTAATAAATATACCACCTCCTATTATACTGTGCGGTCTCATCCCCCTAACCATAGCTGATAAATAATAACCCACACAATAAGGTATACTTACAGCGCTTTGTGGGTCTCGAATACACATGTGGTAAAATAAATCTTGCTCATTTACCTTTTCCTTATTTTTACCTCGTTGTGTAATCGAATTGGCTAAAAACCTATGAATTACTCTTAACTCAGCTCTATCTATATCCAAATAAGAGTAATTTCCCCCTTTAAATCGGTGATGGCTAGTCATTTGACTCCATACACCATGCGTATCAAAATTTTCATCAATCTTCCTACCATTTAATATCAACCCTCGACAATCGGCAGATGCTAGCTCCTCAGGCGTATATATACGTAAGGCCTGAGCCATGTCTAGTAGAGACATGTGGCGCATCGAACCTCCTAACAAAAATCTAATAAAACTTCGATCGGTTAAACTAGCTACCCGATCATTTATTTCTATACTACACAATAATTCTTCACACCATACTTTATATACAGGTCTACGCATGTTGAATAATCGTACCCAATCGTTAAAAGTAGAATTACCATACCTCTGTGTAAGTAATTCCCTAATTGGCTCGGCCAATTCTACGGTTTCTAACGGTTCCCATTCTATTATCCTAGGTACTTCAACAGCTTTAGAATGAAGAGTATGCAAGCCCCTTTGGTATTTTGGATAATCTATCCAACGTCTGTCTAATCTCAAGTTCGGGTGCAAATTTTCCACGTGCATATCTGAAAATGTCATAACTGGATGAGGTATATCTTGTTTGTAATAGTTATCAACATCCTGTTGTTCCGCATTCTTAGGAGGAGAAATGCGAGCTTGGGATGAAGATTCACCCCTTTCAGTCTGCAAAACACATTAAACACAATTTTTGTGCATCCAAATATGCATTAGTGTCAGCGAAATCATCAATCAAAATAATTACAATGACATGTTCAATTTATATCAAACTTATGCTCATTTTCATATTTTTATCAAATCTACACTTTTTCAAATAAGCATATACGAAAATGTTCGCTAAGTTCATAAGCATTCAACTCAAATAACATGTCAAAATAATCATTATTAGTAATTAAACAAGTTTCAAATGGCATTATCTCTCAAAAATCAAGTTCATGAATTTTAGACTTGAAAAAGTCCACTTTAATTCTCAAAAATCATGTTTAGGTTCAAAGTTTGGATCATTTAACTACCTAAACATGTTACATTACTTAATTTAGCAATAATTCATGACAAAAATCGGCCATAACCTGTTTATATCAAAAAGCCCTAAATTGCTCAAGAACACAAACCCTAGATTACTCAAAATTTGAAGTTTAATGCTTCTAATCATGTTAAATAGCATCAATCTAGGTTATACAAGCATAATACATAAGCAATTTAAGTATAATTACACTAAAAAGCATCAAAATCGAATTGGGTATAAATTTGTTCAAGAACACTAATTTTCGGATTAAATGGTGTTTTGGTGTAGAAATTTACCGTTTTCCTTGAGTAATTCCTTGATAGCATTCTTCTCAACATGATTTTGTGAAAGATTTGATGAAAAATGGTGAAAAAATTCGATTTTTGTGTGTGTTTTTCGTGTATTTTCGCAGTTTTGTGGTGTGGGGAGTGAGGATACTGATCTGTTCGATCAGTATATATTTTTTTCTGGATTTTTCATCCTCCGCGAGTCGCGGTGGATTTCCCTTTCAAACTCCGCGAGTCGCGGTGACCTTTTTTTTTTTTTTTTAATATTAACCTTAACTTATAAAACAATTAATTAATTAATTTTAAAATTTTGTTTCCCTTGTTATTTAGGACGAGGTCGTTTCGGAACGATGTCTTAGTCCGTCCCTCGACAAAATTTTAAAATTTGTCTTTTTGAAGCGCGGTTTTAAAAGCAAAGATTTTTGGGTTTTTTTTAATGTTTTTGGCATACTTTAATTCAATAAGATTAAAAATAATGATAATAAAAGTTCTCGTCCCTCCCTCGGGTAAAGCAATTTCGGTTCAAAGACCTAGTCTTCAACTCACGACGAATTTTAAAAATCATATTTTTAACTTAGCGAAATAAAGTAAATTTTTGTTTTTAAATTCACACCAAACTTAAATTTAAAATGCATAAAATTAAAAATTCATATTTTAAAAATTAAAAATTCACACCAAACTTATATTATATTTTTGTTTTTATACATACAAACTTATATTAAAAATATCAATTTTTCAAATATTTACAATTTTAAATATATTAATTTAAAAAGTTTACAATATTATTTTAATTTTTATATATTAATTTTAAAACATGGTAAAAATAAAATTAAAAATCTTTTTGGCTTTTATCCCACTTTAATCAATCAAATATTATAAAAAATATACGCCCCTCTTTTCGGTAAAGTAATTTCGGTTCCATGACCTAATTTAACTCATGACGAATTTTTGAAATATTTTGGGTTGATTGATTAAAGATATTTATACCTTAAGAATAAACGTTAAATTTCGCAGTGATGTAATAAATTTTTGTATGATATCTATAATTTCGGTCGCAAGACCTAATTTTATCGAATACCAATTTAATACTTTATAGCGAACAAATTAGCATTTATTATCAAAAGGTTAAAAATAAAAATAAAAACTGTACAAACTTACCTGTGAAATATATTTCTTAGTGATATGCTCTAGCCCACTCATAAGATAGTCGGACTAATTGATTTTCCATGGCTACATAGGCGTAACCTCGAGCATTTAATGTTTTTTCTTCTAAACATATGAACGGTCCGTATCTGCATAAAGTAACAAATTCGGTATTTGAATAGGTTTGATTATTTGAACATTTACCTTCGTGTGACCATTTTCCGCATTTGTGACATTTTTCAAGGTGTCGTGCTCTTCTTTTCGCTGCGGATTTTGATTTTCCTTTACCAAATTGTAACTTATTATCTTTGCATCTAGATTCTTTTCTTACTTCGTCCAATTTACCTCTGATTAATGATACGATTTCACTTGGAAGTGTGTCATTATTACGTTTAGTGATCAAAGCGTGTAGCATTAGACCATGGTTTAGTTCACAGGAAGTCTTCATTTCGTAAAAACCTAAAAAAATAAAAATTCAGAATGGGGGGAGAAGACTAGTTCTTTAGGGTCTGCTAGGGAAAGACCATTCGGGTTCCATTTTCGAGAACTACACCAAAACAGAAAATCTAACTCTAACAGAAATACATATTATCCTTCAAAGACTTGATTCTCCCCACACTTAGTTAGCTGTGGTATCAAAATTGTGATTAACTTCGTTGTCAACTTCCATTGGACTATCTATGTAATGTTTAACTCTGTGACCATTAACCTTAAATTCAATCCCATTTGAATTTATCAATTCTACTGTTCCGTATGGGAAAACTCTTTTGACTATGAATGGTCCAGACCATCTTGATTTCAATTTTCCAGGAAATAGCTTGAATCGTGAATTGAAAAGAAGAACTCTGTCTCCTTCTTTAAATTCTTTTGAACTTCTGATTCTTTTATCATGCCATTTCTTCGTTCTTTCTTTATAGATTAACGAATTTTCGTATGCTTCATGTATTAATTCTTCTAATTCGTTTAGTTGACTTAATCGTAGACGTCCAGCTTCATGTAAATCAAGATTACATGTCTTCAAAGCCCAAAATGCTTTGTGTTCAATTTCTACTGGAAGATGACATGCTTTTCCGTAAATGAGTCTGAAAGGTGTGGTTCCAATTGGAGTTTTGTAGGCTGTTCTAAAAGCCCAGAGTGCATCCTCCAATTTAATGGACCATTTCTTCGGATTTAATCCTACGGTTTTCTCTAGAATACGTTTTAAAGCTCGGTTGGTATTTTCAACTTGTCCACTTGTTTGTGGATGATATGCAGTGGAGATTTTATGAGTTACTCCATATCTTTTAAGAACTTTCTCAAGTTGATTATTACAAAAATGAGTTCCCCGATCACTTATTAAAGCTTTCGGTGTTCCAAACCTTGCAAAAAGACGTTTTAAAAAGTTGACTACAACTCGTGCATCGTTAGTTAGGAGAGCTTGTGCTTCTGCCCATTTAGATACATAATCAATGGCTACGAGAATGTAGAGATTATTATGAGATTTTGGAAATGGACCCATAAAGTCAATACCCCAAATGTCAAATACTTCACATACTTGAATGACATTTTGTGGCATTTCATCACGTTGACTTATTTTTCCGGCCCTTTGACAAGCATCACAGGATTTGCAAAGAAGGTGTGCGTCTTTGTAAATTGTAGGCCAATAGAATCCAGCATCATAAACTTTTCTTGCTGTTAGTTGAGGCCCATAATGCCCTCCTGTTGGTCCTGTGTGACAATGGTTTAAGATTTTACTAGCTTCATCTCCGAATACACATCGGCGTATTATTCCATCGGGACAACTTTTAAACAAATGTGGATCTTCCCAGAAATAGTGTTTTATATTACTGAAGAATTTCTTTCGTTTTTGGTACGACAATCCTTTTTCAAGGAATCCACATACTAAGTAGTTTGCATAGTCTGCAAACCATGGAATTTCATTATAATCTATCTTCAATAGATATTCATCAGGAAAGTTGTCTTGTATGGCCGATTCATTTAGGACTTCTAATTCAGGATTTTCAAGACGAGAAAGATGATCAGCGGCGAGATTTTCTGCTCCTCTTTTATCTCGGATTTCAATATCGAACTCTTGTAAGAGTAAGATCCAACGGATTAATCTTGGTTTAGCATCTTGTTTCGAAAATAGGTATCTAAGAGCAGAATGGTCGGTATAGACCACCGTTTTGCCTAGAACGAGATATGAACGAAATTTGTCAAAAGCAAAGACAATAGCAAGGAGTTCTTTTTCAGTAGTTGTATAATTTGTTTGTGCTCCTTGTAACGTCTTACTAGCATAATATATAGGTTGAAATCGTTTTTCAATCCTTTGTCCTAAAACGGCTCCCATTGCAAAATCACTTGCATCGCACATTAGTTCAAACGGTAGATTCCAATTTGGTGTTATCATGATCGGCGCATTAGTGAGTTTCTCTTTAAGAATATTAAAAGATTTGATACATTCCTCTGAAAATATGAATGGAGCATCCTTTTCTAGGACTTTATTCATAGGAGTGGCAATTTTAGAAAAATATTTTATGAAACGTCGGTAAAAATCGGCATGCCCTAGAAAACTCCTAACTCCTCTAACATTGGTGGGATGTGGAAGTTTAGCAATTACATCTACTTTAGCTCTATCCACTTCAATTCCTTCCTTTTAGATTTTATGACCAAGAACGATGCCTTCTTTAACTATGAAATGGCATTTCTCCTAATTAAGAACTAGATTTGATTGTTCGCATCTAATAAGCATTCGTTCAAGATTAGCTAGACATGTTTCAAATGTATCACCGAAGACTAAAAAGTCATCCATGAAAACCTCCATGCATTCTTCTATCATGTCGTGAAAAATTGCCATCATGCACCTTTGAAAGGTTGCAGGGGCGTTGCAAAGTCCAAATGGCATGCGTTTGTAAGCAAAAGTACCATAAGGGCACGTGAATGTGGTTTTTTCTTGGTCCTCGGATGCTATTGGAATTTGAAAATATCCGGAAAAACCATCTAGAAAATAATAGTAACTATTTCCGGCTAATCTTTCCAACATTTGATCAATGAAAGGTAAGGGAAAGTGATCTTTTCTGGTGGTGTCATTTAATTTTCTATAATCAATACACACACGCCATTCTGTTACAGTCTTAGTAGGAATAAGCTCATTTTTTTCATTTGTGATGACAGTCATGCCACCCTTCTTAGGCAAGCATTGAACTGGGCTTACCCATGGACTATCAGAAATTGGATAAATTAAACCTGCATCAAGCAGTTTAATAATTTCTTTTTTAACTACATCTTGCATATTAGGATTTAGTCTTCGTTGGCGTTGCACATACGTTTTATGACCTTCTTCCATAAGGATTTTATGTGTGCAATACGAAGGACTTATTCCTTTAATATCATGAATCTTCCATGCAATAGCTAGTTTATGAGCTTTCAACACAGAAATGAGTTGAGATTTTTCATTTTCAGTAAGAGAAGACGATATTATTACAGGTAATTCAGATTCACCATGTAAATAAGCGTATTCCAAATGGTTTGGAAGTGGCTTTAACTCTAATGTCGGAGGTTCTTCTATCGATGATTTATATCGATATCTGTCTTCTTCTTTTAGCATTTGAATTTCTTCTGTTGTTGGTTCATATCCATTAGCTATTAGTGTAGCTAACATTTCAGTTTCATCAATTGGTTCAGTTCCTTCTCCTAAAGAACATTCTCCTATTCCTTGTAATTTTGGAAATTCTTCTAACAATTCTGCATGTGATTCTATAGTTTGAATATAATAACATGTATCATCTGCAGATTGCGGTTGTTTCATAGCTCTATCAACTGAAAAGGTAACACTCTCGTCCTCTATACTTAGGGTCAGTTTCTTACCAAACACCTCTATCATTGCTTTAGCCATGTTTAAGAATGGTCTTCCTAATATGAGAGGAACTTGAGAATCTTCTTCCATGTCCAGAACAACAAAATCTACTGGAAATACTAAAGTACCAACTTTAACTAGCATGTTCTCTATTATCCCTCTAGGATATTTTATTGATCGATCGGCTAGTTGTATGCTTATTCATGTTGGTTTCAATTCTCCAAGGTCTAGTTTAGCGTATAGTGAATAAGGCATTAAATTTATACTAGCACCTAAGTCTGCCAATGCTTCTATTGAACTAAGACTACCCAGAAAATATGGAATTGTGAAACTTCCTAGATCAGATAGTTTTTCTGGTATCTTATTCAACAGCACTGCTGAACAATTAGCATTCATAGTAACGGCCGAGAGTTCTTCCATTTTCTTTCTATTTGAGATTAGATCTTTCAGAAATTTAGCATATCTAGGCATTCCTGAAATTACATCAATGAAAGGAAGATTTACATTTATCTGTTTAAACATATCCAAGAATTTGGATTGCTCGGCTTCAAGTTTCTCTTTCTTCATTTTACTCGGGTAAGGAAGTGGTGGTTGGTATGGTTTAACATAAGGTTTAGCCTTAACTGTGTTATCTTCATTAACCTTTTTAACTACCGGTTCTTTTTCCTTATCTTGTTCAGGTTGTGGTTCTTGTAGAGTAGGAATAGCTTCATCAGAAGTTACAGGTATTTCAGGTGGTTTAAGTGTTGTACCACTTCTTGTGGTAATGGCTTTAGCTGTTTCATTCCAGGGGTTAGCATTTGTATCACTAGGTAAACTTCCCGGTTTTCTTTCACCTATTAACCTTGCTAGGTTACTTACTTCTTGTTCCAAATTTTGAATAGAAGCTTGTTGATTTCTAAATGCTTGAGCATTTTGTTCATTTGTTTGTTTTTGAGATGTGAAAAACTGTGTTTGAGTTTCAACTAGCTTCGTCATCATATCTTCTAAATTTGGCTTTTTATCATCGGTTTGTGGTGGTTTGTTTTGAAAATTAGGTCTTTGCTGATTGTAAGTATTATTGGATACTTGTTGATTGCTAGGACCTTGTTGGTTGTTGTATGGAATATTTCGGTTATAATTCTGGTTTTGATTGTAAATCGGTCTTGGCGGTTGATAATTATTCTGATAATTATTTCCAGGCCTTTGGTTTAGATATGAAACATTCTCTCTTTGTTCCATTGTTAGTTCAATACTGAGACAATCTTTTGTCAAATGTGGTCCTCCACACTGCTCACAACTAATTCGTATTGAGTGTATATCTTTAGTCATCTTTTCCATTCGTCTCTCGACAGCATCTATCTTTGCGGAAATGGAATCTAAGTCATGGCTAGAATCGGCTCTAGCTGCTTTAGATGATCTAACAATATCTTTTTCTTGGTGCCACTCATGTGAGTGGGAAGCAGTGTTATCAATAATTTTATAAGCATCAGTTTCGGTTTTCTTCATAATAGAACCACCAGCTACTATATCGATGTCTTTCCTTGTAGTGATGTCGCATCCTTGGTAGAATATTTGTACTATTTGACAGGTGTCTAAACCATGTTGTGGACATCCTCTTAATAACTTTCCAAATCTTGTCCATGCCTCATATAGAGTTTCATTTGGTTTATGTGTAAACGTAACAATTTCTCCTTGAAGTCTTACGGCTTTAGATGTCGGAAAGAATTGTTTAAGAAAATTTTCAACTAAAACGTCCCATGTATCAATCGCCCCTTCAGGTAACGATTCCAACCAATCTTTGGCTTCTCCCTTTAAAGTCCAGGGAAATAACATGAGATATATCTGTTCATCCTCAACTTCTCGGATTTTAAATAGTGTACAGATCCTATTAAAGGTACGAAGATGTTCATTTGGAACTTCCTTCGGCGCACCACTAAATTGGCATTGATTAGTCACCATATGTAGAATTTGTCCTTTGATTTCATAATCTGGCGCATTAATGTCTGGATGAGTAATTGCGTGACCTTGGCCAGTGCTTTTAGCTCTCATTCGGTCTTCCATACTTAAAGGTTCCAGATTCTCCATGATTGAATTTGTTGAATCTGAATCACTAGAGGATTCTGATTTAATGGTAGGTTCCTCAACAATCTCTGTTTGAATGATTGGTGGTTCCGGAGGAAAAATTAATGGTTCGGGATCTATGAATTGTCCCTGAATATTATCCGGATTCTCAATTGTGAGGTCGGGTTCAAAAAATGGATTATCGGAAATTTGAATTGGAGTACTTGGTCGACTGGATGATGATTCTAAAGAAAAATCAATGGCGGTAATATTAGCTAGATGTCTTGATCGAGTTACAGGTGGTGAACGTACAAAAGGTGGTGAACGTCTTGCTCGGTGCATTCACTGAATATCCTATTAGTTTTTAAAAGGAAAGAAAAATTATATAAGTTATCCAATTAATAGACTTTTCTGATTTTTCCCACGTTTCGAATAGCCAAAAGATGCAGCAGAGGGGCAGGATTCGTTTGGTCTCAATATAATTGAGTACTGTTTGGCTCCAATAACCCGGTCCACGTACAAATCCAACTATTACTACGAACCAGAAAATTTTGATGTCTATCAATTTAACCACTTAAAATAAATTTTCGTAATTTTAAGAAATTTAGAGAAGAAGTAGAGAAAAAAATTCTAAGTCCTAAAAACTAGAATGTCGAGAAATAAGAAAGAAAAAGAGCGCGTCGAAAAAGGTCGAAAAAGAAAAGGGTTGAAAAATAAAAGGCGTCGAAAAATAAAAATAAGAAAGTAGTGCGTCAAAACTTAAAAAGGAACTAAAAACTAAAAAAAATAAAAGTTGCGTCTAAAAATATTAAAGCTTACAAGAAAAACTATATCCCAAATGACAATATCTTAAAAAGGTACTAAAACTTAAAAAGGCGTCGCAAAATTCTAGAGTACCTAGATCTTAGTCTAAAGAAAAAGCACTTAAGGGATTTTAAGGCAAAGCCTAAAAATCTAGAAGTAAAAATAACTATGGCAAAAACTATATCTTAAAAGTAAATACGTGCGAAAAATACAAAAATTACGCTAAAACAAATAAAAAGGGACAAAATATAAAAATATACTAAAAGTTGTGAAAAGTACAATTTTTATAAAAAATATTATTTTTATATTATTTATTTTATAAAACTATTAATTTTATAAACTAATTAAACTTAAAATACAAAATAAAAATAAAAACTAAATTATATAATAAAAATACCCTAATTAGGGTTTAATTTAAATAATAATAATAAAAACCCGTAATTAATGCAGATTAGGGCTTCCTGTGGCCTGTCAGAGAGAACTCCGCGAGTCGCGGTGATCCCAGTTCAAAACCTCCGCAAGTCGCGGAGGTTGCAGGTCCAAAAGAGACAGGCCAAGTTTTCGACAGGTCAGTTTTTTATTTATTTATTTATTTATTTGTTTTTATATTTTTCTGTTTTATATTTTCTGTTTTAATAATTAAATAAAATATTTATATAAATTATATAAAAACTTATGTTTTAAAAACTAAAATAAAAATAGAAATAAAATCTTAAAAATAGATTTATAGATATATATTTTTTTTCGGTTTATTTTTTTTTTTAAATAAACACAAAATATTTAAATAAAACTTATATTTTTATAAAATAAAAATAAAGAAACTTTATAAAACTTAAATATTTAACAAACTCTTAAAAATATTTATATTTATATTTTATTTTTATATTTTCGAATATTTAAAACGTATTTTTACAAAAACGTATTTTTATAAAAGTAAACTAAAAATAAATTTTTTTTTTTTTTATATATATAGCGTTGCGCTTCCAGCTTTTAAGCTAGATTTTAAGTTCCCCGGCAGAGGCGCCAAAAATACTTGATAGTTAAAGCTAAGGGGTATAAAATACTATTAAATTTTATAAGAAAATACTATTAAATATGATACAATTTTACACAAGATATTTATTTATTTATAGAATGGATATACTTAAACCTTGCTACAACACTTATAGGCAGTGTACCTAATCGTACAGTAGTGTAGTTTTTAGTAAGTCCGGTTCGTTTCACAGGGAATCTTTTAAACAAAGCTTAACGCTATATTAGTTTAATTTATAAAAATACAAATATATATATAAGTAATATTATTATTTTAAAGGGGGTTTTTACCGTTTAATGACCGGTTTGTCGATTTTTAAAACTTTAGTCGCAGTTAAAACCTAATGTAAAATATTAAAAATAAATACAACTTAATTTAAAGCATAAAATAAATAACGATAATGAAATTGCGATAAATAAAAGTGCGATAAAATAAAATTGCGATAATTAAAAAGTACGATAATTAAAAGTGCAATTAAATACAATGACAATAAATAAAAGTGCGATAATTAAAAGTGAAATTAAATAATAAATAAAGGAAATTAAATATGAAATAAAAGAATTATGCTTATTTAAACTTCCGTAATCATGATGTTTAACGTGTTGATTTTAGTTTTATGCCCATGGGTTAATTGTCCTTTGTCCTAGATTATTTAATATGTCCGTCTGGTTTTTGTCCATAACAGTCCATCAGTCATAAATATAAAGTGCGAGTGTCCTCGTCAAATTATCCTTATACCCGAAGTTAAATATTCCAACTAATTGGGGACTTAAACTGTAACAAGGTTTTATTACTTTGTTTAATAATTACACCAGGATATCGACTGTGTGTAACCCAAGGTTTTAATACTTTGTTATCAATTATGCTAAGTGTCCTTGTACATAATTTCACCCCTGTTTTAATAATTCCATAGACTATTAATCCATTCCCGTATCCGGTTAAATGAACGATTATTCGTACATATAAATACCCCGCCCATCGTGTCCGATTGAGTGTATATGGTTATTTATAGGGACGTCCAATTGTAAATCTTTATATTAAAATTAACAAACTATCATTTAGTTAAACAAATATAAAGCCCATTAATAGCCCATAGTCTAATTTCCACAAGTGTCGTTCTTTTGTCCAAACCCCAATTATGGTACAAAGCCCAATTACCCAATTTTATTAATAAGCCCAACATCATGATTACTTCGGATTAAATAAGCATAATAATAACTTAGCTACGAGATATTAAATTAAAAAGGTTGAACATAACTTACAATGATTAAAAATAGCGTAGCGTTACACGGACATAATTTCGACTTACACCCTTACAACATTCGCTAACATACCCTTATTATTAGGATTTAAAATTAAAATTAAAATATAAATATAAATATTTACGTATATATATAGAGAGATGGATGGATTTTTGGATATTTTTTTACGATCAGAATTCGCGAACTTTATAGGCAGTTTCAGAAATTGGGGCTCCGCGAGTCGCGGCCTTTTTGGACTTCAAACTCCGCAAGTCGCGGAGTTTGCTTTTACAGCTCACTACATTTTGGATCTTTTCTTGCCTACGGAATTTAATATATAAATATAATATAAATATATAATTTATATAATTAATTATATATTATATTATATTTATATACATAATTAATTTATAACTTTCGGTCCGTTGCGTCGAGCGTTGAGAGTTGACTCTGGTCCCGGTTCCGGATTTTCGAACGTCCTTGCGTACAATTTAATATCTTATACTTTGCGTTTTGAATCTTGTACTCTTGTAATTTCGAGACGTTTCTTACCAATAATTGGAACCTCTTTGATTGTATTTTGTACTTTTGAGCTTTTTGGTCGTTTGCGTCTTCAATTCGTCGAATCTGTCTTTTGTCTTCACCTTTTATTATTTAAACGAATATCACTTGTAAATAGAACAATTGCAACTAAAAGCTTGTCTTTCTTGAGGAATAATCCTATGAAATATATGTTCGTTTTTAGCATTATCACAGACACTAAAGAACTGGTTTTCTCCCCCCATTCTGATTTTTTTTTCTTTTGTAGGTTTTGTATGAAATTAATACGCTTTTTAAAAATTAATTTTTTTGTGTGAATTTAAAAACAAAAATTTACTTTATTTCATTAAGTTTAAAAAAAATGATTTCTAAAGTTCATCGTAAGTTAAAGACTAGGTCATGGAACCGAAATTGCTTTACCCGAGGGCGGGGCGAAAAATTTTGTTATCATTATTTTTAATATTATTGATCTAAAGTATACCAAAAAAAAATTAAAAAACCCAAAAATCTTTGCTTTTAAAACAATCGCTTTAAAGACAAATTTTAAATTTTGTCGAGGGACGGATTAGGTAAACATACCGAAACTACCTAAAGTAAAAGAAAACAAAATTTTAAAAAAATTATTCATTTAAATTGTTTTAATAAATAAAGGTTTTTATAAATATATATATATATATATATTATATATGGTTGTAGTTTATCTTATGTACAAAACAGGGTAAAACAGCGCATTTTCAAAGAATGACATTAAAGTTCATCAAAAGCTACTAATTTTGACGACAAGACGCAAAATATCAAATGTGATATAAAATAATATGTTTACAAACTCGGTATTTTTAATCACTTTTCTACACTAATCACCCTCATGAATTTATAATTATAGTCTGATTTCATGCAAATGAGGGCATTGCATGATCTCAAGTGTGGGAAAGGATTATAAATTCTCTCGGGTTTACACTTAGTTTAATTGCCAAATTTTGTGAAAATTTGAAAAATTTTCAACTAAATGAATTCAAAATCATATTTACACATATTTATGAACAATAAAACTAGGTGTTAATACCGAAATTATTGTTACCTCGGAGAGAACATAATTGGAGAAACAACCCAAAACGTTAGAATTCATTTAAAATGGAATAGAGGAGAATAAAAAGGCAAAGAAAAAAAATAAATAAAAGCTAAGTGTGGGAAGAATTTACCAATTTTTTTAAAACACATATCACATATTTGGTACAGATTATTGCAGGTACTTTTGCTTTGGACTAAACTAATCAGTTTTACCGAATTTATTGTAATACCTTTGAAAGAATAGATGGATCTGCACGATGAATCAATTCCATCATTAAAAGGAAGTAAAGTCTTCCGAAAAAGACACGCGCTTCTTGATTTAGGCCAGGAAGTTGTCGTCCAGACCAGTTGTAGAGTCTACGAAAAACCTTGAAAAGTTTTCTCGAAAATCAGCTGGAAATCCACGGACCTCAGCATCAAACAGGGTCGCCATGTGGTCAGACTTATCCTAATCATGAGAGGATCTGTCTCGTAAAATGGGGAGGGCGCCGTGCAAATTAGCTTGATAAAACTAATGAATCAGACCCCCAGAAAGGATAATCTCCTTAAAGATTAAAAATCAGCTTTTAAGACTGATATTACTCAATCCTTGAGATTGACCTTAAAGATTGAGAATTACAAACTCATAAAATTCAATGATATCTAAACTCGAGCTTGAACGAGAAAATATTTTGATCAAATTAAAACCGATTTGTTTTCTGAAAACCTATTTTCAATGCGTTCATTACCATTGAACGTAAAATCCTAAGAATTCACCGGAATTCATTAGGTCACCTGAACTAAATCGGGTGTCAACCGTAAGAACGGTGGTTGCATAGCATGGTCGAAGACAGAACCTTGTGCCAGACCGAAAAATTATAGGGTGATCTTTACTATTGCTCCTAAAAAAGATAGTAATTGCATCCGACACGTTTTTGGACCATGAACATCTGCATGTCATTAGACATTGCCTTAACGGTTGCTTGTTCAACGCTTTCCTTTATAACCGGACGGTAGTTTATCGAAAGGTAATATACGGAACAAGTATACTGGACGTGTTGCTTTCCTAATACAAGGTTAGCAAGTGGGTGACACAAAACCACAAGTTTTTGAGCTAAAATTTTCAAAACTGAAACCCACAAAACCCACAAAAACATTTTGCAAACACCGGTGAAGGGTTATTCCGGAAAACTTATCTAGGGTAAAAGCTAGAATAAATTTTCAAAAGATCAAATGTTTTCATAAAGATCCAATTTTCTTAAAGGATCTAAATTTTTAATAGTCATGTGGGACTGTAAACCACATCATTACTATCATTGTTTATACCGCTGTATCAAAATCACTGATGTATAAAGTGTGAGAATAAAAAAAAGTGATTCGAGTGAAGTGTGATTTAATTTCAAGTTCTGTATTGCTTGAGGACAAGCAACGCTCAAGTGTGGGGATATTTGATAGTGCTCCAAATGAACATATATTTAGGCACAATATCCTTCCAATATGTAAAGCTTTTAGTTGTAATTGTTCTATTTTTATGTAATATTCGTTTAAATAAATAAGTGCGAAGACAAAAGAAGAAAACGACGATTTAAAGACGCAAATGATCAAAAAGCTAAAAAGTACAAAGTACAATCTAAGTGGTTCGAATTATTGATGAGAAACGTCTAAAAATTACAAGAGTACGAGCCGCGGAACGCAAAGTACAATATATCTCCGCGTACGAAAGGACGTTCGAAAATCCGGAACCGGGACCAGAGTCAACTTTCAACGCGCGACGTAAAGGAGCTAAAATTACAAGTCAACTATGCACATAAATATAATATACTATATAAATAATTCTTAAAATTATATATATATTATATTATATAATAATACGTAGGCAAAACTAGAAAACAAAAGTAGGTGGCCTGATCCAGCTGGCCATACGATCGCATGGCCAGGAAGACCATTTTTCATGCGATCGCATGAAGCCAGATTCCTGGCCAGGTCCTATAAATTCAGCATTTTTCGACGAGTAAAACATACCTTTTTCTTTTCCTTCATATGTAACGTAAATATATATATATATATATATATATATATATATATATATATATATATATATATATATATATATATATATATATATATATATATATATAATTTAAAGTTTAATTTTAAGTTAATAATAATAAGGTTATTTTAAGAATGTTTTACGGGTTTTAAGTCGAAATTCTGTCCATGCAACGCTACGCGATTAATCACCACTGTAAGCTATGTTCTTCCTTTTTAAATTAATGTCTCGTAACTAAGTTATTATTATGCTTATTTGAGCCAAAATAATCGTGATGTTAGACTAAAAATTAAGATTGGGTTATTAGATTTTGTACCATAATTAAGGTTTGGACAAAAGACCGACACTTGTGGACATTGGACTATTGACTATTAATAGATAGGGGGTATTGTCTAATCGAATGACAACTCATTAGAAGCTGTCGAACCTATCTTCAAATTAGTTAATCTAATAATTATTAAAATGATTATGTATGTTCTATTTAGTGACGTTTATACGACATCTTTTACGATCATTTAATTAATTATTCGGGTTGGGTAATTGATTATTCATTCTGATCAAGTGGGTAAATTAATATTCATATCTCATTAAAACAGGGGTGGATTACATACAAGTATAATTGGTGTAATTGTTAACAAAGTAATAAAACCTTGGATTACACGCTGTCGATAACCTGGTGTAATTATTAAACAAAGTATTAAAACCTTGTTACAGTTCGAATCCCTAATTAGTTGGAATATTTGACTTCGGGAATAAGGTTAATTTGACGAGCATTTTATAATTATGACCGATGGACTATTATGGACAAAAACCAGATAGGTATCAAATAAATCCAGGACAAAGGACAATTAACCCAGATAAATAAATTAAAATCAAAACGTCAAACGTCATGATTATGGAAGTTTAAATAAGCATAATACTTTTATTTCATATTTCATCATACCTTTATTTACTGTCATTTTAATTACTGCAATTTACTTTATCGCAATTTAAATTCTGTCATTTATATTATCGTCATTTATCTTTACGCTTAAAATATAAAATCGATAAACCGGTCATTAAACGGTAAAAACCCCCCTTTATAATAATAATAATAATACTACTTATATATAGAGCGGGATAGAGATAAGGAAACTATGGGTTATAGCTATGGAGGTTATGGGTAATATTCATGGGTACTGTTCGCAAGTCAAACCTAGTGTTTATCATCTCTGTTGCGTCTACGTACTTTCCTGCAATATTGAATCACAATATTGATACGTGAGCATTCATATCTTATCTTTTATATATTAATAGTGTATACATGTCTAGTGCTCGAGTATATATGTTTTGGCATGCTTGTATGCTAAATTTCGTCATTAAGCAGTTAATGATGAATCACGAATTAAATACATATATTACTGATAAAAGGTATATGATATGCATGTTTTTGGAAAGCTGGCGAAAAATCAATAACTTTTCATTTAGATATCGAATAGTTTCGATGAACGGATTAAAAGATATGATCAACTGAATTATGATTGACGTTAATTAAAATTGCTTTTGAATCTGCAATTAGATTTAAACAACTTGTTTACGAGATTGATAAAATGAATTTTTAAATATTACCGGCAGAGTAAATGAAATCTTATATAAGGCACGTCTCGTTTTGTTGAACAATTGTCAAAACTGATTGTTTTATCATATTTTAAAGCCTTATAAAAACTATAGTTTAATTCTACAAGAATTGGGAAATTATGTGAAATGTTAAAATGTTTCGATTGCCATGATCATTCAACTATTGTATTGAATCAGATTGACTTTTTGAAATTGACTTTTGATAACTATTGTATGTCGATCTCGAGCATTAGGATTATGATACACTATGACCTGACCTAGCTTGATAGACAATTATTGACCAACATTTGTTCTCTAGGTTGAGATCTACGGTTATTTTATATTCCAAGTTTCGGTCACATTTAGGTGAACGACTTTATGTGCTACTAAGGTGAGTTTCATTTGCTCCCTTTTTAATTGCTTTTGCAATCTATATTTTGGGCTGAGAATACATGCACTTTATTTTAAACGTAATGGATACAAGTACATACTAAATTCTACACCGAGTTTGAACCAAAAATCCCTTAGCTTTGGTAACTAGTAACTTCCAGTTATAAGAACTGGTGGGCGCGAGTAGTAGTATATGGATCCATAGGGCTTGATATCCCCGTCCGAGCTAGAGCACTAGCCTTTTAACGGACGTATGCTATTTGAGAAGAGTACACGTTGGTTTGCGTGTATTAATAAGATGATTATACAAAGGGTATAAATTATATATATGTTAAGTTTAGTTACCAGGGTGCTCAATTTTGTAGAATATTTTGATAAACGTTTCTGGATGAAACAACTAAAATCTTGTGATCCACATTTATGTACAGATTATGCAAAACATTAAAACTATGAACTCACCAACCTTTGTGTTGACACTTGTTAGCATATTTATTCTCAGGTTTCCTAGAAGTCTTCTGCTGTTTGCTTATATGTTAGAGAAGCTATGTGCATGGAGTCTTACATGGCATATTTTTCAAGGAAACGTTGCATTCACCAAATCATCACCATGTATCTTATTTTGACTGCATTGTCAACGGAAGTACTATTATAAACTATTATATTATGGTGATTGTCTATAGGTAGAAATCATCAGATGTCGAAAACCTTTGATTTAAATATTCATTTATGGTGTACCTTTTCAAAAGAATGCAATATTTACAAAATGTATCATATAGAGGTCAAATACCTCGCAATGAAATCGATGAATGACGTGTTACGATATAACAACTTTTACTATTTTAACCTTTTAATAAAATGATTATAACAACTTTTACGATATAACAACTTTTCTAAAACGTTTTACGATATAACAACTTTTACTATTTTAACCTTTTAATAAAATGATTATTTTATATATCTAGTTTTAGAAAACAAAGTTATCATATTTGATTTAAACATATTAAAACATTTTAGTTTAAAAAGAACTTTATTAATTAGGACGTTTATTAAGATAGGTTGTATATGACCTTTGAGGAATTTAAATAAAGCTTATATTATAAATTATAAATATATAAAGTGTTTCAAAAACGTAAACATGATTTGATATAATACTTTACTACTATCAAAACGATTCCAAATGAACTTTAAAATATAATTAGTTTTGAAAAACTAAATATTGTATTATTAAGTAAATATTTCAATATGAACAAATTAATATTAAAGGATATATATATTTTACAAGTGACAAAAATATAATATTTAACGGTTGATTTAAAATAATATATTTTGATAAACAACGAGACTTTGAATTATAGAAGCAAATGACCACGATACTTAAATACAAAAGTTGTTCTTTGGGTAATATAGTCTTTAGATGATTAAGTCTAATTATTTATAAAGGTACACGTCGCATAACGTAAAGTGCTAGTTTTCTAAGCATACGAAAATTCGTTCGGGAAACCGAAACTGAGACTATAGTCATGTGACAACGTACTATTCGTTGGAACTAAATTTACGAGTTAACTATACAAGTAAATATAATATAATATATAATTAATTATATAAATTAAATATATTATATATTAAATATAATTAAAAATCCGTCGGCAGCCTTAATCATTCGAGTGTGAGCTGGAAGCCATGGTGCCGTGATCGCGGTGATTGTTACCCTATGAATTCCGCGATTGCGGAGCTACGGGACACAAGTCTGGACCTATAAAGGTCGATCATTTCGGCCGAATGATTTCACAAATTCAAATCTCTCATCTCTATATACTCCGTATGATTTATTTTATTTATTATTATTATTATTATTATTATTATTATTATTATTATTATTATTATTATTATTATTATTATTATTATTATTATTATTAATCTTATTATTATTATTATTATTATTATTATTAGAAGTATTAGTATTATACATAAAATACAACGACAATGGGTACGCGCGAGTTGTTGCAACATGGGTTTTATGAGTAGGATAGTGTAGTGACCCGAACTTTTCCATGTTTATATATATTAAATGAAATTGATAATTACATGATTAAGTGTTTCCAACATGTTAAGCAATTAAACTTGTTAAGACTTGATTAATTGAAATAGGTTTCATATAGACAATTGACCACCCAAGTTAACCGATGATTCACGAACGTTAAAACTTGTAAAAACTATATGATGACATATATATGATTATATATATAGTTAACATGATATTATGATAAGTAAGTATCTCATTAGGTATTTTAACAATGAGTTATATACATAAAATTGAGTTTATTGAATTAAGAAACTCGAAACGGTATATATAACGATTATCGTTATAACAACGTCTTACTAAATATATATGAATCATATTAATCATGATAAATGATAAGTAAACATGTCATTAAGTGTATTAACAATGAACTACATATGTAAAAACAAGACTACTAACTTAATGATTTCGAAACGAGACATATATGTAACGATTATCGTTGTAACAACATTTAACTGTATATATATCATACTAAGATATATTAATATATCATAATATCATTATAATGTAATAATTTAACATATCTTTAGATATAATAAACAATGGGTTAACAATATTTAACAAGATCGTTAACCTAAAGGTTTCAAAACAACATTTACATGTAACGACTAACGATGATTTAACGACTCAGTTAAAATGTATATACATGTAATGTTTTAATATGTATTCATACACTTTTGAAAGACTTCAAGACACTTATCAAAATACTTCTACTTAACAAAAATGCTTACAATTACATCCTCGTTCAGTTTCATCAACAATTCTACTCGTATGCGTATTCGTACTCGTACAATACACAACTTTTAGATGTATGTACTATTAGTATATACACTCCAATAATCAGCTCTTAGCAGCCCATGTGAGTCACCTAACACATGTGGGAACCATCATTTGGCAACTATCATGAAATATCTCATAAAATTACAAAAATATTAGTAATCATTCATGACTTATTTACAAGTAAACAAAATTACACATCTTTTATATCTAATCCATATACCAACGACCAAAAACACCTACAAACACTTTCATTCTTCAATTTTCTTCATCTAATTGATCTCTCTCAAGTTCTAACTTCAAGTTCTAAGTGTTCTTCATAAATTCTATAAGTTCTAGTTTCATAAAATCAAGAATACTTCCAAGTTTGCTAGCTTACTTCCAATCTTGTAAAGTGATCATCCAACCTCAAGAAATATTTCTTATTTACAGTAAGATATCTTTCTAATACATGGTAATACTCATATTCAAACTTTGATTCAATTTCTATAACTATAACAATCTTATTTCAAGTGGAAATCTTACTTGAACTTGTTTTCGTGTCATGATTCTGCTTCAAGAACTTTCAAGCCATCCAAGGACCCTTTGAAGCTAGATCTATTTTTTTCATTTCCAGTAGGTTTAGCTACTAAAATTAAGGTAGTAATGATGTTCATAACATCATTCGATTCATACATATAAAACTATCTTATTCGAAGATTTAAACTTGTAATCACTAGAACATAGTTTAGTTAATTCTAAACTTGTTCACAAATAAAGTTAATCCTTCTTACTTGACTTTTAAAATTAACTAAACACATGTTCTATATCTATGTGATATGCTAACTTAATGATTTAAAACCTTGAAACATGAAAAATACCGTAAAACCGGACATACGCCGTCGTAGTAACACCGCGGGCTGTTTTGGGTTTGATAATTAAAAACTATGATAAACTTTGATTTAAAAGTTGTTCCTCTGGTAAAATGATTTTTCTTATGAACATGAAACTATATCCAAAAATCATGGTTAAACTCAAAGTGGAAGTATGTTTTTCAAAATGGTCATCAAGACGTCGTTCTTTCGACTGAAATGACTACCTCTTACAAAAATGATTTGTAACTTATATTTCCGAATATAAACCTATACTTTTTCTGTTTAGATTCATAAAATAGAGTTCAATATGAAACCATAGCAATTTGATTCACTCAAAACGGATTTAAAACGAAGAAGTTATGGGTAAAACAAGATTGGATATTTTTGATTGTTGTAGCTACGGGAAATATTGTAACAATTCTATACAAATCATATCCTAGCTAACTTATATTGTATTATACATGTATTCTAATATATTATGTAATCTTGGGATACCATAGACACGTATGCAAATGTTTTGACATATCATATCGACCCATGTCTATATATTATTTGGAACAACCATAGACACTCTATATGCAGTAATGTTGGAGTTAGCTATACAGGGTTGAGGTTGATTCTAAATATATATATACTTTGAGTTGCGATCTAGCCTGAGACGTGTATGTACTGGGTCGTGGATTGATTCAAGATAATATATATCGATTTATTTCTGTACATCTAATTGTGGACAACTAGTTGTAGGTTACTAACGAGGACAGCTGACTTAATAAACTTAAAACATTAAAACGTATTAAAAATGTTGTAAATATATTTTGAACATACTTTGATATATATGTACGTATTTGTTATAGGTTCGTGAATCGACCAGTGGCCAAGCCTTACTTCCCGACGAAGTAAAAATCTGTGAAAGTGAGTTTCATTTGCCTTTTTACCCTTTATATTTTTGGGCTGAGAATACATGCGCAATTTTTATAAATGTTTTACGAAATAAACACAAGTAATTGAAACTACATTATATGGGTGAATGATCGAAGCCGAATATGCCCCTTTTGCTTGGTAACCTAAGAATTAGTAAACCGATCTACTAATTGACGCGAATCCTAAAGATAGATCTATCGGGCCCAACAAGCCCCATTCTGGAATTTGGAATGCTTTAGTACTACGAAATTATCATGTCCGATGGGTGTCCCGGAATGATGGGGATATTCTATATGCATCTTGTTAATGTCGGTTACCAGGTGTTCACCATATGAATGAATTTTATCTCTATGTATGGGATGTATATTGAAATATGAAATCTTGTGGTCTATTATTATGATTTGATAATATATAGGTTAAACCTATAACTCACCAACGTTTTTGTTGATGTTTAAGCATGTTTATTCTCAGGTGATTATTAAGAGCTTCCGCTGTTGCATACTAAAATAAGGACAAGATTTGGAGTCCATGCTTGTATGATATTATGTAAAAACTGCATTCAGGAAACTTATTTTTGATGTAATATATTCTTATTGTAAACCATTATGTAATGGTCGTGTGTAAACGGTATATTTTAGATTATCATTATTTGATAATCTACGTAATGCTTTTTAAACCTTTATCGATAAAATAAAGGTTATGGTTGTTTTAAAAATGAATGTAGTCTTTGAAAAACGTCTCATATAGAGGTCAAAACCTCGCGACGAAATCAATTAATATGGAACGTTTATAATCAATATGAACGGGACATTTCAGATAGGGCTAAGGAAATTATGGGTTATAGCTACGGAGGTGATGGGTATGGTTCATGGGTATGCTTGTGGGGTCAATTTAGTGTTTATTATCTCTGTTGCGTCTACGTACTTTCCTGCAATATTGAATCTCAATATTGATACGTAAGCACTCATAATTTAATTTTTACATACTAATAGTGTATCCCTGACTAGTGCTCGAGTATATAGGATTATGCATGATTGTACTTTTGATATTGCCTTTAGTTAGGTTATGTTGAATCCCGAATTAATTATATATGCGGTTGAGATAAGGTATAAGATATGCATGTCGTTGGAAAGCTAGCGAAAATTAAGAACTTTTCATTTAGAACTCGAATGGTTTCGATGAACAGATTAGAAGTTATAGTCAACTGAATTTTTGTATTATTATTAGAAATGATTGTTATTATCGTCGTTATTATCGTCGTTATAATTATTATATAATTATTATTATTATTATGATTATTATTATGATTATGATTATTATTATTATTATTATTATTATTATTATTATTATTATTATTATTATTATTATTATTATTATTATTATTATTATTATTATTATCATTATCGTTATTAATAAAAAGTATTATCATTAAAAATTGTTATTTTTATTATTATTATTATCATTATTATCATTATTATCGTTAAGGTTGTAATTAGTATTATTACTTATCATTAAAATAATTATTAGTATTATCATCAGTAATATTATAATTATTATTTTTAGTATCTTTATCATTAAAACTAATATTAGTATCACCTAATTAACATGATTAATATTATTATCATTATTATGAATGAGATATAAAAGAGTAATAAAAGCTATTAAACGAATCGATTAGGAAATAATGAGTATGAGTATCATGATGAAATTTAAAATATCGTAAGATATTGATTTAGATAAAATTATCATTTTCATTATTTTATCACTACTACTATTATTATTAAAAGTATCATTAATATTAAAACTATCATGCATAGTAAAATTTTCATTGTTAATAGAAATATTATTGTTATTATAAAATATCACCATTATTATCATTTTAGTATTATTAGTAGTAAAAATTATCATTTTAAATAGAATTATTATTTTTACAGTTAATATTAAAAGTATCGTTATTATTAGAATTATCATAATTAATATCATTATTATTAAATATAAATACTGTTATTATTATTAGTAGGATAATAATTATTATTATTACAAAATAACAAAACTTTTACTTATTATTATTATTATTATTATCAATATTAATTTATTAAATAGATATATGATACAAAGATATTTTTATCACACGTAATATAATTACATTAAAGTTACATACCACTGTATTTTTATGATATTAAGTGAACTTTATGAATTTTATAAAAAGTATATTTTTATCATATATAAAATTTAAATATAAATTCTTATTAACAAATGACTTTATTATTTAAAATCTGATAAATATATTTAAATATATATAAAACGACTATATTTAAGTAATATAATAATCATGCATAGATTTTGGAAGTCATTTTGGGTCAAGCTAACTTTTGTTGACTTTTGCATATTAGACTCGAGCATTAGGATTGTGATACACTACGGTTTAACCTAATTTGTTAAACAAATATTGATCAACATATAAATATATACTTAATATAGGTTCGTGAATCCGAGGTCAACCTTGCATTGTTCAATGTCATCATATGTATTTTTACTACAAAATACAGTATTGTGAGTTTCATTTGCTCCCTTTGTAAATGCTTTTGCAATATATATTTTTGGGACTGAGAATACATGCGCTACTTTTATAAATGTTTGACGAAATAGACACAAGTAATCAAAACTACATTATATGGTTGGATTATTAAATCGAATATCGCCCCTTAAAGTCTGGTAACCTAAGAATTAGGGAAATGACCCCTAATTGACGCGAATCCTAAAGGTAGATCTATCGGGCCCAACGAGCCCCATCCAGGGTATAGATGTTTTAGTACTTCGAGGTATTATCTAGTATATTAGCTGCGCGCTGTATACTGGGGGATATTCTATATGCATCTTGTTAAGGTCGGTTACCAGGTGTTCAATCCATATGAATGATTGTTATCTCTATGCAGTTTGTGCAATGCCTGATATGAGATGTGTATTTATGAGAATTGAAAATCTTGTGGTCTATTAAAATGATGAAAATGATCGTTTATGATAAATTAATGAACTCACCAACCTTTTGGTTGACACTTTAAAGCATGTTTATTCTCAGGTATTAAAGAGATCTTCCGCTGTGCATTAACTCATTTTAATGATCGTAATTAGAGTCATTCATGGCATATTTCGAAAGACATTGCATTCGAGTCATTGAGTTCAACAAGATTACTATTAAGTCATTTATAGTTTGGATATATTATGAAAAGGTATGCATGCCTGTCAACTTTCAATGTAATGAAAGTTTGTCTTTCAAAAACGAGTGTAATGTTTGTAAAATTTATCACATAGAGGTCAAATACCTCGCGATGTAATCAACTATTGTGAATCGTTTGTAATCAATATGGACTTCGTCCAGATGGATTAGGACGGGTCGTGAAAATAAAAGCTCGAAATAACACTGACCCATAAGGAGTCGGTTTCGGTTTTAAACCTCCACCACCACTTACCGATCAAGGCTAAATTTTTATTTTTTAAAGATCCCAAGGTTAACTCCCAACCCGTAAGGACGAATTACTTCATCCCATTTTACCCGCGAAATATGAGATTTATTTCCCGACCCTCTCCAAAAAAGGGAACGTCTTACACTCTCAAGTTTTTTGATCACACATGGCGGAGCACGGAAGAGCTAGAAAAAGTACAATGGGAGACTATTCAACACCGATTTAACAAGGGTCAAGCATCCCCCAAAAGACATCAAACGTGCTTTCCAATCCGATAATCGTTTCTCAAATTTATTAATCACCGGTAGCCAACTTTCCATTTTTTCATATACCCACCCACCGGGAGACCAAGATACGTGAAGGGGAACGAACCAACATTACACTTAAAAGACCTTGCCGTCGCCTCAATTAAGTCTTTTTCCACCCCCACACCATAAAGAATGCTTTTATTATAATTTACTATTAGCCCCGACGTGAGTTCGTAACATTTTAGAATTTTCATAAGACTCCTAAGATTTTCAACATCCCATCTACCAAAGAAGATAGTATCATCCGCGTATTGAAGATGAGAAATAGGGATTTTATTGGTCCCGACTTCCACCCCAACAAACAAGTTATTTCTAATGGCTAATTTAGTTAACACATTTAGCCCTTCCCCCGCGAGAATGAAAAGAAAGGGTGAGAGCGGGTCACCTTGCCTCACGCCCCTTCCAAGATTAAACTCATTTGTTGGCGACCCATTCACAAGAACCGAGATAGATGCCGTTTGAAGACACGAGAGAATCCAGTAATCGATTTGCAAATAAGAGTGTTTGGTTTGGTTTTAAGTTTCATCGATTTATTCAATAAGTTTTGTTCGTTTTTGATTTTTATGTGGGAAAAATTGAAAACCGAACTGAAATCAAATTCAAATTTAAAAAACATAATAGAAACGTAACAGAAATAAAATAAAAATCAAATTTGAATTCGGTTTGATTAAACCATAAGAACATATATAATAATATTTTTTTATGATTTATTATAGATAATCGCTTTTGAATACGACTTCTAGGTTTGAAATCGACTTTCTATTTTCCGTATTCGGTTCTGAATATGGTTTTATCGCCCATGCCCTCAGATTGAGCCGGGTTTTTACGGACAGCAGTTGGGGGCGACTTATGCAACTGTGAAAGATGAACATGTGGCTGATTAAGTGATCCAGTAGTGATGTTAAAAAAAAAAAGCATAGAATATTAACAATTATTCTTTTCAACTCACAGCTAAATTATTCCCAAAATATTAAACGCTGAAAATAAACGTTGAAAAGGAAAAATAAAAAACACAACCTCCAGAAATTGCTAGAAGCAGCTGGGCTCGGTTTAGAGTTCAATAGTCGATACACAAAATCTAACACTCCCAAAACTTGAACATTTTGTCGATATGCCATGGATGCTGATATGATGGATTCCGACACTCCGATGACATCTCCGTCGCGGACGCCGGAGATCTCATCGGTCTCCGGTCAAATTGAAGTTCCTAGAAGATTACTCGCATTAGCTCGCCAACTGATTGATCAGGGCAAGCCTTCTCATGCTCTTCAAGCGGTAATTTTTTATTTTGTCTACAGATTTGATATAAAAACCTAGCTTTTTACTAACAAACATTGATTGATATACATACATGTATCTATCAATTTCAATCCCATGGACTACAATTAGGTTAATCAATTGAAGGTTTCCTGATTTGACCAGTTTGAGATAAAACACAACCCAAATGGGTTAATCAATAACTAAATGGGTCGTAATTGTCACCTCCAATTAGATTAGAGACACTGTGTTTGTTGTTATTCAATTTTAGCATGCACGCCCGTCTTTGTTTTTATCCAAATTTAATCATAGTAAAATGTTTCTACTGATGATTAGTGTTAAAAGTTCAGTACTGTTTCTTCAAGTCTTAGTTATAGTGTTTACATGTTATGGTTATTAAAGGTCACGGTTTTGTTTCCTCCCTAATATGTAAACAAATGTACAAGTGGCGATATAACATTGCAATACCTGACAGTATGATTTGGTTGCTTAAGTAGTATTGGTTTTGGCATACTGTTAGATATGTTAAGGATGAGTAGATAAAAACTCTTTTTGTCTCTAGTCATCCATAGTTAAATATCTGACAATATGCCACTAATTATCAGTGGTTGTATGTCAAAAATGTTTACATCAATGTGTAACAGGCTATAAATGATCTCTTTGCTTGAATTACTTATGTGTAAGCTTTTCTACTGTGATTTTCTTTCTGATGTTTCTTTAAGAGAAATGGTATAAGGTGGTAAGTTCGATCCATTTGTCTAAAATAGGTTCGTATGAAATACGCAGTATATGTTTTCTCCTTGCCAGGTCAAGTTGATAGTATGTAGAACATAGCTAATACATGAAGCAAGTCAACTAACTGTGTTGAAAGTCGCCTAAAGTGTATTCAAATGCAAGAAAAACTATATTGTTATTTATTTATTTATTTATTTATTTATTTATTTATTTATTTATTATTATTATTAATATCATTATCATTATGAGAAAGATAGCTAAGACTGGGAGGATATAATATAATAAACCAAAAAAGGTAACTCCTGCTTTTGTTGAGATTTCAAAAAAAAAAAAAAAAAAAAAAGAAGCTATCTTTCTCATTTCCTTCTAGTGGAATAAAATACAAGAATCTAATGCTGCTGATGAGCTGGCATCCTTGTTTGCTGAATGTGCAATCGCTGAAGCTTTACCTTCAGTAGGAGAACCACCCCGATGTAACGATATGGCGGGCCATTGGTCCTTGGAACCGGATGCTAGTGGAACATCGATACTATCAGAGACTGGAAGAAAGCAAATAATGTTAGATGCGTTTTCTGATGGTAGTAGCTTTATTTGCTTACATTGTGGTGGTCTTGTTAGTAGCTACCGTAAAGATGAACACTATACTTTCTGGTGCGGTCAGATGTAATATTTTATGTCTGTGTTTTTTCATCGTATAAATAGTGCCGCCATCATGGATGTTTTGATTTACAAATAGAAATCTTGTAGATTGGGCAAGCCTGACCATAATTCAGTTTATGGTAGAACTTTGGTACTCTATTATACATGTGCAACATATGGGCAAATAGCCTAAAAGGGTAATGTAAATGACCAAATTTATAAGGGAATGTTGCTTTTAATGTTGCTCGTAAAGGAAATTGATTGCAATTTTGGTGCGTAGAAAGGATTCGAATTTGAAAAAAGTTGCAATCAAGGTAATATGTAGTCACATGTGCATCCACATAAATGTCACCTCATCACATTTAATGGATTGGCTGCCATGTCATCGTCTTCTCTAATTTTGAAGTCAAATTTTCCGGTCAAACTTTTCTTTTTCGATTTGCACATGTACAACAAGAATTGAACAGGCAAAACTTGTTCCCAATTCTCACTTTTAATATCTATCCAAGCTATATATATAAACACATTATTACTCCCTACTTACCAATTTCTTTTCTTTTAGATTTGCACATTTATAGCATGTTTATGTTTCTCAAAACATGTTCCCAATTCCCACGTGTACAGCAAGTTTATGTTTCAAAAAAATTTCATGTCTGACTGTGTGACGATCGCTCCAAATCCATATGGACGAACACGTCATTCATTGATTTCATTGCGAGGTATTTGACCTCTATATGATACGTTTTGTAAACATTGCATTCTTTTAAAAAGGCATACCATAAATGAATATTTAATTCCAAGGTTTTCGAGATCTGATGATTTCTACATATAGAAAATCACCGTAAATAATAGTTTACAATATTACATCCGTTGACAATGCAGTCAAAATAGATACATGATGCTGGTTTTGTGAATGCAACGTTTTCTTGAATAAAGCATGCAAGACTCCATGCACATAGCTTGTATTACGTATAAGCAAACAGCGGAAGACTTCCAGGGAACCTGAGAATAAACATGCTAACAAGTGTCAACACAAAGGTTGGTGAGTTCATAGTTTTAGTGTTTCGCATAATCTGTATATAAAAGTGGATCACAAGATTTCAGTTGTTTCAACCAGAAACGTTTATCAAAAGTTTGTCAATAGATTCTACGTAACAGAGCACCCTGGTAACTAAGCTTTAACGTTATAATGATAAATACCCCATTCGTTTTAATACACGCAAACCAACGTGTCCTAAACTCAAATAACACACGTCCGTTAAAAGGCTAGCGCTCTAGCTCGGACGGGGATGTCAAACCCTATGGATCCATATACTGTATTCGCGCCCACCAGTCCATATCCTATGTACTGGCAGCTACTAGTTACCAAAGCTAAGGGATTTTCGGTTCAAACTCAGTGTAGAATTAAGTATGTACTTGTATCCATTGCGTTTAAAATAAATTGCATGTACTCTCAGTCCAAAAATATATATTGCAAAAGCAATTAAAAAGGGAGCAATGAAACTCACCTTAGCAGCACATAAAGTTGTTCATCGTAATGTGACCGAAACTCGGATTACCAAATAATCGTAGATCTCAACGTATCAATATTGTGATTCAATATTTCAGAAAAGTACGTAGACGCAACAGAGATGATAAACACTAGGTTTGACTTGCGAACTATACTCTTGAACATTACCCATAACCTCCTTAGTAATAACCCATAATTTCCTTAGCTCTATCCCGCTCGTAAAACTCATTTTTGAAAGTGACACGCTCATAACCTCGTCGTAGTATTTTATGTATAATACTAATTATTAATAATACTAATAATAATAAGATTAATAATAATAATAATAATAATAATAATAATAATAATAATAATAATAATAATAATAATAATAATAATAATAATAATAATAATAATAATAATAATACGGAGTAAAATGATTTTAATCAGAAGTGGAAGTGGTCGAGCTTTTATAGTGTGGCCTGATTTCTCCTTCCATGCGATCGCATGGATTTTAGGCTATCTGGCCATGCGATCGCATGGCCTCTTTTTCCAGCTCACATGTTTTTAACTCCTAGCTTGTCGACATAATATAATAATATATAATATATATAATTTAAATTAATTAATTATATATTATATTTTATTCCCGTGCATAGTTGATTTGTAATTTTTGTTTCGATTAGTCGTACGTCATCATTCGACTTATGTCCCGGTTCCGGTTTTTCGAACGTCCTATCGTATACTGAGAAAACTTGTACTTTACGTTTCGTGAATCGTACCTTTGTCAAAATATAGTCTTAAATCATCCATAAACTATACCATTCGAGATATAACTTATACATTTAAGTGTTTTGGTCATTTACTTCATATCAAAAATGGTTTACTGTAGCAAAGTCAATTTTTACTGTAGCAAAGTCAATTTCACTGTAGCAAATAGTGATTTTCGAAAACACTGTAGCATTTTGGGTACTGTAGCAATTTGAAAATACTGTAGCAAATTAGTGTTTTACTGGTTCATCTTGAATGCTTTAGTTAACTTATCTAAATATCAATCGAACAAATAAACGAATGTTACTATCGTTTACTAAATAACTTGAAATTATATATATGTATATATCTTTTTAATATATAAATCAGTTTTTAAATACACATTGAAAGTTATCTATAAATAAATTTTAATAATAAATATTTCAACTTATCATATATATTCAAATAGATATTTAAACCAATAAGTTTAATGTACGGTATCAAACAATTAATACATTGTTACCTTTTCAAGTTATAGTATATATGTATCTATTTACATATAATTGTTCGCGAATCGTCAAAAACAACCGAAGGGTATTTAAATATATAAAAGTAGTTCAAAAATTTTGAGATTCAGTTTTACAGACTTTGCTTATCGTGTCGGAAATGTTAATCATACAAAGATTAAGTTTAAATTTGGTCAAAAATTTCCGGGTCATCACAGACTGCATATCTGACCAGATCACCAGGCTTTTAATCCCCGTCACCAGATTAAATTGTGAGTTCGATTGGGTCTCAATATCTGGTGTTAGTCGTCGATTTGTTTCATGGATATGTTTGGTTTTGAGTTTGGATAGTGGCGAGAGGCTAGATCTGGTTATATTTAGAATATGATGTGTCAGCAATATTAATAACTAGTCCGGATCCGGCCCGGGCGATGCGGCGGGGGCTTTCGGCTTGTGTATTCATATTTAACGTAGCGTTGTGTATTTACAGAGGGGAAAACGGCTCATGTCTTAAGCGCCGTTTTAGATGTCGTTGTCTTAAGCGTTTTTAAAAAGTGTCCGTTTCGAACGTAAAAAAAAATTTCGAGTGTAACGGCGCTGTCGGAAAAATTTAACTTGCGGCGAACAGAAAGATACGGGCTGTCGTTGTGTTAAGCGTTTTTTAAAAAGTGTCTGTTTCGCGTATAGTTAGTCCCGTTGGGTTCGTGAGACTTTTTCGAGTTGAACGGTAGTCTCGGAAAAATTTAACTCGCACCGAGCGAGAAGATAGAGCCCGTTATAAATTCGGGGGAATTAGTTTCTTTTATTTTAATAAAATTATATGTTTACACTTTCTACCTCTGAAAAAATGTAAACTTGAAGGGTTGTTGTGTAAATTGAGCCGAAGTTGAGGGACCTATTGTAATGTGAACGCAAACGCAAAACTACAACCGAAAATAACTATAACTACGCATTTAGCCATGTGTTTTAGTGTGTGAGGGTTAATTAATAAGATTTCTCTCAACGCCAATGTGTTTTGGATCAGATAAAAAACGAATAGAAACAAACCTGTGAGGCTCTAATCGTCATTATTCAAGTCATTATAATTAGACGATCAACTCCAAAATATAATATGTATCTTGTTCTTTCTTTTTCTGAATAAAATCTTGTAATAAAGTTTTCGTTTTTCGTTTAAAAAATTTGCGTTTTGGATCTTCTAATTAATAGTGGTTACAAAATTCAATATTATCCAGATTTTAATTGAGATATGTAATATGTAATATGTAATATGTAATATGTAATATGTAAATTAGTGGTTACCCCTATGTTGTTTTTTAGTTTCTGATTTAAATCTTTTTAACGTGTATCTTGTTGAGTTGTTTACGAGATGATGGATACATCTAAAACAAATAAATGCTTCAGATTTGGCCGGGGAATGTAACATGAACAACTCATTAGATTTGGCAGGAAACTTTTGTTGGAATGCGAAGTTGATCTAAATACATCACTATGTATTTATAAATTAATTTATCGTTTTATGCTTTAGCTAGATAGCTTATCGCTTGTGGATTAGTAATTGGTCTGAATCGCTAGTCTTGTTGGATCCTACAAATTCTAACAAGTAATATCAGAGCTATAGGCTACGAGATCGGGCACGATGGCGAATTGTAAGCAGATATGGTTAATGATTTGGTTTTTCATCATGGTTATTAAACAACGGGATCTAGGGTTTTGTTTGCAACACTTATCATGATCTAGGGATTTTGTTTACAGTCTCTACACTCAAGAGTTGATCAGTCAGGGTGGGCCAGGTTCTGATTCAGTGATAACGTAATCCGGTTGAAGTTGCATTATGATGATGGTTTTTTAGCGGGGGAAACGAAGTTGGTGATCAGATTGATTGGTTTTGTTGCAGGAGAGATTTTCAGGAGACCGGGTTTGGATTTGAGTTCTCGCTCCTCACTATCCTGCGTGAATGATCGATTGAGCTATCAAAATTCGGAGGTTCAAGAGCTGTTGTGTGACGACCCAGAAATTTCTGACCAAATTTAAACTTAATCTTTATGTGGTTTCGACATGATAAGCAAAGTCTGTAAAGTTGAGTCTCAAAAATTTTGAAATGTGTTTCATATATTCAATAGACCTTCGACCATTACTGACGATTCACGAACAACTATTTGTAAATATATACATATATATTTTATATATAATAATTTGAAATATTATTTGAAATAATATATGATTAATTTGTTGGAAATAATTATGTAAAATAATATGCGATGTAACGAAAACTATTATATATATATATATATATATATATATATATATATATATATATATATATATATATATATATATATACTACGTGTAAATATATAAAATTATATTAAATTTATTTGTTAAAAATATATAATATATTTATTTTAGTAGTAAAACTTGCTATTTAAAACTGTTTATATATAGGAAGAGAATATATTAAAAATAAATGATTTCGAGCTTAAATAGTAAAAAATTGTAATACTCGGTTGGCATTTCATTAGTGTTCATATAGATCTAATACATATATATGAAGGATTAAGATAAAAGTTGGACTGTAAATTGATTACGAAGATTTTAGATTTGCTAAAAATATTTTTATCTTTTTAGTTTAAATTTTAGTACTCCGTACATATTATTTGATACAGAAAATAAATAATTAACAAATCTTTTTGATCAGGTTTCAAACAGTTAATGAGTGAAATAATTAAATATATTTAATCTGAAAAAATTTGGGATTTTTGGGAACACTTTTATACATTAACTGTTTAGCAATGGACACACTCCGTGAAAACTGTCGGCACAATCAAACAAATCACCGATGGCTTAACTATTTGGAACACTGGTCCCTTTTAGATTTATGATTGATATATTGATTAACTACTGTGTTTTTGTCTTTCATCATCCAAAATTACATATATAAATATATGCAATATACATGATACATAATACACATTCATATAGATCAACCTACCACAACACATCTCCATGAACACCTTAAGTTCATTGATCATCACAGCCAACCGCCACCGGCCACCCTACCACCGTAGAACTACCATGGTTCCACCACGTTCAACCACCACAACCTCCACCATACATCTCTCTCTCTCTCTCTCTCTTGTTTCGGTTTTCAACGATCACCACCACCACTTGATTTACTCTCCTGCAATCGTGAATCACCCACCTCAACCATCACCACCCTTTTTCTTCAAACCCATCACCACCGTAGTACACCACCCTAAACCCACCACCCAACCGCTAATTACAGCTGCTTTCTACTTCTGCTACATAGTATTTTTTTTGTTATGTCGCTGCTATACAACAGTTTTTACTATGATGATTTTCTGTTTGTAAGCACCATGCCATCACCACCATCTTCAAACCACTAATCACCAACACACCACTGCTACACTCACTAGTATTACTACTCGAAAACTTATGTTGAAACACGACCACTACTACTGTTTCTGCGTTCTAATTACTTCCTGTTTTGATCGAAATTCGATAACCCAACAAACACCCGCCACCATCACCTTCTTCTTCCAATTTTGTCGAGCATAAAACCACCACTGCAACCATAGCCAAACAGCCACCACAACTTTCTATTGTTCGTATCTGCTGCTACAACAGTCACACAGCTGTCTCCTGTTCGAAATTGATCCAAAACACCATCATTTTTCCTGTTCAACCTCGCAAATCACCACCAAATTCCTTTTATTAATTGCTGTTGTTCGAAGGGAAAGCAAAGAAGAAACCCGTTTAATGAAACGGTTACGAAGAAGATGATAAGCAATGATGATGATTTCTGTGATGAACAATGGATGAAGATGACGAAGCTGAGGGACGGTTTCTTTGATGATTCGTGATAATAAAAAAAAAAGAAATATAAAATAAGAGATCATGGTTGACTAATAAACCGAATCCTATATACACTACCAAACTGGGCCGAAAACTTAATTAGGATAATTGGGCCGAAATCCAACTTGTGTGTTCTATTGGGCTACCATGAATTGAGCCGCTAAGCTTAGGTGTTGGGTTATTATGCTTTGGTTCTAACTGGGCCGAGTTTAAAATTCATTTCCTGTTGGGCCGAAAAGAATAGGTTAAATATAAATGGATTTCATATTATATTAGAAAGACGGAAGTGGATTAGTGGTTTGGGGTGTTAGCAGGTTAACGAGAGGTCTTGGGTTCGAGCCCTGTCTTTTGGGCATTTTCTTTTTGGAAAAGCTTTTAAAGGTAGAACACTTATTATTTTTATTACTACTACTACTACTACTACTACTACTACTACTACTACTACTACTACTATTATTATTATTATTATTATTATTATTATTATTATTATTATTATTATTATTATTATTATTATTATTATTATTATTATTATTATTATTATTATTATTATTATTATTATTATTATTACTATTATTATTATTATTATTAGTGTTATTATTATTATTATTATTATTAGTGTTATAATAATTATTATTATTATTAGTGTTATAATTATTATTATTATTATTACTAAAATAAGTATTATTATAAAGATTATCAATTATTATTAGTAATACGATTATAGTTACAATTAGGATTATTATTACTAATATTGTTATTAAAAAATATTATCTTTATAAAAACTATCATTATTATTAATATTATCATTATTACTATCATTATTATTATTTTAATTAACATAATTTTTATATAATTTTATTTACATTATTTTTATTATTATTATTATTATTATTATCATTAATATTATTATTATTACAGTATTATTATTACTACAAACAAAATGGCTATTATTATTATTATTATTATCAAAATTATTATTTTCATTATCACTATTAAGATTATTATTATTAATTTACTAAATAAATATTATATATATATATAGGAAAAACATAATTATTACATATAACATAACTATATTGATATTTTTATAATAAATACTAATTATTTATCTAATGTATATAAAATAAATATAGTTAATTAAGTTATTAATAAAACATACAAGTTACTAAAACAACAATTAATAATAATATATAAATTGTTCGGTTACGATTATATGTGTTAATATATATACTTGATATATGTTCGTGAATCCGAGGCCAACCCTGCATTGTTCAGTATCGTCGTATGCATATTTTTACTACAAAATATCGTATCGTGAGTTTCATTACTCCCTTTTTAAATGCTTTTGCAATATATATTTTTGGGACTGAGAATACATGCGCTACTTTTATAAATGTTTGACGAAATAGACACAAGTACTTAAAAACATTCTACGATTGAGTTACGAATACACTGGATATCACCCCTTTATAGTCTGGTAATCTAAGAATTTGGGAACAAACCCCCAAATTGACGTGAATCCTAAAGATAGATCTATGGGCCTTGACAAGCCCCAGTCAGAGAATTTGAACTGCTTTAGTACTTCGATTTTAGTATACAGCCGCCAGCTTTAAAAGGAATGACCTGTTTGTGGGGTGTACACAACCGTCATTTTTAAAAGAGTGGCCTGTTTGTATGTTGTTTGCATGCAGTTTGCGAAATCCCTGTATGCGGGGAATATTCTAGATGCATTTTGTTAATGTCGATTACCAGGTGTTAATTTCGTATGAATGATTTTTACAGCAGTGAGCAGACCTGCACAGATTGTTTTCGAAATATGATATCTTGTGGTCTATTATATTATTAAAAATGATTGATTATGATAAACTAATGAACTCACCAACCTTTTGGTTGACACTTTTAAGCATGTTTATTCTCAGGTATGAAAGAAAACTTCCGTGCATTTGCTCATTTTAGAGATATTACTTGGAGTCGTTCATGACATATTTCAAAATACGTTGCATTCGAGTCGTTGAGTTCATCAAGAATATTATTAAGTCATTTATAGTTGGATATATTTTGAAATGGTATGCATGCCGTCAACTTTCGATGTGATGAAAATTTGTCTTTTAAAAACGAATGCAATGTTTGTAAAATGTATCATAAAGAGGTCAGTACCTCGCAATGAAATCAATTGAGATGAATCGTTTATAATCGATATGAACGGGTCGTTAAATGTTGTTGGAGAAAATTCCTAATGGTTTCGTTAACTGTTGGATCGTTTTGCAATTTTTACTATAGGTGATAGACACGTAGCTCTAAATCATATCAAAATTTTGTAGCGATCAGACTGTTCAATATGGAGTTGTATTTTTTAGAAGTTGGCAGTCCTATTAGAAAACCCTCTGGGGTTTGTTTACACAGTTGTGAGAGAAAATTCATTGTAGGTTCGTCTACCGTTTGATCGACTTGATTTTTGGACTGGTGATACTACACACACAGATCTAGTTGTGGTAAAATTTGGTGATGATCGGACCATTGGACTTTGAGATATGAATTTGTGATTTTCAGGGATGTTGGTTTGTTACGAGAGCTCATTAGGGTGGTTTAACTAAAATTTGGCCGGTATTGTAATGAACAGGGTGCATCCGGTTGAAAGTCGATAGTGGGAGTTAACGAGGAAGTTTGATGCTTGCGGTTTTGAAATGGGATAACCAAAGTTTTTAGTTGGATATTCCAGGGTTTGTGGAATATGTGGGTGAGTTTAAGCTTCTATTCACTAAAAAATTGATTGTCGAAGGGTGTCGGATATAACACATTTTATTGTTGCTCGGGTTTGGTTGATGGTTCAACAAAGTGAGTGGTTTTTCTTCGAGAGTGATCAATTAGAAGTCTTTAAGAGATGCATGGAGTGAATAATTTTGTAAGTCCCGGAACTTGAGATTTCTAGAATCATTGTGGGTGTCGAAACTCGGTGTGAGTTTGGTAACTGACGGAAGTTATCGAGTTAGTAGGAGTTTGATGACTCATGAAGTTGTGGAGATGGTTGAACGACACTAGGGCTTAAAATACTTGTTTTACTCTCTGATGACAAAGAAATTTACGACTGACCGGTGGTACGAACCAAGTTTCTTATCTACTAGCCGCGGTTTTAATTATGTTTTAATTCTTATTTGTACAGTGGGAGAGTGCTTGGGTGAGAAGATGAGTGATGTGTAAAATCTAGTATATTATTTATCAATAGAAAATGCCGGTTAAAAGATTACTACACACTAACGGGCAGTGTACCCGATCGTGTAGCAGTATAGAATTTGGTAAAATTCAAGATCGTTCCAAGGACAGTCTTAAGTGCAATTTAAAATTATTAAACTAAATGTAATTAACTAGACTTAAAGAAATAAGAAAATGACAAAGATAGGGGTTTTCCGTTTAACGACCGGATTGTCAATAGAAGGTGAATAAAATAAAAGACAATATTTTTGTGTTTTTTAAGTTTATAGAAAATAAATGCAGACTCAACAAACAAATTAAAGATAGTTTTGAATTCAATAGACAAAGAAATGCTCGCATAGATCTTTTACCCTCAGTGTCGGATGATATAATATTAAGCACAAGTTATAGTGATAAGATGCATGTAATTACTAAGTCGGTTCGTTTAGAGTTCTCTTTTACGAACACTCAAACTAGGATTTATCGGCTTAGGGTTCCCTCTCACCAAAGACCTCTTTCGCTTGTGGCTAAGTAAATTAACTAATTCAGAGATTTAGATTAAATTGGTTACACGTTCGCTCCACACAATTCACCCCTGTTTTGTTCAACGTATGTTACCAAATTTACTCCCTTGGTCCAGTAAGCACCCAATTAATTAAGACAAATCAATTGAAAATTAATGCACTAAATTGAAACAGGGTTCCCTTTGTCCAAATAAGTACACTAATCAATCTCATAACATACATCAACACTCACAAGTGTGGTTCTTTATCCAAATTCTAATTTATCATGCAAAAAGTCATATAACTATAAAAGAAATCATCCAACACTAAGGTTATTAATCTAGATGAACATAATAATTTTAGCTCATGACCATAATATAGATTGAACACAAACACAAATTAACAATGCATACAAAATTTATCATCCACATAGACATGAATAATAAAATTAATTAGCAAAAATATGTGTTATCATGAACTATCAAAATTGAACCAACAATTAAATAAACAAAATATGAAACTTAGGATCAAAATATAAGTACTACTCCGTATTTAATTAATTGTTGAACAATAATAAAATAAAATAGTCAAAGTAAGATCAAAAATTGATCACCTCCCTTGTGCTTCTCACACGTGGACCCCACCAACAACAACTTGAAATCTTGTTTCTTTTTTTTGCTCGTACAAACACAAGAACACCACAAGATATGGGTCCCACCGAATTGCAAATAAGATCACCTTCTTTTTCTTCTTGTTTCTGGCAATTGGTTACAGCCCCCAACAGGGGTCCCACGCAGCTGCTCCAACCTCCCCAAAAAACTACGTATCTCCCCCTATTTTATTTGCCCATTCTCTTGTATTTATATGCTTAAACAACTTGGGGCTCAAATTTGTATAATTGGGTCTTAAAATTAATAAGAGCCCAAATATTATAAGTCCAACTAATTATATTCAGCCTATCTTTAATATAAATAAATCAGCCCACTTGCTGTCCCAATAATTAAGTAGCGCTTTCGTCACACAAGTAACGCTTTTCGTCTAAGCTTCTTTTCAGCTTCAATCTTCTTGACTTTATAACTTAATTATCTATTTTACTCCAAAAAGTCATTAATACTCCATAATTATCTGAAATCAATTATAATTTATTGAGTATCGAAAGTTCACATAATTGATTCAAATAAATACAAAATAACAACGATAGTGCCTATAAATAATATCTAAAAACATGTATAAAATAGGCACTATCAAACCCCTCCACATTTGACTTTTGCTTGTCCTCAAGCAAATAAAGACAAAACAATTTAGAACTACACTCCCTAGGCCATATCATGTTAATCATTTTTAGTAAAAGATTTTTCATTAAGTTCATAAGTACACACAAACATAATCCTTTGGAAAATTTAAGATCAACACATATCACTTCACCTAGGCATGTATAAAAAGAAATACTGACTTGGGTAGACTCGACTCGGAAGTTGGTTAATTGGGTAGTCATGACACGAATAAAAATTTGTGTAAAGGTGGAAGTCAAATGCAAAGTCAAATAGATGTCTAGCTACTAAGAGCGCATTTATTATTATGAACTACTTTTACCCAAACTTAGAAAATAGATGGATCTTCATTGGATCTCTTTTATTTCACATCTCTTTTTCTTTTATGTATATATTTTTCATCCTTTATATGTTCATTTTACTTTCAACCAATGACTTTCTTAGCCCATGTAGCGAACTTTCGACCAACCTATCCAGACCGGGAAACGACCTTAGTAAGTTAGGTGATAAAGCACCCCGCGGATCTAATTATTCAAACCTTAAAATTCACCGTGTTAATTGCAATCTCATGCCGGCTTTCTATGGAACCCATGTAACGAACTTTCATACCAACCGATCCCAAACCCGGAAAGGGCCTTAGGTGGTTAAGTGACAAGCACCCCAAAGGAACTACTTATTCGAATTCCAAAGGCTTATGCATCAAACTATATTTAACATGCTTCAAGTAATAATTACATTTTCAGGAATCATTTACATTTTCTGATTTTTCTCATTTTTTTTATATTTTTCACACACATATATATTATCGTAAGGAATGATGAAAATATCTGTTTACCCCCACCTTCATTGTGCATTTTACACAACTACTCAAGTGAGTTTTAGGCACGCAAATAATTACACTCCCACTTCAATAATAACACAAGTAAAAGTAGTTCTATTAACATTAAGATTAACATAGTAAGAAGACATAAACTTGACTAAGAATTTAAACTTCCGAAAATAGGGTAGAAAAGGGAATTGGTTTCATTTAGTTTTCATCTAAAGGCTAAGGCTTCTAAGGTTTTCTAATTGGAATGTTAATACTCAAACCGAGCACTAACGACCTGGGTAAACTGGCTAAAAATTGGTGTTAAAATAAAAAGGCTAAAAATAATCCTAAATATTTCTTCATCATTTACAATACCTCTTACTAGGTGATCTCATAAAAATTTAAAAATTTTACTACCTAGGGAGTCAAAAACCCAGTCACTTTAATAACATATATTAATTAAACATAAAATCAACCCTTTTCATGCAATCAAATAGACAAAAACCAAGTGTAAATAAACCGCAAACCCCCCTCCACACTTATTTCATGCTATGCCATCACTAACATTTTATACTACAAAGCAAAAGTGGAGTAAATAAAATAATAAACAATAAGAGTAAAGGAACTGAAACTTCCCGGGGTTTTAGCAGAAAAATCGTTAGACCGCGAAATAATAAAATAGCTGCAACTCAAAAGTCAGATTCCTCGCCTCTTTCACAATTTCAAAACTTTACAAGTTGTGCCACCTTTCCCAAATTCGTGCACCCGACTCGACTGAAATGTCCCGTTCTTATTGATTAAAAACGTTCCATATTAATTGATTTCGTTGCGAGATTTTGACCTCTATATGAGACGTTTTTCAAGGACTGCATTCATTTTAAAACAAACCATAACCTTTATTTCATCAATAAAGGTTTAAAAAGCTTTACGTTGATTATCAAATAATGATAATCTAAAATATCCTGTTTACACACAACCATTACATAATGGTTTACAATACAAATATGTTACAACAAAATAAGTTTCTTGAATGCAGTTTTTACACAATATCATACAAGCATGGACTCCAAATCTCGTCCTTATTTAAGTATGTGACAGCGGAAGCTCTTAATAATCACCTGAGAATAAACATGCTTAAAACGTCAACAAAAATGTTGGTGAGTTATAGGTTTAACCTATATATATCAAATCATAATAATAGACCACAAGATTTCATATTTCAATACACATCCCATACATAGAGATAAAAATCATTCATATGGTGAATACCTGGTAACCGACATTAACAAGATGCATATATAAGAATATCCTCATCATTCCGGGACACCCTTCGGATATGATATAAATTTCGAAGTACTAAAGCATCCGGTACTTTGGATGGGGTTTGTTAAGCCCAATAGATCTATCTTTAGGATTCGCGTCAATTAGGGTGTCTGTTCCCTAATTCTTAGATTACCAGACTTAAAAAAAAGGGGCATATTCGATTTCGATAATTCAACCATAGAATGTAGTTTCACGTACTTGTGTCTATTTTGTAAATCATTTATAAAACCTGCATGTATTCTCATCCCAAAAATATTAGATTTTAAAAGTGGGACTATAACTCACTTTCACAGATTTTTACTTCGTCGGGAAGTAAGACTTGGCCACTGGTTGATTCACGAACCTATAACAATATATACATATATATCAAAGTATGTTCAAAATATATTTATAACACTTTTAATATATTTTGATGTTTTAAGTTTATTAAGTCAGCTGTCCTCGTTAGTAACCTACAACTAGTTGTCCACAGTTAGATGTACAGAAATAAATCGATAAATATTATCTTGAATCAATCCACGACCCAGTGTATACGTATCTCAGTATTGATCACAACTCAAACTATATATATTTTGGAATCAACCTCAACCCTGTATAGCTAACTCCAAGATTCACATATAGAGTGTCTATGGTTGTTCCGAAATATATGTAGATGTGTCGACATGATAGGTCGAAACATTGTATACGTGTCTATGGTATCTCAAGATTACATAATATAAAATACAAGTTGATTAAGTTATGGTTGGAATAGATTTGTTACCAATTTTCACGTAGCTAAAATGAGAAAAATTATCCAATCTTGTTTTACCCTTAACTTCTTCATTTTAAATCCGTTTTGAGTGAATCAAATTGCTATGGTTTCATATCGAACTCTATTTTATGAATCTAAACAGAAAAAGTATAGGTTTATAGTTGGAAAATAATTTACAAGTCATTTTTGTAAAGGTAGTCATTTCAGTCGAAAGAACGACGTCTAGATGACCATTTTAGAAAACATACTTCCACTTTGAGTTTAACCATAATTTTTGGATATAGTTTCATGTTCATAATAAAAATCATTTTCTTAAAATAACAACTTTTAAATCAAAGTTTATCATAGTTTTTAATTAACTAACCCAAAACAGCCCGCGGTGTTACTACGACGGCGTAAATCCGGTTTTACGGTGTTTTTCGTGTTTCCAGGTTTTAAATCATTAAGTTAGCATATCATATAGATATAGAACATGTGTTTAGTTGATTTTAAAAGTCAAGTTAGAAGGATTAACTTTTGTTTGCGAACAAGTTTAGAATTAACTAAACTTTGTTCTAGTGATTACAAGTTTAAACCTTCGAATAAGATAGCTTTATATGTATGAATCAAATGATGTTATGAACATCATTACTACCTTAAGTTCCTTGGATAAACCTACCGGAAAAGAGAAAAATGGATCTAGCTTCAACGGATCCTTGGATGGCTCGAAGTTCTTGAAGCAGAATCATGACACGAAAACAAGTTCAAGTAAGATCATCACTTGAAATAAGATTGTTATAGTTATAGAAATTGAACCAAAGTTTGAATATGATTATTACCTTGTATTAGAATGATAACCTTCTGTAAGAAACAAAGATTTTTTGAGGTTGGATGATCACCTTACAAGATTGGAAGTGAGCTAGCAAACTTGAAAGTATTCTTGATTTTATGTAACTAGAACTTGTAGAATATATGAAGAACACTTAGAACTTGAAGATAGAACTTGAGAGAGATCAATTAGATGAATAAAATTGAAGAATAAAAGTTTTTGTAGGTGTTTTTGGTCGTTGGTGTATTGATTAGATATAAAGGATATGTAATTTTGTTTTCATGTAAATAAGTCATGAATGATTACTCATATTTTTGTAATTTTATGAGATATTTCATGCTAGTTGCCAAATTATGGTTCCCACATGTGTTAGGTGACTCACATGGGCTGCTAAGAGCTAATCATTGGAGTGTATATACCAATAGTACATACATCTAAAAGCTGTGTATTGTACGAGTACGAATACGGGTGCATACGAGTAGAATTGTTGATGAAACTAAACGAGGATGTAATTGTAAGCATTTTTGTTAAGTAGAAGTATTTTGATAAGTGTATTGAAGTCTTTCAAAAGTGTATAAATACATATTAAAACACTACATGTATATACATTTTAACTGAGTCGTTAAGTCATCGTTAGTCGTTACATGTAAGTGTTGTTTTGAAACCTTTAGGTTAACGATCTTGTTAAATGTTGTTAACCCAATGTTTATAATATCAAATGAGATTTTAAATTATTATATTATCATGATATTATCATGTATGAATATCTCTTAATATGATATATGTAACGACCCGACCAAAACCGTTATTGACGGCGCCGTTAACTTAGGTCCCGTTGCGTGGTCGTAGTCCCTATATGAGACTCGTTTGACCAAAATTATGTCGCATTCATTTGAAAGGTACAAGACTTGCAAGTTTAGTTTACAAAACCGTTCGACAACAAGTCTAAGTTTACAAAAGTCATAAAGTATAAATGAAATAACTTGCGACATAATATAAGTTGAAAAACACAGTTGCTATAAATAGCGTAAGTATGTAAACAAAAGTTTGAATCCAAAGGTGCTATCACTAGCGTATGTATGTATGTATCTTGACTCCAAGCAAATAATCAGAGTGTATGCATGTATGCTTGACCCCAAGCAAGTATGAGTGTACGCGGAAGCATGTATCAAATAGCCAAGTATGAACCTGAGAAACATATAGAAAACTGTCAACGAAAAACGTTGGTGAAATCATAGGTGTTTGTAATAAACGTTATATTTTGAACCACAAGATTTAGTATTTCCATAAATTGATCATCCAAAAGTTGCATTCCAAAAGTTGGTTCGCGAGCACCCAATTATCAAGACTTAACGTTTCCTTCCATAGAACCCCATCACAATAGTGTTAGAACATACACTGTTTCCCGAAAATATATTTCATCCGTAGACGGTAGCGAACCGTCCGTAATGAGGGTTTGTCAAACCCGTATGGCCACACAATATAAGTTCTCGCTTACACCCTGCAAGTGTAACTAATGATAATCGAATTGAGGATTTTTGTTCTAACTCGCTGTGGAATATTTGTTTTCCTTGTACTTGTGTTCAAAGTATAAAAGTAAGTAGTACAAAATGTAACAAAGTATATGTTTCTCAGCCCACAATTTAAAGTATAAAAAGTTGTTGAAAAGGTGGGACTATGATCTCACCTCGAGTGCACGAGTATAAAAGTACTTCACAAAGTAACGTATGCATGAAAGTTGCTTAGCCTTGACCTAAACAAGTAAGTTGTATCAATTAACCGGTTACGACACAAGGTCGGGTGAAATGTGTTCAATTAGTCCTATGGCTCGTTACGACTCGATTAAGTATAGCATGTGAATCACGTTGTCAAGTTTCATACAAGAAACAAGTATAAAAGCATGTTAGAATGATTGTATAAAAGTTTGGTTAAGTTTGACTAAAAGTCAAACTTGGTCAAAGTCAACGAAAAAGTCAACACGTTCGGGTTCGGTCCCGAACTATTTTTCTATGCTAGTTATTCATATATAAGCATGTTAAAACAAGTTGCATGTAAATTGGAGGTCTAGAACATGTCCAACATTTTTAGTAAAAAAGGTCAAGGGAAACAGAATCTGGACGCGGCTTATGTCGCGCCGCGGCCAGGCCTGTCGCGCCGCGACAATGGCCGTGGCCTGGTCCCAGGCCTGTTTCACTTGTTCAAGGCTTGGTAAAATTTCAAACAAACGCAAAACTCAAACCGTAAACAATTAGAAAGCGTATCTTATACCGTTGGAAAGCTCTTTTGACAAGGAACACAACTAAACATGTTTCATCAAACAAAAACAACATTTTCCCTAACCGATTTCTCGTCAAGTGATCATTTAAAAGTCCATTTTCAAAGTTTCAAGTTCATCAATTGCATTTTAAGTTTCGGGAATCCAATTCACACATATGATATGCCGTTTTGAAGGTAATGAAGCATACATTACTACTAAACACTAACAATTAACATTCCATGGCATTTAAGCATCCAAAAGTTCATGTCAAGAACTATCAAACCCTAGTCAAACATCACAAAATCATTAATCGGGTTTTTGAAGTTTTCTTAATCAACCTACACATCAAAATGTGGCTAATGATACTAGTAACACAATTAAAACATGAACTTTGACAATTAAACAACTTTTAATCATCCAAAATCAAAGATTAAGCTAACCCATTTCAAATGTTCAAACTAGTTACTCAAAACAACAAATCGAGCAAGTAAATCATATATTCATGCTAGACACGAGCCATAGACACTAACTAACACAATTTCAAGTATATAAAACGAATTTAGAGAAATTTAGTGATTTTAGAAAGTTACCCAAAATGGATGAAATTGGTACCAAATCGAAGAGGATGATGAGAGGATCACGAATATGTAATTTGTTTTGAAGTTTGCTTCCCGATCCGGATTTAGATGATGATTTATGTTTGTGTTCTTGAGAGAAAAAAAGAAAGAAAGAAAGAAAAAGAAATGGATGAATGAGGGGTGGAGGTGGTGAGTGGTTGACTAGTCAACTACTAGCCACCTCTTTGGTCAAGTGGCGGAACTAGTCCCTCAAGTTTCAGAGCGGGTGCGGGATTTAACCAAACGAATATTTTTAAAACGCTCGAGTAAACGGGTGATGTCAATATTAAATAGCGGGAATATAATGAACGTTACTCACGGAAACTATTAATTTAAATACGAAAGATTATGTTTTAAAAAAAAAAGACGGTGTTAAAATTAAATTTAACGGAAAAACACGGGATGTTACATTATCCACACCTCAAAAGAAATTTCGTCCCGAAATTTAGTTGGAAGTAGTAGTCGTTGAATCTTCCTCGAGATTTTGTGTTGCCAATTCTACGAATGAGGGAGAAGTACGTTCTAGGGTATTTCAACGAATTTTGACTGTCGGGATCATATGTTGTTTTAAGGTTTGGCTTCACGATTTATGGTTTCAACCGGTCCTCCTAGGAAGTGAGGATTATCGTCGATAGTGAGTTCATCAAAGGAGATAACAAGTTCTCGTTTCGCAAAACACGTCTTTGAGTTGATACATCGAATGTAGGATAAACGGAGACTCAAAATGAGTCGGAAAATCTAAACGGCTAGCGACGGGTCCAAAACACCCCAAGAATTTAAAGGATCAAAATATCGCGGATTTAGCTTCCTACGTTTTCCCGAAACGGATTGCACCTTCCCAAGGTGCGACTCTTAACGTGACGCGGTTTATTTGAAATGTTTACGTCTAACATCGGCGTAGCTCTTGGTGATTACGAGTCGTGTAGGGTTTTGCCTGAATATGAATAAATTTTTCTCAGTTGCTCAGGAATAACTTCGGCCCCGGTGAATTGATCATCGTTTACTTTGTTCGACAAAAGAGAATGACGTTTCCGGTCACGTGTGGTTTCAAAAGGAGTGACGTTAAAACTCGAATGAAAATCATTGTAGTACGAGGATTCGGTTAAAGGAAAATACTTTTCTCAAGTAAATTTGAAGTTGGTAATATAAACTTGTATTATGGTTTCCAAGGTTTAAATCGCATGTTTGTTCGGTCCGTCGGGTTGTGGATGGTACGCGGTACTCATGTCTAAACGCGGTCCCGAGGCTTTTTGTAAGGTACTCCAAAATCTAGAAGTGAAACGAGGATCTCGATCCGAAACGGGGTACATTTCCCTAAGACATATTGAACAAGTTTGCTAGGAATTGAAAATGTTAGCTAGGACAAGTTTCTCAAGAAAATTCGCATCGCGGAAGATTTATCGGTTTCCAAATACGTTCGTCGAGACTATTCACCCTCGAGGCGAATACTAGTATAACGTGAAGAGTCTCTCTCCATTGAGAATTTAAAATAAAAGATTTCCTGAACCAGAATTACGAGTGTAAGGCGAGAGAAGTTTCCGTCTCGATGCGAGCATAACGAGTAAATTGTAGTTAGTCAATAAGACTGTGCGAGGACGAGATAGTATACACGTGTAACATACGGTTGAAGTCGAAAGGAATCGGTAATTCATTCGGAAGCATAAGTATAGTTCGACAAAAATCGAAGGTGTGTCCCCGGTATGGTTGTTATCAATATTCTCGGAGTTTTCAGATGTCCAAACATGAATAGATGAAGTCATGTACATGGCACATGGTGGTGTTTAGGTTGATCGAGTCTAACCACCATCACGCGTCACTAGAACTTTGGTATGTCTTACCGTAATATAACCACGTTGATCGAGTGTCGTTATATTACGCTAACTCATACCTCCATTCCCACATCACTCTATAGATTCAAGTTCGTGTCATCGTGAAGACCTAAAATGAACAAAATGTAACGACGTCTCAAACGTGACTCATATTAAATCGAAAGAATTTCTGCAAATCTAAGGAAGCGTTCCCCGAGGGAAGTGTATAAATGATTGTTCACGTCAATGCGGTTCGAGTCAGACAAAAATGTATTCAGGTATGAAAAGAGTAACGAGTCATGATAACGAGTAGCACGCAACCGTAGTGATAAATGTTGATGACGATACTCACCTAGAGTAGTGATGGTAGTAACACCAAAAAGTAGATAGTAAGAAACACCAGTGGGAAACCGATAGTAAGTTGAAACGGTGGCAAATAACAATCCGGGAGACAGAGTTCCCGAACAAGTGTGACTAATGAAGTCGTCGTCATCCATACGTGTATGAATCATAAATTTACGTGTGTTACCAAAAAGTGGCGGAATACGAGTTCGTATGATGAAGGTTGGGTACCATTAAAAAGTTTGCCTAAGAATGATTCAAGTATAATGCACAAGTAGTCAAGTAAGTGCTATCTATAGCAAATGTATGTCAGAATGCAAATGCTAACTACCCGGTTGTAGTCTAGACTCACTAATGCGTCCTAACGACTCTGTTAGACACACTAATGCACGTCCTAGTTCCCTACAACCAACGCTCTGATACCACTTGTAACGACCCGACCAAAACCGTTATTGACGGCGCCGTTAACTTAGGTCCCGTTGCGTGGTCGTAGTCCCTATATGAGACTCGTTTGACCAAAATTATGTCGCATTCATTTGAAAGGTACAAGACTTGCAAGTTTAGTTTACAAAACCGTTCGACAACAAGTCTAAGTTTACAAAAGTCATAAAGTATAAATGAAATAACTTGCGACATAATATAAGTTGAAAAACACAGTTGCTATAAATAGCGTAAGTATGTAAACAAAAGTTTGAATCCAAAGGTGCTATCACTAGCGTATGTATGTATGTATCTTGACTCCAAGCAAATAATCAGAGTGTATGCATGTATGCTTGACCCCAAGCAAGTATGAGTGTACGCGGAAGCATGTATCAAATAGCCAAGTATGAACCTGAGAAACATATAGAAAACTGTCAACGAAAAACGTTGGTGAAATCATAGGTGTTTGTAATAAACGTTATATTTTGAACCACAAGATTTAGTATTTCCATAAATTGATCATCCAAAAGTTGCATTCCAAAAGTTGGTTCGCGAGCACCCAATTATCAAGACTTAACGTTTCCTTCCATAGAACCCCATCACAATAGTGTTAGAACATACACTGTTTCCCGAAAATATATTTCATCCGTAGACGGTAGCGAACCGTCCGTAATGAGGGTTTGTCAAACCCGTATGGCCACACAATATAAGTTCTCGCTTACACCCTGCAAGTGTAACTAATGATAATCGAATTGAGGATTTTTGTTCTAACTCGCTGTGGAATATTTGTTTTCCTTGTACTTGTGTTCAAAGTATAAAAGTAAGTAGTACAAAATGTAACAAAGTATATGTTTCTCAGCCCACAATTTAAAGTATAAAAAGTTGTTGAAAAGGTGGGACTATGATCTCACCTCGAGTGCACGAGTATAAAAGTACTTCACAAAGTAACGTATGCATGAAAGTTGCTTAGCCTTGACCTAAACAAGTAAGTTGTATCAATTAACCGGTTACGACACAAGGTCGGGTGAAATGTGTTCAATTAGTCCTATGGCTCGTTACGACTCGATTAAGTATAGCATGTGAATCACGTTGTCAAGTTTCATACAAGAAACAAGTATAAAAGCATGTTAGAATGATTGTATAAAAGTTTGGTTAAGTTTGACTAAAAGTCAAACTTGGTCAAAGTCAACGAAAAAGTCAACACGTTCGGGTTCGGTCCCGAACTATTTTTCTATGCTAGTTATTCATATATAAGCATGTTAAAACAAGTTGCATGTAAATTGGAGGTCTAGAACATGTCCAACATTTTTAGTAAAAAAGGTCAAGGGAAACAGAATCTGGACGCGACTTATGTCGCGCCGCGGCCAGGCCTGTCGCGCCGCGACAATGGCCGTGGCCTGGTCCCAGGCCTGTTTCACTTGTTCAAGGCTTGGTAAAATTTCAAACAAACGCAAAACTCAAACCGTAAACAATTAGAAAGCGTATCTTATACCGTTGGAAAGCTCTTTTGACAAGGAACACAACTAAACATGTTTCATCAAACAAAAACAACATTTTCCCTAACCGATTTCTCTTCAAGTGATCATTTAAAAGTCCATTTTCAAAGTTTCAAGTTCATCAATTGCATTTTAAGTTTCGGGAATCCAATTCACACATATGATATGCCGTTTTGAAGGTAATGAAGCATACATTACTACTAAACACTAACAATTAACATTCCATGGCATTTAAGCATCCAAAAGTTCATGTCAAGAACTATCAAACCCTAGTCAAACATCACAAAATCATTAATCGGGTTTTTGAAGTTTTCTTAATCAACCTACACATCAAAATGTGGCTAATGATACTAGTAACACAATTAAAACATGAACTTTGACAATTAAACAACTTTTAATCATCCAAAATCAAAGATTAAGCTAACCCATTTCAAATGTTCAAACTAGTTACTCAAAACAACAAATCGAGCAAGTAAATCATATATTCATGCTAGACACGAGCCATAGACACTAACTAACACAATTTCAAGTATATAAAACGAATTTAGAGAAATTTAGTGATTTTAGAAAGTTACCCAAAATGGATGAAATTGGTACCAAATCGAAGAGGATGATGAGAGGATCACGAATATGTAATTTGTTTTGAAGTTTGCTTTCCGATCCGGATTTAGATGATGATTTATGTTTGTGTTCTTGAGAGAAAAAAAGAAAGAAAGAAAAAGAAATGGATGAATGAGGGGTGGAGGTGGTGAGTGGTTGACTAGTCAACTACTAGCCACCTCTTTGGTCAAGTGGCGGAACTAGTCCCTCAAGTTTCAGAGCGGGTGCGGGATTTAACCAAACGAATATTTTTAAAACGCTCGAGTAAACGGGTGATGTCAATATTAAATAGCGGGAATATAATGAACGTTACTCACGGAAACTATTAATTTAAATACGAAAGATTATGTTTTAAAAAAAAAAGACGGTGTTAAAATTAAATTTAACGGAAAAACACGGGATGTTACAATATATATCCATTAAATGTCTTTACAACGATAATCGTTACATATATGTCTCGTTTAAAAATCATTAAGTTAGTAGTCTTGTTTTTACGTATGTAGTTCATTGTTAATATACTTAATGATATGTTTACTTATCATAGTATCATGTTAAATATATATATATATCCATATATATGTCATCATATAGTTTTTACAAGTTTTAACGTTCGTGAATCACCGGTGAACTTGGGTGGTCAATTGTCTATATGAAACATATTTCAATTAATCAAGTCTTAACAAGTTTGATTGCTTAACATGTTGGAAACATTTAATCATGTAAATATCAATCTCAATTAATATATATAAACATGGAAAAGTTCGGGTCACTACAGTACCTACCCGTTAAATAAATTTCGTCCCGAAATTTTAAGCTGTTGAAGGTGTTGACGAATCTTCTGGAAATAGATGCGGGTATTTCTTCTTCATCTGATCTTCACGCTCCCAGGTGAACTCGGGTCCTCTAAGAGCATTCCATCGTACCTTAACAATTGGTATCTTGTTTTGCTTAAGTCTTTTAACCTCACGATCCATTATTTCGACGGGTTCTTCGATGAATTGAAGTTTTTCGTTGATTTGGATTTCATCTAACAGAATAGTGAGATCTTCTTTAGCAAAACATTTCTTCAAATTCGAGACGTGGAAAGTGTTATGTACAGCCGCGAGTTGTTGAGGTAACTCAAGTCGGTAAGCTACTGGTCTGACACGATCAATAATCTTGAATGGTCCAATATACCTTGGATTTAATTTCCCTCGTTTACCAAATCGAACAACGCCTTTCCAAGGTGCAACTTTAAGCATGACCATCTCTCCAATTTCAAATTCTATATCTTTTCTTTTAATGTCAGCGTAGCTCTTTTGTCGACTTTGGGCGGTTTTCAATCGTTGTTGAATTTGGATGATCTTCTCGGTAGTTTCTTGTATAATCTCCGGACCCGTAATCTGTCTATCCCCCACTTCACTCCAACAAATCGGAGACCTGCACTTTCTACCATAAAGTGCTTCAAACGGCGCCATCTCAATGCTTGAATGGTAGCTGTTGTTGTAGGAAAATTCTGCTAACGGTAGATGTCGATCCCAACTGTTTCCGAAATCAATAACACATGCTCGTAGCATGTCTTCAAGCGTTTGTATCGTCCTTTCGCTCTGACCATCAGTTTGTGGATGATAGGCAGTACTCATGTCTAGACGAGTTCCTAATGCTTGCTGTAATGTCTGCCAGAATCTTGAAATAAATCTGCCATCCCTATCAGAGATAATAGAGATTGGTATTCCATGTCTGGAGACGACTTCCTTCAAATACAGTCGTGTTAACTTCTCCATCTTGTCATCTTCTCTTATTGGCAGGAAGTGTGCTGATTTGGTGAGACGATCAACTATTACCCAAATAGTATCAAAACCACTTGCAGTCCTTGGCAATTTAGTGATGAAATCCATGGTAATGTTTTCCCATTTCCATTCTGGGATTTCGGGTTGTTGAAGTAGACCTGATGGTTTCTGATGCTCAGCTTTGACCTTAGAACACGTCAAACATTCTCCTACGTATTTAGCAACATCGGCTTTCATACCCGGCCACCAAAAATGTTTCTTGAGATCCTTGTACATCTTCCCCGTTCCAGGATGTATTGAGTATCTGGTTTTATGAGTTTATCTAAGTACCATTTCTCTCATATCTCCAAATTTTGGTACCCAAATCCTTTCAGCCCTATACCGGGTTCCGTCTTCCCGAATATTAAGATGCTTCTCCGATCCTTTGGGTATTTCATCCTTTAAATTTCCCTCTTTTAAAACTCCTTGTTGCGCCTCCTTTATTTGAGTAGTAAGGTTATTATGAATCATTATATTCATAGATTTTACTCGAATGGGTTCTCTGTCCTTCCTGCTCAAGGCATCGGCTACCACATTTGCCTTCCCCGGGTGGTAACGAATCTCAAAGTCATAATCATTCAACAATTCAATCCACCTACGCTGCCTCATATTCAGTTGTTTCTGATTAAATATGTGTTGAAGACTTTTGTGGTCGGTATATATAATACTTTTGACCCCATATAAGTAGTGCCTCCAAGTCTTTAATGCAAAAACAACCGCGCCTAATTCCAAATCATGCGTCGTATAATTTTGTTCGTGAATGTTCAATTGTCTAGACGCATAAGCAATCACCTTCGTTCGTTGCATTAATACACAACCGAGACCTTGCTTTGATGCGTCACAATAAATCACAAAATCATCATTCCCTTCAGGCAATGACAATATAGGTGCCGTAGTTAGCTTTTTCTTCAATAACTGAAACGCTTTCTCTTGTTCATCATTCCATTCAAATTTCTTCCCTTTATGCGTTAATGCAGTCAAGGGTTTTGCTATTCTGGAAAAGTCTTGGATGAACCTTCTGTAGTAACCGGCTAGTCCTAAAAACTGGCGTATGTGTTTCGGAGTTTTCGGGGTTTCCTACTTTTCAACAGTTTCTATCTTTGCCGGATCCACCTTAATACCTTCTTTGTTCACTATGTGACCGAGGAATTGAACTTCTTCCAACCAAAATGCACACTTTGAAAACTTAGCGTACAATTCTTCCTTTCTCAATACTTCTAACACCTTTCTCAAATGTTCACCGTGTTCTTGGTCATTCTTTGAGTAAATAAGTATGTCATCAATGAAAACAATGACAAACTTGTCAAGGTATGGTCCACACACTCGGTTCATAAGGTCCATGAACACAGCTGGTGCATTAGTTAAACCAAACGGCATGACCATAAACTCGTAATGACCGTAACGTGTTCTGAAAGCAGTCTTTGGAATATCATTTTCTTTCACCCGCATTTGATGATACCCGGAATGTAAGTCAATCTTTGAATAAACAGACGAGCCTTGTAGTTGATCAAATAAGTCGTCGATTCTCGGTAGTGGGTAGCGGTTCTTGATGGTAAGTTTGTTCAACTCTCGGTAGTATATACACAACCTGAATGTACCATTTTTCTTCTTGACAAACAAAACAGGAGCTCCCCACGGTGATGTGCTTGGTCGAATGAAACCACGCTCTAAAAGTTCTTGTAATTGGCTTTGCAGTTCTTTCATCTCGCTGGGTGCGAGTCTGTAAGGAGCACGAGCTATTGGTGCAGCTCCTGGTACAAGATCTATTTGAAATTCAACGGATCGATGTGGGGGTAATCCCGGTAATTCTTTCGGAAATACATCGGGAAATTCTTTTGCAATGGGAACATCATTGATGCTCTTTTCTTCAGTTTGTACTTTCTCGACGTGTGCTAGAACAGCATAGCAACCTTTTCTTATTAGTTTTTGTACCTTCAAATTACTAATAAGATGTAGCTTCGTGTTGCCCTTTTCTCCGTACACCATTAAGGGTTTTCCTTTTTCTCGTATAATGCGAATTGCATTTTTGTAACAAACGATCTCTGCTTTCACTTCTTTCAACCAGTCCATACCGATTATCACATCAAAACTCCCTAACTCTACTGGTATCAAATCAATCTTAAATGTTTCGCTAACCAGTTTAATTTCTCGATTCCGACATATATTATCTGCTGAAATTAATTTACCATTTGCTAATTCGAGTAAAAATTTACTATCCAAAGGCGTCAATGGACAACTTAATTTAGCACAAAAATCTCTACTCATATAGCTTCTATCCGCACCCGAATCAAATAAAACGTAAGCAGGTTTATTGTCAATAAGAAACGTACCCGTAACAAGCTCCGGGTCTTCCTGTGCCTCTGCCGCATTAATATTGAAAACTCTTCCGCGGCCTTGTCCATTCGTGTTCTCCTGGTTCGGGCAATTTCTAATAATGTGGCCCGGTTTTCCACATTTATAACAAACTACATTAGCATAACTTGCTCCGACACTACTTGCTCCGCCATTACTCATTCCGACACCATTTGTTCCTTTCGTTCTATTAACCCCTGGTCCGTATACCTCACACTTGTTGCAAAATTTGGTGCAGAACCCCGAGTGATACTTTTTACACCTTTGGCATAGCTGCTTCTGATTGTTGTTGTTGTTGCGGTTATTATTGTTATTGGGATGATTGTTGTAGTTGCTGTTGTTGTTGTTGTTGTTGTTGGGCCGTTTGTTGTAGTTGTGATTGATGTTGTGATTGTTGGGATAATTGTTGCGATTATTGTTGTAATTGCTGTTGTTGTTGTATTGGTGATTCTTATCACCGTTTTCCTCCCACTTTCTTTTGATTTGCTTCACATTGGCCTCTTCAGCAGTCTGTTCTTTAATCCTTTCTTCAATCTGGTTCACTAGTTTGTGAGCCATTCTACATGCCTGTTGTATGGAGGCGGGCTCGTGTGAACTTATATCTTCTTGGATTCTTTCCGGTAATCCTTTCACAAACGCGTCAATCTTCTCTTTCTCATCTTCGAATGCTCCCGGACACAATAGGCACAATTCTGTGAATCATCTTTCGTACGTGGTAATATCAAATCCTTGGGTTCGTAACCCTCTAAGTTCTGTCTTGAGCTTATTGACCTCGGTTCTGGGACGGTACTTCTCGTTCATCAAGTGCTTGAATGCTGACCACGGTAGTGCGTACGCATCGTCTTGTCCCACTTGCTCTAGATAGGTATTCCACCATGTTAACGCAGAACCTGTGAAGGTATGTGTAGCGTACTTTACTTTGTCCTCTTCAGTACACTTACTTATGGCAAACACCGATTCGACCTTCTCGGTCCACCGTTTCAATCCGATCGGTCCTTCGGTTCCATCAAATTCTAAAGGTTTGCAGGCAGTGAATTCTTTGTAGGTGCATCCTACACGATTTCCTGTACTGCTAGATCCAAGGTTATTGTTGGTATGTAGCGCAGCCTGTACTGCGGCTATGTTTGAAGCTAGAAAAGTACGGAATTCCTCTTCATTCATATTCACGGTGTGTCGAGTAGTCGGTGCCATTTCCTTCAAAATAGTCAAACGGAACAAGTTAATCATACAGAATATTAAGAGTAGTTAATTGTATTTCGTAGCATAATATGAACTCATTTATAAAAGCTTTTTCTTCATATTAGCGTTTTATAAGTTTAAATTCGGGTAGTACCTACCCGTTAAGTTCATACTTAGTAGCTAATATACAATTCAACTACTACAATTCTATATGAAAAACTGATTATAATAATATTTCGCGTTCAAACTTTTACACAATATTTTACAAACTTACAATACCGCTTATTTTACATATAGCATGAAATATAGCACACAATAAATTTGATACAAGATGGTTGTGAAGATAATTCTAGCTAGTACACAAGTCGTTCAACAAGGGCAATAAAGACACGTAATTCATACGTCCAGAAACAAGTCATGCATTCTGGTTTTACTAGGATTACTTCCCATCCTTGGTCTTGTGGAACATAACCGTTATGGCCATTGATAAGACAGCGTGTTGTAACATCGTCAAAGGGACGAGGGTTACGTAATGTCCAACAGTCCCGTAACAATCTAAAAACCTCATTTCTTACCCCAATTACCGACTCCGTCACTTGTGGAAACGTTTTGTTTAATAGTTGTAGCCCAATGTTCTTGTTCTCACTTTGGTGAGAAGCGAACATTACTAATCCGTAAGCATAACATGCTTCTTTATGTTGCATGTTAGCCGCTTTTTCTAAATCACGAAGTCCAATATTCGGATATGTTGAGTCAAAATAATTTCTTAACCCATTGCGTAAAATAGCATTTGGGTTCCCCGCAATATATGCGTCAAAGTAAACACATCGTAACTTATGGATTTCCCAAGGTGATATCCCCCATCTTTCGAACGAAAGCCTTTTATAAACCAAGGCATTCTTGGAACGTTCTTCGAATGTCTTACAAACTGATCTCGCCTTAAATAGTTGTGCCGAAGAATTCTGACCGACTCTAGACAAGATTTCATCAATCATGTCTCCGGGTAGGTCTCTTAAAATATTGGGTTGTCTATCCATTTTGTGTTTTTATACTGTAAAATAGACAAGAGTTAGATTCATAAAAAAAATACTTATTAATACAAGCAATTTTTACATATATCATAAAGCATAAGCACGCTATATTACATATATTACACCACACGAATACAACTATCTTATTTCGACTCGCTTGCTTCTTCTTCTTCTTCTTCTTCTTCTTCAGTTTTGGTTCGTTTTGCCAAGTTTCTAGGGATATATGATGTTCCCCTAATACGAGCCGTCGTTTTCCACATTGGTTTAGAAAAACCTGGTGGTTTAGAGGTTCCCGGGTCATTGTTACAACTTAAGGACTTCGGGGGTTGACGATATATATAAAGTTCATCGGGGTTGGAATTAGATTTCTCTATTTTTATGCCCTTTCCCTTATTATTTTCTTTTGCCTTTTTAAATTCAGTTGGGGTAATTTCTATAACATCATCGGAATTCTCGTCGGAATCCGATTCATCGGAGAATTGGTAATCCTCCCAATATTTTGCTTCCTTGGCGGAAACACCATTGACCATAATTAACCTTGGTCAGTTGGTTGAGGATTTTCTTTTACTTAACCGTTTTATTATTTCCCCCACCGGTTCTATTTCTTCATCCGGTTCCGATTCTTCTTCCGGTTCCGATTCTTCTTCCGGTTCCGATTCTTCTTCCGGTTCTGACTCTTCTTCCGGTTCCTCTTCGGGAACTTGTGAATCAGTCCACGAATCATTCCAATTTACATTTGACTCTTCATTATTATTAGGTGAGTCAATGGGACTTGTTCTAGAGGTAGGCATCTATCACATAATATCAAACGCGTTAAGAGATTAATATATCACATAATATTCACATGTTAAAAATATATAGTTTCCAACAAAATTTGTTAAGCAATCATTTTTTAAGTAAACACGGTCGAAGTCCAGACTCACTAATGCATCCTAACAAACTCGATAAGACACACTAATGCAAAATTCTGGTTCTCTAAGACCAACGCTCGGATACCAACTGAAATGTCCCGTTCTTATTGATTAAAAACGTTCCATATTAATTGATTTCGTTGCGAGATTTTGACCTCTATATGAGACGTTTTTCAAGGACTGCATTCATTTTAAAACAAACCATAACCTTTATTTCATCAATAAAGGTTTAAAAAGCTTTACGTAGATTATCAAATAATGATAATCTAAAATATCCTGTTTACACACAACCATTACATAATGGTTTACAATACAAATATGTTACAACAAAATAAGTTTCTTGAATGCAGTTTTTACACAATATCATACAAGCATGGACTCCAAATCTTGTCCTTATTTAAGTATGCGACAGCGGAAGCTCTTAATAATCACCTGAGAATAAACATGCTTAAAACGTCAACAAAAATGTTGGTGAGTTATAGGTTTAACCTATATATATCAAATCATAATAATAGACCACAAGATTTCATATTTCAATACACATCCTATACATAGAGATAAAAATCATTCATATGGTGAATACCTGGTAACCGACATTAACAAGATGCATATATAAGAATATCCCCATCATTCCGGGACACCCTTCGGATATGATATAAATTTTGAAGTACTAAAGCATCCGGTACTTTGGATGGGGTTTGTTAAGCCCAATAGATCTATCTTTAGGATTCGCGTCAATTAGGGTGTCTGTTCCCTAATTCTTAGATTACCAGACTTAATAAAAAGGGGCATATTCGATTTCGATAATTCAACCATAGAATGTAGTTTCACGTACTTGTGTCTATTTTGTAAATCATTTATAAAACCTACATGTATTCTCATCCCAAAAATATTAGATTTTAAAAGTGGGACTATAACTCACTTTCACAGATTTTTACTTCGTCGGGAAGTAAGACTTAGCCACTGGTTGATTCACGAACCTATAACAATATATACATATATATCAAAGTATGTTCAAAATATATTTACAACACTTTTAATATATTTTGATGTTTTAAGTTTATTAAGTCAGCTGTCCTCGTTAGTAACCTACAACTAGTTGTCCACAGTTAGATGTACAGAAATAAATCGATAAATATTATCTTGAATCAATCCACGACCCAGTGTATACGTATCTCAGTATTGATCACAACTCAAACTATATATATTTTGGAATCAACATCAACCGTGTATAGCTAACTCCAACATTCACATATAGAGTGTCTATGGTTGTTCCGAAATATATGTAGATGTGTCGACATGATAGGTCGAAACATTGTATACGTGTCTATGGTATCTCAAGATTACATAATATACAATACAAGTTGATTAAGTTATGGTTGGAATAGATTTGTTACCAATTTTCACGTAGCTAAAATGAGAAAAATTATCCAATCTTGTTTTACCCATAACTTCTTCATTTTAAATCCGTTTTGAGTGAATCAAATTGCTATGGTTTCATATTGAACTCTATTTTATGAATCTAAACAGAAAAAGTATAGGTTTATAGTCGGTAAAATAAGTTACAAGTCGTTTTTGTAAAGGTAACCATAATTTTTGGATATAGTTTCATGTTCATAATAAAAATCATTTTCTCAAAATAACAACTTTTAAATCAAAGTTTATCATAGTTTTTAATTAACTAACCCAAAACAGCCCGCGGTGTTACTACGACGGCGTAAATCCGGTTTTACGGTGTTTTTCGTGTTTCCAGGTTTTAAATCATTAAGTTAGCATATCATATAGATATATAACATGTGTTTAGTTGATTTTAAAAGTCAAGTTAGAAGGATTAACTTTTGTTTGCGAACAAGTTTAGAATTAACTAAACTTTGTTCTAGTGATTACAAGTTTAAACCTTCGAATAAGATAGCTTTATATGTATGAATCGAATGATGTTATGAACATCATTACTACCTTAAGTTCCTTGGATAAACCTACTAAAAAAGAGAAAAATGAATCTAGCTTTAACGGATCCTTGGATGGCTCGAAGTTCTTGAAGCAGAATCATGACACGAAAACAAGTTCAAGTAAGATCATCACTTGAAATAAGATTGTTATAGTTATAGAAATTGAACCAAAGTTTGAATATGATTATTACCTTGTATTAGAATGATAACCTACTGTAATAAACAAAGATTTCTTGAGGTTGGATGATCACCTTACAAGATTGGAAGTGAGCTAGCAAACTTGAAAGTATTCTTGATTTTATGTAACTAGAACTTGTAGAATATATGAAGAACACTTAGAACTTGAAGATAGAACTTGAGAGAGATCAATTAGATGAATAAAATTGAAGAATGAAAGTGTTTGTAGTTGTTTTTGGTCGTTGGTGTATGGATTAGATATAAAGGATATGTAATTTTGTTTTCATGTAAATAAGTCATGAATGATTACTCATATTTTTGTAATTTTATGAGATATTTCATGCTAGTTGCCAAATGATGGTTCCCACATGTGTTAGGTGACTCACATGGGTTGCTAAGAGCTGATAATTGGAGTGTATATACCAATAGTACATACATCTAAAAGCTGTGTATTGTACGAGTACGAATACGGGTGCATACGAGTAGAATTGTTGATGAAACTGAACGAGGATGTAATTGTATGCATTTTTGTTAAGTAGAAGTATTTTGATAAGTGTATTGAAGTCTTTCAAAAGTGTATAAATACATATTAAAACACTACATGTATATACATTTTAACTGAGTCGTTAAGTCATCGTTAGTCGTTACATGTAAGTGTTGTTTTGAAACCTTTAGGTTAACGATCTTGTTAAATGTTGTTAACCCAATGTTTATAATATCAAATGAGATTTTAAATTATTATATTATCATGATATTATCATGTATGAATATCTCTTAATATGATATATATCCATTAAATGTCTTTACAACGATAATCGTTACATATATGTCTCGTTTAAAAATCATTAAGTTAGTAGTCTTGTTTTTACATATGTAGTTCATTGTTAATATACTTAATGATATGTTTACTTATCATAGTATCATGTTAAATATATATATATCCATATATATGTCATCATATAGTTTTTACAAGTTTTAACGTTCGAGAATCACCGGTCAACTTGGGTGGTCAATTGTCTATATGAAACATATTTCAATTAATCAAGTCTTAACAAGTTTGATTGCTTAACATGTTGGAAACATTTAATCATGTAAATATCAATCTCAATTAATATATATAAACATGGAAAAGTTCGGGTCACTACATCGACCCCTCATTATCAGCTTTCAATGGGGTCCTAACTCTTCCAAACTTGTCTGACGGTACGAGAAATCAGTGGAATATGTTTCATGAATAAGCAACGTCAACCAATCATTAACACCGCGGGTTGTGAACATTAAATTTGGAAGTTCTCCTAGATTCTTTATGGAGAACTCTAATATAACCCGAGTGTCAGGAGACGTGTCACCCTTAAAATCCGATTGGGACACCCAAATGTACCCCACGGTCATGCTCAAATCAAATGGGTCATGGTACACCGTCTCCTCCGCATTATACACACCGTGATTTCCACCTGATAATAAACAATCACTCTCCTGAATTACGACATCCTCTAAAACAAGTGTGGACTCGCTATGTACCTCAACTATGGAACGAGACTTAACCTCCAACTTCAATTCCTCTAACTCCTCAGATGTAGGCTCATAACCATTAGCCATGAGAACGGCCAACAATCCTTCTTTATCAACCATAACAACCTGTTCCTCACTAAATGAGCAAAGATGAAAATCATGTAACTCTGGAAATTCCAGCAACAGCTCCGAATTTTCCATCAACCCTGCAACTGACAAAAACGAGAAAGAAATAAAAGCACCGGCACTAAACAAAATAATAATAAAAAATCTAAATCTAAAACAGAACCTAAATTAATCACAAACTAGTAAACAATCTCAAATTGACACAACTGTCCCCGGCAGCGGCGCCAAAAACTTGATGTGTAAAATCTAGTATATTATTTATCAATGGAAAATGCCGGTTAAAAGATTACTACACACTAACAGGCAGTGTACCCGATCGTGTAGCAGTATAGAATTTGGTAAAATCCAAGATCGTTTCAAGGACAGTCTTAATTGAAATTTAAAATTATTAAACTAAATGTAATTAACTAGACTTAAAGAAATAAGAAAATGACAAAGATAGGGGTTTTCCGTTTAACGACCGGATTGTCAATAGATGGTGAATAAAATAAAAGACAATATTTTTGTGTTTTTTAAGTTTATAGAAAATAAATGCAGACTCAACAAACAAATTAAAGATAGTTTTGAATTCAATAGACAAAGAAATGCTCGCCTAGATCTTTTACCCTCAGTGTCGGATGATATAATATTAAGCACAAGTTATAGTGATAAGATGCATGTAATTACTAAGTCGGTTCGTTTAGAGTTCTCTTTTACGAACACTCAAACTAGGATTTATCGGCTTAGGGTTCCCTCTCACCAAAGACCTCTTTCGTTTGTGGCTAAGTAAATTAACTAATTCAGAGATTTAGATTAAATTGGTTACGCATTCGCTCCACACAATTCACCCCTGTTTTGTTCAACGTATGTTACCAAATTTACTCCCTTGGTCCAGTAAGCACCCAATTAATTAAGACAAATCAATTGAAAATTAATGCACTAAATTGAAACAGGGTTCCCTTTGTCCAAACAAGTACACTAATCAATTTCATGACATACATCAACACACACAAGTGTGGTTCTTTATCCAAACTCTAATTTATCATGCAAAAAGTCATATAACTATAAAAGAAATCATCCAACACTAAGGTTATTAATCTAGATGAACATAATAATTTTAGCTCATGACCATAATATAGATTGAACACAAACACAAATTAACAATTCATACAAAATTTATCATCCACATAAATATGAATAATAAAATTAATTAGCAAAAATATGTGTTATCATGAACTATCAAAATTGAACCAACAATTAAATAAACAAAGTATGAAACTTAGGATCAAAATATAAGTACTACTCCGTATTTAATTAATTGTTGAACAATAATAAAATAAAATAGTCAAAGTAAGATCAAAAATTGATCACTTCCCTTGTGCTTCTCACACGTGGACCCCACCAACAACAACTTGAAATATTGTTTCTTTTTTTTGCTCGTACAAACACAAGAACACCACAAGATGTGGGTCCCACCGAATTGCAAATAAGATCACCTTCTTTTTCTTCTTGTTTCTGGCGATTGGTTACAGCCCCCAACAGGGGTCCCACGCAGCTGCTCCAACCTCCCCAAAAAACCTACGTATCTCCCCGTATTTTATTTGCCCCTTCTCTTGTATTTATAGGCTTAAACAACTTGGGGCTCAAATTTGTATAATTGGGTCTTAAAATTAATAAGAGCCCAAATATTATAAGTCCAACTAATTATATTCAACCTATCTTCAATATAAATAAATCAGCCCACTTGCTGTCCCAATAATTAAGTAGCGCTTTCGTCACACAAGTAACACTTTTCGTCTAAGCTTCTTTTCAGCTTCAATCTTCTTGACTTTATAACTCAATTATCTATTTTACTCCAAAAAGTCATCAATACTCCATAATTATCTGAAATCAATTATAATTTATTGAGTATCGAAAGTTCACATAATTGATTCAAATAAATACAAAATAACAACGATAGTGCCTATAAATAATATCTAAAAACATGTATAAAATAGGCACTATCAATGAGGTTTGTGAAATTCATAGCTATGAGGAGATCAGTGTACCAACGTGAAATCGAAAAGTTAAAAAGGTGGTAGATTTCGAGGTGATGATTGTGTTCTCACTAGGTGCCTTGATGAATAGTCTACAAAGGTGTCTGTTGGGATTTTTTGATTGCTAGTAAAGAAAATCATTGATAGAAAGGGTTAATCTGTACGAGTGATCGTTGACATGTGGGTTCAGAATTGAATGTGTCTAGAGAGATCAGTGAGGCGGTGTTTTCTTATGAAAGAATCATGTGATTGAAGTCTCGGTCGCTTCATGGATCTTCTAGTGTAAGAAGATGATCTTCTGGTTTAGGAAGATGGTGGTGAAGAAACCGAGCTGGCCTAATCTAGTAACCATGAGATTGGAATATTGCTCAATGGTGTTTTTGATGTCAAAAGACTTCCTTCAATTATAGGATAGCGATGGAAGTGCGACGTGATTCGGGTCTCCCGTTGAGAAGGATTTTCAGTTCAAGATCATAAATGGCTGTTTAAAGTCTCATTCGAGTGGGAGAGTGTTGGAATGCGAAGTTGATTTAAACAAGGAACTGGAATTTGATTGCGATTAGGATTCCTTGTTTGCTTCTAGTTCATTGTAATTTGCACTATAAATACATCCATATGTAACCTGTAATTGTGTGCGCGATTCATAATAAAAATCTTTGTTTGTTCCCGTGGAGTTAAACATTTCTCAATGTTTTGGAGTTGGGATATAATTACGTTAAATCATTGTGTCGTTTATTATTTATCGTTTTATGTTTTTGCTAGTCCATTTATCGTTTGTGGGTTAGTGATTGGTCTAAATCACTTTTCTTGTTGGGTCCTACAAATCTTAACAACTTCCCCGAAATTTTGGAGAAGACGATGATATGACAGTCACCTCATCGAATCTGACGGGGTGGCGTCTATGTGTATGCACACGTGACTACATATTACCTTGATTACAAAATTTTTTAAATTCGAATCCTTTTTACGCGCCAAATTGCAGTCAGACTCCTTTGCAGACAATGATAAAAGTGACATTCCCCTAATTGAAATTTTTTGTCATTTACATTACTTTTTAGGCTATTTTCCCGCCACATATTCATGTCTTATAAATCAAACATGGAAATAATTTGGTGAGAACACTTACATACATGCTTTTTTACAAATTGATTTAGCACTGAAGCTAAGAATTGTAAAAAACGTCTTTTTTAACGTTCAAGAAATTTGTGCATCAATGTAGTTTGAGGTTCATAAAAGAATTTGTATATAGGTTGTAGATTTGAGTCCGAGGATCATTGGTTTAGCATAATCAAGAAAACTCTTATATCAAGAGGTTATGGTTTGACTTCCAAGGGGTGGACATCTAATATTTAAAAATATATATAAGTATGTAAGTTTACATTAAAATATATAAACGTTAAGGGTCTGTAACTTACATTAAAATTAAATATATGGCGAATCTTTTTAAACATTTAAGACTCTTTTTAACCCGGCGCCATCGCCTGAAAAGTCCCACCATCGCGCCACCATCGCGCCGTAGTGGGGCGTGATGGTGGCAAAAATCCTCCGGCGCGATGAAGCCATCACCTGGCGTGGTACAGAGGTCGAAGCTTTTTGATTGCTTGAGAGGAGTAACGGCCGACGAGGTGGGGTTGGGGAAATGGGGTTTTTAGCCGTTTTAATTTCAAACGGTAATATTAATAATAAAATTAAATAATTTATGTAAATAATTTACATAAACTCTATAAATACACCCCATTTCATTCCATTTTTATACCACAAAACACACTCATTTCTCTCATTTTTATACACTATTATAATTTATATTTACCAATTCAAAACCATGTCTCAAAACCCCGATCAAAATGAGTTCGGTTCCGGTAACATCTACAATTTCGGGTCACCTAATATGCCCGGATCGAGCTCAAATTCTCCTCAGAATGTTCGGGGTAATCGGCCATTTGGCAACGTCCCGCCACAAAATCTTCAACATGAATTTAATAATCCGCTAATATTTTCTCAATTTCTACAACAACAATTACAACAACAACAAATTCCACAACAACAACAATATCCAAACCCATATCAACAACAACAATTTCCAAACCCGTATCAACAATTTTCTAATTTTGCGCGACCCGGTGTTATACCTTTTCAACTCCCAAATACTCAATCATGGCAACAATCACAACTGACATTTACTCCTTTAAATACCGAAGAAGTAGAAGAAATTCGCGGTGAGCCGAGCCAACCAAAAGTACGCGTTCGAACTAGTCATAAACGAAAGGGAAAAGGCGTTCCAAAAGAACCACAAATTTAAAAATTGTAGACTCCACAAGAAGAAATTTGGTTGGCTACGTGTTGGATTGATTGCTCGGAAGACGGAGTTCATGGTAACTCTAAAAAACATGACACATTTTGGGTTAGAGTTCGAAATAAGTTTAACAATAACGATTTTGGTTATTGTCGAAATGATGATCAATTAAGGGTGTGTTTGGATGAAACTAGCTGGAGCTGGAGCTTATAGTTGGAGCTGGAGCTTATGGACTAGAGCTGGAGCTGGAGCTTATTATTTTTTATAAGTGTTTGGTAAACTAGCTGGAGCTTATTTTTCAGTTCATAAGCTCTACTTTTTTTCATAAGTTACTAAAAGTAGCTTCTTTTTCTAGAGCTTATGATTTTCATAAGCTCTACTTTTTATGTCTACCAAACAAAGCTTATTACTTGAAACTTATTAAAATCATAAGCTCAAGCTCCCATAAGCTCTCATAAGCTCCCATAAGCTCTTGCGCCAAACACACCCTAAGTGAGAAATGACGTCATTTGGATAAGGAGTGCAAAGATCTCACGGGCATATACAATGACGAAGAACGTAACCCAAGGCGTAGCGGTCGCAACGAGGAAGACATATATAACGTATCGGTGCAAAGATATGTTAATCATGCATCGAAGCCGTGGGCTTACAAGGATGTTTGGAAATTTTTGAAGAAAAGGCCTAAGTGGTATTCTCCACCTTCGATTAGTGGTAGTGGTAAGAAAAAAGCAACAAAAAATGTAGTACAACTCGGAAACGAAGACGATGATGATGATAATGATTATGATGATGTGGCCGAAAACCAAACAATTAATCTCGAAGAAGATCGTTTGAACAACCTCGGTCAGCTATTTGGCGACGATGCTATTATACGTCCAATCGGAAGAGATCGATCAAAGGCTGCGAGAAAATCCGTTTCGTCTGATGCGGCTACTTCATCACGTGGTACAAGCTCTTCACGAGGTACGACATCTTCGAGATTCGATGAGTTGTCTGAAAAATGGGAAGCAAGAAAGGAGGTGGAAATGGAAGATCGACAGACTTGTTTGCAAGCTATCGTTTAGGAGGAATGCCGTCGATCGGCAATAGATTGCGTTATGAAATTATGGAACTAGAACGTTGATGACATTAATGACCCGATTGAGAGGCAGAAAGCTTTGAGGTTCAAGAAAAAGATGACAAAAAAATACAAAGACTATATCGAAGTTTCAAGCGACAGCGACGAGTAGTAATTGTTAGTTTTTTTTTTTTTTTTTATTAATGTGTGTTTTAATTTTTAGGAAATTAATAAGGTAATTGTATTAGGAATTTTTAATTATCGTAAATTATTTTTAGGACTTTTATAAATTGTATCCGTTTGATTTTAGTTAATTTACGTGTGTTTTTATAGAATTTTATTACTTATATTTATGTTTAAATATACAAATTAAAATAATAAACCCAAACAAAAAATGAAAAATAAAATAAAATTGTGGGACCAATAACCTTCATCACACCCCCATCACGCCTACCATTACAAACTCCATCACCCTCATCACCTTTGTCACATCTGCACTATACCCCACAAAAACTCCATCACCCCCTCAGTCCCTCACCCCATCACCATTAAAAAGAGTCTAAAAACTAACACGTAAGCTTCATTTTCAATTTTCAAAATCAAAGGTTAAAACATTAAAAGTTCAAATTTATGAAATTAAAAAGAGCTCACAACAAAATAAATTAGTGTATCAGATGCATGAAATATTGTGTAATTCACATTTTTATTTATTTATTATATTATATAAAATAGGGGTTGATCCGTACACCACTTCAAATTTGCCATACACCACCAAATTAATTATTTAGACATTTTTACCCTTTATTTTACACTATCAAATTTGTCATACACCACCAAATGAAGGGTATAAATGTCCAAATAATTTATTTGGTGGTGTATGGCAAATTTGAGGTGGGGTACGAATCAATTCCCATATAAAATAAGAGAAATAATTTTCCTTGTAACGCTCAACACGTGGGTTTTAGGAGCACGAGAATTGATTTTGATTATATGACTAATAACTGTGAATCTCAATGTTCTTCGAAAATAATTAAACACATGTTTCGTGGAATTTCGTAAAATTTGAAGAAATTTGCATTGTAAATTAACCTCATAAAATCCCATGTGTTGGTGAGAAATTTCTAAATCATATGTTTCAGTATTATGTTTTGTGTTTCAGTTTTCAGTTTTACATTTCAAATTTCAGTTTTGCATTTCAGTTTTGAGTTTCACGTTTCAGCATTCAGTTACGAGTTCATCTTAAATCTCGTATATCAGTTTTCAGTATCACATTTCATGTTTCAGTTTTCAGTTTTGAGTTTCAGCTTTTAGATATGCGTTTTAGTATTTAGTTACGACATTCCGTGTTTCAGTTTGGGGTTTCACGTATCAGTATTTTGTACTTAGATCGACGTTTAAATTTTTCGTTTCGCGTAGACATTAAAAATAAGAAACAAATGTAAACGTAAACGTAATATAAATATTAATCAAAACTTCTTTTGATTGGATTGTGTATCATGGGATCTCAAAGCCATCGACCAAACAGATGATAGGATTTCAAATTCCTCGAACTAGACACAAGGGCGGTGGGCTGCGAGGACTAAACAGGGCCAAGGCCACCCCAACCTTTTGGCTCGTTACTTTAAATTTTATAATTTTTCATGGGCCAAATAAATTTATATGTTACTGGACCTCCCTGAATTATTATTCTTTTATTTTTTATTGCTTCAGAATTAACAATCGTACGTATTATCTAACTCAAAAACCAACTGTACCGTCTTTACACCTTCCAAGTTGCAACTCCAAACTCATCGACAATTCCAAAACTCAGTATCTTTTTATTATTTTGTTGTTTGATATTATTAATTATATGTTATGTTATTGTTAATGTTAGAGTATTTAATATATTATACTTCGTACAATTTATACTCCGACTATGTCTGTGCACTAAAACTCTTGAATATTATACTCCGTAATTCATAATTCTCTTCACTTGAAACTCTTTATTGAATGCTGAATAAATTTATAATTCGAATATAATACAGAGTATTGGTTACTGTGATAAAGTGATAATAAGTTATAGTTATCCATTAAACTTTCACATTTTGTTTAATTTGTCACTGAGTATACTGTACACTAATACACCACCAAAGCACTACATAACTACATAAGTGAATTTATCATGTTGGAATAATTATTAAGTCTAATTGAGTATTTGAGTATTTAAGTATTTGATTTACATTGAACGGAAGATGCCGAAAAGTTTAATTCAGATTCTGGTGGTGGTGTTGTTATAATGCTTAAAGGCCGTCGAGCCGACCTGTAATGATTTTCATGTTATAACTACGATGTTTATTTTGTAATTTACTACATTTACTTTAAAAAAAAATTTCGGCCCTCCTATTCAAGTATATCACCTTTCGCCACTGACTAGACATCACCTTAATGGAGAAAGTTTGTGTCAGTTTTAACCATGTCAATATTTAAGAGTTAAAATAAGTTCACAAATATAGATATCAACCAATTAATAAATAGGGATTAGAAGGAAAAAATATAAAAATTGACATACACAGAAGAACTTTCGGTTAGAAATGCTTATGGAACGTCGAAAAGAACTTCGGCAAGGGAAGTCTTCGGTGTTCCACAGTTGTTGAACTTAAAAAATCAATGCAACATTATAGTCCCGCTCTAAAGAGTTAGTGATGCGACAAACTCGGTGTTTGATTTGGTATTATTAGGGAACATTGACAGTAAAAAGTAAAGGAGTAATTTGAAGTTGAGTTTCAGTATTCAAGAGTACATATATATACCAACTGAAAACTAGTTATAAAATAAAGAAAAAGTAAGATTCAACCAGAGCCATCTTCAACACATGTGAAAAATGTGCAACTGAACATGTGTCAAAAATTATAAGAGCCTAAAAGTTTTAAAAATAGTAATGCATTATATCTATAAATTAGCGAGCGTTCATGCTTTTAAATAGAAACTTGTAGTTTTTTTAATTATGAGTGTTTGAGCTATATAATCAACTAAATTTGATCAAAACGGTAACAACTCACAAATATTGTGAGTCTTAATGTGAAGACCCGTCTAAATCCATTTGGACGAATACATCATTCATTGATTTCATAGTGAGGTTTTGACATCTATATGATACGTTTTGTAAACATTGCATTCTTTTGAAAATGCACACCATAAATGAATATATAAATCCAAGGTTTTCGACATCAGATGATTTCTACGTATAGACAATCACCGTATATAATAGTTTTTAACAATACATTCGTTGACAATACAGTCAAATAAGATACATGGTGATGATTTTGTGAATGCAAAGTTTTCTCGAATAAAGCATGTATGACTCCATGCACATAGCTTGTATAACGTATAAGCAAACAGCGGAAGACTTCTAGGAACCTGAGAATAAACATGATTAAAAGTGTCAACACGGAGGTTGGTGAGTTCATAGTTTTAATGTTGCGCATAATCTGTATATAAAGGTGGATCACAAGATTTCAGTTGTTTCATCCAGAAACGTTTATCAAAATATTCTACAAGATTGAGCACCCTGGTAACTAAACTTAACGTATATAATGTGAAGACCCGTCCTAATCCATCTGGACAAAGTCCATATCGATTACAAACGTTTCACAATAGTTGATTACATCACGAGGTACTTGACCTCTATATGATACATTTTACAAACATTGCATTCGTTTTTGAAAGACAAACTTGCTTTACATCGAAAGTTGACGGCATGCATACCATTTCATAATATATATATCTAACTATAATTGACTTAACAATAATCTTGATGAACTCAACGACTCGAATGCAACATCTTTTGAAATATGTCATGAATGACTCCAAATAATATCTTTAAAATGAGCAATTGCACAGCGGAAGATTTCTTTCGTACCTGAGAATAAACATGCTTTAAAGTGTCAACCAAAAGGTTGGTGAGTTCATTAGTTTAACATAAATAATCATTTCCATCATTTTAATAGACCACAAGATTTTCATTTTCAGTTCTCATAAATATACGTCCCATGCATAGAGACAAAATATCATTCATATGGATTGAACACTGGTAACCGACATTCACAATATGCATATAAGAATATCCCCATCATTCCGGGATCCTCTGTGATGGCCCGTACTAAATCATCATGTACGGACCATCAACAACAGGATCATTACAAGGTTAAGTACTATATGCGATTTCAAAAAGAGTTTGCATTCATAATAAAAGTGACGTCATAACCAACGTCGAATGTTTTACATCAAAAGTATGCTTCACTAAGTAGAAGCAATTAATAAGTGTATGTGACCCCAATGGTCGTTACAAATCATCGTTTCAAAAGTACTAAAGTTTGAATGCAAAAGTAAGCGTTCAAGCAGTGACATCTCTAAAGCAGCGGATGTCTACAGCATGACTAGTATAACAGTGGAAGCAACCTTAAGCACCTGAGAAAAACATGCTTAAAAACGTCAACACGAAGGTTGGTGAGCTATAGTTTAAGTACAATAGTAATGTAAGGTAGGCCACGAGATTTCAGTGCTACAAAGAGCGTTTCAAAACAGTAATCCAAATCAGTATGATAAAGTATATGTTTAACCGTGGGCACTAGGTAACTAACTTAACGTTTAATAATATATCACCCCCTGAAAGTACACTTGGCAAGTGCGTATGTTTACGAAGTATTAAACACTCGTTAAATGCTAGAGCGACTAGCCCGAGCGGGGATGTCAAACCCTATGGATCCATATCTAAGATTCGCGTTCACCGGTTCAAAAACCAATGACTAAACGTTACCGAGCTAAAGAGAATGTTTCTGCCGTTATATAACCCACACATATATAAAGTTTAAGTACCCGTGCCTAGTATGTAAAACATAAAGTCCGCATGTATTCTCAGTTCCCAAAATAAGTTAAAGTAAAAAGGGAATGCTATAACTCACAATGATAAAGTAGCGGTAAAGTATGACTCGGAAAGTAAGCAAGTAATGAAGGTTGTCCAAACGGGTCCTCAACCTAAGTCAAATAGTACTAAGTCAGTAAATCGTCCGAATAGGTTTAAAAGTATGTAAATAAGGTCTTAACGGTCATCATCATTCATCATCAAACAAAAGGTGTAAAGTAAGTTTCGTTCATGAAAGTAGTTTAAAACAAAGGCTGAGTTCGGTCAGTCACCACGGTCTCAATACCTACTGAAATAAGTTGAGACCAGTGGCCATAGCTCCGTATATGAGTCCTTTAGTTGTGGTAAAAATTACAGAAGCAAACTCATCTTCGTTTGACCGTGGCGACGGTCTAAGTGCGAGTAGGTCAGAATTTTCAGCACAACGTTAAATGGACATAGTGACAATCGGAGGGCCATAAATCCTAAAACGTAACTCGGATTAAGACGAGTCCTATATGAAAAGTTATCTACTCGAACAGAGATATCTGAAAATCATAATTACAGTAGCCCAAGTCGTACGGGTCAGACACAGAAACAGTAGAACAGTAGGGTCAGTAGGTTCTGGTGGTTCTTGGTGCTCGATGCTTATCACGGTTCTCATCCTTGATGCATATAGCTTCAAGTGTACAACTCATTGATGTGTTTGCATTATTTTCACCAAGGTTTGACCATCATAACCCAAGTGTAAGTCTAAGACATGAAGCACAACTCACTTAAGTGTTGCAAGTGTTTTGATTAACCAAAGTTACATCAAAGTCTTAGATCTAACACATACATGAACTTTAAAACTAATAATAAGTTACAAACTTGAAAGTGAACTTATGAAATCAAGATCTTAAGATGTAGAACGTAGTTCTTAGTTTGATCTTGAAGATCCAAGACTCAAAATTCTAGATCTAACATAAGTGTACAATGTTATAATTAAAGAAATCTTACTTACATGTTCTTGAACTTTTAAAGTTAACTTTAGTTCAAAATTAATGAGATCAAAGTTAACTAGTAACATTTGACCAATATTAACCAACAAAAAATGAATTTAAAGTGCATAATATGAAGTAATAAACTTAGTAAACAAGTAAATAATTCATGGTGGTTCATACTTTAAAGATTCAAACCAAAGTTTGATCTTTAAGAAAGTAAACTTTAAAGTTTACTAACATGAATTACAAGTATGCTTTACAACCATGAACTTTCTTTCTTTTGAAACAATAAATGTAGAACATAACTAGAAAGTTAGTTCTTGTATGTTCTTGTTATGAACAAGATAAATGAAGAATGAAACTAGGTAGTTTGATTCTTGTAATTTGTAAGTAACAACAACAACTAGCAACTACAAGTAATCAAACAACAAATCAAGAATGATGATGAAGGATGGCTGAAATGTCCCGTTCATATTGATTATAAACGTTCCATATTAATTGATTTCGTTGCGAGGTTTTGACCTCTATATGAGACATTTTTCAAAGACTGCATTCATTTTTAAAACAACCATAACCTTTATTTTATCAATAACGGTTTCAAAAGCATTACGTAGATTATCAAATAATGATAATCTAAAATATACTGTTTACACACGACCATTACATAATGGTTTACAATAGAAATATATTACATCGACATATGTTTCTTGAATGCAGTTTTTACACAATATCATACAAACATGGACTCCAAATCTTGTCCTTATTTTAGTATGCAACAGCGGAAGCTCTTAGTATTCACCTGAGAATAAACATGCTTTAAACGTCAACAAAAATGTTGGTGAGTTATAGGTTTAACTTATATATATCAAATCGTAACAATAGACCACAAGATTTCATATTTCAATATACATCCCATACATAGAGATAAAAATCATTCATATGGTGAACACCTGGTAATCGACATTAACAAGATGCATATATAAGAATATCCCCATCATTCCGGGATACCCTTCGGATATGATATAAATTTCGAAGTACTAAAGCATCCGGTACTTTGGATGGGGTTTGTTAGGCCCAATAGATCTATCTTTAGGATTCGCGACAATTAGGGTGTCTGTTCCCTAATTCTTATATTACCAGACTTAATAAAAAGGGGCATATTCGATTTTGATAATTCAACCATAGAATGTAATTTCACGTACTTGTGTCTATTTTGTAAATCATTTATAAAACCTGCATGTATTCTCATCCCAAAAATATTAGATTTTAAAAGTGGGACTATAACTCACTTTCACAGATTTTTTACTTCGTCGGGAAGTAAGACTTGGCCACTGGTCGATTCACGAACCTATAACAAATATGTACATATATATCAAAGTATGTTCAAAATATATTTACAACACTTTTAATACATTTTGATGTTTTAAGTTCATTAAGTCAGCTGTCCTCGTTAGTAACCTACAACCTGTTGTCCACAGTTAGATGTACAGAAATAAATCGATATATATTATCTTGAATCAATCCACGACCCAGTGTATACATATCTCAGTATTGATCACAACTCAAACTATATATATTTTGGAATCAACCTCAACCCTGTATAGCTAACTCCAACATTCACATATAGAGTGTCTATGGTTGTTCCGAAATATATATAGATGTGTCGACATGATAGGTCGAAACATTGTATACGTGTCTATGGTATCTCAAGATTACATAATATACAATACAAGTTGATTAAGTTATGGTTGGAATAGATTTGTTACCAATTTTCACGTAGCTAAAATGAGAAAAATTATCCAATCTTGTTTTACCCATAACTTCTTCATTTTAAATCCGTTTTGAGTGAATCAAATTGCTATGGTTTCAAATTTAAATCTATCTTTTGAATCTAAACAGAAAATGTATAGGTTTATAGTCGGAAAAATAAGTTACAAGTCGTTTTTGTAAAGGTAGTCATTTCAGTCGAAAGAACGACGTCTAGATGACCATTTTAGAAAACATACTTCCACTTTGAGTTTAACCATGATTTTTGGATATAGTTTCATGTTCATAATAAAAATCATTTTTCCAGAATAACAACTTTTAAATCAAAGTTTATCATAGTTTTTAATTAACTAACCCAAAACAGCCTGCGGTGTTACTACGACGGCGTAAATCCGGTTTTACGTTATTTTTCGTGTTTCCAGGTTTTAAATCATTAAGTTAGCATATCATATAGATATAGAACATGTGTTTAGTTGATTTTAAAAGTCAAGTTAGAAGGATTAACTTTTATTTGCAACAAGTTTAGAATTAACTAAACTATGTTCTAGTGATTACAAGTTTAAACCTTCGAATAAGATAGCTTTATATGTATGAATCGAATGATGTTATGAACATCATTAATACCTCAAGTTCCTTGGATAAACCTACTGGAAATGAGAAAAATGGATCTAGCTTCAAAGGATCCTTGTATGGCTTGAAAGTTCTTGAAGCAGAATCATGACACGAAAACAGTTCAAGTAAGATTTTCACTCGAAATAAGATTGTTATAGTTATAGAAATTGAATTAAAGTTTGAATATGATTATTACCTTGTATTATAAAGATAACCTACTATAAGTAACAAAGGTTTCTTGATCTTGGATGATTACTTGGAATGGATTTAGAAAACTTGGAAGTAAACTTGCAATCTTGGAAGTATTCTTGATTTTATGAAACTAGAACTTTTGGAATTTATGAAGAACACTTAGAACTTGAAGATAGAACTTGAGAGAGATCAATTAGATGAAGAAAATTGAAGAATGAAAGTGTTTGTAGGTGTTTTTGGTCGTTGGTGTATGGATTAGATATAAAGGATATGTAATTTTATTTTCATGTAAATAAGTCATGAATGATTACTCATATTTTTGTAATTTTATGAGATATTTCATGCTAGTTGCCAAATGATGGTTCCCACATATGTTAGGTGACTCACATGAGCTGCTAAGAGCTGATCATTGGAGTGTATATACCAATAGTACATACATCTAAAAGCTGTGTATTGTACGAGTACGAATACAGGTGCATACGAGTAGAATTGTTGATGAAACTGAACGAGGATGTAATTGTAAGCATTTTTGTTAAGTAGAAGTATTTTGATAAGTGTCTTGAAGACTTTTAAAAGTGTATGAATACATATTAAAACACTACATGTATATACATTTTAACTGAGTCGTTAAGTCATCGTTAGTCGTTACATGTAAGTGTTGTTTTGAAACCTTTAGGTTAACGATCTTGTTAAATGTTGTTAACCCAATATTTATAATATCAAATGAGATTTTAAATTATTATATTATCATGATATTATGATATATTAATATATCTTAATATGATATATACATTTAAATGTCGTTACAACGATAATCGTTACATATATGTCTCGTTTCGAAATCCTTAAGTTAGTAGTCTTGTTTTTACTTATGTAGTTCATTGTTAATACACTTAATGATATACTTAATTATAATATTATCATGTTATATATAATATAACAATGTATTAATATGCTTCATATATATTTAGTAAGACGTGGTTATAACGATAATCGTTATATGTATCGTTTCGAGTTTCATACGTCAATAGTCTCCTTTTTAAGTATATAACTTATTGTTACTATTTTTAATGAGATACTTGATGATCATTATATCATGTTAAACATATATATTTATTCATTTATGTATCATCATGTCATATACAACTTATAGCGTTCGTGAATCATTGGTCAAACTGGGTAATCAGACGTTTACAAAATTTCCGTTTCAATTAACCAAGTCTTAACAAGTTTGATTGCTTAACATGTTGGAAACATTTAATCATGTAAATATAGTTTTCATTAAACATATAATCATATAAAGGTTCGGAAAAGTTCGGGTCACTACAACGGTTGGTTTCGGTTTTGCAAGGAAAAGAAGGAAAGAAAAAGTCTTATGTTACTTACAAGTAAAGGGCAAAATGAGAGAAAATGAGTTGCAAGTAAGTGTGTGTTTTGTAAAAGTGAGATGGAACTAGATAGAATGCAAGTAATAAGTTATAAAAAAAAGACTTTGAACTCTCCTTGCATCCCCCAATGCCAACGGTCCAAAAAGAAAAGGGGAGGAGGAGAATGTCCACAAGTTTGTTGCATGTTAAAGCTTAAAAAGTTGGTTACTTGAGGTGTTTTTATGGGAATGGTGTGCAACTAGATTCCATGAGTCTTTAAGCTAACTAGTTAAGTTGAAAGTATTACTTACACATTAAGGTGGGCTAAATTAGTCCATATAAGATGTAGGGTGGGCTTATAAGTCCAAGTATGTATGTAAGTAACAATTTAAGTAAATAAGCCCAAGTCCAAATAAATAACAATCCAATAAAAGCCCAAGTAATTAACTAATAACCTTAGTTAATTAAAATGATTAATAAAACTTAATCATGAATGTAAATAATATTCAAAAATATTATTCGTGTGAGTTTCGTGTGTCACAAAGACGTTTCGGGCATTTAAAGTCAAGTATGGTGTACCATGGTAACAAGTAAATGTAATCACATACATTCGTTTAATCACAAGTATTAATAATAACCATTATTAATTAAAGATGGAAAAGTCAGGTTCGTTACATTACCCACCTGTTAAAGAAAATTTCGTCCCGAAATTTTAAGGAGTGACCAAACAATGGTACCGTATTCGAATAAGAAGGAGCGTATCAAAGTTCCGTGAGTCTCGTGGGCTCAGAAGTAAGTTATTTACCCTGAAAGGTATTTCGGTGTATGAAAGTAAGAATAGGTATATGCCATTAATAAAGTCTCTTGTCCTAAGAGATCAACAAATTGATTTCATTTTCGATTAACATGAGTATGTCATCTGAATGTATATCCACAAAAGGGAAAGATGGTGTGTTTAGCCTTACAGGCACCTTCAGTAAGCTGGATGTGTGAAATGCATCCTGAATATTTCTAAGCTCATCTGAAACATCGAGCGCTCATGTCGTAATACAAAGCTGACATATAGAATGGAAAACATGGTGATCACAACCATGCGACTTGATGTCTGGATAGTGTTAGCCACTGATTTTACTAACCCCTTGATTTCGGAAGGAGACCATAGGCATAAGGAACCTGATATTTAAGAACATTTCATTTGAATAAGTGAATCGAAATTTAGCTAAAAGTGATCAATCGGACTGGCAAGCCATAATTATTCATAGTGTCTTCAGAACGGTCTGAACGAACAATGAGGGATATCACCTAGTTTACCATACTGCAGGTGAACCTATCCTTGGATGAAATGAAAGCACAGTTCCGCGATGTAACTTCATCCTTTTAGTTACACGTTGAAGTTAGGATTAACGTTAACTAGAGCAACATACAGTTGCAACAAATGAAGGAATAAATATATAGAGTATCCACCTGAGTGTCGTAGATGTTTTAAGCGGTCTCTTCCCAAAAGGGATAACGAGATTCATAGGTTCTCAAAGTATCTTATATTATATTTCCAAAAGAAAGTCGCACGAAAGGCGTGAGAGTAAACTCTTCGAGTGGTTCGTTCTAAATTTATCTGTGTACTTAAGGGGACGAGCGGATGAGAAGATAAGTGAACTCTTGGTCCTAAAGAATGGTTTATTCCGAGTGAAAAGAATCTCCAAAATGATTCTTGTATCTCAACATACTGATTCATAGAGATGATGTTTACGAGAGTGTTACGTTTAGCCGTGAAATTTTGAGAGTAGGAACTCACCTAGTGCCTGTCCTATGATGGGGTGACTACTGAGTGTACCCTGGAAAACTGGTTTATCGGCCCGCGTTTTTATCATGTCTAACTTTAAAAAGAACATTTTATGGGTGCAGAGATTTTCTTAACAAATTTTATAAAACCGCCATCCAAAGTGGCTCAAGAGTTTTTAACAAAGATCTTAATAGTAAGTTTCATCCCTATCAGGGGGCGAGAAAAAGTGTGATCCATACATGGTGTAGTCTAATACGAAAACCTTTAATAAAATCAACCAAGGGAGTGTTGAAAATCAAACCTTTGAACGCTTGTTGTGACAACGTAAACGAAACGAAGTTCCTAGTATATTTAGAAGTAGGTACAACGTGTACCATTTTGCTCAACACTATTTGACTTAAGTTAAATAACTAGGTAAAGGAGCGGTTTTTAAATAGTTTGAAGATATAACTTAGTATCAAAATAAGTAAGTATAAATTTATACATATATGATTTTATAAATTGTTTAAGTGATCGAAAAGTTTTTAGTACTTTTATTGTCTGTAAATCTTGTGAGGATTGCACAAATAAACAACGTTTAAAATTTTTGATAAACATAGTTTTTCGTATTTCAAAGATTACGAGTTGAAAAAGATTGAGTGAAAAAGATTGGAATCCTTGGGTGGCCAGTTACTAGGTAATGAAAACTAATGACATAAATGCAGTTTTGATAATTATCAGGACACAAGTCTTTGGGCCAAAAATATTTACGTACGAAGCCGTTGCTAAAAGTGGGGTACGAAGGATAAAGCACGAGGATGAGAAGTTAATTGATTCTTGAATTTGCAAAGTGCCAAACAGGTTATGACTAGTATTAAAGTCGGAATAATGATGGTATTAATACCACTAAATGAGGATCCCTTGAAATAAGTCAGGACTTAGAGTTATGTAAGAAAGAGCATTGTTCCAACAGGCGTGGCAAATAAGGTTCTTGGGGTAACGCAATGATTTTTAAATGGTTTAAGTGTCAGTGGATGCCCAAAGGCTCTGAATAACGTGGCAGAAGTGTCTTCAACACATACGCACATGAATCTCTCGATTTCGACAGTTGTAAAGTCTTCACGATGACTTGGGTACGAATGAGCAACGGAGAATTTTATATAGCAAGCAACGAAAAATTTTATAGAAATTGTTTAAGGTGACAATGTATGGAAAGAAACGAAGTTTTAGTAAACTAGGGTTATGTACAACCCGTACCATTCAAAGTAAAATATATTTTGAACAAAAGGTTTGATTTGTAAGAGTGAAAGTAAAATTTTACATGTATTTGTCAAAGATAAGTAATCATTTACTTTATTTTATATAACGTATATGATTTCAAAATTTGCGCGAATGGCGAACAAAATATATTTATTTTTATAAAGCTTTGAGAGGATAGCACAGTAAAATAATGTGGGTAAGATTTTGGCAAACAAAATTTTCGTATTTCGGATGTTACAAGTTGGAAAGATTGATGAGAATCGAGTAAAAAGACTTTTGAAAATTTATAGTGATATTTGAGGTAATAAAAACCATTGAATGTGATTGACGACTATTAGTATGGCATAAGTCCTTTGACCAAAAACGCTTAAGTGTGAAGTTGTTGCTTATAAGTGAGATACGAATGGGAGAGTATGAGGATGAGAATGAACCACCCATTGATTTTTGGAAAATTCCGAACTGTTATGACTAATATCGAAGTAAAAAGGATGGTGGTGTGGTTATCATCGAATAAGAAATTCCTCGTAATAAGTTAGGATTTAGAGCGTAAGAATGAGTATCAAATGAGATTCTTGGGTAATCCTCAATATAGAATTTGAATTGCTGAAGTGACGGGATACAATTTCCTTTAAGTATCGTTGTGCAAGTTTGTCCATTGTATCGGCTTCTTTCATGGCTAGAAAGTGAGCAGTTTTGGCGAGATGGTCAATAATAACCCAGATGATGACCTAACCGCATACCGTCTCTGGTAGTTAATGATGAATTTCTTCCCATTTCCATTGTGGGATTTCGGGTTGTTGTCATGTAACTAATAAGGTTCAGTTTTCGGGCTACATCTCTCCCCATAATAGTTTCACCATTCTTGCGAGGTATACAAATAAAATTTTCCCATTATAAATAAATTCCGCTTTCATCCTTGAAAGTCAGTTCGTTCCAACTATTTCATCAAAGCTTCCTAGCTCGATGAGTATTAGGTAAATCTTAAAGTTCATCCCAAATCAAATCTTACTGTACTATTGTGAAAAATTCTATCAATCTTCTCAAATAACATATGCCTATACGTAGGTAGCTAATCCTTTTCAACTACTACATTAAAACTCCCAAGTTTGGTTAATATGAGGTCATCTCCAAATGACCCACCTGTTAATCTTAAAATACTACCTTAAATTATTCCTCTATCTTCCTCAGTTTACCATTTGCTAGTGTCCTATATAATACTTAATTCCCATGGTTATTGATGGTTTATTATTCATGATACTGCTAAGGTTCTTAGATGTAAGGTTTCTATCATTCTAGTATTGAACAACTCCAAAACAATAAAATGTTGTGCCGAAACGTTCCCTAACAAGAATCAGGATCCATGCAAGTTTCCATAATGATTTCCTTACCGCAGGTAAGTTTAAAGTTTTTCCTATATGAGAACTTTCTCCTTAAATGTCCAGGGTGTCGATATTTATAACAGATTTTTGGGTTATCAGTCTGCAATCAAAGCTCTTCTTGTATAGTATCTGGGCTACTTGGTTATTCCTTCCCTACCTTTAACAGACTATAATGCGTATGCTCAAATGATCCCTGCCAAAATTTTCCCTGGATCACCCCATATTCCTCATGTAGTAACATTGGAACTTCTGCATGATTTACTTCAATATAATCACGCTGGCCTGGCGTCATTATATTGTACTAAATTGTACGTTCATTCCAATATCATTTCATATGGTCAATGTAACGTGATCACTTCCAATTATACACAATTTCATCTAACGGTGCTTTATCTATGCCATCTCAAAATGGAATCGACATAACTAATCTCACAGCTTCTCGATGTGGGTGCGTAGATTCCGTAGATCATGTATTAATGCCTAAGTGTCCCGAAGTTTCTTCAAAGGTTCGGATTCAGGTAACGTTGTTAGGTTCCTTCTAGATATTCATTCCGGGTCTCGCGTCGGGTTGTACGTGTAGCAAGTAGTGATATGATATGTCTCGAGGTGACTCGCAAGTCTTTGGGTATGGCTGAGTATTAGTAGAAGACACTATGACCTCATTAAAGGGAATGCCTTCCCGACTTCTCCAATGTCTAGGAGTGGTAGGGACCTAAGTGCAGAAGTGTCGTTAAATCGTTGAGCAGTCGTGAAGAATGAAAGAGTTAAGTGACGGTCATGAAAGCGTACAGTGTATGTGTCAACTGAACAATCTTCTAGATTGCGTGAAGTAATGTTTCGATCTCTGGAACGCTGGATCAGTAGTAACAAGTGGATTACACTACTAGTTCTTAGGGTTAGACGAGTAGGAAAAGTAGTTCAGGAAAGCATCTGAACTGGGAAGGATAAGTTCTCCACGTCGGTATAGCGAATAATAGACATGTAGTAAGCGCATAATCAGGCATAACAACTACAGCAGCCTAGATTGTTTACAACAGCAGTAGCATGGCAATAGTAACAGTATCATACCGAAGTAACATGCTAAAAGCAGATAGTGGCATGCAGTAATATAACACAGTAGCATGCAATCGAAAGTAGGTAATATCATGCAGTAGTGTAAACAAGTAGCAGCATACGATATATAGTAGTAAAAGCAAGCAGCAGTATGCAGTAAGTTCAGCGGAAACAAGTAACTAGCAAGTTGTAGATTAGTCCTATTAGTGAATCCTACTCGGGTCGGTCTTAGACTCACTAATGCAACCTAATTCCCTACAACCAATGCTCTGATACCAAATGTGATGCCCCGCACTAAATCATCATGTACGGACCATCAACAACAGGATCATTACAAGGTTAAGTACTATATGCGATTTCAAAAAGAGTTTGCATTCATAATAAAAGTGACGTCATAACCAACGTCGAATGTTTTACATCAAAAGTATGCTTCACAAAGTAGAAGCAATTAATAAGTGTATGTGACCCCAATGGTCGTTACAAATCATCGTTTCAAAAGTACTAAAGTTTGAATGCAAAAGTAAGCATTCATGCAGTGACATCTCTAAAGCAGAGGGTGTCTACATCAAGACTAGTATAACAGCGGAAGCAACCTTAAGCACCTGAGAAAAACATGCTTAAAAACGTCAACACGAAGGTTGGTGAGCTATAGTTTAAGTACAATAGTAATGTAAGGTAGGCCACGAGATTTCATTGCTACAAAGAGCGTTTCAAAATAGAAATCCAAATCAGTATGATAAAGTATATGTTTAACTGTGGGCACTCGGTAACTAACTTAACGTTTAATAATATATCACCCCCTGAAAGTACACTTGGCAAGTGCGTATGTTTACGAAGTATTAAACACTCGTTAAATGCTAGCGCGACTAGCCCGAGTGGGGATGTCAAAACCTATGGATCCATATCTAAGATTCGCGTTCACCGGTTCAAAAACCAATGACTAAACGTTACCGAGCTAAAGGGAATGTTTCTGCCGTTATATAACCCACACATATATAAAGTTTAAGTACTCATGCCTAGTATGTAAAACATAAAATCTGCATGTATTCTCAGTTCCCAAAATAAGTTAAAGTAAAAAGGGAATGCTATAACTCACAATGATAAAGTAGCGGTAAAGTATGACTCGGAAAGTAAGCAAGTAATGAAGGTTGTCCAAACTGGTCCTCAACCTAAGTCAAATAGTACTAAGTCAGTAAATCGTCCGAATAGGTTTAAAAGTATGTAAATAAGGTCTTAAGGGTCATCATCATTCATCATCAAACAAAAGGTGTAAAGTAAGTTTCGTTCATGAAAGTAGTTTAAAACAAAGGCTGAGTTCGGTCAGTCACCACGGTATCAATACCTACTGAAATAAGGTGAGACCAGTGGACATGGCTCCATATATGAGTCCTTTAGTTGTGGTAAAAATTACAGAAGCAAACTCATCTTCGTTTGACCGTGGTGACGGTCTAAGTGCGAGTAGGTCAGAATTTTTCAGCACAACGTTAAATGGACATAGGGACGATCGGAGGGCCATAAATCCTAAACCGTAACTCGAATTAAGACGAGTCCTATATGGAAAGTTATCTACTCGAACAGAGATATCTGAAAATCATAATTACAGTAGCCCAGGTCGTACGGGTCAGACACTGAAACAGTAGAACAGTAGGGTCAGTAGGTTCCGGTGGTTCTTGGTGCTCGATGCTTATCACGGTTCTCATCCTTGATGCATATAGCTTCAAGTGTACAACTCGTTGATGTGTTTGAATCATTTTCACCAAGGTTTGACCATCATAACCCAAGTGTAAGTCTAAGACATGAAGCACAACTCACTTAAGTGTTGCAAGTGTTTTGATGAACCAAAGTTACATCAAAGTCTTAGATCTAACACATACATGAACTTTAAAACTAATAATAAGTTACAAACTTGAAAGTGAACTTATGAAATCAAGATCTTAAGATGTAGAACATAGTTCTTAGTTTGATCTTGAAGATCCAAGACTCAAAAGTCTAGATCTAACATAAGTGTACAATGTTATAATTAAAGAAATCTTACTTACATGTTCTTGAACTTTTAAAGTTAACTTTAGTTCAAGATTAATGAGATCAAAGTTAACTAGTAACATTTGACCAATATTAACCAACAAAAAATGAATTTAAAGTGCATAATATGAAGTAATAAACTTAGTAAACAAGTAAATAATTCATGGTGGTTCATACTTTAAAGATTCAAACCAAAGTTTGATCTTTAAGAAAGTAAACTTTAAAGTTTACTAACATGAATTACAAGTATGCTTTACAACCATGAACTTTCTTTCTTTTGAAACAATAAATGTAGAACATAACTAGAAAGTTAGTTCTTGTATGTTCTTGTTATGAACAAGATAAATGAAGAATGAAACTAGGTAGTTTGATTCTTGTAACTTGTAAGTAACAACAACAACTAGCAACTACAAGTAATCAAACAACAAATCAAGAATGATGATGAAGGATGGTTGGTTTCGGTTTTGCAAGGAAAAGAAGGAAAGAAAAAGTCTTATGTTACTTACAAGTAAAGGGCAAAATGAGAGAAAATGAGTTGCAAGTAAGTGTGTGTTTTGTAAAAGTGAGATGGAACTAGAGAGAATGCAAGTAATAAGTGATAAAAAAAAAGACTTTAAACTCTCCTTGCATCCCCCAATGCCAACGGTCCAAAAAGAAAAGGGGAGGAGGAGAATGTCCACAAGTTTGTTGCATGTTAAAGCTTAAAAAGTTAGTTACTTGAGGTGTTTTTATGGAAATGGTGTGCAACTAGATTCCACGAGTCTTTAAGCTAACTAGTTAAGTTGAAAGTATTACTTACACATTAAGGTGGGCTAAATTAGTCCATATAAGATGTAGGTTGGGCTTATAAGCCCAAGTATGTATGTAAGTAACAATTTAAGTAAATAAGCCCAAGTCCAAATAAATAACAATCCAATAAAAGTCCAAGTAATTAACTAATAACCTTAGTTAATTAAAATGATTAATAAAACTTAATCATGAATGTAAATAATATTCAAAAATATTATTCGTGTGAGTTTCGTGTGTCACAAAGACGTTTCGGGCATTTAAAGTCAAGTATGGTGTACCATGGTAACAAGTAAATGTAATCACATACATTCATTTAATCACAAGTATTAATAATAACCATTATTAATTAAAGATGGAAAAGTCAGGGTCGTTACATTACCCACTTGTTAAAGAAAATTTCGTCCCGAAATTTTAAGGAGTGACCAAACAATGGTACCGTATTCGAATAAGAAGGAGCGTATCAAAGTTCCGTGAGTCTCGTGGGCTTAGAAGTAAGTTATTTACCCTGAAAGGTATTTCGGTGTATGAAAGTAAGAATAGGTATATGCCATTAATAAAGTCTCTTGTCCTAAGAGATCAACAAATTGATTTCGTTTTCGATTAACATGAGTATGTCATCTGAATGTATATCCACAAAAGGGAAAGATGGTGTGTTTAACCTTACAGGCACCTTTAGTAAGCTGGATGTGTGAAATGCATCCTGAATATTTCTAAGCTCATCTAAAACATCGAGCGCTCATGTCGTAATATAAAGCTGACATATAGAATGGAAAACATGGTGATCACAACCATGCGACTTGATGTCTGGATAGTGTTAGCCACTGATTTTACTAACCCCTTGATTTTGGAAGGAGACCATAGGCATAAGGAATCCGATATTTAAGAACGTTTCATTTGAATAAGTGAATCGAAATTTAGCTAAAAGTGATCAATTGGACTGGCAAGCCATAATTATTCATAGTGTCTTCAGAACGGTCTGAACGAACAATGAGGGATATCACCTAGTTTACCATACTGCAGGTGAACCTATCCTTGGATGAAATGAAAACACAGTTCCGCGATGTAACTTCATCCTTTTAGTTACACGTTGAAGTTAGGATTAACGTTAACTAGAGCAACATATAGTTGCAACCAATGAAGGAAGAAATATATAGAGTATCCACCTGAGTGTCGTAGATGTTTTAAGTGGTCTCTTCCCAAAAGGGATAACGAGATTCATAGGTTCTCAAAGTATCTTATATTATATTTCCAAAAGAAAGTCGCACGAAAGGCGTGAGAGTAAACTCTTCGAGTGGTTCGTTCTGAATTTATCTGTGTACTTAAGGGGACGAGCGGATGAGAAGATACGTGAACTCTTGGTCCTAAAGAATGGTTTATTCCGAGTGAAAAGAATCTCCAAAATGATTCTTGTATCTCAACATACTGATTCATAGAGATGATGTTTACGAGGGTGTTGCGTTTAGCCGTGAAATTTTAAGAGTAGGAACTCACCTAGTGCCTGTCCTATGATGGGGTGACTACTGAGTGTACCCTGGAAAACTGGTTTATCGGCCCGCGTTTTTATCATGTCTAACTTTAAAAAGAACATTTTATGGGTGCAGAGATTTTCTTAACAAATTTTATAAAACCGCCATCCAAAGTGGCTCAAGAGTTTTTAACAAAGATCTTAATAGTAAGTTTCATCCCTATCAGGGGGCGAGAAAAAGTGTGATCCATACATGGTGTAGTCTAATACGAAAACCTTTAATAAAATCAACCAAGGGAGTGTTGAAAATCAAACCTTTGAACGCTTGTTGTGACAACGTAAACGAAATGAAGTTATGATTATTAATATACTTAATTGTAATCGAATAAGTTGTTATATGTATATAATTTACTAATTATATCATTTTTATATTAATATGTGTACATCTCATATATTCATTTTGTATATAAAGCTAGTAATGTTGTTATGTTATATGTATTAAATATATTTTCATATATAAAAATCTTTTTTTTGATATATTAATAATATTAATAATAATAATGATAAAATAATACTAGTTATGATATTAATAATAACATTTAGTGATAATACTAGTGCTAGTGATGATCATGATGTTAATATTAGTGATAATAACAATAATATTAAATAATATTACTTTTATTAACCTCGCTAAAGATAACTACAAAATAATACTTAAGTAATAATCTTAACAATAATAAATATATTAATAGTAATACTTATAAAATTAATAATAATGATAATAATAATATTTTGTAGTACGATAGTTATAATAATACTTAACTTAACAATAGTAATATAATATTCTTTTTTGTAATTATAATCATAATGATAATAAAAATAATAGTTACTACATGTATTAGTAATAATAATAACAATAACGATAATTCTAATTCTAATACTTATAAGTATGGTAGTAATAATAATTTTAAGTATAGTAACAATAACACTAATAATAAATTTCATAATAATAATAATAACAATAGTAATAATAACAATATTAATAATAATTAGTAAGAAAACTACCTCAAAAAGGTTTTCTAAAAAGAAATGTCCAGGCCAGAATCGAACCCAAGACCTCTCGTTCCTCGACCACACCTCTAACCATCTAATCTATTTTGTTCTCTTGTTTTAACTACTAACCGAAATTCATTTATTCCATCGAGTATCAATCATTATCTTCATTTACACATTAACGGCTTGATGCAATCAGGAACGGAATTAATAAAAAAAAATATATATATAGCAGTCTGATCCATTTATTTCAGCCTAACAGCATGCGACAGCCCATCTTGTAAACAAAATCGAATTTACTTGGCCTGTTTTAATTTTAAGCCCGTAAATCAAGTAAGGAGTACATGGAGTGTCGGTTATGATTGATTAGGTTTAACACAGCTGTAATCTTCCACTATAACCTAAATCCAATCGACACTTCCACTTTCTGTCACCATCTTCATCATTTGTTATTATATATCGACTTAAGCGTCATCATCTGTTATTTTCTATTATTGTTCCTCACTTTAGTTACTCAGCACTATCATTACCCATTAACATCATACTTCACCTCATCTCCATCCTGCTTCGTTGATATGAAGGAATAACGTACAGCGATTTATTCAGAAGAAAGTATGCGAAGTCACAACAGCCTGTTGTAAGCGAAAAGCAGGAAGAATAAAGTAGAAGTTTAACAAAGAAGAAGAAGAAGAAGGAGAAAGGAAGTGGTGTTGGACAGCTGCAGAACGTAGTAGCAGCAGAATGTTTGTGGTCGGATTACATCAGAGATCGACCAGGTATGAATTTGGTTTTAATATTGCTCGATGGTAGTAAGTTTTTAGATGAACGTCGATTAGTAGGACAGAAGAAATTTGCAGGAATATAGCTACAACAGAAGGTGGTTTCGAGCAGTAAACAAATCATACACGTAGCACAAAACAGGAGAATAAGGTATCGGTTTAATGGGTTTTTAGGATGAAGATCGATTCCGAAATTAGTAGCAGTTATAGTTTGTGTTGGGGTTGGTAATGGTGTTTGAATTGGGTTGTGTTGGTGGTCTATGATCGAATTGTAGCAGAACAAAGTCAATAACAATTAAGTGGATGTTTACTTTATGAATTTAGAACAACAACGATAGCCTAAGGTGGTGACTTGGTTGTTTACGTGTTTTTCTCTTTTTAAACTCTCAATTGTAGGGTTGTATATCTATAATGTGATTTTGTACGATTACTACAGCGTTTAGGTTCGATTGCACTTGTATTGTAGTTAAGATTGAGTCGACAATATGCAATCAGAGAAGAAAATAGACTAAAAGTAGACAACGACGTGAAACAGATTTGTACTCGTTTTTGTTTGATCTGGTTATCGATTAGTATCAGATATTAAAGAAGTAACAATTTGACAAGGATGTGTAACAAACTACAATCAGATTAGCTGTAATTCGTGATTTGATATCTTGTGAATTAATGAGTATAATAGTAATAATAATAATTATATTAATAATAATAATATATTAAAAGGATAATGACATGGAACTGAGATTATATCGATCTGTATTTGCATCTGTATAAATATATATCTTTATATATCTGTGTTTATGTCTATGAATGAATATCCATTATTTATATATCTCTTATCTCATTTTCTGTAACATTAAATAATAATATAAATCTATTATTAATTTTTTTTAATAAGAATACTAGTAACAATAATAATAGAATTAATATTAATAATATTTAATACTAACTTTATCAAAATTATACTAATATTAAAAAGAATAAAAGTAATTATAAAAATGATAATAATAAAATTACTAATGACACAAATAATAATACTAATTACAATAATATTAGTAATAATAGTATAATAATTTATATTTATATCCATTTTCATAATAATATTAATAATACTGGTGTAGATGTTAATATTGAAAATAATAATATTATTATTATAACAACCATAATTTAACTTATATTTACATTTATTATCTCAGATATTAACATTACATATTATTAATTATCTGATATATATAATAATAATAATAATAATAATAGTTCCTAATGTCAATACTTAAAAATAATAATTCTTAATTCAATTGATTAAATATTATTATTTCCAATTATTATATTTATTTACATTTATATATGTATACACCTATACATATTTATTTACAAATAATTTGTTCGTGAATCGTCGAGCACAGTCAAAAGGGTAATTGATTACATGAATATAGATTTCAAAACTTTCGAGACTCAACATTACAGATTTTGCTTATCGTGTCGGAAACATATAAAGATTAAAGTTTAAATTTGGTTGGAAATTTCCGGGTCACTACATATAATAAGTACCCCTGTTTTAACATACATGCAACCAACATGTACAATACACGCAAACCAACGTGTATTAAACTCAAATAGCATACGTCTGTTTTATAGTTCAGGCTAGGGTTTCTATACCTGGAACAGACGGGGATGTCAAGCCCTATGGATCCATATACAACTATTCGTTCCCACCAGTTCTTATAACCGGCAGCTACTAGTTACCAGAGCTAAGGGATTTTCGGTTCAAACTCAGTGTAGAATTAAGTATGTACTTGTATCCATTGCGTTTAAAATAAAGTGCATGTATTCTCAGCCCAAAAATATAGATTGCAAAAGCAATTAAAAAGGGATCTATAAACTCACAATACTGTATTTCGTAGTAATTATGCATATGACGGCACTGAACAAGTGCGGAGTTGACCTCGAATTCATGAACCTATATCAATTATATATATTAACACATATAATCTTAATCGAACAAATTATATATTGATATTAATAATATATATTATTTCGATTGTTATATATATATATATATATATATATATATATATATATATATATATATATATATATATATATATATATATATATATATATATATATATATATATATATATACTTTTTATATATGTTTTATATAAGTATTTATTTGATAAAATAATATTAATAATGATAATGAATAAAGTGTTGTATTATTTAATAATAATAATAATAATAATCATATTGATAATAATAATAATATAATAATAATAATAATAATAATAATAATAATAATAATAATAATAATAATAATAATAATAATAATAATAAATTCATAAATTGATATCATCATCATTAATATATCATTATCATCATCCCATCATCAAGATCAATATCATCATCACTTTAACAACATCACTATCTTTTGAATTCGTAACACAAACACAATATGTATATATTTTGGTTATCTTTTGTATCATACTTCATATTAATATTAATATTAATAATAATTTTAATGAAAATAATAGTTCCGGGTTAAAACTGTAATTATGAAATACTTAACTTAATTTTACAAAAGTAAACACAGTTGAGGAGCTTAAAAATATCATGTCATCTTCATTGTTTTCGCTGGTACATCAAGATCAAAACATAGTGTTTTTATTGTTATTATTATTATTCTTTTGAAATTTCTAGGTGTATATAATTTAGTGAAACCAACCATTGATCAGATTTTTACAATATATATATATATATATATATATATATAAGTTCAATTGAGAACCAATATATATCGAAGAACTGGAAGAACTATAATTCATGAGGGTAAACAGGTAATTTACATATATAACAATGATTTTCGGTTTTAATAAAAAATCAAATTTAAATTTAATGTAGTAGCGGTTATTCTCGAGTCTGGTTTTTTCAATTATTCATCATGTATTTTGACACCATTAGCATCCATATCTCAAAACAATTTCAACATTTTTATTCCAGATCAGTTGCACATCCATCGATCGCTTCTATATCGATTAAAATGAATTTTTTTTTCTGTATTATGGAGTATTATCAATGGACGACGATGTTGAATGTCAAATTGAAAGTCGTGAAATTATATCTGATGAAGGTCACGAATCAGTGGTTTTTGATTCACTTGATGTCGAACCATCTCAAGTTATTCAAGAATTTCTCAGCCCTAATCGATTTCAAGGTAAGTTGTAACGTATTCTTATAATGTGTAACAGAATTGTCTTTTACATTGTATCTGATATTGTACTAACTTTTTAAATTGACTGTATTCTATTATGAAGTACTCGAAATTGTTACATATTGATCAATTACACTGTTTTTGTTATTGTTGGGCATTATATAAAAACGTATTATACTGACCATCTTGTTTTCCAAGTTGTTAGGCTGTAATTGTTTTATTTTTTCATTAGTCGAATGTCACAGATTATTTGTTGTTTCAGATGTGTGTATCATACCAATTGATTTTCACCTTTGATGTTGATAGGTGCTTCTAGTTCAAGTGTTCCATTTTTTACTCTAAATGGTAGTAGATACTTCATACCCGAAGTTCAGGAATTTGACAAACCGGTTGTAGGAACAGTGTTCAATTCACTCGATGAAGCATTAGTTATGTATCAGAGTTATGCGCAAAAAGCCAGGTTCTCTGTTAGAAAGTACACTGCTAAACGTAAATCAAATGGTGATTTATCTCATAGGTTGTTTGTATGCAACAGGCAAGGTAAACATAAGAAGAAAATAAATGTAGATACAACTCAACGTTATGTGCAGGTGAAAAATAATCAACAACAGTCTAGCAATATTGTACAACACAGTGAGGAGGAAGTACAAAAGATGAATGTACCTAGAAGAAGAAATTCGAACTTTAAAGTAACAGACTGTTATGCTAGAATAAAGTTAAAGATGATAGATGGAACAGATAGATGTTGATTGTATGGTTTTGTAGAGACACACAATCATGTCCTTGATTTACCTCAAGACAAACATCTCGCAAAAGCTCAGCGACAATTGGAGTTTGAAGACAGGCATTTTATCCAAACAGTGCGTATGAACAATATTGGACCCGTCAAGGCATACCGGCTACGTGCTTGCCTTAATGGAGGATATGACCAAGTTAGGGGAACTGCTGTTGATTACAAGAATCACCAAAGAGATGTGAATGTTTGTATTGGTGAAAGAGATGCACAAATGTTGATCGATAGGTTCAGCAAGAGGAAGTTAAATAATTTGGAGTTTTTTTTTCACTACAAAATTGAACAAGATGAGCTAGTTGGTTTATTCTGGGCTGATGAGACGTCTTGATGTAACTTCCCGGAGTTTGGAGATGTGCTAGCTTTTGATGCAACGTACCGAACCAACAGGTTTGGGATATATTTTACATATTTTTATAACTATTTGTATAACCAATGTTAGTGTATGATGTCTTATGCATGTGAGTGCACATTTAGTTAGTGTATGCGATTAACATGTTCAGTTGTTATTTTTTGATATATCATCAGGTCAATTTTTTTTTTAAGTATAGTGTTATTTCATACTGATTGTTTTATATATACGTTAACATGAGTTACTTACACATTATGTATATATTGTTCATGTAAATTATTAGGTACAATATGGTTTTCGTTCCATTTACTGGTGTGGATCACCACAACAAATGTGTAACGTTTGGTGGTGGTCTTCTTAAGCATGAAACTATTGAAAGTTATGAATGGTTGCTTAAAGCATTCTTAACAGCCCATCCTAATCAACCCCAATTGGTTCTTACGGACCAGGACCCAGCCATGAAGGAAGCTATTACAAACGTGTTTACTGAGTCAACACACAGACTATGTATGTGGCATGTGATGAAGAAATTACCTAAAAAGGTAATATGTAATGTTGATTTATTTACGTTTTATATGTATCGTTTCGTTCGTATTTGACATATTGGTTTATTTTAATGATAAGGTATGTGGGGAGCTCTTGAAGAACACTGATCTGAGGAAACGGATACATAAACTTATGTGGGATGTGTTACTTACAAAGGAAAAGTTTGAGAGTCGATGGCAGTCGTTGATAAGATATCTTTGCAGTTATCGACAAAATATCCTATCTTTCCTGGTAATATGTTAATTTTAAAATTTAGCAACTCACCAAACCCGATACTAATTAACCATTTTTTATGGACTTCTTTCATGTATTGAATAGCACTAAACAAAGGCTTAGGTGATGATCTAGTCCGAATAGAGGGGAATTTGGGATCATCTGCATCTATATTCTTTGCACCACGAGCTACCTTTACAACACCCTCAACGCCCCTTTTTCAGTTTCTAGTCTTTAAAAATTTGATTTTCCCTTCTCTATCCTTTAATGTTACTAGACTGTTAACAACTTCGTCTTCTTCTTGAATAATAACACGATTGTTGTTGCTGTTTGAGTTAATTCGTCCCACATACATACCTACATTTTCATTTTCATTTAATTAGTTCACACATGTATCACATACTAACAACACACAAAACACAATCATGAAAATTAACATTAACATTATACAGAAGGCAACAATTACTATACATATAAAATAGTCATGTTATCATCAACATTCACAACTGCTCAGATATCATCACCAATTTACATCTCATATGCACAACTACACAAGTAAACATAGTAACAATCTGATAAAAGTGTGCACAATTACAACTAAAAAACCACTTCATTATTTTCTTACCACCTAAAGTTCACAACTATGTTAACTGTGATGAACAAATATGAAGGTTTTAAACGAACATATTCTTATCATTTTATGAACATCTAGTGTTAACACAAGTTACTACAGATGGCCTAACTTTAGCAACCATCCAACAAAAAAAAAACTAAAAAAAACTAAAAAAATAAATAAATCCAATTCGCATGATAACATAGACACTTAGCCATATATAAAATTTTAAAAGCACATATGTTACCACTGTTACCATATGAACATAAACATCTAACAGATGAACATAACAATATTCTTGACAGGGTAATATGCACACATTTTACTATAACAAATATTCAACTTAACAAATTCACTTAACATTGCCAAATTCTGATGTTAACAGGTTCAGTTAACCTGCTCAACCTAGTCCAATCATCATGTTATCATTTACATTTAAACTCTTGGTGTAACAATAACATATGAACAAATTCTGTTAACGAACATAGCCTCATTCGGTACAGGTTAATATGTAAATAACCACATTTTACCACATTATTTACAGCTTCATGTGAACATATATTAGATTATCAAATCCTCATGTTACCATTTACAATTAATCTGCTACTGTAACATTAAATTTATTACCAAACATGGTTACCATGTTAACAAAGCCACATTCGTTATCAGTTGCATATGAACATAGGCACATGTTACCACATTCTTAACAGATTCTTATTAACATATATCACATTATCAAATGCTCATGTTACCATATACACAAACCATAGCCGTATTACAAGTTTTAAAATCAAAATTGTTAACACTGTTTACATGCATCTTTCAACATTAACATTTGAACAAACGCGGTAAACATATGAACATACCCATAACTTATTATCCATGCTTACTGACATAACAAAGCAAAAAAACATTCACATTATAATGTAAATATTCTGCAACTGTAAACAGTAATTGAATTAATAGAATGTGAAGTATTATCTAATTTAGATACCTGCATCGATTTGGGTGTTTTCGTTAGCATCTTCCATTTCATTAACACTGTAATAAAAACAAAAAATATAGCAACTCAATCGTAAAATCATTATTAACATCAATCAAAAATAACAATTAGACAGAGCTTACCGTTAACTGTTAGCAATTTTATGCACAAATTGTTTTCCTCTAAATCGAGCACTCCGTGTTTGTGAATGATGAATATGTTTGCAGTTATCGACATTTTCCCCATCTTTAATTGATGTATGAAACCACCCACGATCTTTGTTAACTGCAAACATGGTTAGGGTTCTAAACCGCTTGTGAATTGTATCTATTAGTCGTCCAGTTCTACCGAGTTTTCCATAATTACCCTTTTTGTATTTTCATTTATATTTTTAAATTGTTAATATTTAGATTTAATCACAACCATCCATCTATTATATCTAATGGTTAAAAATGGTTCTTTTAGTTCTTTCATTTTCTATGGTTCTTAATTGAACTCATATATATATATATATATATATATATATATATATATATATATATATATATATATATATATATATATATATATATATATATATATATATATATATACTAGTGAAATGACCCGTGAAATCACGGGTTTGTTTAAATGAAACAATTTAATAATATGTTTTAGGTATTAGGTAAATGTAAACGCTAAAGCCATTTATTTTAATGACCCGTTCGACTAAAAAACTTGTCGTTGTTTTTACAAATATATAGAGACATGTATTTTCGCATACATATGTAACGTAATTAATCTCGTAAAGAGAATCCATATTTGAATATTGATAATATAATAATTATAATTATAATTATTATAATAAAATAAATAATAATAATAATAATAAAGTTTGCTCAAAGTTGAGTATTTATATTTTTAATAATAATTATTAGTAATAATAATAAATGCCTTTTGAAATTTTTTTAGAATAATTAAAATACAATTATTATATAAAGGTTGTACAATATGCTTTAAAATTTGTAAATGTGAAAAATTAGTATTTCCTTTAATAAAAGATTTCTTTAATTATATAATTTTAAATTAATTAAGAATTATGACATCATGTACATGGTCTCTAAATTTTTCTTTTTCATTTTTGATTTTTTTTAATGAAGGAAAAAACTTATTTATGATGTCATCATTTTAGGAGATTAATAGAACTTATATATATATATATATATATATATATATATATATATATATATATATATATATATATATATATATATATATATATATATATATATATATATATATATATATATATATTTTATGGATTTCAGTTATGAACGAATATTACTTAGTACATACACTTCTAGACAATGGACTCAAAACCGATAACTTTATTGGTTGGTTTCGATTTGTTTCGATCCCGTATATGAATATCGTATGATTAATAAAATCTAGTATTATAATATATTCAAGTTAGGATAAAGCTATACTTTCACGATAACACCGAATCTAATAGGTAAAACTTTTTGTTCTTAGCCTCTTTCTTTAGCTCCGCTCTAGCTAAGAGTGTCTTTTACAATTGATTATTTATATTTAAGAAGTTTAAAATTTTCGAAACTGAATAACGTAGACGAGAGTTTGAATTTATCTCGGCTTATAATCGAAACAAAAACTCAAACAACACAAAATAAAATAAAAATGGTTCGATGGTGGCGGATGACTGGTGGCTCGAGGGAGATGGTGGTCAGAGATAAGGTAGCAGGGAGAAAAAGGGTGGTCGACGATGACCGTTAATGATGACTCCGGTGATGGTGGTGTCGGGTTGGAGAAGACAAGGTGGTGGTGGCTCGATGGGAACGAGGGTTGAGGGGTACATCCGAAGTATATGTAGAACCCGAATAGTAGAAGTATAGCATCTTTTAATGGAAGCAGGTTATGGTTTGTTAATGGTGTTCATGTGGTTTGGTAGTGGTGATTGATGAGTGTTAGTGATTAGTTGTGATTGACTAAACAAGTCAATGAAATTGGTGGGTTGAGTTGCACAAAGAGGAGATAAACAACAGAGTATTATATAGGAGAATTAGATGTAATAAATATAATAATCATTACATAAACCAAGAGTTTAACAAAAAACGTGTGAAACTCAATGCTAGTTGTCATATTTTGGATTTTTTTTTATGAAGATGGGAAATGGGTTTTGATGAGTGCATGAATTAGAAACAGATGACTAGTAGTAGCCTGTCAATGGTTTCAATGGTGGGGTTCTAAGTTAAATAAGTAATAAAGAGGCAAAGATAAGGAACATGTGTGGTGTTTTAATTAATGAATGGAGAAGTAATATTTAAAGAAAAGAAAGAAGACAATAACATGTTCATATACTGTGTGTGATTGGCATTCGAGAAAGCAAAAGCAAAATATTAATATATCTTAATATACATATACATATGCTAGTTCACTATGAGTTGGCAAAGAAAATGACAGTGATATTATTAGAATAAACATCCATTTTTCTCATGAATTAAAGAAACAGTCGCCACTTATTTTGTTTATATGTACTGACGGTTTTATCCGAGCTGATATCCTATGCTCCGTTGTTAAACAGTGAAGGTTAAAGGTCTTCGGAAAAATCCCATATTTTAAATAAAATATCTTTATTTATTTTAGTCATTATTTTATAAAAATGGTCATTAATTGTTTAAAATTATTAAATATAAATTAAATCAACTATCCGCGCTCGATCCTAGGTAAAATATAAAAAGTTTTAAAATTTAACAATTAGCTCCTAAATACATTTATAATAAGCCTATAATTTATATAACTCATTTTCGGATCACCGTTTATTTTTAAAATAATATAAGTTCTTTTTTAATTTTTTTTTAATAACGATCGAATGACAATTGAGCGTTACTGTCGATTACAAAATAAATTCGAAATCATATATATATATATATATATATATATATATATATATATATATATATATATATATATATATATATGTATATATATTTATATATTTATTTATTTAAATATATATGTATCTATTTATAATTAGTTGTTCGTGAATCGTCAGAAATGATCGAAGGTTAAATGAATGTATAAAAACAGTTCAAAAATTTTGAGACTCAACATTACAGATTTTGCTTATCGTGTCAAAAATATTAAATCGTATCGAGAGTTTGATTGAAAATTAGTTGAAATTTTCCGAGTCATGACAGTACCTACCCGTTAAAGAAATTTCGTCCCGAAATTTGACCGAGGTCGTCATGGCTAACGATAAGAATGTTTTTATGACGAATAGGAGTTGAAAAATAAAGTTTTATCATTATTGAATAATATGAATAAAATAATTCGATTACTCGAAGAGTATGAGAGAAGATATCACAACAGATTGAAATGAGGAAAATAAAGATTCACCTTAGCTTTTGAAGTAGTCACGGTTGATTTCCGGGATTCAAGGGATTAAAAAAAATCTTCGAAATCTATATAAGCTTTGATTCTCCAGTAAGTAAGGAAATTAGGATCCCCTTCAATTAAATGCGGTAATCTGCCTCGATTGGTCTGTCTGATATTTCACTATAAATTTACCTCTTCCGTTCCATTATTTTCACCACTCATATACTTTCTTCCTCAATTCTTACTTCTAAAACATCCATCAATATGCTCCATCCAGTTCTGATCCTTGATATGTTCTTAGTTATCGCAACAATCATCCTTCTTTTCCAACTTCCACCGGAGAAATCTGTTTACTTCTATTTTGCTCTTGGGGTGGTGATTTTCATAATCCTTCCTTGTATCTGTCTTTCCATAATTATCGACATTCATGGTTAATGATCTCTCCTATTTGTTGTGATTTGTACTCCCATTTCTATTTCGGAGCTTCATGCTTTTGCTTTCTTCTTCCCGACTTCAAGTCAAGCGAATAATGATCCAGAATTCGGAGTTTCGAATGATAATAATATATAAAGCAGAAAGGAAAGGTAATAGCATGATTTGATTTGTCAAATTACCAGAATATCCGGAAAAGACCGAATCATCAAGAAAAATATTTTCTTGATATGTTTAGAGGTTAAATAGAATGAAAGAGTTATGTAACATGGTTCATGATGAGGGTATGATCTGTGAACCTTTATCACGTTCCATTAGAAACTCAGCATGACTTACTGTAATATAATCACATTGATCAAGTGTCATTATATTATACTAACTCATGCTTCAGTTCCCAACACTACTTCAAAAACATTCATATTTTAAATTCGAATGTTTACAGAATATAGAAACTAAACAGTTTCCTTTATGATGTAATACAGATAACGCGAGGAAATAAATGATTTCAGATAAGGATAGTGATGTGTGTGAGGTGGTGTATAAAATACAATTAATTTTTACAAGGAAATACTATTAAATACGATACAATTTTACACAAGTGATTTATTTATTTATAAAGTGGATATACCTAAACCTTGCTACAACACTTATAGGCAGTGTACCTAATCGTACAGTAGTGTAGTTTTTAGTAAGTCCGGTTCGTTCCACATGGATCTTTTAAACAAGCTTAACGCTATATTTTTAACTTATAATTGCAAAAATACAAAAATATATATAAGTAGTATTATTATTATAAAAGGGGGTTTTTACCGTTTAAAGACCGGTTTGTCGATTTTAAAACTTTAGTCGCAGTTAAAACCTAATGTAAAATATTAAATATATAAAAGACTTAATTTAAAGCGTAAAGTAAATAATGATAATGAAATTGCGATAAATAAAAGTGCGATAAAATAAAATTGCGATAATTAAAGAGTACGACAAAAAATGCAATGACAATAAATAAAAGTGCGATAATTAAAAGTGCAATTAAATATGAAATATATAAATTATGCTTATTTAAACTTTCGTAATCATGATGTTTGACGTGTTGATTTTAGTTTTATTACCATGGGTTAATTGTCCTATGTCCTGGATTATTCGATATGTCCATACGGATTTGTCCATAATAGTCCATAAGTCATAATCATAAAGTGCGAAAGTCTTCGTCAAATTATTCTTATTCCCGAAGTCAAATATTCCAACTAATTGGGGATTCGAATTGTAACAAGGTCTTAATACTTTGTTTAATGAATACACCAGGTTGTCGACTGCGTGTAGACCAAGGTTTTACTACTTTGTTAACAATTACACAATTACCCTTGAATGTAATCCACCCCTGTTTCAACAAGTCTATTAACTATTAATCCAGTTCCGTGTCCGGTAAAATGAATAATTGTTGGTATTTATAGATATCCCGCCCACCGTACCCAGTCAAGCGTATGTGGTTATATATAAATACGTCAAATTATAAGTCTATATATTAAATCAACGAGGTATCATTTAGTTAATATAAAACCCATTAATAGCCCATAGTCTAATTTCTACAAGTGTCGTTCTTTTGTCCAAACCCCAATTATGGTCCAAAGCCCAATTACCCAATTTTAATATTTAGCCCAACATCACGATTACTTCGGCATTAAATAAGCATAATAATAACTTAACTACGAGACATTAATTTAAAAATAACATTAACCATAACTTACAGTGATTAAAAATAGCGTAGCGTTACACGGACAGAATTTCGACTTACACCCTTACAACATTCGCTAACATACCCTTATTATTAGAATTTAAAATTAAAATTAAAATTAAAATATAATATATATATATATATATATATATATATATATATATATATATATATATATATATATATATATATATGTGTGTGTGTGTGTGTGTGTGTGTGTGTGTGTGTACGAGTGAGAGATAGATAGATGGTATTATGATCAACCAAAACTGCGAAATTTATAGGCATGTGGCCAACTTTTCAGGGCCATGCGATCGCATGGCTTTGATGCCTGATTTCCATGCGATCGCAAGGAGGTAGGTAACAGCTCACATGATTTTGTTTTCTTGCTTGCCGACGTTTATAATATATAATATAATATATATATTAATTTTAAAAATTAATTATATATTATATTATATTCATGTGCATAGTTGACTTGTAATTTTTAGTCCGTTGCGTCGAGCGTTGAGAGTTGACTTTGGTCCCGGTTCTGGATTTTGGAACGTCCTTGCGTATAATTTAATATCTTGTATTTTGCGTTTCGTGTCTTGTACTCTTGTAATTTTGAGACGTTTCTCATCAATAATTTGAACCACTTTGATTGTACTTTGTACTTTTGAGCTTTTTGGTTGTTTGCGTCTTCAATTCGTCGAATCTGTCTTTTGTCTTCACCTTTTATTATTTAAACGAATATTACTTGTAAATAGAACAATTGCAACTAAAAGCTTGTCTTTCTTGAGGGATAATGCTATTAAATATAAGTTCATTTTTAGCATTATCAAATATTCCCACACTTGAGTGTTGCTTGTCCTCAAGCAATATAATCTTGAAATAAAAATACTAGAATCACTTCTTTATTCTTCACACTTTGTACATCAGTGATTTTTATACGGCGGTATAAACAATGATAGTAACGATGTGGTTTACAGTCCCACATGACTATAAAAATTTAGATCCTTAAGGAAATTGGATCTTTATGAAAACATTTGATCTTTTGAAAATACAATCTAGCTTTTACCCTAGATAAGTTTTCCGGAATAGCCCTTCACCGGTGTTTGCAAAATGTTTTTGTGGGTTTGGTGGATTTCAGATTTGAAAATTTTAGCTCAAAACTTATGGTTTTGTGTCACCCACTTGCTAACCTTGTATTAGGAAAGAAACACGTCCAGTATACTTGCTCCGTATATTACCTTTAGGTAAACTACCGTCCGGTTGTAAAGGAAAGCGTTGAACAAGCAACTGTTAAGGCAATGTCCCCTGACATGCTTTTAATTATGGTCTCTAACGTGTCGGATGCAATTACTATCCTTTGTAGGAGCAATAGTAAAGCTCACCCTTATAATTTTTCGGTCTGGCATAGGGTCCTCTCTTTGACCATGTTATGCAACCACCGTTCTTACGGTTGACACCCGATTTGGTTCAGGTGACCTAATGAATTCCAGGTGAATTCCTAGGATTTTACGTTTAATGGTAATGAACGCATTGAAAATGGGTTTTCAAAAAACAAATCGGTTTGTAATTTTGATCAAAATATTTTCTTGTTCAAGCTCGAGTTTAGATATCATCGAATTCCATGAGTTTGTAATTCTCAATCTTTAAGGTCAATCTCTAGGATTGAGTAGTATCAGGCTTAAAAGCTGATTTTTAATCTTTAAGGAGATTATCCTTACTGGGGGTCTGATTCATTAGTCTTATCAAGCTAATTTGCACGGCGTCCTTCCCATTTTACGAGACAGATCCTCTCATGGTTAGGATAAGTCTGACCACTTGGCGACCCTGTTTGATGCTGAGGTCCATGGATTTCCAGCTGATTTTCGAGAAAACTTTTCAAGGTTTTTTGTAGACTCTACAACTGGTCTGGACGACAACTTCCTGACCTAAATCAAGAAGCGCGTTTCTTTTTTGGAAGACTTTACTTCCTTTTAATGATGGAATTGATTCATCGTGTAGATCCATCTTTCTTTCAAATATATTATAAGAAATTGGGTAAAACGGTTAATTTTGTCCAAAACAAAAGTATCCTCAGTTATTTGTACAAAAATATGTGATATATGTTCAAAATAACTTGGTAAATTTTTCCCACACTTGGCTTTTATTTTCCTTTCTTTGCCTTTTTATTGTCCTCTATTCCATTTTAAATGAATTCTAACATTTTGGGTTGTTTCTCAATTTATGTCCTTTCCGAGGTAACAATAATTTCGGTGTTAACACCTAGTTTTATCGTTCATAAATATGTATAAACATGATTTTGAATTCATTTAATTGAAAATTTTGAAAATTTTTACTAGAATTGGGTAGTCAGTATATAAGACTAGGGCTGTTCTTTATTATCAGAGAGCACTAGATTCTAATACAACTAATGCATTACTAGTATTTCTAATGGTAACCAAGTGTTTAAATTAAATTTTTTTTTAAAATCCGAAAGAATTTAACCTCTTCCCACACTTAAGATCTTGCAATGCCCTCATTTGCAAGAAATCAGTAATAATTTAAATTACTGAGGGTGATTAGCGTAGAAAAATGATTACATTTTACCAAAGTTTCCAAACATATTCGCGTTTGTTTGCTGAATGATAAATGGTGCACATTATTTGTTCATTCCGTCTTGTTGTTACATCACATTTGTTTTTCGTTTTGTCGTCAAAATTAGTAGCTTTTGCTGAACTTAATGCCAGTCTTTGAAAATGCGCTGTTTTACCCTGTTGTGTACAATTGACAATATACATACATACAAATATAAACATGCATGGTAATTTGAAATGGGACTTTAAATCCCACTTTCAAATCAAATATGAAATATTAGTACCAAATAATAAAAATATTAAACAATACATTAATGTATCACAATATCATATGTTTAAACATAAATAAATAAAAATAATAAAAAGATAAAAATCATAGAAATCACCAACGGAACTATATCAATCTGGATAGGGGTTCCAGTTCATGTCGTCGTCCGGGTTCCATGGTTGGTGATAGGTGTACTGGTAGGCCTGGTTAGGGTCCTAGAGAGTATATGGTGGTCTCATCTCGGGCTGGTGTGGAGGATAGTAAGCGGGTCGGGTTGGAACGTAGTGATCCTGAGGTGACAGCAGGTTCATAATCTGACGCTGATGATAGTCCCATCTATCATGCTGTCATTGCCTGGAATGCTCGTAATCATTTCGGGCTTGCCACTGCTCCATCCGACTAAATCTCTCCCCGTTTGTCATATCTACCTCGTCTACACGCTGGTAGACGTCAGTCATAGCCTCCCTAATGACATCCCTAATGTCATCCGCTTCCTCCATTTCCTCATCTGAAACTCTCTCTACCTGAGGATGACTACCTTCATAGGGTACTGGCTGGTTGCATCTGCTCTTTAATACCTTAGCACCCTGATAGACCTTCAATCCTAAAGGCTCAACCTGTTCCCTACATACCATAAGTGGACCCCCTTGGTCCCTATCTACACCCAAATACTCTCCAATGAGAGTAACAAAAATACCTCCTCCTATAATCCCCCTTCCTGTATTCCTTCCACTATCTTAGACAAATAAAAACCAACACAGTAGGGGATATTAACAAAAATTCTTGGGTCTCGAATACACGTTAGGTAAAATAAATCATGTAAGATCATTTTCTCCTTGTTGTGACCTCTATTTGTAATCGAGTTAGCCAGAAATCTATGAATTATACATAGCTCAGCTTTGTTAATATGTAAGTAGGAGTGTTTTCCTCCCAGTGTAAAAACATTATAGTTTGACATATGCCTCCAGACGGCGTTCGCATCAAAATTCCTATCTACCCTTTCACCACGATAAATCAAATTCATACAATCGGGTAGTAGCAATTCACTAGGAGTGTAAATCTGTAATGCCCTGGCCATGTCCAGCATGGACATCCTGTACATCCTACGGCCAAGTATAAATCTAAGAAAACTTCTATCATCTAATCTATCTACATCTACATTTAAAGCTATAGTACTCATCAGCTCAACACACCATTCTTTATATACATGTCTACGAATGGTGAATAGATGTTCCCAATCGGTAAAAGAAGAACTGCCATACCTTTGGATCAGATGCTCCCTAACTGAGTTAGCTAGTTGGACCCTTTCCAAAGGATCCCAATCTATTACCCTTGGCACTTCTACATTTTTCGGTAGCAATTTGAATTTGTTACTTTGATATGCCGGGTAATCCCTCCAGCTTCTATCGAATCTCAGATTAGGATGCAACGTGTGTTCAGGAATCGTTGGGTATTCTACTAGTGGATGTATCGGAAATACTATGAAGGCATTAACAAATTGTAGCGGATCATAATAAGGTACGTATTGATCAGGTTGTTGTTGTGGTTCCGGTTGTTGTTCTTGTTCTGGCTCGTATTGCATTTCTGGCTCAGGTTCTGGAGCAGGTCGTCTAGATAATGATGATGAACCTCCAGTTTCAGTATTAGTAAATCTCTGCAAAACACATTAAACACAAAATTTGTGCATCCAAATATACATTAGTGTTAGCAAAATAACAAATTAACATAATTACAATAACATGTTAAATCAAACTTAAACTTATACGCATTTTCACAATTTTAACAATTCTACACTTTTCCAAATAAGCATAAATGAAAATTTTACAAAGTTCATAAGTATTCAACTCAAATAATATGTTAAAATAGTCATTACTAGCAATTAAACAAGTCTCAAATGGCAATTATATCAAATTAATCAAGTTCATGAATTTTGGACTTAAAAAGTCCACTTTAATCTCCAAAAATCATGTTTAGGATCAAAGTTTGGATCATTTAGCTACCTAAACATGTTACACTACTTAATTTAGCCATAATTCATGACAAAAATCGGTCATAACCTGTTTATATCAAAAAGCCCCAAATTGCTCAAGAACACAAACCCTAGATTCCTAAAAATTTTGAAGTTTTTGGCTTCAAATTATGTTAAATAGCATCAATCTAAGTTATAAATGCATAAAATACTAACAATTTAACTCTAATTACACTAGAAATTAACAAAATCAAATTAGGAAAAATATAGCTCAAGAACACTAAAAATTAAATTTAAAGAGATTTAAGAGTGAAATTGTTACCCTTTTTGATAAACTCCTTATCAAATTCATGTTTAGAGCGGATTGTGGCAAGAAATTTGGTGAATTTTGGTGTTAAAATGATGGATTTAGAGGTGTTTGTGTGTGTATGTTCGTATGTGTGTATTTTGTGGGAGACAGAAGCAGAACTCGACTGCCTTTTGTTTCTGGCCTGATTTCCAGCTCCATGCGATCGCATGGATTAGAAGGCCAAATCCCATGCGATCGCATGGGGTTCGGGTACAGTGATTTCAGCTTTTTTTTTTATTAGAATCTTATAACTTCTAAAACATAAATTAATAAAATATTAAAAATTTGTTTCTTTTTAGGAGTGAGGGCGTTTCGGATCGTTGTCCTAGTCCGTCCCTCGACAAAATTTTAAAATTTATCAATTTAAAGCGCGGCTTTAAAAGTAAATATTTTTGAGTTTTTAAATGTTTTTGGCTTACTTTAATTCAATAAGATTAAAAATAATGATAATAAAAGTTCTTGTCCCTCCCTTGGGTAGAGCAATTTCGGTTCAACGACCTAGTTTTCAACTCACGACGAATTTTAAAAATAAAATTTTTAACTTAGCGAAATAAAGTAAATTTTTGTTTTTAAATTCACTCCAAACTTAAATTTAAAATGCATAAAATAAAAAATTCATATTATTAATATTTTAAGAATTCACACCAAACTTTTATTATATTTTTGTTTTTATACATACAAACTTATATTAAAAATATTAATTTTTCAAATATTTACAAACTTAAATATATTAATTTTAAAAAGTTTACATTAATAATTTAATATTTATATATTAATTTTAAAAACAAAGTAAAAATAAAATTAAAAATCTTTTTGGCCTTTTATCACACTTTAATCAATCAAATATTATCAAAAATACACGCCCCTCTTTTCGGTAAAGAAATTTCGGCTATATTACCTAGTTTTACTCCTGACGAATTTCTGAAATATTTTGGGTTGGTTGATTAAAGATATTTATACCTTAAGAATAAACGGTAAATTTCGTAGTGATGTAATAAAATTTTGTATGATATCAATAATTTCGGTTACGCATACCTAATTTGATTGAATACCAATTTAATACTTTATAGCGAACAATTTAGCGTTTATTATCAAAAGGTTAAAAGCAATAAAATAAAAATTAAAACTGTACATACTTACCGGTGAGATAGAATTCTCAGTGACCTGCTTTAGCCCACTCATAAGATAGTCGGACTAATTGGTTTTCCATAGCAACATAGGCGTAACCTCGAGCATTCAACGATTTTTCTTCGAAACATATGAACGGTCCATCTCTACATAAAGTAACAAATTCGGTATTTAAATATGTTTGATTATTTGAACATTTACCTTCGTGTGACCATTTTCCGCATTTGTGACATCTTTCAAGGTGTCGTGCTCTTCTTTTCGCTGCGGATTTTGATTTTCCTTTACCAAAATGTAACTTATTATTTTCGTTCCTGGATTCTTTTCTTACTCCGTCCAATTTGCCTCTGATTATTGATACCAATTCACTTGGAAGGGTGTCATTATTCCGTTTAGTTATTAAAGCGTGTAGCATTAGACCATGGTTTAGTTCACAGGAAGTCTTCATCTCGTAAAACCTAAAAAAAATAAAAATTCAGAATGGGGGGAGAAGACTAGTTCTTTAGGGTCTGCTAGGGAAAGACCATTCGGATTCCATTCTCGAGAACTACACGAAAACAGAATATCTAACTCTAACAGAAATATATATTATCCTTAAAAGACTTTATTCTCCCCACACTTATTTAGATGTGGTGTTAAAATTGTGATTAACGTTATTTTCAATTGGATCATCAACAACTTGTATATCTCTGACTTTTGCTTCAATCCATTTGTTGATTTCCTCCGTAACTTTCACAAATTCAACTAACATTGCCTTTTCTTTTGGTGATAAATTGGATAGTAATCGGTTACATAACTTAAAGTTTCCCTTAATCCTAGCATCGTGAATCCGTTTATAAAGTTTCTTCGTTGAACTATTAAAAACGGGTTCATATAATTTCTTATCATCAACGGTGTTCTTTGTGATCGGATCATCATTAAGTGTTTCTTCATCTTCCCCACACTTATGTATTTTTATTGGTCTAACAGTTTTGGTTGGTGGAGATCTAAACTTTCGGTTCACAAAGGTGATCGATGTATCACCATCCCTAAGTGTCATTCTTCCTTCTCTTACATCAATGAACGCCTCGGTGGTTGCTAAAAATGGGCGACCTAAAATTAGAGGAATATCAAGGTTTTCCTCCATATTAATCACTATGAAGTTTGCAACAAAGGTCAAACTTCCCATGTTAACAAGTAAATTACTTGCTATTCCAACCGGGTGTTTAATGGTTAGGTCAAATGATTGAACACCTATTTTGGTTGGTTTTAATTTACCCATACCTAATCTTTTGTATAACGAAAGAGGCATAATATTTGCACTTGCTCCTAAATCTGCGAGTCCATTATATACAGCACCATCATTAAGTAAGCAAGAAATGATAAATTCACCCGGGTCTCCTGCTTTAGTAAGTCGAGTTGGTTTGTAAACCTTTTTCGGGTGTTCTTTTCTTGGTTCTTTCACTTCTATTTGAACTTCTTGTTCATATTTTTCTTCGTTTCTTGGAATGGGAGGTTTGTATAAGAATTCTTCTTCATCACTCCAATTTGAATCCTCCCTATTTTCCAATTTTGATTTTTCATATGTTGTTGATAACATATTTATGTTTTCATTTTGAGGGTTTTCTTGGGTGGTGAAATTATGATTGACTTCATTGTCAACTTCCATCGGACCATGTATGTAATGTTTAACTCTGTGACCATTAACTTTAAATTCAATCCCATTTGAATTTATTAACTCTATTGTTCCGTATGGGAAAACTCTTTTGACTATAAATGGTCCAAACCATCTTGATTTCAATTTTCCAGGAAATAGCTTGAATCGTGAATTGAAAAGAAGAACTCTGTCTCCTTCTTTAAATTCTTTTGAACTTCTGATTCTTTTATCATGCCATTTCTTCATTCTTTCTTTATAGATTAACGAATTTTCATATGCTTCGTGTCTTAATTCTTCTAATTCATTTAGTTGACTTAATCGTAGACGTCCGGATTCATGTAAATCAAGATTACATGTCTTCAAAGCCCAAAATACTTTGTGTTCAATTTCTACTGGAAGATGACATGCTTTTCCGTAAACGAGTCTAAAAGGTGTGGTTCCATTGGAGTTTTGTAGGCTGTTCTAAAAGCCCAGAGTGCATCCTCCAATTTCATGGAGCATTCCTTCGGATTTGATCCTACGGTTTTCTCTAGAATACGTTTTAAAGCTCGGTTGGTATTTTCAACTTGTCCACTTGTTTGTGGATGATAAGCAGTGGAGATTTTATGAGTTACTCCATATCTTTTGAGAACTTTCTCAAGTTGATTGTTACAAAAATGAGTACCCCGATCACTTATTAAAGCTTTCGGTGTTCCGAACCTTGCAAAAAGACGTTTTAAAAAGTTGACTACAACTCGTGCATCGTTAGTTGGGAGAGCTTGTGCTTCCGCCCATTTAGATACATAATCAATGGCAACGAGAATGTAGAGATTATTATGAGATTTTGGAAATGGACCCATAAAGTCAATACCCCAAACGTCAAATACTTCACATACTTGAATGACATTTTGTGGCGTTTCATCACGTTGACTTATTTTTTCGGCCCTTTGACAAGCATCACATGATTTGCAAAGAAGGTGCGTCTTTGAAAATTGTAGGCCAATAGTATCCAGCATCGTAAACTTTTCTTGTTGTAAGCTGAGGCCCATAATGCCCTCCTGTTGGTCCTGTGTGACAATGGTTTAAAATATTACTAGCTTCATCTCCGAATACACATCGGCGCATTATTTCATCGGGACAACTTTTAAACAGATGTGGATCTTCCCAGAAATAGTGTTTTATATCACTAAAGAATTTCTTTCGTTTTTGGTACGACAATCATTTTTCAAGGAATCCACATACTAAATAGTTTGCATAGTCTGCAAACCATGGAATTTCATTATAATCTATCTTCAATAGATATTCATCAGGAAAGTTGTCTTGTATGGCCGATTGATTTAGAACTTCTAATTCAGGATTTTCAAAACGAGAAAGATGATCAGCGACGAGATTTTCTGCTCCCTTTTTATCTCGAATTTCAATATCGAACTCTTGTAAGAGTAAGATCCAATGGATTAATCGTGGTTTGGCATCTTGTTTCAAAAATAGATTTCTAAGAGCAGAATGATCGGTATAGACCACCGTTTTAGCTAGAACGAGATATGAACGAAATTTGTCAAAAGCAAAGACAATAGCAAGGAGTTCTTTTTCAGTAGTTGTATAATTCGTTTGTGCTCCTTGTAACGTCTTACTAGCATAATAAATAGGTTGAAATCGTTTTTCAATCCTTTGTCCTAAAACGGCTCCCATTGCAAAATCACTTGCATCGCACATTAGTTCAAACGGTAGATTCCAATTTGGAGTTATTATGATCGGCGCATTAGTGAGTTTTTCTTTAAGAAATTAAAAGATTTGATGCATTCATCTGAAAAGATGAATGGAGCATCCTTTTCTAGGAGTATATTCATAGGAGTGGCGATTTTAGAAAAATCTTTTATGAAACGTCGGTAAAAACCGGCATGCCCTAGAAAACTCCTAACTCCTCTAACATTGGTGGGATGTGGAAGTTTAGCAATTACATCTACTTTAGCTCTATCCACTTCAATTCCTTTCTTTGAAATTTTATGACCAAGAACGATGCCTTCTTTAACCATGAAATGGCATTTCTCCCAATTAAGTACTAGATTTGATTGTTCGCATCTAATAAGCATTCGTTCAAGATTAACTAGACATTATTCAAATGTATCACCGAAGACTGAAAAGTCATCCATGAAAACTTCCATGCATTCTTCTATCATGTCGTGAAAAATCGCCATCATGCACCTTTGAAAGGTTGCAGGGGCGTTGCAAAGTCCAAATGGCATGCGTTTATAAGCAAAAGTACCTTAAGGGCACGTGAATGTAGTTTTCCCTTGGTCCTCGGGTGCTATTGGAATTTGAAAATATCCGGAAAAACCATCAAGAAAACAATAGTATCTATTTCCGGCTAATCTTTCCAACATTTGATCAATGAAAGGTAAGGGAAAGTGATCTTTTCTGGTGGCGTCATTTAATTTTCTATGATCAATACAAACACGCCATCCGGTTATAGTCCTAGTCGGAATAAGCTCATTTTTCTCATTTGTGATGACAGTCATGCCACCCTTCTTAGGTACGCATTGAACTGGGCTTACCCATGGACTATCAGAGATTGGATAAATTAAACCTGCATCAAGCAGTTTAATAATTTATTTCTTAACAACTTCTTGCATATTAGGATTTAGTCTTCGTTGGCGTTGCACATACGTTTTATGACCTTCTTCCATAAGGATTTTATGTGTGCAATATGAAGGACTTATTCCTTTAATATCATGAATTTTCCATGCAATGGCTGGTTTATGAGCTTTTAGCACAGAAATGAGTTGTGATTTTTCATTTTTAGTAAGAGAAGACGATATTATTACAGGTAATTCAGATTCATCATGTAAATAAGCATATTCCAAATGGTTTGGAAGTGGCTTTAACTCTAATGTAGGTGGTTCTTCTATCGATGATTTATATCAATATCTGTCTTCCTCTTTTAGCATTTGAATTTCTTCTGTTGTTGGTTCATATCCATTAGCCATAAGTGTAGCTAACATTTCAGCTTCATCAATTGGTTCAGTTCCTTCTCCTAAAGAACATTCTCCTGTTCCTTGTAATTCTGGAAATTCTTCTAACAATTCTGCATGTGAATCTATAGTTTGAATATAATAACATGTATCATCTGCAGATTGAGGTTGTTGCATGGCTCTATCAACAGAAAAGGTAACACTCTCGTCCTCTATACTTAGGGTCAGTTTCTTACCGAACACATCTATTATTTCTTTAGCCGTGTTTAAGAATGGTCTTCCTAATATGAGAGGAAATCGAGAATTTTCTTCCATATCCAGAATAACAAAATCTACTGAAAATACTAAAGTACCAACTTTAACTAGCATGTTTTCCATTATACCTCTAGGATATTTTACTGATCGATCGGCTAGTTGTATGCTTATTCGTGTTGGTTTCAATTCTCCAAGGTCTAGTTTAGCGTATAGTGAATACGGCATTAAATTTATACTATCACCTAAATCTGCCAATGCTTCTATTGAACTAAGACTACCCAGAAAACATGGAATCATGAAACTTCCTGGATCAGATAATTTTTCTGGTATCTTATTCAATAGTATTGCAGAACAATTTGCATTCATAGTAACAGCCGAGAGTTCTTCCATTTTCTTTCTATTTGTGATTAGATCTTTCAAGAATTTAGCATATCTAGGCATTCCTGAAATTACATCAATGAAAGGAAGATTGACATTTATTTGTTTAAACATATCCAAGAATTTGGATTGCTCGGCTTCAAGTCTCTCTTTTTTTATTTTACTCGGGTAAGGAAGTGGTGGTTGGTATGGTTTAACATAAGGTTTAGCCTTAACTGTGTTATCTTCATTAACCTTTTCAATTACCGGTTCTGTTTCCTTATCTTGCTCAGGTTGTGGTTCTTGTAGAGTAGGAATAGCTTCATTAGAAATTACAGGTATTTCAGGTGGTTTAAGTGTAATACCACTTCTTGTGGTAATGACTTTAGCTGTTTCATTCCGGGAGTTAGCATTTGTATCACTAGGTAGACTTCCAGGTTTTCTTTCACCTATCAACCTTGCTAGGTTACTTACTTCTTGTTCCAGATTTTGAATCGAAGCTTGTTGATTTCTAAATGCTTGAGCATTTTGTTCATTGGTTTGTTTCTGAGATGTGAAAAACTGTGTTTGAGATTCAACTAGCTTTGACATCTTATCTTCTAAATTTGGCTTTTTATCATCGGTTTGTGGTGGTTTGTTTTGAAAAATAGGTCTTTGCTGATTGTAAGTATTGTTGGATACTTGTTGATTGCTTGGACCTTATTGGTTGTTGTATGGAACATTTCGATTATAGTTCTGATTTTGATTGTAGATTGGTCTTGGCGGTTGATAATTATTCTGATAATTATTTCCAGGCCTTTGGTTTATGTATGAAACACTCTCTCTTTGTTCCATTGTTAGTTCAATACTAAGACAATCTTTTGTTAAATGTGGTCCTCCACACTGCTCACAACTAATTCTTATTGAGTGGATATCTTTAGTCATCTTTTCCATTCGTCTCTCGACAGCATATATCTTTCCGGAAATGGAATCTAAGTCATGGCTAGAATCGGCTCTAGCTGCTTTAGATGATCTAACGATATCTTTTTCTTGGTGCCACTCATGTGAGTGGGAAGCAGTGTTATCAATAATTTTGTAAGCATCAGTTACGGTTTTCTTCATAATGGAACCACCAGCTACTATATCTATGTCTTTCCTTGTAGTGATGTCACATCCTTGGTAGAATATTTGTACTATTTGACAAGTGTCTAAACCATGTTGCGGACATCCTCTTAATAACTTTCCAAATCTTGTCCATGCTTCATATAGAGTTTCATTTGGCTTTTGTATGAACGTAACAATTTTTCCTTGAAGTCTTACAGCTTTAGATGCCGGAAAGAATTGTTTAAGAAATTTTTCAACTAAAACGTCCCATGTATCAATCGCCCCTTCAGGTAACGATTCTAACCAATCTTTAGCTTCTCCCTTTAAAGTCCAGGGAAATAACATGAGATATATCTGTTCATCCTCCACTTCTCGGATTTTAAATAGAGTGCAGATCCTATTGAAGGTTCGAAGATGTTCATTTGGATCTTCCTTCGGCGCACCACTAAATTGGCATTGATTAGTTACCATGTGTAGAATTTGTCCTTTGATTTCATAATCTGGCGCATTAATGTCTGGTTGAGTAATTGCATGACCTTGGCCAGTGCGTTTAGCTCTCATTCGGTCTTCCATACTTAGAGGTTCCAGATTCTCCATAATTGAATTTGTTGAATCTGAATCACTAAAGGATTCTGATTTAATGGTAGGTTCCTTAACAATCTCTGTTTGAATGATTGGTGGTTCCGGAGGAAAGATTAATGGTTCAGGATCTCTGAATTGTCCCTGAATATCCTCCGGGTTCTCAATTGTGAGGTCGGGTTCAAAAAATGGATTATCGGAAATTTGAATTGGAGTACTTGGTCGACTGGATGACGATTCTAAAGAAAAATCAACGGCGACAATATTTGCTAGATGTCTTGATCGAGTTACAGGTGGTGAACGTACAAAAGGTGGTGAACGTTTTGCTCGGTGCATTCACTGAATATCCTATTAGTTATAAAAGATAAAAATTATATAAGTTATCAAATTAATAGACTTTTATGCTTTTGCCCACGTTTCGAATAGCCAATAGATGCAGCAGGGAGCCAGAACCCTTTAAATCGGAAGCTCACAACTCAGCCACTAACAAATCAAACTATTACTACGAAGCAGAAAATTTGGATGTCTATCAATTTAACCGCTTAAAATAATTTTTCGTTGAAATTTACAGAAATTTTAGAGAAGAAATAGAAAAAATCTAAGTCCTAAACTAGATTGGTGAGAAATAAGAAAGAAAAAGAGCGCGTCGTAAAAAGTCAAAAAATAAAAATAAGAAAGTAGCGCGTCGAAACTAAAAAGTCTAAAAACTAAGAATTAAAAGTTGCGTCTAAAAATATTAAAGCTTAAAAGGAATACTATATCCAAAATGGCAAAAACTTAAAAAGGTACTAAATTTTATAAAACGGCGTCTCAAAAACTTATCAGGCATGTCAAGTCAAGCCATGCGATCGCATGGTTTGATAGTTAAAACATCATGCGATCGCATGAGGTAGGATTTCGGGCCATGATCTGGACTGCTACAGTAACGGGCCAAGAGTGTTTTTATATTTTTTTTTTCTGTTTTTCTGTTTAAATAAAAATATTTATATAAAACTTATATTTTTATAAACTAAAATAAAAATAAAAAAAAACTTTATAAAACTTATATATTTAACAAACTCTTAAATATATATATTTTTTTGTTTTTCTTTTTATATTTTTGAATATTTAAAATGTATTTTTACAAAAGCGTATTTTTATAAAAGTAAACTAAAAATTAATAAAAATCTTTTTTTTATATATATAGCGTTTCGTTTCCGGCGTTTAAGCAATTTCCCCGGCAGCGGCGCCAAAAATTCTTGATGTGTGCGAGGTGGTGTATAAAATACTATTAATTTTTACAAGGAAATACTATTAAACACGATACAATTTTACACAAGTGATTTATTTGTTTATAGAGTGGATATACCTAAACCTTGCTACAACACTTATAGGCAGTGTACCTAATCGTACAGTAGTGTAGTTTTTAGTAAGTCTGGTTCGTTCCACAGGGATCTTTTAAACAAGCTTAACGCTTTACTTTTAACTTATAATTGCAAAAATACAAAAATATATATAAGTAGTATTATTATTATTATAAAAGGGGGTTTTTACCGTTTAAAGACCGGTTTGTCGATTTTAAAACTTTAGTCGCAGTTAAAACCTAATGTAAAATATTAAATATATAAAAGACTTAATTTAAAGCGTAAAGTAAATAACGATAATGAAATTGCGATAAATAAAAGTGCGATAATTAAAGAGTACGACAAAAAATGCGATGACAATAAATAAAAGTGCGATAATTAAAAGTGTAATTAAATATGAAATATATAAATTATGCTTATTTAAACTTCCGTAATAATGATGTTTGACGTGTTGATTTTAGTTTTATTACCATGGGTTAATTGTCCTTTATCCTGGATTATTCGATATGTCCATACGGATTTGTCCATAATAGTCCATCAGTCATAATCATAAAGTGCGAAAGTCTTCGTCAAATTATTCTTATTCCCGAAGTCAAATATTTCAACTAATTGGGGATTCGAATTGTAACAAGGTCTTAATACTTTGTTTAATGAATACACCAGGTTATCGACTGCGTGTAGACCAAGGTTTTACTACTTTGTTAACAATTACACAATTACCCTTGAATGTAATCCACTCCTGTTTCAACAAGTCTATTAACTATTAATCCAGTTCCGTGTCCGGTAAAATGAATAATTATTGGTATTTATAGATATCCCGCCCACCGTACCCAGTCAAGCGTATGTGGTTATATATAAATACGTCAAATTATAAGTCTATATATTAAATCAACGAGGTATCATTTAGTTAATATAAAACCCATTAATAGCCCATAGTCTAATTTCTACAAGTGTCGTTCTTTTGTCCAAACCCCAATTATGGTCCAAAGCCCAATTACCCAATCACGATTACTTCAGCATTAAATAAGCATAATAATAACTTAGTTACGAGACATTAATTTAAAAATAACATTAACCATAACTTACAGTGATTAAAAATAGTGTAGCGTTACACGGACAGAATTTCGACTTACACCCTTACAACATTCGCTAACATACCCTTATTATTAGAATTTAAAATTAAAATTAAAATTAAAATTAAAATTAAAATTAAAATATTATATATATATATATATATATATATATATATATATATATATATATATATATATATATATATATATATATATATATATATATATATATATATATATGTGTGTGTGTGTGTGTGTGTGTGTGTGTGTGTACGAGTGAGAGATAGATAGATGGTATTATGATCAACCAAAACTGCGAAATTTATAGGCATGTGGCCAACTTTTCAGGGCCATGCGATCGCATGGCTTTGATGCCTGATTTCCATGCGATCGCATGGAGGTAGGTAACTGATGTTATTCGAGGTGTATATAAAATAGCTTATATTTTACAAGGAAATACTATAAAATACGATACAATTTTACACAAGATATTTATTTATTTATAGAATGGATATACTTAAACCTTGCTACAACACTTATAGGCAATGTACCTAATCGTACAGTAGTGTAGTTTTTAGTAAGTCCGGTTCGTTCCACAGGGAATATTTTAACAAAGCTTAACGCTATATTAGTTTTATTTTATAAAAATACAAATATATATATATATATATATAAGTAATTTATTATTATAAAGGGGGTTTTTACCATTTAATGACCGGTATGTCGATTTTAAAACTTTAGTCGCAGTTAAAACCAAATGTAAAATATTAAATAAATAAAAGACATAATTTAAAGCGTAAAGTAAATAACGATAATGAAATTGCGATAAATAAAAGTGTGATAAAATAAAATTGCGATAATTAAAAAGTACGATAATTAAAAGTGCAATTAAATACAATAACAATAAATAAAAGTGCGATAATTAGAAGTGCAATTAAATATAAAATAAAGGAAATTAAATATGAAATAAAAGAATTATGCTTATTTAAACTTCCGTAATCATGATGTTTGACGTGTTGATTTTAATTTTATGCCCATGGGTTAATTGTCCTTTGTCCTGGATTATTTAATATGTCCGTCTGGTTTTTGTCCATAACAGTCCATCAGTCATAAATATAAAGTGCGAGTGTCCTCGTCAAATTATCCTTATACCCGAAGTTAAATATTCCAACTAACTGGGGACTTAAACTGTAACAAGATTTTAATACTTTGTTTAATAATTACACCAGGTTATCGACTGCGTGTAACCCAAGGTTTTAATACTTTGTTAACAATTATGCCAAGTGTCCTTGTACATAATTTCACCCCTGTTTTAATAATTCTAGTGGCTATTAATCCATTCCCGTGTCCGGTTAAATGAACGATTATTCGTACATATAAATATCCCGCCCATCGTATCCGATTGAGTGTATATGGTTATTTATAGGGACGTCCAATTGTAAATCTTTATATTAAAATTAACAAACTATCATTTAGTTAAACAAATATAAAGCCCATTAATAGCTCATAGTCTAATTTCCACAAGTGTCGTTCTTTTGTCCAAATCCCAATTATGGTACAAAGCCCAATTACCCAATTTTAGTAATTAGCCCAACATCATGATTACTTCGTTTTAAATAAGCATAATAATAACTTAGCTACGAGACATTAAATTAAAAAGGTTGAACATAACTTACAATGATTAAAAATAGCGTAGCGTTACACGGACAGAATTTGGACTTACACCCTTACAACATTCGCTAACATACCCTTATTATTAGAATTAAAATTAAAATTAAAATTAAATATATATATATATATATATATATATATATATATATATATATATTACGTATATATTGAGAGAGAGAGATAGATTATATGATGATTTTTACGATCAAACTGCGTTTGCTTTTATAGGGATTTGAGTCCAGGGAAGCTCCGCGACTCGCGGCATTTTTTACCTTCAAACTCCGCGAGTCGCGGAGTTTATTTTTACAGCTCACCCAGCTTTGGCTCTTTGTTTGCCGACGATTTTTAAATATATTATAATATATATATATATATATATATATATATTAATTTTAAGAATTAATTATATATTATATTATATTCATGTGCATAGTTGACTTGTAATTTTTAGTTAGTTGCGTCGAGCGTTGAGAGTTGACTCTGGTCCCGGTTCCGGATTTTCGAACATCCTTGCGTACAATTTAATGTCTGGTACTTTGCGTTTTGAATCTTGTACTCTTGTAATTTCGAGACGTTTCTTATCAATAATTGGAACCTCTTTGATTGTCTTTTGTACTTTTGAGCTTTTTGGTCGTTTGCGTCTTCAATTCGTCGAATCTGCCTTTTGTCTTCACCTTTTATTATTTAAACGAATATCACTTGTAGATAGAACAATTGCAACTAAAAGCTTGTCTTTCTTGAGGAATAATGCTATGAAATATATGTTCGTTTTTAGCATTATCAAATATTTCCACACTTGAGTGTTGCTTGTCCTCAAGCAATATAGTCTTGAAATACTAGAATCACTTCTTTATTCTTCACACTTTGTATATCAGTGATTTCTTTACGGCGGTATAAACAATGGTAGTAACGATGTGGTTTACAGTCCCACATGACTATAAAATTTAGATCCTTTAAGGAAATTGGATCTTTATGAAAACATTTGATCTTTTTGAAAATTAAATCTATCTTTTACCCTAGATAAGTTTTCCGGAATAACCCTTCACCGGTGTTTGCAAATTCTTTTTGTGGGTTTGGTGGGTTTCATATTTGAAAATTTAGCTCAAAACTTGTGGTTTTGTGTCACCCACTTGCTAACCTTGTATTGGGAAAGCAACACATCCAGCTTACTTGTTCCGTATATTACCTTTCGGTAAACTACCGTCCAGTTGTAAAGGAAAGCGTTTGAACAAGCAACTGTTAAGGCTATGTCCCCTGACATGCTTTTGATTATGGTCTATAACGTGTCGGACGCAATTACTATCCTTTGTAGGAGCAATAGTAAAGCTCACCCTTATAATTTTTCAGTCTGGCACAAGGTCCTGTCTTTGACCATGCTATGCAACCACCGTTCTTACGGTTGACACCCGATTTGGTTCAGGTGACCTAATGAATTCCAGGTGAATTCCTAGGATTTTACGTTCAATGGTAATGAACGCATTGAAAATAGGTTTTCAGAAAACAAATCGGTTTGTAATTTTGATCAAAATATTTTCTCGTTCAAGCTCGAGTTTAGATATCATTGAATTCCATGAGTTTGTAATTCTCAATCTTTAAGGTCAATCTCAAGGATTGAGTAATATCAGTCTTAAAAGCTGATTTTTGATCTTTAAGGAGATTATCCTTTCTGGAGATCTGATTCATTAGTCTTATCAAGCTAATTTGCACGGTGTCCCCCCCATTGTACGAGATAAATCCTTCTCATGGTTAGGATAAATCTGACCACTTGGCGACCCTGTTTTATGCTGAGGTCCGTAGATTTCCTGCTGATTTTAGAGATGACTTTTCTAGATTTTTCATCAACCTACAGCTGGTCTGGACGACAACTTCATGACCTAAATCAAGAAGCGCGTGTCTTTTTCGGAAGACTTTACTTCCTTTTAATGATGGAATTGATTCATCGTGTAGATCCATCTTTCATTACAGTAAATCGGGTAAAACAGTTAATTTAGTCCAAAACAAAAGTATTTTCAATTATTTGTTACAGAAATATGTGACATATGTTTAAGATAACTTGGTAATTTTTCCCACACTTGGCTTTTATTTTCCTTTTTATTGTCCTCTATTCCATTTTAAATGAATTTTAACATTTTGGTTTGTTTCTCAATTTATGTCCTTTCCGAGGTAACAATAATTTCGGTGTTAATACCTAATTTTATCATTCATAAATATGTATAAACATGATTTTGAGTTCATTTAATTGGAAATTTTGAAAAATTTTACTAGAATTGGGTAGTCAGTATATAAGACTAGGGCTGTTCTTTATTATCCGAGAGCACTAGATTCTAATACAACTACTGCTTTACTAGTATTTTTAATGGTAACCAAGTGTTTAAGATAAAAAATTTAAAAATCCGAAAGAATTTAACCCCTTCCCACACTTAAGATCTTGCAATGCCCTCATTTGCAAGAAATCAGTAACAATTTAAATTATTGAGGGTGATTAGCGTAGAAATGATTAAATTTTACCAAAGTTTCCAAACATATTGTTGTTTGTGTTGAATGATAAATGGTGCACATCATTTGTTCATTCCGTGTTGTTGTTATTTCACATATATTTTGCATCTTGTCGTCAAAATTAGTTGCTTTTGCTGAACTTAATGCCAGTCTTTGAAAATGCGTTGTTTTACCCTGTTGTGTACATAAGATAAACTGCAAACATATATACATATTTTTGAAGTTTGGTATATTACCCCACATTCAAAAATTATTAAAATCTAATAATAAAAGTTAGAAAATTATAAAACTATTACAATATTAACATAAGTATTAAATGTATCAACATTACAAATTATAAAATAAATAAAACTAAGTAGACTATGGATGATACTGATACCAGTAGGGGTTCCATGCATAACCGTATGTGTTATAGAATGCTTCGGCTGGGTTATACGTAGGATACGGTGGTTGGATCTCTATAGACCAGGGAGGAAATACGGGCGATGGAGTAGGAATATAGTTTCTACCTACATGTTGGCAATGAGCTATGATTTGGTTTTGATGACCTTGCCAATCTTCAAATGCTCGATGTCTAGCATTTTCATACTCTTGTGAAGCTATAAACCTTTGCATTTCTGTCATTTCATTTCCCCCTCCCACATTACCTGGCTATTGGTTTCTCTCAACCTGTGGATGTCTACCATGGTATTGTACTGCGGCGTTATTTCGCCTCTTCAAAACCTTCGCACCATGGTATACATTTAAACCAATTGTATCGTGGGGTTCTGGTTCTTCGACTAATAATCCCCCCCGACTTATATCCACACCGAGATATTCAGCAATCAAAGTAATAAATATACCACCTCCTATTATACTATGCGGTCTCATCCCCCTAACCATAGCTGATAAATAATAACCCACACAATAAGGTATACTTACAGTGCTTTGTGGGTCTCGAATACACATGTGGTAAAACAAATCCTGTTCATTTACCTTTTCCTTATTCTTACCTCGTTGTGTAATCGAATTGGCTAAAAACCTATGAATTACTCTTAACTCTGCTCTATCTATATCCAAATAAGAGTAATTTCCCCCTTTAAATCGGTGATGGCTAGTCATTTGACTCCATACACCATGCGTATCAAAATTTTCATCAATTTTCCTACCGTTCAATATCAACCCTCTACAATCGGCAGATGCTAACTCCTCAGGCGTATATATACGTAAGGCCTGAGCCATGTCTAGTAGAGACATGTGGCGCATCGAACCTCCTAACAAAAATCTAATAAAAGATCGAACGGTTAAACTAACTACCCGATCATTTATTTCTATACTACACAATAATTCTTCACACCATACTTTATATACAGGTCTACGCATGCTGAATAATCGTATCCAATCGTTAAAAGTAGAATTACCATACCTCTGTGTAAGTAATTCTCTAATTGGCCCGGCCAATTCTACAGCTTTTAATGGTGCCAATTCTATTACCCTAGGTACTTCAACAGCTTTAGAATGAAGAGTATGCAAGCCCCTTTGGTATTTTAGATAATCTATCCAAAGTCTGTCAAATCTCAAGTTCGGGTGCAAATCTTCCAAGTGCATATCTGAAAATGTCATAACTGGATGAGGTATATCTTGTTTGTAGTAGTTATCCACCTCCTGTTGTTCCGCATTCTCAGCAGGAGCATTGCGAGCTTGGGATGAAGATTCACCCTTTCAGTCTGCAAAACACATCAAACACAATTTTTGTGCATCCAAATATGCATTAGTGTCAGCAAAATCATCAATCAAAATAATTACAATGACATGTTCAATTTATATCAAACTTAAGCTCATTTTCATATTTTTATCAAATCTACACTTTTTCAAATAAGCATATACGAAAATATACGCCAAGTTCATAAGCATTCAACTCAAATAACATGTCAAAATAATCATTACTAGCAATTAAACAAGTTTCAAATGGCATTATCTCTCAAAAATCAAATTCATGAATTTTAGACTTGAAAAAGTCCACTTTAATTCTTAAAAATCATGTTTAGGCTCAAAGTTTGGATCATTTAACTACCTAAACATGTTACACTACTTAATTTAGTAATAATTCATGACAAAAATCGGCCATAACCTATTTATATCAAAAAGCCCCAAATTGCTCAAGAACACAAACCCTAGATTACTCAAAATTTGAAGTTTAAAGCTTCTAATCATGTTAAATAGCATCAATCTAGGTTATACAAGCATAATACATAAACAATTTAAGCATAATTACACTAAAAAGCATCAAAATCGAATTGGGTATAAAATTGCTCAAGAACACTAATTTTCGGATTAAATGGTGTTTAGGTATAGAAATTTACCGTTTTCTTTGAGTAATTCCTTGATAGCATCCTTCTCAACATGATTTTAGTTAAAAATGTGATGAAAAACGGTGAAAAATTGTGAATTTCGGAGTGTTTGTGTGTGTATTTTCGGGTGTTTTTTTCGCAGTTTTTGTGGTGTGGGGATGGGGACTGATCAGTTCAGCTCGTTTTATTTTTTTTCTGTAATTTCGGTCCTCCGCGAGTCGCGAAAAATTTACCCTTCAAACTCCGCGAGTCGCGGAGTTTGTATTTTTTTTTTTAACATCTTATACTAATTAAAACAATTAAATAATTAATTTTAAAATTTTGTTTCCCTTGTTATTTAGGACGAGGTCGTTTCGGAACGATGTCCTAGTCCGTCCCTTGACAAAATTTTAAAATTTGTCTTTTTGTAGCGATTGTTTTAAAAGCTAAGATTTTTGGGTTTTTTTTAATGTTTTTGGCATATTTTAATTCAATAAGATTAAAAATAATGATAATAAAAGTTCTCGTCCCTCCCTCGGGTTAAGCAATTTCGGTTCAAAGACCTAGTCTTCAACTTACGACGAATTTTAAAAATCATATTTTTAACTTAGCAAAATAAAGTAAATTTTTGTTTTTAAATTCACACCAAACTTAAATTTAAAATGCATAAAATTAAAAATTCACACCAAACTTATATTATATTTTTGTTTTTATACATACAAACTTATATTAAAAAGATTAATTTTTCAAATATTTACAATTTTAAATATATTGATTTAAAAAGTTTACAATAATTTTTTTAATACTAATTTATTAATTTTAAAAACATGGTAAAAATAAAATTAAAAATCTTTTTGGTCTTTTATCCCACTTTAATCAATCAAATATTATCAAAAATATACGCCCCTCTTTTCGGTAAAGTAATTTCGGTTCCATGACCTAATTTAACTTATGACGAATTTTTGAAATATTTTGGATTGATTGATTAAAGATATTTATACCTTAAGAATAAACGTTAAATTCCGCAGTGATGTAATAAATTTTTGTATGATATCAATAATTTCGGTCGCCAAACCTAATTTTATTCAATACCAATTTAATACTTTATAGCGAAAAAATTAGCGTTTATTATCAAAAGGTTAAAAATAAAAATAAAAATAAAAACTGTACAGACTTACCTGTGAGATAGTATTCTTAGTGATATGATCTATCCCATTCATAAGATAGTCGTTTTAATTGATTTTCCATGGCTACATAGGCGTAACCTCGAGCATTCAGTGTTTTTTCTTCTAAACATATGAACGGTCCGTCTCTGCATAAAGTAACAAATTCGGTGTTTGAATAGGTTTGATTATTTGAACATTTACCTCCATGTGACCATTTTCCGCATTTGTGACATCTTTCTAGGTGCCGTACTCTTCTTTTCGCTGCGGATTTTGATTTTCCTTTACCAAATTGTAACTTATTATCTTCGCATCTGGATTCTTTTCTTACTCCGTCCAATCTTTCTCTGATTACTGATACTATTTCACTCGGAAGTGTGTCATTATTACGTTTAGTGATCAAAGCGTGTAGCATTAGACCATGGTTTAGTTCACAGAAAGTCTTCATTTCGTAAAAATCTAAAAAAATAAAAATTCAGAATGGGGGGAGAAGACTAGTTCTTTAGGGTCTGCTAGGGAAAGACCATTCGGGTTCCATTTTCGAGAACTACACGAAAATAGACAATCTAACTCTAACAGAAATACATAATATCCTTTAAAGACTTGATTCTCCCCACACTTAGTTAGCTGTGGTATGGAAATTGTGATTAACTTCGTTGTCGACTTCCATCGGACTATCTATGTAATGTTTAACTCTGCGACCATTAACTTTAAATTCAATTCCATTTGAGTTTATTAATTCTATCGTTCCGTATGGGAAAACTCTTTTGACTATGAATGGTCCAGACCATCTTGATTTCAATTTTTCAGGAAATAGCTTGAATCGTGAATTGAAAAAAAGAACTTTGTCTCCTTCTTTAAATTCTTTTGAACTTCTGATTCTTTTATCATGCCATTTCTTCGTTCTTTCCTTATAGATTAACGAATTTTCGTATGCTTCATGTCTTAATTCTTCTAATTCGTTTAATTGATTTAACCGTAGACGTCCAACTTCATGTAAATCAAGATTACATGTCTTCAAAGCCCAAAATGCTTTGTGTTCAATTTCTACTGGAAGATGACATGCTTTTCCATAAACAAGTCTAAAAGGTGTGGTTCCAATTGGAGTTTTGTAGGCTGTTCTAAAAGCCCAGAGTGCATCCTCCAATTTAATGGACCATTCCTTCGGATTTGATCCTACGGTTTTCTCTAGAATACGTTTTAAAGCTCGGTTGGTATTTTCAACTTGTCCACTTGTTTGTGGATGACATGCGGTGGAGATTTTATGAGTTACTCCATATCTTTTGAGAACTTTCTCAAGTTGATTGTTACATAAATGAGTACCCCGATCACTTATTAAAGCTTTCGGTGTTCCAAACCTCGCAAAAAGACGTTTTAAAAAATTGACTACAACTCGTGCATCGTTAGTTGGGAGAGCTTGTGCTTCCGCCCATTTAGATACATAATCAATGGCTACGAGAATATAGAGATTATTATGAGATTTTGGAAATGGACCCATAAAGTCAATACCCCAAATGTCAAATACTTCACATACTTGAATGACATTTTGTGGCATTTCATCACGTTGACTTATTTTTCCGGCCCTTAGACAAGCATCACAGGATTTGCAAAGAAGGTGTGTGTCTTTGTAAATTGTAGGCCAATAGAATCCAGCATCATAAACTTTTCTTGCTGTTAGTTGAGGCCCATAATGCCCTCCTGTTGGTCATGTGTGACAATGGTTTAAAATTTTACTAGCTTCATCTCCGAATACACATCGGCGTATTATTCTATCTGGACAACTTTTAAACAGATGTGGATCTTCCCAGAAATAGTGTTTTATATCACTGAAGAATTTCTTTCGTTTTGGTACGATAATCCTTTTTCAAGGAATCAACATACTAAGTAGTTTGCATAGTCTGCAAACCATGGAATTTCATTATAATCTATCTTCAATAGATATTCATCAGGAAAGTTGTCTTGTATGGCCGATTCATTTAGAACTTCTAATTCGGGATTTTCAAGACGAGAAAGATGATCAGCGGCGAGATTTTCTGCTCCTCTTTTATCTCGGATTTCAATATCGAACTCTTGTAAGAGTAAGATCCAACGGAGTAATCTTGGTTTGGCATCTTGTTTCGAAAATAGGTATCTAAGAGCAGAATGGTCGGTATAGACCACCGTTTTTGCTAGAACGAGATATGAACGAAATTTTTCAAAAGCAAAGACAATAGCAAGGAGTTATTTCTCAGTAGTTGTGTAATTCGTTTGTGCTCCTTGTAACGTCTTACTAGCATAATATATAGGTTGAAATCATTTTTCAATCCTTTGTCCTAAAATGGCTCCCATTGCAAAATCACTTGCATCGCACATAAGTTCAAACGGTAGATTCCAATTTGGTGTTATCATGATCGGCACATTAGTAAGTTTCTCTTTAAGAATATTAAAAGATTTGATGCATTCATCTGAAAAGATGAATGGAGCATCTTTTTCTAGGAGTTTATTCATAGGAGTGGCAATTTTAGAAAAATCTTTTATGAAACGTCGGTAAAAACCGGCATGCCCTAGAAAACTCCTAACTCCTCTAACATTGGTGGGATGTGGAAGTATATCAATTACATCTACTTTAGATCCATCCACTTCAATTCCTTCCTTTGAAATTTTATGACCAAGAACGATGCCTTCTTTAACCATGAAATGGCATTTCTCCCAATTAAGTACTAGATTTGATTGTTCGCATCTAATAAGCATTCGTTCTAGATTAACTAGACATGTTTCAAAAGTATCACCGAAGACTGAAAAGTCATCCATGAAAACTTCCATGCATTCTTCTATCATGTCGTGAAAAATCGCCATCATGCACCTTTGAAAGGTTGCAGGGGCGTTACAAAGTCCAAATGGCATGCGTTTGTAAGCAAAAGTACCATAAGGGCACGTGAACGTGGTTTTCTCTTGATCTTCGGGTGCTATTGGAATTTGAAAATATCCAGAAAAACCATCAAGAAAACAATAGTAACTATTTCCGGCTAATCTTTCCAACATTTGATCAATGAAAGGTAAGGGAAAGTGATCTTTTCTGGTGGCGTCATTTAATTTTCTATAATCAATACAAACACGCCATCCTGTTATAGTCCTAGTAGGAATAAGCTCATTTTTCTCATTTGTAATGACAGTCATGCCACCCTTCTTAGGCACGCATTGAACTGGGCTTACCCATGGACTATCAGAAATCGGATAAATTAAACCTGCATCTAGCAGTTTAATAATTTCTTTTTTAACAACATCTTACATATTAGGATTTAGTCTTCATTGGCGTTGCACATACGTTTTATGACCTTCTTCCATAAGGATTTTATGTGTGCAATACGAAGGACTTATTCCTTTAATATCATGAATCTTCCATGCAATGGCTGGTTTATGAGCTTTCAACACAGAAATGAGTTGAGATTTTTCATTTTCAGTAAGAGAAGACGATATTATTACAGGTAATTCAGATTCACCATGTAAATAAGCGTATTCCAAATGGTTTGGAAGTGGCTTTAACTCTAATGTTGGAGGTTCTTCTATCGATGATTTATATCGATATCTGTCTTCTTCTTTTAGCATTTGAATTTCTTCTGTTGTTGGTTCATATCCATTAGCTATTAGTGTAGCTAACATTTTAGCTTCATCAATTGGTTCAGTTCCTTCTCCTAAAGAACATTCTCCTGTTCCTTGTAATTCTGGAAATTCTTCTAACAATTCTGCATGTGAATCTATAGTTTGAATATAATAGCATGTATCATCTGCAGATTGCGGTTGTTGCATTGCTCTATCAACTGAAAAGGTAACACTCTCGTCCTCTATACTTAGGGTCAGTTTCTTACCAAACACGTCTATCATTGCTTTAGCCGTATTTAAGATTGGTCTTCCTAATATGAGAGGAACTTGAGAATCTTCTTCCATGTCCAGAACAACAAAATCTACTGGAAATACTAAAGTACCAACTTTAACTAGCATGTTCTGCATTATCTCTCTAGGATATTTTATTGATCGATCGGCTAGTTGTATACTTATTCTAGTTGGTTTCAATTCTCCAAGGTCTAGTTTAGTGTATAGTGAATACGGCATTAAATTTATACTAGCACCTAAGTCTGCTAATGCTTCTATTGAACTAAGACTACCCAGAAAACATGGAATTGTGAAACTTCCTGGATCAGATAATTTTTCTGGTATCTTATTCAACAGTACTGCAGAACAATTAGCATTCATAGTAACAGCCGAGAGTTCTTCCATTTTCTTTCTATTCGTGATTAGATCTTTCAAGAATTTAGCATATCTAGGCATTCCTGAAATCACATCAATGAGAGGAAAATTTACATTTATCTGTTTAAACATATCCAAGAATTTGGATTGCTCAGCTTCAAGTTTCTCTTTTTTCATTTTACTTGGGTAAGGAAGTGGTGGTTGGTATGGGTTAACATAAGGTTTAGCCTTAACTATCTTATCTTCATTAACCTTTTCAACTACCGGTTCTTTTTTCTTATCTTGATCAGGTTGTGGTTCTTGTGGAGTAGGAATAGCTTCATCAGAAGTTACAGGTATTTCAGGTGGTTTAAGTGTTGTACCACTTCTTGTGGTAATGGCTTTAGCTGTTTCATTCCGGGGGTTAGCATTTATATCAGTAGGTAAACTTCTTGGTTTTATTTCACCTATTAACCTTGCTAGGTTACTTACTTCTTGTTCCAAATTTTGAATAGAAGCTTGTTGATTTCTAAATGCTTGAGCATTTTGTTCATTAGTTTGTTTTTGAGATGTGAAAAACTGCATTTGAGTTTCAACTAGATTTGTCATCATATCTTCTAAATTCGGCTTTTTATCATCGGTTTGTGGTGGTTTGTTTTAAAAATTAGGTCTTTGATGGTTGTAAGTATTATTGGATACTTGTTGATTGCTAGGACCTTGTTGGTTATTGTATGGAATATTTCGGTTAGAGTTCTGGTTTTGATTGTAGATCGGTCTTGGCGGTTGATAATTATTCTGATAATTATTTCCAGGCCTTTGGTTTATGTATGAAATATTCTCTCTTTGTTCCATTGTTAATTCAATATTGAGACAATCTTTTGTCAAATGTGGTCCTCCACACTGCTCACAACTAATTCGTATTGAGTGGATATCTTTAGTCATCTTTTCCATTCGTCTCTCGACAGCATCTATCTTTGCGGAAATGGAATCTAAGTCATGGCTAGAATTGGCTCTAGCTGCTTTAGATGATCTAACGATATCTTTTTCTTGGTGCAACTCATGTGAGTGGGAAGCAGTGTTATCAATAATTTTATAAGCATCAGTTTCGGTTTTCTTCATAATGGAACCACCAGCTGCTATATCGATGTCTTTTCTTGTAGTGATGTCGCATCCTTGGTAGAATATTTGTACTATTTGACAGGTGTCTAAACCATGTTGCGGACATCCTCTTAATAACTTTTCAAATCGTGTCCATGCCTCATATAGAGTTTCATTCAGTTTCTGTGTGAACGTAACAATTTCTCCTTGAAGTCTTACGGCTTTAGATGCAGGAAAGAATTGTTTAAGAAATTTTTCAACTAAAACGTCCCATGTATCAATCGCCCCTTCAGGTAACGATTCCAACCAATCTTTGATTCTCCCTTTAAAGTCCAGGGAAATAACATGAGATATATCTGTTCATCCTCCACTTTTCTTATTTTAAATAATGTGCAGATCCTATTAAAGGTACGAAGATGTTCATTTGGATCTTCCTTCGGCGCACCACTAAATTGGCATTGATTAGTCACCATATGTAGAATTTGTCCTTTAATTTCATAATCTGACGCATTAATGTCTGGATGAGTAATTGCATGACCTTGGCCAGTGTGTTTAGCTCTCATTCGGTCTTCCATACTTAAAGGTTCCAGATTCTCCATAATTGAATTTGTTGAATCGGATTCACTAGAGGATTCTGATTTAATGGTTCGTTCCTCAACAATCTCTGTTTGAATGATTGGTGGTTCCGGAGGAAAAATTAATGGTTCAGGATCTATGAATTGTCCCTGAATATTCTCCGGATTCTCAATTGTGAGGTCGGGTTCAAAAAATGGATTATCGGAAATTTGAACTGGAGTACTTGGTTGACTGGATGACGATTCTAAAGAAAAATCAACGGCGGTAATATTAGCTAGATGTCTTGATCTACTTACAGGTGGTGAACGTACAAAAGGTGGTGAACGTCTTGCTCGGTGCATTCACTGAATATCCAATTAGTTTTTAAAAGGAAAGAAAAATTATATAAGTTATCCAATTAATAGACTTTTCTGATTTTGCCCACGTTTCGAATAGCCAAAAGATGCAGCAGAGGGGCAGGATTCGTTTGGTCTCAATATAATTGAGGACTGTTTGGCTCCAATAACCCGGTCCAAGTACAAATCCAACTATTACTACGAACCAGAAAATTTTGATGTCTATCAATTTAACCAATTAAAACAATTTTTCGTAATTTTAAGAAATATTAGATAAGAAGTAGAATAAAAATCTATGTCCTAAAAACTAGAATGGCGAGAAATAAGAAAGAAAAAGAGCGCGTCGAAAAAGGTCGAAAAAGAAAAAAAAATTGAAAAAGGCGTCGAAAAATGAAAGAAACAGATAATGACTATAAAACTTAAAAGCACTCGACTAACCCAACCTTATTACTATCACTAACTTAAAATTATAATCGCAAATTGAGATTACTAATTGGAATGATAATTGATACATAGGTAAAAGGCGTCGAAAAATATTAAAGCTTACAAGTAAAACTATATCCCAAATGACAATATCTTAAAAAGGTACTAAAACTTAAAAAGGCGTCGCGAAATTCTAAAGCACCTAAATCTTAGTCTAAAGAAAAAGCACTTAAGGAATTTTATGGCAAAGCCTAAAAATCTAGAAATAAAAATAACTATGGCAAAAATTGAGTTTAAAACTAAAAACTAGCGAAAAACACAAATATTACGCTAAAACAATTAAAAAGGGACAAAATATAAAAATATACTAAAAGTTGTAAAAAGTACAATTTTTATAAAAATATTATTTTTATATTATTTATTTTATAAAACTATTAATTTTATAATTTAATTAAACTAAATAAAACAAAATAAACTAATTAAAACTAAATATTATAATAAAAATACCCTAATTAGGATTTTTAATTATTAATAATAATAATTACACCTTAATTAATGCCTGCTTAGGGCTCTGTGTACCCGTGTCAGGGCTGCTCCGCGACTTGCGGTATTCCTGGCTCCAAACTCCGCGAGTCGCGGGGTTTCAAATTTCAGATTAGGTGAACTCGTTTGACAGGTTTCGACGTAATTATTTTTATTTTTTTTATTTTTCTGTTTTTAATTTAATTAATATATTTATATAATTTAAATAAAACTTATTTTTAAAAACTAAAATAGAAATAAAATACTTTATAATTTTATAAATAAAAATCTTAAAACTAGATTTATATATATATTTTTTCGGTTTTTTTTATGTTTTTAATAAAAACAAAATATTTAAATAAGACTTATATTTTTATAAAATAAAAATAAAGAAACTTTATAAAACTTAAATATTTAACAAACTCTTAAAAATATTTATATTTTTGTTTTTCTTTTTATATTTTCGAATATATAAAAACGTATTTTTACAAAAGCGTATTTTAATAAAAATAAACTAAAAATAAATTTTTTTTTTTTAATATTTAGCGTTGCGCTTTCGGCGTTTAAGTTCCCCGGCAGCGGCGCCAAAAATACTTGATGTTATGCGAGGTGTATATAAAATAGGTTATATTTTACAAGGAAATACTATTAAATACGATACAATTTTACACAAGATATTTATTTATTTATAGAATGGATATACTTAAACCTTGCTACAACACTTATAGGTAGTGTACCTAATCGTACAGTAGTGTAGTTTTTAGTAAGTCCGGTTCGTTCCACAGGGAATCTTTTAACAAAGCTTAACGCTATATTAGTTTTATTTTATAAAAATACAAATATATATATAAGTAATATTATTATTATAAAGGGGGGTTTTTACCATTTAATGACCGATTTGTCGATTTTAAAACTTTAGTCGCAGTTAAAACCAAATGTAAAATATTAAATAAATAAAAGACTTAATTTAAAGCGTAAAGTAAATAACGATAATGAAATTGCGATAAATAAAAGTGCGATAAAATAAAATTGCGATAATTAAAAAGTACGATAATTAAAAGTGTAATTAAATACAATAACAATAAATAAAAGTGCGATAATTAGAAGTGCAATTAAATATAAAATAAAGGAAATTAAATATGAAATAAAAGAATTATGCTTATTTAAACTTCCGTAATCATGATGTTTGACGTGTTGATTTTAATTTTATGCCCATGGGTTAATTGTCCTTTGTCCTGGATTATTTAATATGTCCGTCTGGTTTTTGTCCATAACAGTCCATCAGTCATAAATATAAAGTGCGAGTGTCCTCGTCAAATTATCCTTATACCCGAAGTTAAATATTCCAACTAACTGGGGACTTAAACTGTAAAAAGATTTTAATACTTTGTTTAATAATTACACCAGGTTATCGACTGCGTGTAACCCAAAGTTTTAATACTTTGTTAACAATTATGCCAAGTGTCCTTGTACATAATTTCACCCCTGTTTTAATAATTCTAGTGGCTATTAATCCATTCCCGTGTCCGGTTAAATGAACGATTATTCGTACATATAAATATCCCGCCCATCGTGTCCGATTGAGTGTATATGGTTATTTATAGGGACGTCCAATTGTAAATCTTTATATTAAAATTAACAAACTATCATTTAGTTAAACAAATATAAAGCCCATTAATAGCCCATAGTCTAATTTCCACAAGTGTCGTTCTTTTGTCCAAACCCCAATTATGGTACAAAGTCCAATTACCCAATTTTAGTAATTAGCCCAACATCATGATTACTTCGTTTTAAATAAGCATAATAATAACTTAGCTACGAGACATTAAATTAAAAAGGTTGAACATAACTTACAATGATTAAAAATAGCGTAGCGTTACACGGACAGAATTTCGACTTACACCCTTACAACATTCGCTAACATACCCTTATTATTAGAATTAAAATTAAAATTAAAATTAAAATATAAATATATATATATATATATATATATATATATATATATATATATATATATATATATATATATATATATATATATATATTACGTATATATTGAGAGAGAGATAGATTATATGATGATTTTTACGATCAAACTGCGTTTGCTTTTATAGGGATTTGAGTCCAGGGAAGCTCCACGACTCGCGGCATTTTTTGCCTTCAAACTCCGCGAGTCGCGGAGTTTGTTTTTACAGCTCACCCAGCTTTGGCTCTTTGTTTGCCGACGATTTTTAAATATATTATAATATATATATTAATTTTAAGAATTAATTATATATTATATTATATTCATGTGCATAGTTGACTTGTAATTTTTAGTCCGTTGCGTCGAGCGTTGAGAGTTGACTCTGGTCCCGGTTCCGGATTTTCGAACGTCCTTGCGTACAATTTAATATCTTGTACTTTGCGTTTTGAATCTTGTACTCTTGTAATTTCGAGACGTTTCTTATCAATAATTGGAACCTCTTTGATTGTCTTTTGTACTTTTGAGCTTTTTAGTCGTTTGCGTCTTCAATTCGTCGAATCTGCCTTTTGTCTTCACCTTTTATTATTTAAACGAATATCACTTGTAAATAGAACAATTGCAACTAAAAGCTTGTCTTTCTTGAGGAATAATGCTATGAAATATATGTTCATTTTTAACATTATCAGTAACAGCTCACATGATTTTGTTTTCTTGCTTGCCGACATTTATAATATATAATATAATATATATATTAATTTTAAGAATTAATTATATATTATATTATATTCATGTGCATAGTTGACTTGTAATTTTTAGTCCGTTGCGTCGAGCGTTAAGAGTTGACTTTGGTCCCGGTTCCGGATTTTCGAACGTCCTTCCGTATAATTTAATATCTTGTATTTTGCGTTTCGCGTCTTGTACTCTTGTAATTTTGAGACGTTTCTCATAAATAATTTGAACCACTTTGATTGTACTTTGTACTTTTGAGCTTTTTGGTCGTTTGCGTCTTCAATTCGTCGAATCTGTCTTTTAATCTTCACCTTTTATTATTTAAACGAATATTACTTGTAAATAGAACAATTGCAACTAAAAGCTTGTCTTTCTTGAGGGATAATGCTATTAAATATAAGTTCGTTTTTAGCATTATCAGATAGTTATGAAAATATCTTCAGAAATATCGAGGATATTTATAATGAAAGATACGATGATATCTTAGAATTTCTAATATCGAAGGATGATGAAGAAGATTTGTCCATAAAGATTTAGAGTCAGGAGCAAGGTATTCGTTATTGACTTCAGCAAATACTGAATCATTTGGATTCCTTGAAGGCAGGTTTAGTCTTTGTGATTTGTCCACAGCCTCCTTCATGGTTTGCTCAATCCGTTTTCCAGTTCCCACTTTTATGAGCTTTGCCAACATACTATTTTATCATCAAACTTTCGAATGTTAACGTCGTTTACATTTTTTGCTGCTTCATCAGCTTTTTCAACATTCAGAGTATTGATTCGTAGACTGGTTGCTTTTTAGAATTTCAGAATAAAATCTCATAATTCTAAGAGATGAATGTTATATGTATACATATGATGTTCTAGTACAGTTTTAAATTTAAAGTATGACATCTGAAAGATGTAAGAATCTAAGAGTGATGTTTTCTATAACAACCCTCACATTTCCATACTTGAATTGACTAATTTGCCCCTAGGGTTGTTATCCATACTTAATATATGATTAAATTCGACGTTGATTAAATATATTTTTTTGTTTTTTTTTTGTCGACACGTTTTGTTAACTAAAGTTTATACTAATTATATAAAATAACTTTAGTTAATATTAATATTAATGTGTATTATATATAAAACTATATGTAACATAATTATTAATTAAATGATAAGTTATTTTAATCATTATTTATATTTTTAGCTTATAAAAAAAAGAAATAAGATTTTTTTTATATAAATTAAATAATGAGCCCATGAATTTTGACTAAATATTTTCAAAGACAAAACATATTAAAAATATTTTTAACATGTTTTCTTTTTTTGTCAAAATTGGCACCTTTATTTTATTTATATTTTTTCGTTTCACTAACCATTTTTTTTCTATAAATATTCACTTCCATTTCATAAAAACTTGTATCAAATCTTTGGAAAAACTCTCTCAAAAACTTGGGAAACTACTTGAGGTATTTTCTATATCTTTTTTATCGAATTTCTTTTATTTTTTGTATATTCTTTATAAATTCGAAATTAATATATATAAATTATGTTTAGATGTTATAATTAGTATTATAAGTATTATGATGTATAATAATAATTTTGATAATTTATGGAATATTATTTATAATTAAATATGAATTATGTAGTATTTAAATGTAAAAACAATGTAAAATTCGTAATAAATATTTTTAAAGAAAAATAAAATATATATAATTTTTTTGAGTTTATAAAACTTATATATATTTGAAAAAAATTATAAAATAATTACTTGGGTCGAATTGGTAATTATTATATAATTAAACTCTATTATTATATAATTCAAAAGTAAATTAAGAATAAATATAAAATAATAAAAATATTTTTTAAATAATTTTTTCTACAGGTTATTAGACTGATAGAAACTTATAAAAATTATAAAAATAATTGTTTGGGTTTATTTAGTAATTATGTAGAATTAAACTTTTTTGTGAATAAATTAAGGGTAAAAACAAAAATAAATACAAAATATAATAAAAATGTTTTCTTAAATTTTTCTACTAATCTATATGATTAACTAAGATTATAAAAATTATGTATATAATTTTTAGATATTTAATTAAGTATTTAGACATTTTTGGATAATGTTTGATTAATAAAACACTATTATCTTTGAAGTAATTTAGGTGTTTATTTAAAGGTAATTATATTTAATATATATAATACATACTAAGGTATAATAACTAAATATTAAATAATATTTAGGTTATGTTATCATTATTAAGTACATTAATAATTCGTTGTGTATATACACCTATAACGCGAAGGTTATAATTAAAGATAGCGTACAAAGACTACAAACATCACCGCTACTTATGGCCTAGTGTGATCCTTGTTACCATTATGGGACGCTTGTGGATCTCGAATGCCAAGACTTAGATTCTGGTCAAGAGATCCTGGGCCGCTCGGTAACAATAGATCATTCGAGTGACTTGCATGTTAGCAATGAAGTTTGGGCGAGATTGTACAATGTCTTTGTTGAGGATTATAACCCGAACATTCTTAAACTAGAAGCTTACTATAAGTGGAAGCTTTCCATAAATAGTAGGTTTCCAAAAATAGAAACTTTTGAGAAATAGGAACTTTTCTCGAAAACCGTCACTGTTAATATAGTTGCTATATTAATAAACAAACTTTATGTCTGTTAGACATTAACTAATCAAAGATTATATCTCTAGGTTAAGATCTCCGATCACTTACTCCGTTCATTCTTCTTTGCGTGGAATAACTTACTTGCTACTAAGGTGAACTTCATAGCCCCACTTTTTTACTGTATCATAACTGTTTTTATAACTTTTGGGGTGAGACACATGCTTGCTTTTAAAGTGTTTTACGCTTAGACACAAGTACTCAATTGTTAACTATGTTGTCATGCTTTGATTCATGCTAAATCCCTACCGTAATATCGTTAATTGCTACATTTAAATGCAAACTTAATTATTGTGAATAGATCTCTTGAGAGTAACATCTCTAACCATTTGACTGCTGGTCTTTGGTTACATAATAATGATTCCACGACACTGACAGTACAAGGTGTCATTGGGTAAACTTGTTTAGTAGCGATATTACAAACTGCAGCAACACTTTTAGATTGATATATCTATATTGATCAACTTTAAACTAAATCTTGTGGTCTAAAACTTTGGATATTATTTATAAACCTGTGAATTTCACTCAACCATTTTGGTTGACACTTTAAGCATGTTTTATCTCAGGTGATGATTGAGCTAGCTGTTTGCAACTTTATGATGATAGATTTGATGCTTGCATGGAGTCCACATCGCATATTATATTTTAGTTCATAAACATTTATTTTACATTTTAATAATAATGTAAATATTTATTACTGCTTACGCTGTTTTATTAACAAAGGTTTTATTTAAAAAGTCACATATAGAGTCGTTCTCGTTTATACAACTGTGTTATAATATGATTGGTCACAATTACCCCTGGTCCATTTTGGGGGTGTGACAGATTAGTATCAGAGCAGGCTGTTGTAGAGAACCAGGATTGCATTTTAAATGTGCCTTATACAATTAGGTACCTTAGCAATGTAGGACTACAACTTTCCTTGACTATAGTGCCTTTAATTGTTGCCTTTAACTGTTAAATACTACACTATACTTTAGAAACTTTACTTATCTTGGAATGCCGAGCCAATCTAAGAACTCTGCTCATTCTCCTAAGTACTATTCAATTCCACCACCACATTTAAATGCGACACCGTTCTCGACATTCCTATGTCATCTATCATGGTTTTGTGTATTACATATGTATTACATGAAATATTATCCATGAATTTTGAAACTCTTATATTTGTTACTATTCATACTCAAACGTATATAACCTCCTTGTTATATCACGTACCTATATGCTTTATGCCTTCATGCATCGGTTTGCGAACTGGAAAATGTCATTGAGTTATTGAGAATCTCAAAGACATTATAATGTCATCACTACTCATATTCATTACTTTTAAATCTTTGATTTCTCGTTATTTTTTATCATTGAATTTTCTTGACGGATGGCGTCTACGAAACTCTAGAAAGGAAGGGTTTGGATTACCGATTTAAAGAATCCTATAGCTCAAGCCCCTAGACCTGAATAGGCCATTACAAATTGAAAGTCTTTAATCCTTATCTGATTACATACTTATCATTTTTAATCTAGATACGTCATACTGCAATTATTGCATAAATGGAGTATAGACAAATCATATCTTATCATATCTATCCCAATAAACTTTGTTTAACACTTTTCCTAAATTTTCTCCGTAAATTACGGAAATCTTTTTGCTACATATATGTATTCAAGGGGACGAATATATCATTCAGTTTTCAACACCCACTCGTATCAAAAACCCTAATTCCAATCACATAAGATGGATTTCTCACTTGATTCCTCGAACTCCTCGAGCTCCAATGGCAGCGTAACCGGAACAAACGAACCAATTAGCCATCATCTATTTTGGATGAATTGGGGATGGGTTCGTAGTCTACTTAATCAATGGAGAAGTGAAGTAGGTGATCCTTTTCACCCACCACATTCACCCTCATTTCCAGGATATCTCGTCACAAGTATATAATATCTAAAATTCTAGATCTTATTCATCCCCTTGTCCGAACCTCCAATCATCCCGAAATAATAGAAGAAGTCAATGAGCTTCGCGCTCGAGTAGTGGATTTAGAAAATATGGTGCAAAACCTACGAGCACCAGCAGCATAACCAGCACCAGCAGTACCATCAGCATCACCACCAACAGCATCAGCTTCACCAACAACAACATCAGCATCCCACGTCTCAACATCATAATCGGTACCTCAAACATCGACATCATACGCCCATAGATACCAAGGAATATTTGTAATAATGAGTTAAGATGTATTGACTCATTCTTCCTGAAGAATTATATATGTATACTTTATATATATATGGTTTGGAACAATAATAAATCTTTTCGTACTAAGCTATTACGTGTGAATCTTAACTAGTATGTACTACTTGGTTAATTCATATCACTAATATGCTATGATGTACATCCTTCGTTAAAGACTTAACAATCGTTAATCACTGCTTCAGCACAATAAACTCCATTTCATAATAAATCAAGTGTATTATTCAAATACATGTTTGATTTTACACTTCCATTTTCGATGTACTCGAAACTTTTTAGAAAACATTATTCGTGTATTGTGAATTTCACAAGAATTCCACGGGCACCAACATCATATACCGAGGTATATCAATAACAATGAACGATGAAGTATTGATTCATAACTCCATTAAAAAAATATTCCGCGACGATTATGTAATCTCTCAAGTTTTGAAGATTATTTATTCTCGTTCCAACCGCAAATCAAATGAGTTTAATATTATATTAACTCATTAAATCTATATTATATTTGAAGAATACATATATGAACGTATATCTCCATAAAGATTGTAATTAAAGTTCTTTTGTACAAACTATTAATTGTGAAAATATTTTAACGGGTAGGTAATACCCGAGAAATATTTATATCTCACATTAATATGTTGCATTGTACATTCTTCAATTCTGATTCAATAATCATTAACTATACTACTTACGTTCACTAAAGAACAACCATTTTCATACAAATTCAATTACATATTCTGATTTTGACATATCAGAATCCAAGTAAAGCTTTAGCAGGTGTTATATTCCTAAAGATTACTAAACTCATATATATATATATATATATATATATATATATATATATATATATATATATATATATATATATATATATATATATATATATATATATATATATATATTCATTCGTATTCTGTGATGAATTATCACGTCAAACCACCGAAATTAGAACCATTGATGGTTACATCCTATGCTTAAACACTTCAAATTCAAAATTCTTGAAAACACCTTGGATTGATAATCAATGATTCAGATTCGTTAACTTTGAGAATGCTGACGAAGCAGCAAAAGCTATTGATGGTCTTAATGGCCAAAAGTTTGATGATAAAGAATGACGTATTGAAAATGCTCAGATTTGGAACCGAAAAATGGATTGAGCTAACCATGAAGGAGACCAAGGACAAATACAAGGACCAAACCCTATATTCAAAGAATCCAGGTAATTCTGGATCCGATGAAATCTTTAGAGAATATCTTGCTCCGAAGTCATGTTAAAAGCTTGCGGAAAATTTTTCTTCATCAACTTTCGAACTTATAAATTCCAAAATATCTTCGATATTTCTGAAGATATTTTCATAAATATTCTCGTCCGAAATTATATACCTCTTCGTGCTATCTGTATTACATTATATTGGAAATTTCTGTAAAATCTAAGTATAAATTATGAATGAATTCTGGAGAAGTGTTGGGAATTGAAGCATGAGTTAGTATAATATAATGACGTCGGGCCAACGTGATTATATTACAGTAAGTCATGCTGAGTTTCTAATGGGACGTGATAAAGGTTCACAGATCATACCCTCATCATGAACCATGTTACATAACTCTTTTATTCTATTTAACCTCTAAACATATCAAGAAAATATTTTTCTTGATGATTCGGTCTTTTCCGGATATTTTGGTAATTTGACAAATCAAATCGTGCTATTACCTTTCCTTTCTGCTTTGTATATTATGATCATTCGAAACTTCATACCTACGAATTCTGGATCATTATTTGCTTGACTTGAAGTCGGGAAGGAAAAACAAAAGCACGGAGCTCCGACATATAAGGGAAAATATAAAGCCCGATAACAACACGGAAATTACAAACCGTGTATATCAATTCGTATTGCAACGTAAAGACATGGGAGAATTAAAAATATTATAACCCCAAGGGAATAGTAGAAGAAAACAAATTCCTCTGGTGGTAAATGAAAAAGAAGAATGACTGTATATATGGTCAATATAAGGATCAATACGGGATTGAGCATATTAACAAATCTTTTGAAAGTATGAATTGAGGAAGAAAGTATAGAAGTGGTGAAGATAATGAGACGGAAGAAGCTAATTTATAGCAAAATTCCAAACACAACAATCGAGGTAATTCACCGTATTTAATCAAAGAAATCCCAAAATTCCTTAATTACCGGAGAATCAAATCTTATAAAGATTATGAAGATTTCTTTAAGTCCCTTGAATTCCGAAAATCAACTTTAGCTATGTCAAAAGTTAAGACGAACATTTATTAACCTCATTTCACTTTTTTTACGATAGCTTCACTCACACTCTTCACGTAATCGAATTGTTTTAATACTCTATAGTGATAAAACTCTATTTTCCAACTCATATATGTCATGAAAACATACTTATTGTCAACCATGACGATCTCTGTCAAATTTCGGGACGAAATTTCTTTAACGGGTAGGTACTATAACAACCCTCACATTTTCATACTTGAATTGACTAATTTGCCTCTAGGGTTGTTATCCATACTTAATATATGATTAAATTTGACGTTGATTAAATATTTATTTTTTTGTTTTTTTTGTCGACACGTTTTGTTAACTAAAGTTTATACTAATTATATAAAATAACTTTAGTTAATACTAATATTAATGTGTATTATATATAAAACTATATGTAACATAATTATTAATTAAATGATAAGTTATTTTAATCATTATTTATATTTTTAGCTTATAAAAAAACAAATAAGATTTTTTTATATATAAATTAAATAATTGGTCCATGAATTTTGACTAAATATTTTCAAAGACAAAACATATTAAAAATATTTTTAACATGTTTTCTTTTTTTTGTCAAAATTAGCACCTTTATTTTATTTATATTTTTTTATTTTCACCAACTATTTTTTTCCTATAAATACCCACTTCAATTTCATAAAAACTTGTATCAAATCTTTGGAAAAACTCTCTCACAAACTTGGGAAATTTCTTGAGGTATTTTCTATATTTTTTTATCGGATTACTTTTTTTGTATATTCTTTATAAATTTGAAATTAATATATATAAATTATATTTATATTTTATAATTAGTATTATAAGTATTATGATGTATAAAAATAATTTTGATAATTTATGGAATATTATTTATAATTAAATATGAATTATGTAGTATTTAAACGTAAAAATAATGTAAAATTTGTAATAAATATTTTTAACAAAAAATAAAATATATATAATTTTTTTGAGTTTATAAAACTTATATAAATCTGAAAAAATTATAAAAATAATACTTGGGTTGAATTGGTAATTATTATATAATTAAACTCTATTATTATGTAATTCAAAGGTAAATTAAGAATAAATATAAAATAATAAAAATATTTTTTTAAATATTTTTTGTACAGGTTATTAGACTGATAGAAACTTATAAAAATTATAAAAATAATTTTTTAGGTTTATTTATTAATTATGTAGAATTAAACTTGTTTTGTGAATAAATTAAGGGTAAAAACAAAAATAAATACAAAATATAATAAAAATGTTTTCTTAAATTTTTCTACTAATCTATATTATTAACTAAGACTATAAAAATTATGTATATAATTTTTAGATATTTAATTAAGTATTTAGGCATTTTTGGATAATGTTTGATTAATAAAACACTATTATCTTTGAAGTAATTTAGGTATTTATTTAAAGGTAATTATATTTGATTTATATAAGACATACTAAGGTATAATAACTAAATATTAAATAATATTTAGGTTATGCTATCATTATTAAGTACATTAATAATTCGTTGTGTGTATACACCTATAACGCGAAGGTTATAATTAAAGATATCGTACAAAGACTACAAACATCACCGCTACTTGTGGCCTAGGGTGATCCTTGTTACCATTATGGGACGCTTGTGGATCTCGAATGCCAAGACTTAGATTCTGGTCAAGAGATCCTGGGCCGCTCGGTAACAATAGATCATTCGAGTGACTTGCATGTTAGCAATGAAGTTTGGGCGAGATTATACAACGTCTTTGTTGAGGATTATAACCCGAACATTCCTAAACTAGAAGCTTACTATAAGTGGAAGCTTTCCATAAATAGTAGGTTTCCAAAAATAGAAACTTTTGAGAAATAGGAACTTTTCTCGAAAACCATCACTGTTAATATAGTTGCTATATTAATAAACAAACTTTATGTCTGTTAGACATTAACTAATCAAAGATTATATCTCTAGGTTAAGATCTCCGATCACTTACTCCGTTCATTCTTCTTTGCGTGGAATAACTTACTTGCTACTAAGGTGAACTTCATAGCCCCACCTTTTACTGTTTCATAACTGTTTTTATAACTTTTGGGGTGAGACACATGCTTGCTTTTAAACTGTTTCACGCTTAGACACAAGTACTCAATTGTTAACTATGCTGTCATGCTTTGATTCATGCTAAATCCCTACCGTAATATCGTTAATTGCTACGTTTAAATGCAAACTTAATTATTGTGAATAGATCTATTGAGAGTAACGTCTCTAACCATTTGACAGCTGGTCTTTGGTTACATAATAATGATTCCACGACACTGACAGTACAAGGTGTCATAGGATAAACTTGTTTAATAGCGATATTACAAACTGCATCAACACTTTTAGATTGATATATCTATATTGATCAACTTTAAACTAAATCTTGTGGTCTAAAACTTTGGATATTATTTATAAACCTGTGAATTTCACTCAACCTTTTTGGTTGACACTTTAAGCATGTTTTGTCTCAGGTGATGATTGAGCTAGCTGTTTGCAACTTTGTGATGATAGATTTGATGCTTGCATGGAGTCCACATCGCATATTATATTTTAGTTCATAAACATTTATTTTACATTTTAATAATAATGTAAACATTTATTACTGCTTCTACTGTTTTATTAACAAAGGTTTTATTTAAAAAGTCTCATATAGAGTCTTTCTCGTTTATACAACTGTGTTATGATATGATTGGTCACAATTACCCTTAGTCCATTTTGGGGGTGTGACATTTTCTGTTAAATCTTGGCTTGAATTCTGATTTTTTAAAATCAGAATATGTAATCAAATTTGGATGCGAATGGTTGTTTTGATTTCTAGGAAAGAATGTATATCGTTGTGAAAGTAGTGAGTATAGTTGATGATTTGCTGAATCAGAATCGAAGAATGTAACATATTAATTATGAATTTATATATCTTTCGGGTATTACCTTTCTGTTAAAAGTTTCACAAGTAATATTTTGTACTAGAAAATTTTATTACAGTCTTTATGAAAAAATATATATGTATATTTTCTTGAGATGTAATACAGATTTAATGAGTTAATATCATATTAAGCTCATTTGATTTTTGACTGGATTAGAAATGAATAATCTCTAAAACATTAAAGATTTCTTAATCTTCGCCGAGTATTTCACTAATGTAATCAATACTTCGTTATTGTGACAACCCGGAAATTTCCAACCAAATTTAAACTTTAATCTTTATATGTTTCCGACACGATAAGCAATATTTGTTAAGTTAAATTTCAAGAATTTTAAACTATGTTCATACATTCATTCAACCTCGACCAAGTTCCAATGATTCACGAACCAATAAACGAATATGATTATATATGCATATGTGTATATATTATAACTTGAAATGTAAACAAAAATATTAGATTAAATACTTTATATGATTGTATCTGTTTCAAAATGTTTATCAATGGAATTAGAAGATAAGATCAAATGATCGAATTATCAGATATATTGAATTATGATTACAAGTCTTCGTTGAAAGGCCCACGTTGATTTGAGAAATCTTTCCATTTGAACAATATTCGGAAAATGGTAAAGTGATTTATAAATAAGAATAAATTGTGAATCATTGAGAACTAGACAAAGGATAGTGGAAGATTGAGTCTTTATTGATCTATTTAGTTTCAAACGTACAAAAACGTTTTCAGTTTAAAAAGAACTTTATTATTAAAACGTATATAAATATCTAGAACCACTTTTGACAACTCATTACTTAACTAGTATGATAAAGATAACGATATTTATATTTTATTTTATTAAGTATATATAACGATTTAAATTAATATTATATATATTTATACGCGTATTATACGTACATAGTTTTATACTTTTACTATACTTAAACTTTACTTTTACTTTATTTTTACTTTACTTTAACTTTAATAATTCACTTTAATAATTCATACTTTAATAATTCACTTTAATAATTCATACTTTAATAATTTACTTTAATAATTCATACTTTAATAATTCACTTTAATAATTCACTTTAAAAATTCATACTTTAATAATTCAATTTAATAATTCAAAAATCTATTATAAATAGAATTTAATAGGTTTCATTATTTCATAGAAACTTGAAAATATTTTTCTCTAAACTCTCTCAATCGATTTACATATATATATTTACTCCGTATTATTTCAAGATATTATTAGTATACATAAAATATTACGACGGAGTGCTGTCCGAGTGATTTCGAAGTTGTTTTTCGAGTGGGATAGGATTAAGGAAATTATGGGTTATAGCTATGGAGGTGATTGAGTATGGTTCATGGGTATGCTCGTGAGGTCAATATAGTATTTATCATTTCCGTTGCGTCTACGTACCTTTCCTGCAATATTGAATCTCAATATTGATACGTGAGTACTCATAATTTAACTTTTACATACTAATAGTGTATCCCTGACTAGTGCTCGAGTATTTAGGATTATGCATGCTTGTACTTTTGATATTGCCCTTAGACAGGTTAGGTTGAATCTTGAATTAGTTACACTTGCGGTTGAGATAAGGTATAAGATATGCATGTCCTTGGAAAGCTATCGAAAAATTAAGAACTTTTCCTTTAGATATCGAATGGTTTCGATGAACAGATTAGAAGTTATAATCAATTGAATTTTTGATATTTTTATTAAAAAATGATTATTATTATCGTCATTTTTATCGTCGTTCTAGTTTTATCTTATTATTATCATTATTATTATCTTTATCAATAAAAGGAATTTATCATTAAAAAATGTTATTTTTATTTTATTTTATTATTACTATCGTTATTATCGTTAAAGTTATAATTAGTATTATTATTATTATCCAATTATTATTATTATTATTATTATTATTATTATTATTATTATTATTATTATTATTATTATTGGTATTATTATTATTATTATTATTATCATTATTAATATATATCATTATTTAAAAATGGTTATTGTTATTGTTATTATTATTATTACTATATTATCATTAAGATACTTATTAGTATTATCGTTAATAATGTCATAGTAACTATCATTATTAATATTAGTGTAATTAAAACAAATATTTGTAACACCTAATTATTTTGATTACTATTATTATCATTATTATGAACACGATATAAAAGACGATTAAAAGCTATTAAACGAAACGATTAAGAAATAATGGGTAAGAGTATCATGATGAAATTAAAATATTTTATGATATTGATTTAGATAAAATTATCATTCTTATTATTTTTATCATTACTATTATTATTAAAAGTATCGTTAGTATTAAAACTATTATTTTAACAAAAATTATCATTTTAATAGAAATGTCATTGTTACTATAAAATATCATTATTATTATTATTTTAAATAGAATTATTATTTTAAAGATAATATTAAAAATTATTGTAAATATTAAAGTTATCATAATTAGAATTATCATTTTATCATAATGTCATCTTGGTAATTATAAATATTGATATTTTTATAATAATAATTATTATTACAAAATAATACAACTTTTACTTACTAACATTATAGATATTATTTTATCAAATAAATATGTGATACAAACATATTTTACTATGTGTAATAACTTACTTTAATAATACCTATCATATTATCTTTATGATATTAAATGAACCCTATAAATTTTATTACTTAATATATATAAAAGTATATTTTATTATATAAATTTAATATAAAACTTTATTTATTAATAAATAAATTATATTATTTACTCTATTAAATCTTTTAAAAATATTTAAAAATATAAAACGACGATATTTAAACTATATATTAATCATGTATAGATTTTTGGAAATTATTTTGAGTCAAATTTACTTTTGTTGACTTTTGCATATTAGTCTCGAGCATTAGGATTGTGGTACACTATGACTTGACCTAATTTGTTAGACAAATATTGACCAACACATAAATATATATAATTAATTTAGGTTTGTGAATTCGAGGCCAACCTTGCACTTGTTAAATGACGTTATATGTATTTTTACTACGAAATACAGTATGGTGAGTTTCATTTACCTTTTTACCGTTTATATTTTTGGGACTGAGAATACATGCGCTTTTATAAATGTTTGACGAAATAGACACAAGTAATTGAAACTACATTCTATGGTTGAATTATCAAAATCGAATATGTCCCTTTTTATTAAAGTCTGGTAATCTAAGAATTAGGGAACAGACACCCTAATTGACGCGAATCCTAAAGATAGATCTATTGGGCCTAACAAACTCCATCCAAAGTACCGGATGCTTTAGTACTTCGAAATGTATATCATGTCCGAAGGAGGATCCCGGAATGATAGGGGATATTCTTATATGTATCTAGTTAATGTCGATTACCAGGTGTTCACCATATGAATGATTATTTTTGTCTCTATGCATGGGACGTATATTTATGAGAACTGGAAATGAAATTCTTGTGGTCTATTAAAATGATGGAAATAAATGATTATGATAAACTAATGAACTCACCAACCTTTTGGTTGACACTTTAAAGCATGTTTATTCTCAGGTGTTAAAGAAATCTTCCGCTGTGCATTTGCTCATTTTAAAGATATTACTTGGAGTCTTTCATAGCATATTTCGAAGGACGTTGCATTCGAGTCATTGAGTTCATCAAAGATTATTATTAAATCAATTTATAGTTGGATAGTGGATATTATGAAATGGTATGCATGCCTGTCAATTTTTGACGTAAAGAAAGATTGTCTTTTAAAAACGAATGCAATGTTTGTATAATGTATCATATAGAGGTCAAATACCTCGTAATGTAATCAACTATTGTGAATCGTTTATAATGTATATGAACGGGTCCTTTCAGTTGGTATCAGAGCGGTGGTCTTAGCGAACCAGGTCTGCATTAGTGTGTCTAACTGATAAGTCGATAGGATGCATTAGTGAGTCTGGACTTCGACCGTGTCTGCATGTCAAAAGTTTTGCTTATCATTTTGTGTCGAATATTAACTACTTATCTTCCTCAGGAAATTACCTGCTTATCATTTTTAGTCTAAGACATGTCTTGCTGCATTGATTGCATGAATAGTGTATAGACAAAAATTTATATCTTAGCATATCTGCTAAATCATAACTTATCGTATCTGTTACTTTAAACTTTGCCTGACATATCCCGCAAAGTCCTCTGTAATCTACGAAATCTTTTGATATATATATATATATATATATATATATATATATATATATATATATATATATATATATATATATATATATATATATATATATATATATATATATATATATATATATATATATATATATATATATATATTCTATGTAATTAGAATACCATCTGTTAGCCAAAATCATTTCATATCGAAAAAAAAATCCTTTATCTAATCGTACGAAATGGAATTCGTCATCAGTTCAAGTCACTCAGATTCCGAAATGGAATCCCATTCAAGCTCCGAAAGCAGTGTGACCGGAATAGATCAACCAATCAGTCATCACCTATTCTGGATGAATTGGGGATGGGTTCGTAGCCTCCTCAATCATTAGAGACAAGAAGAAGGTAATCCCTTCCATCCACCACATTGCCCTCTTGACGAAGAACCTGAAGCACTTACCGATGAACCTGTCTGAAATACCATGTTCTCGCTCATTTCCAGAGTATATCGTCACGATTATATATTACATCAAATTTTAGATTTTATTTATTCGCTCGTCCGAACTGACAATCACCCCGGTGTAATAGAAGAAGTCAACGAGCTTCGCGCTCGGGTAGTGGCTTTGGAGAATATGGTGCACAGATTACAAACACCAGCAGCAGCATCAGCAGCATAACCAGTACCACCATCATCAACGCCAACAGTACCATTACCACCTCCAACCACAACCGCGTCGTAAACCTCAACTTCACAATCTGTCCCACGAGCATCAACGTCATACGCACCATAGATACCAAGGAGTACCAACAACAATAACTGACGAAGTATTAATTCATAACTTCATTGGAGAAACATTCCGCGGCGATTATGTAATCTCTAAAGTCTTAGAGATTATCTAATCTAGCCCTAACCATAAATCAGTTAAGCGAACCAAAATGATAGAAGGAAGAGTAGAAACCCTGACAAAAATAGTGTGTGATTAACAAGCTAAACTTGCTTTACCAACAGCATCAACAGTACCGTCAGCGTTACCAGCATCGTCAGTACAGTCAACATCCGAATCAACAACACCGATAACATCACAAACTCCGTCAGTTCAAGAATCACCGTGGACATCATTACGAATCAATAACGTGTATATTGTATCAACGAATTATGAAGAATTAACTCATTCCCTCTGAAGAAATTATATGTATATATATATATATATATATATATATATATATATATATATATATATATATATATATATATATATATATTGAAATAAATCTTTCCGTGCTAAGCTATTGTGTGTGAATCTTAACTACTCGGTTAACTCATATTACAAATATGCAATAATGTACGTCCTTCGGCCGCAACTTAACCAGCGTTAACTACAATCTCTGTTGCAATTCAACAAATTCCAATTCATAATAAATCAAGTATATATTTGATTTTACACTTTCATCATCGATGTACCCGAAACTTTTCAGATAACATCATTCGTACTTTGCGAAATTCACAAGAATTTCACGAACCGAACATCATACATCAACAAATAACGAAGTATTGATTCATAATTTCAATGTCATTAAAGAAATACTCCGTAAAAGTTATGTACTTTTTAAAGCCTTTAGGGATTATTCAATTCTAGTTTCAACCGTAAATCAAATGAGTTTAATTTAACATTAACTCATTAAATCTATGTTACATCTGAAGAAAATATACATATATATATATTTTCATAAAGACTGTAATAAAATTCTTTTGTACAAAATATTAATTGTGAAATTTTTTTTTTAACGGGTAGGTAATACCCGAGAGATATATAAATTCACAAATAATATGTTACATTCTTCGAATCTGATTCAGCAAATCATCCATTATACTCCCTACTTTCACAACAATATACATTCTTTTATAGAAATTAAAACAACCATACTCATTCAAAATTTAATTACATATTCTGATTTTGAAATCTCAAAATTCAACTCGAGATATGACCAAAATCATCACTCTTAGATCCTTACATCTTTCACAAGCTATATTTTGACTTCAAAACTGTGTTAGAACATCAAATGTATGTTAACGATTACAATCTGTTTTCAAACCCTTCGAAAATTTCTGAAGACACTTCGAATGATGAGCAATCGAGATGATGATCCAACCACATGTTACCCACAGTTATGTACCCGAAAAAAAACTCTTGAAACCAAAGTAAAAGTTTAAACAACGTATCCGCGTCAGATTCTTTGGCATTTATTAACAAAAATAACTTTGCGACTCCTATTCAAAGTAGCCAATTTTGTCACAGCTCCAGCAAGTCAACTTCGACTTTTCAGTCAGACTAACTTTATTATAATCTTGAGATATACACCATCGTTACCAGGGAACCTTTTACATTCCACCACATTATTAGCAGATGTACCAACAACTTCATTACCCTTTGACTTTAGCCTCTCCAAAAAGTCATTAAAATTATTTATTGAAACCCCATCATTTACTCATTCGCATCTTGTAATGAGAATTGCCATACGAATCATTGGGAATTAGCAATCAGTATTTTGAAATCTCGCAGCATGTCTACGCCAACAGTTATATGTGTATATATAACGTCTATCTTCTGGACTTAATTTGAATGTGAAGTTTCTGAAAAACACTCCGAACTACGAATTGGTTCTCCGAAAATGAAAAAAAAATGCTGATGAAGCAGCAAAAACTATAAACAACTTTAAACGGTAAAAGCAGGATGATAATGATGAAGTGTGCTGGCAAAGCGCAGAAAAAGAGAAGTTTTGGAACTGGAAAACGGATTGAGCAAAGTAGGAAGGAGGCTGTGGACAAATTACAAAGACTGAACCTGACTTCAAAGGATCCAAATGATTCAGTACCTACTGAAGTCATTAACGAATACCTTGCTCCTGACTCTAAACCCCTGCGGACAATATTCTTCATCATCCTCTGATATTAGAAATTCTAAAATATCATCATATCTTTCATTATAAATATCCTCCATATTTCTGAAGATATTTTCTTAATTTTTCTTATTTGAAATCATTTACCTCTTCGCGCTATCTATATTACATCATAAAAGAAACTATTTTAGTTTCTAAATTCTGAAACATTTAAGTTTAAAATAGGAATATTTTGAAGTAGTGTTGGGAACTGAAGCATGAATTAGTATAATATAATGACACTTGATCAACGTGATTATATTACAGTAAGTCATGCTGAGTTTCTAAATGGAATGTGATGATTCACAGATCATAACATCATCATGTGCCATGTTATACGACTCTTGTATTCTATTTAACCTCTAAAATATCAAGAAAATATTTCTTGATGATTCGACCTTTTCCAAGGTATTCTAGTAATTTGACAAGTCAAGATCGTGCCATCACAATTTCCTTCCTAGAATATTAACAATGTTCATTCCGAAATTCATATCTGTGAATTCTGGACCATTACAAGCGGTGCTTAATCGCAATAAGAAGAAACGAAAGGATAAAACTCCGAAATAGAAATTTGGGTATAAATTGCAGCAAATAAAAGAGAGCATTAAATGTGAATGATAATGATTATAGAAGACAGAAGTAGAGACTTTGAAATATAAGGGAACATATAAAGCCCAACGATAAACCAGAAATTATAAACCATATATATCGATGTATATAGCAATATAAAGACACGGGAGAACTAGAAACACTATAAACTCAAGAGTATAGTAGAAGTAAATAGATTCTTCCGGCGGTAGATGAAAAAGAAGAATGACTGATATGAAAGTTAGAAGTATATCGAGAATCAGAACTGGATGGAGCATATTGATGAATACTTTAAAATATGAGTTGAGGGGGAAAGAATAGAAGGAGATGAAACATGACTAGGAACTTAGAAATCAACAGATTTAACTCACACAATGGCGGAATAAGTGAATCAAACCCTCTAGTGAATAGGTTAAGTTTTTTTTTATTAATTTAGTCAAACCACAACTAAATCAAGTTTGATTAGATCAACACCTAGAGCTATTATTCACCACCTGGGTGATTTGGACTGAGAGAGAATCGGAGGAGCTCACTAGATATGAGTGTGTGTAACAAATGAGAGGCTTAACCTAAAATGAAGAACATAAGACTTTATATACCTCTGCTGTTGACTCGCCCATACGATTCATTCATCACACGTACGAGTTGGCTTCATCAGCCGTACGGGTGATCACTCACTCGTGTATTCTCATTTAGGTTGTAATTGTGACTTAGCTCAGCATCAACCGTGCGTATGAGCCTGTCAGCCGTACTAGTGAGGCTTCACTCGTACGTCTGACTAAGTCTAACATAATCAAACATCTAAATCTCATTCCTGCAGTTCCTGTAACCACATACAAACACGGATAGGATAATAACGAGCAATCATGGTGGCCTGTAAACTGTTGTACCTGCAATGGACGTGGGTAGATGTCTAGGGACTTGCATAAAATGCATCAACAGAAGGTGTGAGTTGTAAGGAAATGAAGGAGGTGAATTTATAAGAAAATCTCCGACAGAACAATTAAAATGAACGATCGTATTTAAAGCGGATCCTAATTCCCTTGATTACCGGAGAGTCAAATCTTATTAAGAAGATTTTCTTCAAATCCCTTGAAATCTGGGAATCAATCATATCAACGTCAAATGATAAGATGAATCTACACTTACTCATTTCAATCTTCTATGTTAGCTTCATTCGTACTCTTCATATAAATGGATTGTTTATCCAAATTATTCGCTGATGATAAAACTCTAATTTTCAGCCCGTATGCATCATGAAAACATACTTATTATCATTCACGACCTTTCCACGCAAATTTCGGGACAAAATTTCTTTAACGGGTAGGTACTGTGACAACCCGGAAATTTCCAACCAAATTTAAACTTTAATCTTTATATGTTTCCGACACGATAAGCAATATTTGTTAAGTTAAATTTCAAGAATTTTAAACTTTGTTCATACATTCATTCAACCTCGACCAAGTTCCAACGATTCACGAACCATTAAACGAATATGATTATATATGCATATGTGTATATATTATAACTTGAAATGTAAACAAAAATATTAGATTAAATACTTTATATGATTGTATCTGTTTCAAAATGTTTATCAATGGAATTAGAAGATAAGATCAAATGATTGAATTATCAGATATATTGAATTATGATTACAAGTCTCCGTTGAAAGGCGCACGTTGATTTGAGAAATCTTTCCATTTGAACAATTTTCGAAAAATGGTAAAGTGATTTATAAATAAGAATAAATTGTGAATCATTGAGAACTAGACAAAGGATAGTGGAAGATTGAATCTCATAAAAACTCGATTGATCTATTTAGTTTCAAACGTACAAAAACGTTTTCAGTTTAAAAAGAACTTTATTATTAAAACGTATATAAATATCTAGAACCACTTTTGACAACTCATTACTTAACTAGTATGATAAAGATAACGATATTTATATTTTATTTTATTAAGTATATATAACGATTTAAATTAATATTATATATATTTATACGCGTATTATACGTACATAGTTTTATACTTTTACTATACTTAAACTTTACCTTTACTTTATTTTTACTTTACTTTAACTTTAATAATTCACTTTAATAATTCATACTTTAATAATTCACTTTAATAATTCATACTTTAATAATTTACTTTAATAATTCATACTTTAATAATTCACTTTAATAATTCATACTTTAATAATTCACTTTGATAATTCATACTTTAATAATTCACTTTAATAATTCAAAAATCTATTATAAATAGAATTTAATAGGTTTCATTATTTCATAGAAACTTGAAAATATTTTTCTCTAAACTCTCTCAATCGATTTACATATATATATTTACTCCGTATTATTTCAAGATATTATTAGTATACATAAAATATTACGACGGAGTGCTGTCCGAGTGATTTCGAAGTTGTTTTTCGAGTGGGATAGGATTAAGGAAATTATGGGTTATAGCTATGGAGGTGATTGAGTATGGTTCATGGGTATGCTCGTGAGGTCAATATAGTGTTTATAATTTCCGTTGCGTCTACGTACCTTTCCTGCAATATTGAATCTCAATATTGATACGTGAGAACTCATAATTTAACTTTTACATACTAATAGTGTATCCCTGACTAGTGCTCGAGTATTTAGGATTATGCATGCTTGTACTTTTGATATTGCCCTTAGACAGGTTAGGTTGAATCTTGAATTAGTTACACTTGCGGTTGAGATAAGGTATAAGATATGCATGTCCTTGGAAAGCTAGCGAAAAATTAAGAACTTTTCCTTTAGATATCGAATGGTTTCGATGAACGGATTAGAAGTTATAATCAATTGAATTTTTGATATTTTTATTAAAAAATGATTATTATTATCGTCATTTTTATCGTCGTTCTAGTTTTATCTTGTTATTATCATTATTATTATCTTTATCAATAAAAGGGATTTATCATTAAAAAATGTTATTTTTATTTTATTTTATTATTACTATCGTTATTATCGTTAAAGTTATAATTAGTATTATTATTATTATCCAATTATTATTATTATTATTATTATTATTATTATTATTATTGGTATTATTATTATTATTATTATCATTATTAATATATATCATTATTTAAAAATGGTTATTGTTATTGTTATTATTATTATTACTATATTATTATTTAGATAATTATAATTATTAGTATTATCGTTAATAATGTCATAGTAACTATCATTATTAATATTAGTGTAATTAAAACAAATATTTGTAACACCTAATTATTTTGATTACTATTATTATCATTATTATGAACACGATATAAAAGACGATTAAAAGCTATTAAACGAAACGATTAGGAAATAATGGGTAAGAGTATCATGATGAAATTAAAATATTATATGATATTGATTTAGATAAAATTATCATTCTTATTATTTTTATCATTACTATTATTATTAAAAGTATCGTTAGTATTAAAACTATCATTTTAACAAAAATTATCATTTTAATAGAAATGTCATTGTTACTATAAAATATCATTATTATTATTATTTTAAATAGAATTATTATTTAAAAGATAATATTAAAAATTATCGTAAATATTAAAGTTATCATAATTAGAATTATCGTTTTATCATAATGTCATCTTGGTAATTATAAATATTGATATTTTTATAATAATAATTATTATTACAAAATAATACAACTTTTACTTACTAACATTATAGATATTATTTTATCAAATAAATATGTGATACAAACGTATTTTACTATGTGTAATAACTTACTTTAATAATACCTATCATATTATCTTTATGATATTAAATGAACCCTATAAATTTTATTACTTAATATATATAAAAGTATATTTTATTATATAAATTTAATATAAAACTTTATTTATTAATAAATAAATTATATTATTTACTCTATTAAATCTTTTAAAAATATTTAAAAATATAAAACGACGATATTTAAACTATATATTAATCATGTATAGATTTTTTGGAAATTATTTTGAGTCAAATTTACTTTTGTTGACTTTTGCATATTAGTCTCGAGCATTAGGATTGTGGTACACTATGACTTGACCTAATTTGTTAGACAAATATTGACCAACACATAAATATATATAATTAATTTAGGTTCATGAATTCGAGGCCAACCTTGCACTTGTTCAATGACGTTATATGTATTTTTACTACGAAATACAGTATGGTGAGTTTCATTTACCTTTTTACCCTTTATATTTTTGGGACTGAGAATACATGCGCTTTTATAAATGTTTGACGAAATAGACAAAAGTAATTGAAACTACATTCTATGGTTGAATTATCGAAATCGAATATGTCCCTTTTTATTAAAGTCTGGTAATCTAAGAATTAGGGAACAGACACCCTAATTGACGCGAATCCTAAAGATAGATCTATTGGGCCTAACAAACCCCATCCAAAGTACCGGATGCTTTAGTACTTCGAAATGTATATCATGTCCGAAGGAGGATCCCGGAATGATAGGGGATATTCTTATATGTATCTAGTTAATGTCGGTTACCAGGTGTTCACCATATGAATGATTATTTTTGTCTCTATGCATGGGACGTATATTTATGAGAACTGGAAATGAAATTCTTGTGGTCTATTAAAATGATGGAAATAAATGATTATGATAAACTAATGAACTCACCAACCTTTTGGTTGACACTTTAAAGCATGTTTATTCTCAGGTGTTAAAGAAATCTTCCGCTGTGCATTTGCTCATTTTAAAGATATTACTTGGAGTCTTTCATAGCATATTTCGAAGAACGTTGCATTCGAGTCATTGAGTTCATCAAAGATTATTATTAAATCAATTTATAGTTGGATAGTGGATATTATGAAATGGTATGCATGCTTGTCAATTTTCGATGTAAAGAAAGATTGTCTTTTAAAAACGAATGCAATGTTTGTATAATGTATCATATAGAGGTCAAATACCTCGCAATGTAATCAACTATTTTGAATCGTTTATAATGTATATGAACGGGTCCTTTCAGTTATTCAGTTTTATTGATATTTCCTCAGTGAATCATGTTGGTGCTTACGGAACTCTTGCTAACTTTGCAAGGTACGAATGATGTTTTCTGGAAAGTTTCAAGTACATCAAAAAAGAAAGTGTAAAATCAAACATGTATTTGAATAATACACTTGATTTATTATGAAATGGAATCTATTAAGTCGAAGCAGAGATTATAGTTAACGATTGTTAAGTCATTAACGAAGGATGTACATCATAGCATATTAATAACATGAACTAACTGAGTAGTTAAGATTCACACGTAATAGTTTAGTACGAAAAGATTTATTTTGATCTCAAAATTCATATATATATAAAATATACATATAATTTCTTCAGAGGGAATGAGTTAATACTTCATAACTCGTTGATACGATATACGCGTTGTTGATTAGTGATGATGTTTGCGGTGATTATGCATCTGGCGGAGCTTGTGATGTTGTAGATGCTGCTGATGCTGACGATGCTGACGGTACTGATGGTGCTGGTGATGCTGACGGTACTGTTGATGCTGCTGGTAAAACAGATCTAGCTTGTAAATCGTGCACCATTCCGATCAGGGTTTTATTTCATCATTTCTATTCACTCACTCATCTGGTTTACAATTAGAACTAGAATAAGTAGTCTCTAAAACTTTTAGAAATACATAATCTCTGCAGAATATTTCTTCGATGAAGTTATGAATCAATACTTCTTCGTTTGTTGTTGTTGGTATTCCTTGGTATTTATGGTGCGTATGTGATGTTAAAGCAGAGAGGTACGAAATAGTTATATTTTTATTACGAAATACTATTAAATACGATACAATTTTACACAAGTTATTTATTTATTTATAGAGTGGATATACCTAAACCTTGCTACAACACTTATAGGCAGTGTACCTAATCGTACAGTAGTGTAATTTTTAGTAAGTCCGGTTCGTCCACAGGGAACTAGCCAAGTTTAACGCTATATTTTTTTTTACTATATTTGTAATATTATATATATATATATATATATATATATATATATATATATATATATATATATATATATATATATATATATATATATAAGTAGTATTATTATTATAAAAGGGGGTTTTTACTGTTTAATGACCGGTTTGTCGATTTTATGTCTTAAGTCGCAATTAAAACCTAATGTAAAATATTAAATATACAAATGACTTAATTTAAAGCGTAAATTAAATGACAATAATAAAAGTGCAATAATTTAAAGTGCGATAAATAAAATGATGATAAATAAAATTGCGATAATTAAAAAGTACGATAATTAAAAGTGCGATAAATAAAATGACAGTAAATAAAAGCGCAATGAAATATGAAATAAAGGAATTATGCTTATTTAAACTTCCGTAATCATGATGTTTGACGTGTCGATTTTATACTTATTACCATGGGTTAATTGTCCTTTGTCCTGGATTATTCAATATGTCCATCTGGTTTTTGTCCATAACAGTCCATCAGTCATAAATATAAAGTGCGAGTGTCCTCGTCGATTTATCCTTATATCCGAAGTCAAATATTCCAACTAATTGGGGACTTAAACTGTAATAAGGTTTTAATACTTTATTATCAATTACACCAAGTGTCCTTGCATGTAATCCACCCATGTTTTAATGAGTCCATTGACTATTAATCCATTCCCGTGTTCGGTCAAATGAACGATTATTAATACTTATAAATATCCCGCCCATCGTGTCCGATCGAGTGTATGTGGTTATTTACAATTATGTCCAATTGTAAATCTTTGTATTAAATTAACGAACTATCATTCAGTTAAACAAATATAAAGCCCATTAATAGTCCATAGTCCAATTTCTACGAGTGTCGATCTTTTGTCCAAACCTTAATTATGGTCCAAAGCTCAATTACCCCGTTTTTAATATTTAGCCCAACATCATGATTACTTCGGCTTAAATAAGCATAATAATAACTTAGCTACGAGACATTAATTTAAAAAGGTTGAACATAACTTACAATGATTAATAATAGTGTAGCGTTACACGGACAGAATTTCAACTTACACACTTAAAATATTCGCTAACATAACCTTATTATTATTAATCTTAAATTAAAATTATAAATATAAATATATATATATATATTTGAGAGTAAGAGAGATTGATATATTGTGTGATATTTTCGTCTGAAAAACTGCTGAATTTATAGATGTGGCCAAGCTCCTGGGCTCATGCAATCGCATGAGTTTTCTTCATGCTGGTCATGCGATCGCATGGCCGTCAAATACTGGTCACAATTCATTTTAAACGTGGGCTGCTCGAATTTTAATATATATATAATATAATATATATAATTTTATATAATTAATTATATATTATATTATATTCTTGTACTCCGTTGACTTGTAATTTTAGCTCCGTTGCGTCGCGCGTTGATAGTTGACTCTGGTCCCGGTTCCGGATTTTCGAACTTCCTTTCGTGCGATTTAATATCTTGTACTTTGCGTTTTGTGGCTCGTACTCTTGTAACTTTTAGACGTTTCTTATCAATTAATTGAACCACTTGGATTGTACTTTGTACTTTTAAGCTTTTTGGTCGTTTGCGTCTTCAAATCGTCGAATCTGTCTTTTGTCTTCACCTTTTATTATTTAAACGAATATCACTTGCAAATAGAACAATTGCAACCAAAAGCTTGTCTTTCTTGAAGGATAATGCTATGAAATACATGTTCGTTTTTAGCATTATCAAATATTCCCACACTTGAGCGTTGCTTGTCCTCAAGCAATATAGTCTTGAAATAAAAATACTAGAATCACTTCTTTATTCTTCACACTTTGTACATCAGTGATTTCGATTTGGCGGTATGAACAATGATAGTAATGTTGTGGTTTACAGTTCCACATGACTATAAAAATTTTGATCCTTTAGGAAATTGGATCTTTATGAAGACATTTGATCTTTTTAAAATTCAATATAGCTTTTACCCTAGATAAGTTTTCCGGAATAACCCTTCACCGGTGTTTGCAAAATGTTTGTGGGTTTTAGATTTGAAAATTTTAGCTCAAAACTTATGGTTTTGTGTCACTCACTTTCTAACCTTGTATTGGAAAAGCAACACGTCCAGTATACTTGCTCCGTATATTACCTTTCGGTAAACTACCATCTGATTGTAAAGGAAAGCGTTGAACAAGCAACTGTTGAGGCAATGTCCCGTGACATGCTTTTGATTATGGTCTATATCGTGTCAGATGCAATTACTATCCTTTGTAGGAGCAATAGTAAAGATCACCCTATAGTTTTTTGGTCTGGCACAAGGTCCTGTCTTCGACCATGCTATGCAACCACCGTTCTTACGGTTGACACCCGATTTGGTTCAGGTGACCTAATGAATTCCAGGTGAATTCCTAGGATTTTACGTTCAATGGTAATGAACGCATTGAAAATAGGTTTTCAGAAAATAAATCGGTTTTAATTTGATCAAAATATTTTCTCGTTCAAGCTCGAGTTTAGATATCATCGAATTCCATGAGTTTGTAATTCTCAATCTTTAAGGTCAATCTCAAGGATTGAGTAATATCAGGCTTAAAAGCTGATTTTTGATCTTTAAGGAGATTATCCATTCTGGGGATCTAATTCATTAGTCTTATAAGCTAATTTGCACGGTGCCTCCCCATTGTACGAGACAGATCCTCTCATGGTTAGGATAAGTCTGACCACTTGACGACCCTGTTTGATGCTGAGGTCCGTGGATTTCCAGCTGAAATTCAGGAAAAACTTTTCAAGATTTTTCGTAAACTCTACAACTGGTCTGTACGATAACTTCCTGACCTAAATCAAGAAACGCGTATATTTTTCTCTCGGATGACTTTACTTCCTTTTAAATTTCATTTATATTACAATAAACTCGGTAAAACTGATTAAAATTGTCCAAAACAAAAGTATCTTCAATTATTTGTATAAAAATATGTGATATATGTTCTAAATAACTTGGTAAATTTTTCCCACACTTGGCTTTTATTTTCCTTTCTTTGCCTTTTTATTTTTCTCTATTCCATTTTAAATGAATTCTAACATTTTGGGTTGTTTCTCAATTTATATCCTTTACGAGGTAACAATAATTTCGGTGTTAACACCTAGTTTTATCGTTCATAAATATGTATAAACATGATTTTGAATTCATTTATTTGAAAATTTTTAAAATTTTTACTAGAATTGGGTAGTCAGTATATAAGACTAGGGGCTGTTCGTTATTATCAGAGAGCACTAGATTCTAATACAACTACTGCGTTACTAGTATTTTTAATGGTAACCAAGTGTTTAAATTAAAATTTTAAAAATTTGAAAGAATTTAACCCCTTCCCACACTTAAGATCTTGCAATGCCCTCATTTGCATGAAATCAGTAACAATTTAAATTATTGAGGGTGATTAGCGTAGAAAAATGATTAAATTTTACCAAAGTTTCCAAATATATTGGCGTTTGTTTGTTGAATGATAAATGGTGCACATAATTTGTTCATTCCGTCTTGTTGTTACATCACATTTGTTTTTCGTTTTGTCATCAAAATTAGTAGCTTTTGCTGAACTTAATGCCAGTCTTTGAAAGTTCGATGTTTTACCCTGTTGTATAATTGACAATATACATACATACAAATAATAACATGCATGGTAATTTGAAATGAGACTTAACATCCCACTTTCAAATTATAAATACGAAATATTAGTAACAAAATAAAAAAAATGTTAAAAATTACATAAAAGTATCACAATATTATATGTTTTAAACATAAGTAAATAAAAATATTAAAAGATAAAAATCACCTACGGAAACTGTATCAATCTGGATAGGGGTTCCAGTTCATGTCGTCGGTCGGGTTCCACGGTTGGTTATAGGTGTACTTATAGGCTTGGTTGGGGTCGTAGAGAGTAAATGATGGTCGCATATCGGGCTGGTGTGGCGGATAGTAAGTAGGTCGGGTCGGTACGTAGTTATTTGGTACCTGAGGTGATAGCTGGCACATGATCTGATATTGATGATAGTGCGATCTATCATGTTGTCGTTGCCTAGAATGCTCGTACACATTCTCCGCGTGCCATTGCTCGTACTGACTATGTCTAGCATCGTTTGTCATTTCTACCTCATCTATACGCTGGTAAATGTCAGTAACAGCCTCCCTAATGACATCCCTAATGTCATCCGCTTCCTCCATTTCCTCATCCGAACCTCTCTCTACCTGTGGATGAGGGCCCTGATATGGTACTGTCTGATTGCGTCTGCTCTTTAATACCTTTGCACTCTGATAGACCCGTAATCCTAAAGTCTCAACCTGTTCCCTACACACCATCAGTGGACCCCCTTGATCTCTATCTACGCCTAAATACTCTCCAATGAGAGTAATAAAAATACCCCCTCCTATTATTCCCCCATCCTGTATTCCTTCCACCATTTTGGACAGATAAAAACCAACACAGTAGGGGATATTAACAAAGCTTCTAGTGTTTCGAATACAATTAAGGTAAAATAAATCGTGTAAGGTCATTTTCTCCTTGTTGTTACCTCTTTGTGTAATCGAATTAGCTAAAAATCTATGTATAATACGAAGCTCTGCTTTGTTAATATCTAAATAGGAGTGTCTTCCTCCCCGCGTAAAAACATTATAATTTGACATACGCCTCCAGACGGCGTCAGCGTCAAAATTCCTATCTACCCTTTCACCATGATAAATCAAATTTGTACAATCAGGTAGTAGTAATTCAGAAGGAGTGTAAATCTGTAAAGCCCTGGCCATGTCCAGCATGGACATTCTGTACATCCTACGGCCAAGTAAAAATCTAAGAAAATTCCGATCGTCTAACCTAACTACATCCGTATCAAGTGATATAGTACTGATAAGCTCAACACACCATTCCTTATATACAGGCCTATGAATGGTGGATAAATGTTCCCAATCGGGAAAAGAAGAGTTCCCATACCTTTGGATCAGATGCTGCCTAACTGAGTTAGCTAGTTGGACCCTTTTCAAAGGCTCCCAATCGATTACCCTTGGTACTTCTACATTTTTCGGTACCAGTTTAAATTTGTTACTTTGGTACGTCGGGTAATCTCTCCAACTTCGATCAAATCTCAAATTGGGATGCAAAAGCTCTTCATCAATCGTCGGGTATTCTATTAATGGATGAATCGGAAATTGTATGTAGGCATTAACATATTCTTGTTGCGAATCATAATATGGTATGTGTTGATCATTATGATATTGTTGTTCTTGTTGTTGTTGTTCCTGTTCAGGTTCTGGTTCATACTGTGGCTCATATTGCATTTCTGGCTGTGGTTCCGGAGCAAGTTGCCTAGATGATGATAATGCACCATCAGTATCGGTATATCTCTGCAAAACACGTTAAACACAAAATTTGTGCATCCAAATATGCATTAGTGTTAGCAAAATAACAAATTAAAACAATTATAATAACATATTTAATTCATATTAAACTTATACTCATTTTCATATTTTTATCAAATATACACTTTTTCAAATAAGCTTATATGAAAATATTTACAAAGTTCATAAGCATTCAACTCAAATAACATGTCAAAATAATCATTACTAGCAATTAAACAAGTTTCAAATGGCATTTATATCAAATTAATCAAGTTCATGAATTTTAGACTTAAAAAGTCTACTTTAATTCTCAAAAATCATGTTTAGGATCAAAGTTTGGATCATTTAGCTACCTAAACATGTTACAATACTTAATTTAGCAATAATTCATGACAAAAATTGGCCATAACCTGTTTATATCAAAAAGCCCCAAATTGCTCAAGAACACAAACCCTAGATTTCTAAAAATTTTAAAGTTTTTGGCTTCAAATCATGTTAAATAGCATCAATCTAGGTTATACATGCATAATATACTAACAATTTAACTCTAATTACACTAGAAATTAACAAAATTAAATTAGGTAAAATTTAGCTCAAGAACACTAAAATTCAATTTTAAAGAGCTTTAGGGGTGAAATCTTTACCTTCTTTGAAAAACTTCTGAACAATTTCATGATTGTAGCGGATTATTGTGAGAAATTTGGTGAATTTTGGTGAAAAATGGCGGATTTTTGAGAGTATTTGTGTGTGTTTTCGTGTATATGTGTGTGTAGAATGAAGATACAGAGCAGCTCGCTGGGATTTTCTATCTGCCCAGTTTTTTACACCCATGCGATCGCATGGTTTTGAAGAGGAAACCCCATGCGATCGCATGGGGTCTGATTCTTTTTTTTTTTATTATTTATAAAAACCTTATACTTATTAAAACAAATAATAAATTTTTAAAAATTTGTTTCTTTTAAGAATGGGGGCGTTTTGGATCGTTGTCCTAGTTCGTCCCTCGACAAAATTTTAAAATTTGTCATTTTAAAGCGTTTGTTTTAAAAGCAAAGATTTTTGAGTTTTTTAAATGTTATTATCATACTTTAATTCAATAAGATTAAAAATAATAAAAATAAAATTTCTCGTCCCTCCCTTGGGTAAAGCAATTTCGGTTCAACGAATTAGTCTTCAACTCACGACGAATTTTAGAAATCATATTTTTAACTTAATGAAATAAAGTAAATTTTGTTTTTAAATTCACACCAAACTTAAATTTAAAATGCATAAAATTAAAAATTCATATAAATATCATTAATATTTTTATACATTAATTTTACAAACTTATATTGAAAATACTAATTTTTAAAATATTTAAAAACTTAAATATTTGGATTTTTAAAAAAATTTACAATATTAATATAATATTAATTTATAAACAAAGTAAAAATTAAAATTAAAAATCTTTTTGGTCTTTTATCCCACTTTAATCAATCAAATATTATCAAAAATATACGCCCCTCTTTTCGGTAAAGTAATTTCGGTTCCATAACCTAGTTTTACTCTTGACGAATTTTTGAAATATTTTGGGTTGATTGATTAAAGATATTTATACCTTAAGAATAAACGGTAAATTTCGCAGTGATGTAATAAATTTTTGTATGATATCAATAATTTCGGTTTCGCATACCTAATTTTATTGAATATCAATTTAATACTTTATAGCGAACGATTCAGCGTTTATTATCAAAAGGTTAAAAGCAATAAATAAAAACAAAAATAAAAACTGTACATACTTACCTGTGAGAAAGAATTCTCAGAGACCTGCTTTAGCCGACTCATAGGAGAGTCGTGTGATTTGGTTTTCCATAGCTACATAAGCGTAACCTCGATTCTTTAATAACTTTTCTTCTATACATATGAACGGTCCTTCTCTGCATAGAGTAACAAATTCGGTATTTGAATATGTTTGATTGTTTGAACATTTACCTTCGTGTGACCATTTTTCGCATTTATGACATCTTTCAAGGTGTTGTGCTCTTTTTTTTGTTGCGGATTTTGATTTTCCTTTACCAAAATGTGTCTTATGATGATCTTTCCTGAGTTCTTTCCTCACTCCGTCCATTTTGCTTCTTATAAATGATACCAGTTCACTCGGAAAGATGTTATTATTACGTTTAGTAATCATAGCGTGTAGTAGTAGACTATGGTTCAGATCAAAGGAATTCTTCATCTCGTAAAACCTAAAAGAAATAAAAATTCAGAATGGATGGAGAAGACTAGTTCTTTAAGGTCTGTTAGGGAAAGACCATTCGGATTCCATTCTCGAAAACTACATGAAAACAGAATATCTAACTCTAACAGAAATACATATTACCCGTAAAAGATTCGAACCTTCCCACACTTAGTTAGCTGTCGTGTCGAAATTGTGATTTACTTCATCTTCAACTTCCATTGGATTATCTATGTAATGTTTAACTCTGTGACCATTAACCTTAAATTCAACCCCATTTGAATTTATTAATTCTACTGTTCCCTATGGGAAAACTCTTTTGACTATGAATGGTCCAGACCATCTTGATTTCAATTTTCCAGGAAATAGCTTGAATCGTGAATTGAAAAGAAGGACTCTGTCTCCTTCCTTAAATTCTTTTGAACTTCTGATTCTTTTATCATGCCATTTCTTCATTCTTTCTTTATAGATTAACGAATTTTCATGTCTTAATTCTTCTAATTCGTTTAATTGACTTAACCGTAGACGTCCAGCTTCATGTAAATCAAGATTACATGTCTTCAAAGCCCAAAATGCTTTGTGCTCAATTTCTACTGGAAGATAATATGCTTTTCCGTAAACGAGTCTAAAAGGTGTGGTGCTAATTGGAGTTTTGTAGGCTGTTCTAAAAGCCCAGAGTGCATCCTCCAATTTCATGGACCATTTCTTCGGATTTGATCCTACGGTTTTCTCTAGAATACGTTTTAAAGCTCGGTTGGTATTTTCAACTTGTCCACTTGTTTGTGGATGATAAGCGGTTGAGATTTTATGAGTTACTCCATATATTTTGAAAACTTTCTCAAGTTGATTATTACAGAAATGAGTACCCCGATCACTTATTAAAGCTCTCGGTGTTCCGAACCTAGCAAAAAGACGCTTTAAAAAGTTGACTACAACTCGTACATCGTTAGTTGGGAGAGCTTGTGCTTCCACCCATTTAGATACATAATCAATGGCAACGAGAATGTAGAGATTATTATGAGATTTTGGAAATGGGCCCATAAAATCAATACCCCAAATGTCAAATACTTGACATACTTGAATGACATTTTGTGGCATTTCATCACGTTGACTTATTTTTCCGGCCCTTTGACAAGCATCACAGGATTTACAAAGAAGGTGTGCATCTTTGAAAATTGTAGGCCAATAGAATCCAGTATCGTAAACTTTTCTTGCTGTGAGTTGAGGCCCATAATGCCCTCCTGTTGGTCCTGTGTGACAATGGTTTAAGGTTTGACTGGCTTTATCCCCGAATACGCATTGGCGTATTATTCCATCGGGACAACTTTTAAACAAATGTGGATCTTCCCAAAAATAGTGTTTTATATCACTAAAGAATTTCTTTCGTTTTTGGTACGACAACCCTTTTTCAAGGAATCCACATACTAAATAGTTTGCATAGTCTGCAAACCATGGAATTTCATTATAATCTATCTTCAATAGATATTCATCAGGAAAGTTATCTTGTATGGCCGATTCATTTAGAACTTCTAATTCGGGATTTTCAAGACGACAAAGATGATCAGCGTCGAGATTCTCTACTCCCCTTTTTGTCTCGAATTTCAATATCGAACTCTTGTAGGAGTAAGATCCAACGGATTAATCGTGATTTGGCATCTTGTTTTGAAAATAGGTATCTAAGAGAAGAATAGTCGGTATAGACCACCGTTTTAGCTAGAACGAGATATGAACGAAATTTGTCAAAAGCAAAGACAATAGCAAAGGGTTATTTTTCAGTAGTTGTGTAATTTGTTTGTGCTCCTTGTAACGTCTTACTAGCGGAATAAATAGGTTGAAATTATTTTTCAATCCTTTGTCCTAAAACGGCTCCCATTGCAAAATCACTTGCATCGCACATGAGTTCAAACGGTAGATTCCAATTTGGAGTTATCATGATCGGCGCATTAATGAGTTTTTCTTTAAGAATATTAAAAGATTTGATGCATTCATCTGAAAAGATGAATGGAGCATCCTTTTCTAGGAGTTTATTCATAGGAGTGACAATTTTAGAAAAATCTTTTATGAAACGTCGGTAAAAACCGGCATGCCCTAGAAAACTCCTAACTCCTCTAACATTGGTGGGATGTGGAAGTTTAGTAATTAAATCTACTTTAGCTCTATCTACTTCAATTCCTTCCTTTAAAATCTAATGAATAAGAACGATGCCTTCTTCAACCATGAAATGGCATTTCTCCCAATTAAGAACTAGATTTGATTGCTCGCATCTAATAAGCATTCGTTCAAGATTAACTAGACATGTTTCAAAAGTATCACCGAAGACTGAAAAGTCATCCATGAAAACTTCCATGCATTCTTCAATCATGTCGTGAAAAATTGCCATCATGCACCTTTGAAAGGTTGCAGGGGCGTTGCAAAGTCCAAATGGCATGCGTTTGTAAGCAAAAGTACCATAAGGGCATGTGAATGTGGTTTTCTCTTGGTCCTCGGGTGCTATTGGAATTTGAAAATATCCGGAAAAACCGTCAAGAAAACAATTGTAACTATTTTCGGCTAACCTTTCCAATATTTGATCAATGAAAGGTAAGGGAAAGTGATCTTTTCTGGTGGCGTCATTTAATTTTCTATAATCAATACAAACACGCCATCCTGTTACAGTCATAGTAGGAATAAGCTCATTTTTGTGATGACAGTCATGCCACCCTTCTTAGGTACGCATTGAACTAGGCTTACCCATGGACTATCAGAGATTCGATAAATTAAACCTGCATCTAGCAGTTTAATAATTTCTTTCTTAACAACATCTTGCATATTAGGATTTAGTCTTCGTTGGCGTTGCACATACGTTTTATGACCTTCTTCCATAAGGATTTTATGTGTGCAATACGAAGGACTTATGCCTTTAATGTCATGAATCTTCCATGCAATAGCTGGTTTATGAGCTTTTAGCACAGAAATGAGTTGAGATTTTTCATTTTCAGTCAGAAAAGATGATATTATTACAGGTAATTCAGATTCACCATGTAAATAAGCGTATTCCAAATGGTTTGGAAGTGGTTTTAACTCTAATGTCGGTGGTTCTTATATTGATGATTTGTATCGATATCTGTCTTCCTCTTTTAACATTTGAAGTTCTTTTGTTGTTACTTCGTAATCATTAGCCATGAGTGTAGCTAACATTTCAGCTTCATCAATTAGTTCAGTTCCTTCTCCTAAAGAACATTCTCATGTTCCTTGTAATTCTGGAAATTCTTCTAACAATTCCGCATGTGAATCTATAGTTTGAATATAATAACATGTATCATCTGTAGATTGCGGTTGTTGCATGGCTCTATCAACATAAAAGGTAACACTCTCGTCCTCTATACTTAAGGTCAGTTTCTTACCGAACACGTCTATTATTGCTTTAGCCGTGTTTAAGAATGGTCTTCCTAATATGAGAGGAACTCGAGAATCTTCTTCCATGTCCAGAATAACAAAGTCTACTGGAAATACTAAAGTACCAACTTTAACTAGCATGTTCTCCATTATCCCTCTAGGATATTTTACTGATCGATCTGCTAGTTGTATGCTTATTCGTGTTGGTTTCAATTCTCCGAGGTCTAGTTTAGTGTATAATGAATACGGAATTAAATTTATACTAGCACCTAAATCTGTCAGTGCTTCTATTGAACTAAGACTACCCAGAAAACACGGAATTGTGAAACTTCCTGGATCTGAAAGTTTTTCTGGTATCTTATTCAACAGTACTGCGGAACAATTAGCATTCATTGTAACAGCCGAGAGTTCTTCCATTTTCTTTCTATTTGTGATTAGATCTTTTAGGAATTTAGCATATCTTGGCATTCCTGAAATCACATCAATGAAAGGAAGATTGACATTTATTTGTTTAAACATATCCAAGAATTTGGATTGTTCGGCTTCAAGTCTTTCTTTTCTCATTTTACTCGGGTAAGGAAGTGGTGGTTGATATGGTTTAACATAAGGTTTAGCCTTAATTGTGTTATCTTCATTAACCTTTTCAACTACCGGTTCTTTTCCTTTTCTTGCTCAGGCTGTGGTTCTTGTGTAGTAGGAATAGAGTCATCAGAAATTACAGGTATTTCAGGTGGTTTAAGTGTAATACCACTTCTTGTGGTAATGGCTTTAGCTGTTTCATTCCGGGGGTTAGCATTTATATCACTAGGTAGGCTTCTCGGTTTTCTTTCACCTATCAACCTTGCTAGGTTGCTTACATCTTGTTCCAAATTTTGGATAGAAGCTTGTTGATTCCTAAATGCTTGAGCATTTTGTTCATTGGTTTGTTTCTGAGATGTGAAAAATTGCGTTTGAGATTCAACTAGCTTTGATCTCATATCTTCTAAATTTGGCTTTTTATCATCAGTTTGTGGTGGTTTATTTTGAAAAATAGGTCTTTGCTGATTGTAAGTATTATTAGATACTTGTTGATTGCTAGGACCTTGTTGGTTGTTGTATGGAACATTTCGGTTATAATTCTGTTTTTGATTGTAGTTTGGTCTTGGCGGTTGATAATTATTCTGATAATTATTTCCAGGCCTTTGGTTCGTGTATGAAACATTCTCTCTTTGTTTCATTGTTTGTTCAATACTGAGACAATCTTTTGTCAAATGTGGTCCTTCACACTGCTCACAACTAATTCGTATTGAGTGAATATCTTTAGTCATCTTTTCCATTCGTCTTTCGACAGCATCTATCTTTGCGGAAATGGAATCAAAGTCATGGCTAGAATCGGCTCTAGCCGCTTTAGATGATCTAACGATATCTTTTTCTTGATGCCACTCATGTGAGTGGGAAGCAGTGTTATCAATAATTTTGTAAGCTTTAGTTGCAGTTTTCTTCTTAATGGAACCACCAGCTGCTATATCGATGTCTTTTCGTGTAGTGATGTCGTATCCTTGGTAGAATATTTGTACTATTTGATAAGTGTCTAAACCATGTTGCGGACATCCTCTTAACAACTTTCCAAATCTTGTCCACGCCTCATATAAAGTTTCATTTGGCTTTTGTGTGAACATAACTATTTCTCCTTGAAGTCTCACGGCTTTAGATGCTGGAAAGAATTGTTTAAGAAATTTTTCAACTAAAACATCCCATGTATTGATACAAATCTTCAGGTAACGATTCTAACCAATCTTTGGCTTCTCCCTTTAAAGTTCAGGGAAATAACATGAGATATATCTGTTCATCCTCTACTTCTCTTATTTTGAATAGAGTACAGATCCTATTAAAGGTTTGAAGATGTTCATTTGGATCTTCCTTCGGCGCACCACTAAATTGGCATTGATTAGTTACCATGTGTAGGATTTGTCCTTTGATTTCATAATCTGGCGCATTAATGTCTGGTTGAGTAATTGCGTGACCTTGGCCAGTGCGTTTAGCTCTCATTCGGTCTTCCATACTTAGAGGTTCTAGATTTTCCATGATTGAATTTGTTGAATCTGAATCACTAGAGGATTCTAATTTAATGGTTTCTTCCTCGACAATCTCTGGATGAGTGATTTGTGGTTCAAGAGGAATGATTAGTGGTTCAAGATCTCTGAATTGTTCCCTGAATATCCTCTGGATTCTCAATTTTGAGTTCGGGTTCAAAAAATGGATTATTGGAAATTTGAATTGGAGTACTTGGTCGACTAGATGACGATTCTAAAGAAAAATCAACGACGACAATATTGGCTAGATGTCTTGATCGAGTTACAGGTGGTGAACGTATAAAAGGTGGTGAACGTTTTGCTCGGTGCATTCACTGAATATCCTATTAGTTATAAATGATAAAAATTATATAAGTTATCAAATTAATAGACTTTTCTGATTTTGCCCACGTTTCGAATAGCCAATAGATGCAGCAGGTTGCCAGGACCCTTTAAATCGGAAGCCCACAACTCGCCACTAACAAATCCAACTATTACTACGAACCAGAAAATTTTGGATGTCTATCAATTTAACCGCTTAAAATAATTTTTTCGTTTTGAAATTTTAGAGAAGAAATAGAAAATTCTATGTCCTAAAAACTAGAGTGTCGAGAAATAAGAAAGAAAAAGAGCGCGTCGAAAAACGTCGAAAAATAAAAGGTCGAAAAATAAAAGGTTGAAAAATAAACAGTCGAAAAATAAAAATAAGAAAATAAGCATCGAAACTTAGTATTCTAAAAACTGAAAATTAAAAGTTGCGTCTAAAAGTATTAAAGCTTAAAGGAATTCTATATCCAAAATGGCAATAACTTAAAAGTCACTAAAATCTATAAAATATTAAGGCGATGAGCGACGTCGTAAAATTCCAAAGCGCCCAAGTCTTGATCTAAAGAAAAAGCACCTAAAGGATTTTACGGCAAAGCCTAAAAATTTAGAAATAAATAAAAAAAATAACTACAGCAAAAACTATATCTTAAAACTAGTTACGAACGATAAAAATACAAATATTACGAATAAAAAGATATAAAATATAAAAATAATACTTAAAGTTATAAAAATACAATTTTTATAAAAATATTATTTTTATATTATTATTTTATAAAAGTATTAATTTATTATATTAATAAAACTAATTATAACTTAAAAATACAAAATAAATAAAACTAAAACTAATTAATATAATAATTAACCCTAATTAGGGTTTAATAATAATAATAATTAATAATACTCGGTAATTAATGATGTACGATGTTCAAACCTGGCGTGTCAGGTTACATCATGCGATCGCATGAGGTTTCTTTGTTAATTCCATGCGGTCGCATGGTTCGTGGATCCAGGCCAGATATTTGGGATTCTACAGTGTCGGCCCGATTATTTTTAAAATTTTTTTTTCTGTTTTATATTTCTGTTTTTAACTTATAAAATATTTATAAAAACTTATATTTTAAAAAAAAATTACCTATTAGTTTTTGTAACTAAAAAAAATACAAACTTTTTAATTTTAAAACGTATAAATATAGTAATATATATATATATATATATATATATATATATATATATATATATTATGTTTTTATATTTTGTATATTTAACAAAATATTTTTATAAAATAAGAAATATTATATTTTTACAAAAATATATTAAAAACTAATTTTTTTATAGCGTTTCGCTTTCGGCGTTGTAGAAATTCCCTGGCAGCGGCGCCAAAAATACTTGATGTTAAAGTAGAGAGGTACGAAATAGTTATATTTTTGTTACGAAATACTATTAAATACGATACAATTTTACACATGTTATTTATTTATTTATAGAGTGGATATACCTAAACCTTGCGACAACACTTATAGGCAGTGTACCTAATCGTACAGTAGTGTAGTTTTTAGTAAGTCCGGTTCGTCCACAGGGAACTAGCCAAGTTTAACGCTATATTTTTTTATACTATATTTTTAATATATATATATATATATATATATATATATATATATATATATATATATATATATATATATATATATATATATATATATATATAAGTAGTATTATTATTATAAAAGAGGGTTTTTACCGTTTAATGACCGGTTTGTCGATTTTATGTCTTAAGTCGCAATTAAAACCTAATGTAAAATATTAAATATACAAATGACTTAATTTAAAGCGTAAATTAAATGACGATAATAAAAGTGCAATAATTTAAAGTGCGATAAATAAAATGATGATAAATAAAATTGCGATAATTAAAAAGTACGATAATTAAAAGTGCGATAAATAAAATGACAGTAAATAAAAGTGCAATGAAATATGAAATAAAGAAATTATGTTTATTTAAACTTCCGTAATCATGATGTTTGACGTGTCGATTTTATATTTATTACCATGGGTTGATTGTCCTTTGTCCTGGATTATTCAATATGTCCATCTGGTTTTTGTCCATAACAGTCCATCAGTCATAAATATAAAGTGCGAGTGTCCTCGTCAATTTATCCTTATATCCGAAGTCAAATATTCCAACTAATTGGGGACTTAAACTGTAATAAGGTTTTAATACTTTATTATCAATTACACTAAGTGTCCTTGCATGTAATCCACCCCTGTTTTAATGAGTCCATTGACTATTTATCCATTCCCGTGTCCGGTCAAATGAACGATTATTAGTACTTATAAATATCCCACCCATCGTGTCCGATCGAGTGTATGTGGTTATTTATAATTACGTCCAATTGTAAATCTTTATATTAAATTAACGAACTAACATTCAGTTAAACAAATATAAAGCCCATTAATAGTCCATAGTCCAATTTCTACAAGTGTCGATCTTTTGTCCAAACCCCAATTATGGTCCAAAGCCCAATTACCCCGTTTTTAATATTTAGCCCAACATCATGATTACTTCGGCTTAAATAAGCATAATAATAACTTAGCTACGAGACATTAATTTAAAAAGGTTGAACATAACTTACAATGATTAATAATAGCGTAGCGTTACACGGACAGAATTTTGAATTACACACTTAAAACATTCGCTAACATAACTTTATTATTATTAATCTTAAATTAAAATTAAAATTATAAATATAAATATATATATATTTGAGAGTAAGAGAGATTGATATATTGTGTGATATTTTCGTCCGAAAAACTGCTGAATTTATAGATGTGGCCAAGCTCCTGGGCTCATGCGATCGCATGAGTTTTCTTCATGCTGGCCATGTGATCGCATGGCCGTCAAATACTGGTCACAATTCATTTTAAACGTGGGCTGCTCTAATTTTAATATATATATATATATATATATATATATATATATATATATATATATATATATATATATATAATTTTATATAATTAATTATATATTATATTATATTCTTGTACTCCGTTGACTTGTAATTTTAGCTCCGTTGCGTCGCGCGTTGATAATTGACTTTGGTCCCGGTTCCGGATTTTCGAACGTCCTTTCGTACGATTTAATATCTTGTACTTTGCGTTTCGCAGCTCGTACTCTTGTAACTTTTAGACGTTTCTTATCAATAAATTGAACCACTTGGATTGTACTTTGTACTTTTGAGCTTTTTGGTCGTTTGCGTCTTCAAATCGCCGAATCTGTCTTTTGTCTTCACCTTTTATTATTTAAACGAATATCACTTGTAAATAGAACAATTGCAACCAAAAGCTTGTCTTTCTTGAAGGATAATGCTATGAAATACATGTTCATTTTTAGCATTATCAGTATGACGTTGATGTTCGAGGTACAGATTGTGATGTTGAGGTGTAGGATGCGGATGTTGTTGTTGGTGGTGGTAATGATACTGTTGGTGTTGATGATGGTGGTACTGTTGATGCCGGTGATGCTGCTAGTGCTTGTAATCTCTGCACCATATTCTCCAAAGCCACTACCCGAGCGCGAAGCTCGTTGACTTCTTCTACTACACCGGGATGATTGGTGGTTCGGACGAGCGGATGAATAAGATCCAGAATTTGAGATAATATATAATCATGACTAGATACTCTGGAGATGAGAGAGAAAATGGTATTACGAACAGGTTCGCCAGTAAGTGCTTCAGGTTCTTGTCCAAGAGGGGAATGTGGTGGATGGAAGGGATCACCTTCTTCTTGTCTCCAATGATTAAGTAGACTACGAACCCATCCCCAATTCATCTAGAATAGATGATGGCTGATTGGTTGATCCATTCCGGTTACACTGTCTTCGGAGTTCAGGTGAATATCCATTTCGGAATAGCTGTCGGAGTTTAAGGAATTTGAACTAGATACGGGTTCCATCTTGTATAATTAGAGAGATGATTTTTGATATGAAATAGATTATAGAATTTAGATTGGTATTCTTCAACACATAATTTACATATGTATATATAATACCAACATCCTATAAGTTACGGAGAAATTTTCGGAAGATGTCAGGAAAAGTTTACAGTAACAGATATGCTAAGATTTGAATTCGTCTGTACACTATGTATGCAATAAATGCAGGAAATGTGTCTAGACTTAAGAATGATAAGCATGTAATTTCTGACAAGAAATGATAAGTAAAACTCGGTAAAAATAGAGACGGTCATAGTCCAGACTCGCTAATGCATCCTAACAATTACCAGTTAAACACACTAATGCAAATTATGGTTCCCTATGACCTCAAGCTCTAATGCCAACTGTGATGACCCGAATACATCATTCATTGATTTCATAGTGAGGTTTTGACCTCTATATGATACGTTTTGTAAACATTGCATTCTTTTAAAAAGGCACACCATAAATGAATATATAAATCCAAAGTTTTCAACATCAGATGATTTCTACGTATAGACAATCACCGTATATAATAGTTTTTAACAATACATCTATTGACAATACAGTCAAATAAGATACATGATGATGATTTTGTGAATGCAAAGTTTTCTCGAATAAAGCATGTATGACTCCATGTACATAGCTTGTATAATGTATAAGCAAATAGTGGAAGACTTCTAGGAACCTGAGAATAAACATGCTTAAAAGTGTCAACAGAAAGGTTGGTGAGTTCATAGTTATAAAGGTGGATCACAAGATTTCAGTTGTATCATCCAGAAACGTTTATCAAAATATTCTACAAGATTGAGCACCCTGGTAACTAAACTTAACGTATATAATAAGTACCCCTGTTTTAACATACATGCAACCAACATGTACAATACACGCAAACCAACGTGTATTAAACTCAAATAGAATACGTCAGTTTTATAGTTCAGGCTAGGGTTTCTATACCTGGAACAGACGGGGATGTCAAGCCCTATGGATCCATATACAACTATTCGAGCCCACCAGTTCTTATAACCGGCAGCTACTAGTTACCAAAGCTAAGGTATTTTCGGTTCAAACTCAGTGTAGAATTAAGTATGTACTTATATCCATTGCGTTTAAAATAAAGTGCATGTATTCTCAGCCTAAAAATATAGATTACAAAAGCAATTAAAAAGGGATCTATAAACTCACAATACTGTATTTCGTAGTAATTATGCATATGACGGCACTGAACAAGTGCAGAGTTGACCTCTGATTCATGAACCTATATCAATTATATATATTAACACATATAATCTTAATCGAACAAATTATATATTGATATTAATAATATATATTATTTCAATATATATATATATATATATATATATATATATATATATATATATATATATATATATATATATATATATATACTTTTTATATATGTTTTATATAAGTATTTATTTGGTAAAATAATATTAATAATGATAATGAATAAAGTATTGTATTATTTTGTAATAATAATAATAATCATAATAATAATAATAATAATAATAATAATAATAATAATAATAATAATAATAATAATAATAATAAATTCATAAATTGATATCATCATCATTAATATATCATTATCATCATCCCATCATCATGATCAATATCATCATCACTTTAAAAACATCACTATCTTTTGAATTCGTAACACAAACACAATATGTATATATTTTGGTTATCTTTTGTATCATATTTCATATTAATTATATTAATATTAATAATAATTTTTACGAAAATAATAGTTTCGGGTTAAAACTGTAATTATGAAATACTTAAACTTAATTTTACAAAAGTAAACACAGTTGAAGAGCTTAAAAATATCATGTCATCTTCATTGTTTTCGCTCGTACAGCAAGATCAAAACATAGTGTTTTTATTGTTATTATTATTATTCTTTTGAAATTTCTAGGTGTATATAATTTAGTGAAACCAACCATTGATCAGATTTTTACAATATATATATATATATATATATATATATATATATATATATATATATATATATATATATATATATATATATTGTGGATTTCAGTTATGAATTAATATTACTTAGTACATACACTTCTCGACAATCCACTCAAAACCGATAACTTTATTGGTTGGTTTCGATTTGTTTCGATCCCGTATATGAATATCGTATGATTAATAAAATCTAGTAATATAATATATTCAAGTTAGGATAAAGCTATACCTTCACGATAACACCGAATCGAATAGGTAAAACTTTTTGTTCTTAGCCTCTTTCTTTAGCTCCGCTCTAGCTAAGAGTGTCTTTTACAATTGATTATTTGTATTTTTGAAGTTTAAAATTTCCGAAACTGAATAACGTAGACGAGAGTTTGAATTTATCTAGGCTTATAATCGAAACAAAAACTCAAACAACACAAAATAAAAAAAATGGTTCGATGGTGGCGGACGACTGGTGGCTCGATGGAGATGGTGGTCGGAGACAAGGTAGCAGGGAGAAAAAGGGTAGTCGACGGTGACCGTTAATGATGACTCTGGTGATGGTGGTGTCGGGTTGGAGAAGACAAGGTGGTGGTGGCTCGATGGTAACGAGGGTTGAGGGGTACATCCGAAGTATATGTAGAACCCGAATAGTAGAAGTATAGCATCTTTTAATGGAAGCAGGTTATGGTTTGTTAATGGTGTTCATGTGGTTTGGTAGTGGTGATTGATGAGTGTTAGTGATTAGTTGTGATTGACTAAACAAGTCAATGAAATTGGTGGGTTGAGTTGCACAAAGAGGGGATAAACAACAGAGTATTATATAGGAGAATTAGATGTAATAAATATAATAATCATTACGTAAACCAAGAGTTTAACAAAAACGTGCGAAACTCAATGCTAGTTGTCAAATTTTGGATTTTTTTTATGAGATGGGAAATGGGTTTTGATGAGTGCATGAATTAGAAACAGATGACTAGTAGTAGCCTGTCAATGGTTTCAATGGTGGGGGTTCTAAGTTAAATAAGTAATAAAGAGGCAAAGATAAGGAACATGTGTGGTGTTTTAATTAATGAATGGAGAAGTAATATTTAAAGAAAAGAAAGAAGACAATAACATGTTCATATACTGTGTGTGATTGGCATTCGAGAAAGCAAAAGTAAAATATTAATATATCTTAATATACATATACATATGCTAGTTCACTATGAGTTGGCAAAGAAAATGACAGTGATATTATTAGAATAAACATCCATTTTTCTCATGAATTAAAGAAACAGTCGCCACTTATTTTGTTTATATGTACCGACGGTTTTATCTGAGCTGATATCCCATGCTCCGTTGTTAAACAGTGAAGGTTAAAGGTCTTTGGAAAAATCTCATATTTTAAATAAAATATCTTTATTTATTTTAGTCATTATTTTATAAAAATGGTCATTAATTGTTTAAAATTATTAAATATAAATTAAATCAACTATCTGCGCTCGATACTTGGTAAAATATAAAAAGTTTTAAAATTTAACAAATAGCTTCTAAATACATTTATAATAAGCCTATAATTTATATAACTCATTTTCGGACAATCGTTTATTTTTAAAATCACATAAGTTCTTTTTAATTTTTTTTTAATAACGATCGAATGACAATTGAGCGTTACTGTCGATTACAAAATAAATTCAAAATTATATATATATATATATATATATATATATATATATATATATATATATATATATATATATATATATATATATATATATATATATATATATATATATATATACATATTTATATTTAAATATATATGTATCTATTTACAATTAGTTGTTCGTGAATCGTCGAAAATGATCGAAGGTTAAATGAATGTATGAAAACAGTTCAAAAATTTTGAGACTCAACATTACAGATTTTGCTTATCGTGTCAAAAATATTAAATCGTATCGAGAGTTTGATTGAAAATTAGTCGAAATTTTTCGGGTCATGACACTTAACCATTTGCATTATATTTTTTTTAATACAAATTCGATTTGTTGATTCAAAAAACTTAAACGTCCGTAACCCAAAAGATTACAAGTATCATTTTTATATCGGAGAAGGCCGAGGTCTCTCCCTGATTGTGAAAAGCTCTGTCTTTGACCCAAATAATAAAGGTCTTGAAAATAAACCTAAGCAAAAGTTGCGTATATGGGATCGGTACCTTCAAAGAAGAACTGAGGGATGTTGCCACTTGGTTCGGTTGCAAAGAAGGAGTTTTTCCCTTCACCTACCTCGGGTTACCTATCGCGGTAAATATGAAACTCCAACACAATTGGCTACCTATTGTGGAAAAATTCAAAAAGAGACTTGCGAATTGGAAAGCTAAATCCATATCCTATGGTGGTAGACTCACTTTAATTAAATCGGTTCTAATTAGCCTTCCACTTTACTACTTCTCTCTTTTTATGACACCAACTTCAGTCATCAAACAACTAGAAAGTTTGCTTCGCGATTTTTTTTGTGGAGGGTCAAATGATATTAAAAAGATGGTTTTGGTTAAATGGGATCAAACCCTATTACCTTACAACTTGGGTGGGTTAGAAATCGGATCACTAAAATATAAAAATTGTGCCTTATTAGTCAAGTGGTGGTGAAGATTTCTCGCATATAATAATTCGTTTTGGGCTCGTGTAATTAAAAGCATATATGGAAAAAAAAAATGGCACGTTGGGTTGTATTTATCCAAACCATAATCAAAATTTTAAATAATTCACCGGTAGACCTTGGTCTAGCATCATTAATATTGAACACACCCTAAAAAAATTAGGGTGTGACTTGACTAAGTCTTTCGTTAAGATAATAGGTAAAGGCTTTGAAACAAGTTTCTGGAACGACAAATGGTGTGGTGAGACAACTTTAAAAGGGAAATTTTCGAAACTCTTTAGACTGGAACAACACAAGGGAAGTTGCTGTAGCTGACAGAATCAAATGGGACGCGAAATCAGTAGCTGTTTTTTCATGGAACTGGAGCTCGGAACCAAAGTGGAGATCTGCTGCAGAACTTTCCTCCATCGAAGATTTAATAAGAAACTACACTCCTTCAGGAAAAGATAGAGGATAAATGGTCGTGGAAATTCGACTCCAAAGGCAGATTCTTTACTAACTCACTGTCCAAATTGCTTGATGGGATTGCTGGCCAAAACGTTGCTCTGATCGATTCTACCATCTCCAACAACAAAGTCCCTCAAAAAATAGGAATTTTTGTTTGGCGGGCGAAACAAAACAAACTCCCGGTTAGAGTGGAACTTAATAATCGAGGCATTGATCTTCATTCGGTAAGACGCCCCGTTTGTGACGACGATTTAGAATCCACACAACACGCGCTAATCGAATGTAAAACAGCTTCCGGAGTCTGGGTCGCAATCAGTGGAAACTGAACCATATAAATTTAACATTCTTGAAAGAACTACTCAAAGGCACCAACCCGGATTTAAAAATATGCTCGGGTTTATCCTTATGGCATGTTTGGACAACCAGATACTTTATATGGAAGAACCGCAATGAGCTCTGGCAAGCAAAATTAGTCGCCGACATACAAACGAAAAGTTTTGAATGAATATCTTGTAGATGGGAAAAGAGCAATCACGATTGGCAAAATTGGTTAATAAATCCTAAGCTATTCGATGCAGACCCCCCCCAAAGAGAAAAGGAATCGGTTGAAGAAGCGAAGGTTGAAGTTTAAACATTCGAATTTGAAACTGCTACTATATCTGCTGTTGATAGCTTGTATCATATTTCATATTCTAGTCTGTAGTCTCGTGGTGTTAACTGCTTGGTTAGGAATACTCATTGTACAGATTCTATTTATTACGTATTAATAAAATTTCTCTGCTTTTCAAAAAAATAATAATAATAAAGGTCAGTGTCTATTTTACATCTGGAAAATGGTTTTCAAAAACAGTTCGACCGTCCTAGGTTAAACAATGTAAAATACTTTGATTTTCGCGTGAAAAACTTTAGTGGACTATATTCTATGCTTCTACTCTTCGCTTAATTCCTATATTATCCTCCATGTTTACCAACATAAGCCACACATTTCTTGGTACACAACATATACCTTTCCTTATAAATTCTTTTCCAATGACTTCACCGTCCGTAAAGCTTATATCTGAATGCTTAGTAAAACCATTACACGATCTCTCACCAGATGCAAAGCAACCAATCTACTTCACACCTTTTGAGCTTGTTTTCCTGAACGCCAACTATAGCCAAAAAGGTCTACTTTTCGCTAAACCATCACCATCCGAAAATCCACATTTTTCGATAACCGATTTCTTGGACAAACTTCAGCACACCCTCTCCGCGACCCTCACCCATTTTTACCCACTCGCAGCCCGTTTAGCCACTCAAAAACAACAAATTCCACCATCTTCTGTTATCTACATAGACCCCGAAAATAGTCCTGGTGTCAAGTTTATATACGCCAAAACCGACGCTAATATATCTGAGGTACTTAACCCTGTCGAAGTACCTTTACTTGTTAATTCGTTAACCGAGCTGACCGATCATCGGTCAGCTCGGTTAACCATCTTCTAGCCGACGGTACGTCATTCTGGCATTTCATGGCTACTTGGAGTGAAATATTCAGATCAGAAGATGTAAACGTTTGTTTTATATCGCGTCCTCCGGTATTCAAACGATGGGTCCTTGAAGGATCCGACCCGATTGTAAGTCTTCCTTATACACATGAAGATCAATTCATTGAACGTTCTAAGCATCCGCATGTTAAAGAAAGATTCTTCCATTTTTCATCGGGTTCGGTTTCAAGACTAAAAGAAAAGGCAAATACCGAATCCAATATGAACAAAATTTCAAGTTTACAAGCAGTGTGTGCACTTATATGGAGGTGCGTTACACGAGTGAGACGACAGGCGGGAAACAGTGAAACCGTTTGTAAACTTGTTGTTTGTAACAGGCGTAGATTGAACCCGCCTTTATCGGATGATTATTTCGGGAATCCGATTAGTACGGTGATCGGAACATCGACTGTGGAGGATCTTCTGACTCATGATCTCGGATGGGCGGCTTTGAAGTTGCATGAAGTGGTGAAAAACTATGATGGTGCGGTAGCAAAAAAGTGGGTCGGGTCATGGTTTGAGAACCCGGTGGTGTATAAAATGAGTGGGTTATTCTATTCTAATATGGTACATTTTGGGAGCTCACCAAGGTTTGATATGTATGGGTGTGAATTCGGGTTGGGGAAAGCGGTTGCGGCTAGAAGTGGGTTCGTTAATAAAGCTGACGGGAAGATGACGTTGTATCCGGGTCGAGAAGGAGGTGGAAGCATGGATGTTGAAGTTTGCCTTGTGCCTGAATGTATGATGGATCTTGAATGTGATGAGGAGTTCATAAGCGCTCTAGAGATCGAGTTAATTAACAGGTTTTAATTAGGGTGAAGATATGATTCAATAATTGTTTAATTAGAATGTATGATTCGTTCTAAATAGACTTGTTATACTCTGTATCAATATCAAGAAAAGCAATCAAATGACAACATTTTCATTTTTAATTTTTGTGAAATACTTGTGAAATGATCCCTACAAAACAATGCAGCCAACAAGCTGCATGTTAGTCTCAAAAAGTAGCACATTTTTTATTTTATTTTTTCATTTTTTTTTTCATTGTTCGTCAAATTTTTTCAATTTTGAAAACAAAAATCCCACTCATCACAAGATATTGCAAGCTTCTGACATGATTGGCTATTAGAAAGAGGACTACATAACATCGATCTAATACATAAAAATCAGTTTTTAACACACGAATATGTAGAGTGTTGGCTACATACTTTTGTAGCTAAGATTAAAAAGAAAAAACATGAATAAGGGTTAAATTGTAATTACGTTTTTAGCAGTTACACGATTTTACCATATATTTTAGAAAATTCCGTTATCCACAAATTCGTTAATTGAAATAACCGTTCTGTTAAGTAACAATAACGATATGTTTTATTGATTGATCGTAGTTCAAAATACATAGATATAAATAAATAGAAATCCTAACAATACAAGATAGGCTAAGCCCAAGCACTAAACATATGAGCTAAATATAATGGCAAACATCTCACCGCAATTGGAGTGAGATCATGCAGAACGCTCAAACTGAATCTAAACTCTTCAAATAAAGCAAACGGTAGACCTTTGGTGAAGATGTCAGCTAACTGCTATCTGGATGAAACATGAAGAACCCGAACTTGTCTCTGAGCAACCCAATTTCTGACAAAGTGAATATCGATTTTAATGTGCTTTGTCCGTTGATGCTGAACCGGATTAGATGATAGATAAACATATATGACATTGTCACAGTAGACTAGTGTGGCTAGTGTGAGAGTCCGACTCGATTATGTAGTAAAAGTCAACACATAGTGAACAAAGCTCATGCAAGTCAACAAAAATCAAAATTGGTCAAGATGGTCTATCTAAGTCAAACACATCAGTAGGTTATGCAATCTTGGTCAATAAGTCAAAACAAGTTCAATTGACCACTTTCAAATTCCAGTTTCATAATTTCAGCAGTTTCCAGTTACGTATCGTATAAATAGCCCGTTAATGACCAAATAGAGTTCCATAAAACACAAAGCAAGTAGTGTATGCCTATGGTTATTTACATGTCAGTAGGTAAGGTTCATACCATACTAGAAACATATGTCATATGGTTTACACATTCGTAGAAACACATTTTACAATCACACATTGCACGTAATGGTTTCAGCATGCGAGTCAGTTTTGTAAATTCTACCATTTATTCTAGAAAAATGAAAAAACATATAAGACTAGTGGGAGGTGGTCAAAGACATCCCAAAGTTTCATCTGTAAAAGGTCTAAGCATTTCATGTAGCTAATTCGTACAGTTTTGCCTCAGAAGTCCGGTGTTCTGATTTGGACAGATTCTAGACTTAGCATGTTATGACCCTTATAGCACCTAATGCATAAAGTTTCACATGTTGACACACAACTACAATATTCTACTTAACATGTAATTATTCATTTCTCAGAAGGGAAAGTCTCAAAACATCATACAATTCATGTTATGCCATTTTCTGTGCACTCAAGACAGATTTGGTCCAAGTTCGAGTGTCCGTTTTCGCATGCGATTATCTCAAGATGTATAAACATTCAAGACACATATCCTGCATGAAAAGTGATGTACTAAACATGAATTTTTCAGATTTCAAAAGCTTAAGGTTCCAGAAGTTATTTAAAATTGCCTTTTAGACCTGTTTTTAAATGCATGCATCGATTAACGTTACCAATTTTCAATCAACCATAACGAGTGACATATATATCTGATTCGTGTGATATCTAAGTGTAATTTGCATAATTTTTCACAAGCTATATGTTTATGACAATATCACAATTCAATTCTCAAGTAATTTATTCCAGAAAACTGATTTACACAACAATCAAATCGAAAATGTTAACCGGTCATAACTCACAAACCGTGTAACGAAAACATGCGATTCTTACATGAAAAGTTATTAATTTTTCGGGATCAATTCATCTAGATACATATTGTGACAACCCGGAAATTTTTTGACCAAATTTAATCTTTATCTTTAAATGATTTAATGTTTTCGACACGATAAGCAAAGTCTGTAATGTTGAGTCACGAAAGTTTTGGAACTATATTCATGTAATCAATTATTCTTTGACTGTTCTCGAAGATTCACGAACAATATATATATATATATATAACTTAATGTGCATATATATATATATATATATATATATATATATATATATATATATATATATATATATATATATATATATATATATATATATATGATTTCAAGTTATTTAGTAAACGATAGTAACATTCAATTATTGATTCGATTGATATTTAGATAAGTGAAGTAAAACGTTTAAGATGAACAAGTAAAACACTAATTTGCTACAGTATTTTCGAATTGCTACAGTACCCGAAAAGCTACAGTGTTTTTGAAAATCACTATTTGCTACAGTAAAAAAAACTTCGCTACATTAACTTTGCTACAGTAAAACACTATTTTAAACTGAAAATGTATATATGTATATGTATATGTATATACTACGAGACGATGATTTATAGAAGCAAATAACCAAAACACTTAATTGATTAAAGCTACACTTCGAGTGACATAGTTTATCAATGATTAAGTTTAATTTTTGATAAAGGTACACGTCGTGTAACGAAAAGTACTAGTTTTCTAAGCGTACGAAAATGCGTTCGAGAAACCGGAACCGGGACATAAGTCGAGTGACAACGTACGAGTCAACGGACCAAAAATTACAAGTCAACTATGCACGTGAATATAATATAATATATAATTAATTATATAAATTAAATATATTATATATAATTATATAAAATTATGTCGACAAGCAAAACGTTAAACAAATGTGAGCTGGATCAGAGGGCCATGCGATCGCATGGCCTTGATGTCCAAAAACCATGCGATCGCATGGTGGGCTGGAACATGTCAGGTACTATAAAACGCGAAGCCTGGTGATCGAATTCATTATATATTTCATCAATCTATCTCTGTGCTCTCCATATATATATTATTATTATTATTATTATTATTATTATTATTATTATTATTATTATTATTATTATTATTATTATTATTATTATTATTATTATTATTATTATTATTATTATTATTATTATTATTATTATTATATTATTATTATTATTATTATTATTATTATTATTATTATTATTAAGATTAATATTATTATTAATCTTATGGTTATGAGTATTATTATTATTAGTATTATGGTTATGAGTATTATTATTATTAGTACTATAAACGCAGTACGTTACTCATTGGTCCCAAAGCGAGGTATTTGACCTCTATATGATACGTTTTAGAAAAATATTGCATTCATTTCATAAAAAGCACATCATTATTATATATAATGCATGTTTTAAACAAGTGGGCGATTATTTAAGAAATAATCCCCATGATACATCGGTTTACAAATACTACACACGTGACATAACAATCGAATATAATACATGACAAAGGTTTTATTGAATGCAACACTTCATTTAAACAAAAGCATGAGACTCCATGCACAGCTTGCTCAGATAATGCAACAGCGGAAGACTTTCTTAAGGAACTGAGAATAAACATGCTTAAACAGTCAATACAAAGGTTGGTGAGATATATAGGTTTAGCATCGATATAAATATAGACCACAAAATTTTCATAGTTATAAATATATGTACACTCGCAAGTGTATAAAAGTATTCTATAAGTTGTTGAGCGCTTCGGTAACCATACTTAACCATTAATGTGGCATATTCCTTTTATTATGAAATCTCCCTACACTGTACCAAGTGTAGTAAAAATGAAGTACTATGAAACCGTTTATGATACTAGAGCGACTAGCCCGGTTGGGGTTTTCAAACCCGATAGATCTATCAATAGGATTCGCGCTTACATGTTCTTACAACATGTAAATATTAGTTACCAAGCTATTAGGGAAGATATGCAAGGTGGTACAACTCAACGTAGAATATATTTTAAGTACTTGTGTCCATGGCGTAAAACATAAAATGCATGTATTCTCATCCCAAAATATTTGTAGAGTTTAAAAATGGGACTATATACTCACGGTAGTAAAAGTATATTAATAATAAGTTTTTAACTTATTAAAAATATGGTTGTCATCCTTGAATTCACGAACCTATAATAATAATAACGATTCAGATAATAATACATGTGAACAAAATTAATATAGCAAGTTCATATCATATATTCAATCGCATGTGATTGTTTAAGTTTATATTTTCAATCACATGTGATTATTTAAGTTTATATTTTCAATCACATGTGATTATTTAAGTTGTCAAGTTTAGTAGTCCAAAATAGTCCGAAAAGTCCAACAGTCCAACAATCGGTATATATATATATATATATATATATATATATATATATATATATATATATATATATATATATATATATATATATATATATATATATATATATATATATATATATATATAAATCTTAGAATTACCCCACGGCGTATTGTGTACGTATTGTCTTGCATCAATCCAGAAACATATTGTATACGTATTGTCTTAGAATTAACTAAGACGTATTGTGTACGTATTGTCTTAGGATTTATAAAACGTATTGTGCACGTATTGTCATGGAACGTACCAAGATTATTATATATATACAATCTCAAAATTAATCAAGATTATAATATTTTGTTATACTAATGATAACATGTCCAAATATATATAGGATATAGGAAAAGTTAACAAGGATATGGTTAATATAGTTTTTATAATATAAATTTCGTCCATACCACGTTAATTTTAGCAGGTTTTGTTTTGCTCGCCAAATATTCATTACAACTCCATTTAAAGTGAATCAAATTGCTATGGATTCCTTAAGAAGTCAATTTTACAAAACCATTTTGAAAAGTTCATCACAATTAGTAATTTTTAGAGCTTTACCCTCTTTTTGTGTCAGTGGACAGATTTGGAAAAATCCCGGCATCCACCCAATATATGATTTTTGATAAAATACTTCCACTTTGTCTAAAATCATGAAAAAAATACTAGAAGTCTTATTTACATATATTAACATATTTCCAAATTCTTAGCCTTGAACTCAAAGTCTAAGATAGGTTTTTAATTCCCAACCCAAAATAGCCCGCTTTTTACTGAATGGAGATTAAAGGATATATGTTAAGTTTCAAGGTGTTCTTCATATGTACAAGTTATAAGTTCTTATATTAACTTAATATAACATCATAATACATATAAATAAGTATTATTAGAGTTAAGTTAGAAAGATTAGATTAGTTTTTCAAACAAGTTTAGAATCAACTAAACTATGTTCTAGTTTATAAACTCTTATATAGATAGCTATAAACATATGAATTGAACAAGAGTTGAAGTAGAGCTTTTACCTCATGTTTAGAATGTAAAGTTGCTGGAAAGAAGTAGTAGAACAAAACTTGAGAGAGTTCTTGCAAGTGTGTGTGAAAATTGGAAGTAAAATTTGGAAAATGAATGTGTAAAAATGAGTTAGAAATGGTGCTTATTTATAGGCTTGAAAATTTGGCTTTTAGTGAAAATATCTAAGATAAGTTAATATGTATTAAGTCATGGATGACATATTAAATTGATTAGGTCATGGATGACATATTACACAAATAATTGCAGATTTCTATTGGTATATACCAATAGTAAATACTTCTAGAAGCTGTGTATAATAAGGGTAAAAATACCGTATGAATGCGAGTAGAATTCTTGAGAAAATTGAACAGAAATACGAGTATAGCTATCCTTTATATGTATTGGTATATTATAAAGTGTATTCAATACTTGTAAGGATGTATTTACACTCGTAATACATTATATGTAAATACATTTTAACATAAGTTAATTACGTCATTTAAATAGTAACATATATATTGTTCAAAAACTCTTTAATTTAGTAGTATGAAAATATATATACAATACTTTGTTAATATACTTAATGAGATATTTAATTATCATATTTTCAAGTTAAATATATATAAATCCATATATATACACAATAATTAAACAATTAAATCAAGTTATGACGTTCGTGAATCGTCGGAATAAAAGGGTGAACAAAAGCTTGTGTAAAACTCTTTTCGGAGGTTCAAGATTTATTAAAAATTCATTGCTTATCAAGTCGGAATTATATAAAGATTAAGTTTAAATTTGGTCGAAAATTTCCGGATCGTCACAGTAGTTACCCGTTAAAGAAATTTCGTCCCGAAATTTGATCGAGGTCGTCATGGCTAACAATAAGAATGTTATTATGATGAATATAAGTTGATTCATAGGGTTTTATCATGATTGAGAAATATGGATAAAATAATTCGATTACTCAAAACATATGAGTGAAGCTATCGTAAAAGAGTAAAATGAGAAAATAGGGATTCGTCTTATCTTTTGACATCATCACGGTTGATCTCCGGATTAAAGAAAATCTTTGTAATCTATATAGGATTTGATTCTTTGGTGATTAAGGAAATTATGATTCTCTTCAATTTAATGCGATGATTCATCTCGATTTTTCTGTCGGATATTTCACTATAAATCCACCTCCTTCATTTCCTTTTAATTCACACCTTCTATTCTTTCTCCCTCAATTCTTACTTTAAAATTATTCGTCAATATGCTTCATCCAGTGCTGATTCTCGATATACTCCTCACTTTCATATCTGTCGTTCTTCTTTTTCATCTACTTCCGGAAGAATCTATTTACTTCTACTATACTCTTGGTTTTATAGTGTTTTTAGTTCTCCCGTGTCTTTATATTGCTATATGCATCGATATATACGGTTTATAGTTTCTGGGTTGTTGTTGGGTTTTATATCTTCCCTTATATTTCGATGTCCCTGCTTCTGTCTTCTATAATCATTGTCATCCCCAATTAATGCTCTCTTTTATTTGCTGCGATTTATACCCCAATTTCTATTTCGGAGTTTTGTCCTTTTGTTTCTTCTTCTTGCGATTAAGCACCGCTTGTAATGGTCCAGAATTCGCATATATGAATTTCGGAATGAACATTGTTAATGTTCTAAGAAGAAAATTGTAATGGCACGATCTTGACTTGTCAAATTACTAGAATACCTCGGAAAAGGCCGAATCATCAAGAAATATTTTCTTGATATTTTAGGGGTTAAAGAGAATACAAGAGTCGTGTAACATAGCACATGATGACGTTATGATCTGTGAATCATCACGTTCTATTTAGAAACTCAGTATGACTTACTGTAATATAATCACGTTGATTAAGTGTCATTATATTATACTAGTTCATGCTTCAGTTCCCAACACTACTTCAAAAATATTCCTATTTTTAATTCGAAAGTTTCAGAATTTAGAAACTAAAATAGTTTCTTTTATGATGTAATACAGACAGCGCGAAGAGGTAAATGATTTCAGATAAGAATAATTATGGAAATATCTTCAAAAATATGGAGGATATTTATAATGAAAGATACGATGATATCTTAGAATTTCTAATATCAGAGAATGATGAAGAATATTGTCCGTAAGGGTTTAGAGTCAGGAGCAAGGTATTCGATAATGACTTTAGCAGACACGGAATCATTTGGATTCTTTGAAGGTAGATTTCGTTCTTGTGATTTATCCACAGCCTTCTTCATGGTTTGCTCAATCCGTATTTTTCAGTACCAAATCTTCTCTTTTTCTGAGCTTTGCCAACACACTACTCTTTATCATCAAACTTCTTACTGTTAAGGTCATTTATAGTTTTTGCTACTTCATCGGCATTTCGAGAACTAGTTCGCAGTTTAGGGTGTTTTTCAGAAACTTCACATTCAAAGTATATAAGTCCAGAAGATAGACACATATAATTGTTGATGTAGACATGCTGCGAGATTTCAAAATACTGATTGCTAATTTCCGATGATTCGTATGGCAATTCTCGTTACAAGATGCAGATGAGTAAATGATGGGGTTTTGATAAATATAAAGATTTTTCGGAAAGTCAAAGATCAACGAAGTTGTTAATAAGTTTACTGCTAATGTGGCGAGATATGAAAGGTTCCCCGGTAATAATGATGAAGGGGTAATCATTATAATAAGGCTTATTCGAATGAACAATTGAAGTTGGTTTGCTGGAGCTGTGACAAAACCGTCTATTTTTAGAAGGGATTGAAAAGTTATTTTAGCTAGTAAATGCCAAAAGGTCTGACATGGATACATGTTAAATTATGACTTTAGTTTCAAGAGTTTTTCAGGTACGTAACTGTGCATAGCATGTGGTTGGATCATCATCTCGATTGTTCATTATTTGAAGTGTCTTCAGGTATTTCGAAGGGCTTGAACACAGATTATAATCGTTAATATACATACAATGTTCTAACACAGTTTTGAAGTCAAAGTATAGCTTTGAAAGATGTAAGAATCTAAGAGTGATGATACCGGTTATATCTTGAATTGAATTCGGCAATTTCAAAATCAGAATATGTAATTAGATTTTTGAATGAGTATGGTTGTTTTGATTTCTATAAAAGAATGTATATTGTTGTGAAAGTAGGGAGTATAATGGATGATTTGCTGAATCAGATTCGAAGAATGTAATATATTAATTGTGAATTTATATATCTCTCGGGTATTACCTACCCGCAAAAAAAAAATGTCACAATTAATATTTTGTACAAAAGAATTTTATTATAGTCTTTATAGAAATATATGTGTATATTTCTTCAGATGTAATATAGATTTAATGAGTTAATATTAAATTAAACTCATTTGATTTATGGTTAAGGCTAGGATAGATAATTTCTAAACTTTAGAAATTACATAATCGTCGTAAAATGTTTCCCAATGAAGTTATGAATCAATACTTCATCGTTGTGGTATTCCTTAGTATCTACAGGGCGTATGACGTCGATGCTCATGGGACAGATTGTGAAGTTGAGATTTGCGATGCGGTTGTTGTTGGTGGTGGTAATGGTACTGTTGATGTTGTTGATGGTGGTACTGGTTATGTTGCTGGTGCTGCTGCTGGTGTTTGTAACCTTTGCATCATATTCTCCAAAGCCACTACCCGAGCGCGAAGCTCGTTGACTTCTTCTATTACACCGGGGTGATTGTCGGTTCTGACGAGTGGATAAATAAGATCTAGAATTTGGTGTAGTATATAATCGTAACGAGATACTCTGGAAATGAGAGAGAAAATGGTGTTTTGGACAGGTTCGCCGGTAAGTGCTTCAGGTTCTTCGCCAAGAAGGCAATGTGGTGAATGGAAAGGATCGCCTTCTTCTTGTCTCCAATGATTAAGGAGGCTACGAACCCATCCCCAATTCATCCAGAATAGATGATGGCTGATTGATTGATCCATTCCAGTCACACTGCTTTTGGAGCTTGAGTGGGATTCCATTTCGGAATCCGAGGAACTTGAACTGATGACGAATTCCATTTCGTACGATTTGATAAAGAATTTTTCGATACGAAATAATTTTCCGGCTATCGGGTGGTATTCTAACTACATAGAATATCTATATATATAGATCAAAAGATTTCATAGATTACGGAGGAATTTACGAAATATGTCAGGAAAAGTTTACGGTAATAGATACGATAAGATATGATTTAGCAGATACGCTAAGATATGAATTTTGTCTATACACTATTCATGCAATCAATGCAGCAAGACGTGTCTAGACTAAGAATGATAAGCAGGTAATTTCCTAAGGATGATAAGTAGGTAATTTTAGACACAAATGATAAGCAAAACTTTTGACATGCAGACACGGTCGAAGTCTAGACTCACTAATGCATCCTAACAACTTATCAGTTAGACATACTAATGCAGACTTGGTTCGCTAAGACCATCGCTCTGATACCAAATGAAACGACCAGTCCATATTACTATAAACGCAGTACGTTACTAATTGGTCCCATAGCGAGGTATTTGACCTCTATATGATACGTTTTAGAAAAATATTGCATTCATTTCATAAAAAGCACACCATTATTATACATAATGCAAGTTTTAAACAAGTGGGTGATTATTTAAAAAATAATCCCCATGATACATCGGTTTCCAAATACTACACACGTGACATAACAATCGAATATAATACATGACAAAGGTTTTATTGAATGCAACACTTCATTTAAACAAAAGCATGAGACTCCATGCACAACTTGCTCAGATAATGCAACAGCGGAAGACTTTCTTAAGGACCTGAGAATAAACATGCTTAAACAGTCAACACAAAGGTTGGTGAGATATATAGGTTTAGCATCGATATAAATATAGACCACAAGATTTTCATAGTTATAAATATATGTACACTCGCAAGTGTATAAAAGTATTCTATAAGTTGTTGAGCGCTTCGGTAACCATACTTAACCATTAATGTGGCATATTCCCTTTATTATTAAATCTCCCTAAACTGTACCAAGTGTAGTAAAAACGAAGTACTATTCAACCATTTACGATACTAGAGCGACTAGCCCGGTTGAGGTTGTCAAACCCGATAGATCTATCAATAGGATTCGCGCTTACATGTTCTTACAACATGTAAATATTAGTTACCAAGCTATTAGGGAAGATATGCAAGGTGGTACAACTCAACGTAGAATATATTTTAAGTACTTGTGTCCATGGTGTAAAACATAAAATGCATGTATTCTCATCCCAAAATATTTGTAGAGTTTAAAATGGGACAATATACTCACGGTAGTAAAAGTATATTAATAATAAGTTTTTAACTTATTTAAAATATGGTCTTCGTCCTTGGATTCACGAACCTATAATAATAATAACGATTCAGATAATAATACATGTGAACAAAATTAATATAGCAAGTTCATATCATATATTCAATCACATGTGATTGTTTAAGTTCATATTTTCAATCACATGTGATTATTTATATTTTCAATCACATGTGATTATTTAAGTTTATATTTTCAATCACATGTGATTATTTAAGTTGTCAAGTTTAGTAGTCCAAAATAGTCCGAAAAGTCCAACAGTCCAACAATCGGTATATATATATATATATATATATATATATATATATATATATATATATATATATATATATATATATATATATATATATATATATAATCTTAGAATTACCCTACGGCGTATTGTCTTGCATCAATCCAAAGATGTATTGTATACGTATTGTCTTAGAATTAACTAAGACGTATTGTGAACGTATTGTCTTAGGATTTATCAAAACGTATTGTGCACGTATTGTCATGGAACGTACCAAGATTATTATATATATACAATCTCGAAATTAATCAAGATTATAATATTTTGTTATACTAATGATAACATGTCCAAATATATATAGGATATAGGAAAAGTTAACAAGGATATGGTTAATATAGTTTTTATAATATAAATTTCGTCCATACCACGTTAATTTTAGCAGGTTTTGTTTTGCTTGCCAAATATTCATTACAACTCCGTTTAAAGTGAATCAAATTGCTATGGATTCCTTAAGAAGTCAATTTTACAAAAACATTTCAAAAATTTCATCCCAATTAGTAATTTTTAGAGCTTTACCCTCTTTTCAAAAATCCCGGTATCCACCCAATATATGATTTTTGATAAAATACTTCCACTTTGTCTAAAATCATGAAAAAAAATACTGGAAGTCTTATTTACATATATTAGCATATTTCCAAAGTCTTAGCCTCGAACTCAAAGTCTAAGATAGGTTTTTAATTCTCAACCCAAAACAGCCCGCTTTTTACTGAATGGAGATTAAAGGATATATGTTAAGTTTCAAGGTGTTCTTCATATGTACAAGTTATAAGTTCTTATATTAACTTAATATAATATCATAATACATATAAATAAGTGTTATTAGAGTTAAGTTAGAAAGATTAGATTAGTTTTTCAAATAAGTTTAGAATCAACTAAACTATGTTCTAGTTTATAAACTCTTATATAGATAGCTATAAACATATGAATTGAACAAGAGTTGAAGTAGAGTTTTTACCTCATGTTTGGAATGTAAAGTTGCTAGAAAGAAGTAGTAGAACAAAACTTAAGAGAGTTCTTGCAAGTGTGTGTGAAAATTGAAAGTAAAATTTGGAAAATGAATGTGTAAAAATGAGTTAGAAATGGTGCTTATTTATAGGCTTGAAAATTTGACTTTTAGTGAAAATATCTACGATAAGTTAAAATGTATTAAGTCATGGATGACATATTAAATTGATTAGGTCATGGATGACATATTACACAAATAATTGCAGATTACTATTGGAATATACCAATAGTAAATACTTCTAGAAGCTGTGTATAATACGGGTAAAAATACTGTATGAATGCGAGTAGAATTCTTGAGAAAATTGAACAGAAATATGAGTATAGATACCCTTTATATGTATTGGTATATTATAAAGTGTATTCAATACTTGTAAGGATGTATTTACACTCGTAATACATTATATGTAAATACATTTTAACATAAGTTAATTACATCGTTTAAATAGTAACATATATATTGTTCAAAAACTCTTTAATTTAGTAGTATGAAAATATATATACAATACTTTGTTAATATACATAATGAGATATTTAATTATCATATTTTCAAGTTAAATATATATAAATCCATATATATACACAATAATTAAACAATTAAACAATTAAATCAAGTTATGACGTTCGTGAATCGTCGGAATAAAAGAGTGAACAAAATCTTGTGTAAAACTCTTTTCGGAGGTTCAAGATTTATTAAAAATTCATTGCTTATCAAGTCGGAATTATATAAAGATTAAGTTTAAATTTGGTCAGAAATTTTCGGGTCGTCACAAAGTCAAACATAGTGTTTATCATCTCCGTTGCGTCTACGTACTTTCCTGCAATATTGAATCACAATATTGATTCGTGAGCATTCATATCTTATGTTTTATATATTAATAGTGTATACATGTCTAATGCTCGAGTATATATGTTTATGCATGCTAGTATGCTAAATTTCGTCGTTAGACAGTTTATGATAAATCACGAATTAAATACATATATTACTAATAAAAGGTATATGATATGCATGTTTTTGGAAAGCTGGCGAAAAATCAATAACTTTTCATTTAGATATCGTATGATTTCGATGAACGAATTAAAAGATACGATCAACTGAATTATGATTGACGTTAATTAAAATTGCTTTTGAATCTGCAATTATGATTTAAACAACCTGTTTATGAAATTGATAAATTGGATTTTGAATACTACTAGCCGAGTAAATGAATCCTTATATAAGGCACGTCTCGTTTTGTTAAACAATTGTCAAAATTGACTTTTTGAAACGACTTTGGATAACTTTTGTATATCGATCTCGAGCATTAGGATTGTGATACACTATGACCTGACCTAGCTTGATAAACATTTATTGACCAACATATGATCTCTAGGTTGAGGTCTACGGTTATTTTGCATTCCAAGTTTCGGTCTCATTCCGTTGAATTACTTTATATGCTGCTAAGGTGAGTTTCATATGCTCCCTTTTTAATTGATTTTGCAATATATATTTTTGGGCTGAGAATACATGCACTTTATTTTAAATGTAATGGATACAAGTACATACTAAATTCTACACTGAGTTTGAACCAAAAATCCCTTAGCTTTGGTAACTAGTAACTGCCAGTTATAAGAACTGGTGGGCACGAGTAGTAGTATATGGATCCATAGGGCTTGACATCCCCGTCTGTTCCAGGTTTAGAAACCCTAGCCTGAACTATTAAACAGACGTATGCTATTTGAGTTTAGTACACGTTGGTTTGCGTGTATTGTACATGTTGGTTGCATGTATGTTAAAACAGGGGTACTTATTATAATGTTAAAGCTTAGTTACCAGGGTGCTCAATCTTGTAGAATATTTTGATAAACGTTTCTGGATGAAACAACTGAAATCTTGTGATCCACCTTTATGTACAGATTATGCAAAACATTAAAACTATGAGCGCACCAACCTTTGTGTTGACACTTGTTAGCATGTTTATTCTCAGGTTCCCTAGAAGTCTTCCGCTGTTTGCTTATATGTTATACAAGATATGTGCATGGAGTAATACATGCTTTATTCGAGAAAACGTTCACAAATCATCACCATCTATCTTATTTTGACTGCATTGTCAACGAAAGTACTATTGTAAACTATTATTTACGGTGATTGTCTATATGTAGAAATCATCAGATGTCAAAAACCTTTGATTTAAATATTCATTTATGGTGTGCCTTTTCAAAAGAATGCAATGTTTACAAAACGTATCATATAGAGGTCAAATACCTCGCAATGAAATCGATGAATGACGTGTTCGTCCATATGGATTTGGAGCGATCGTCACAGTTGGTATCAGAGCATTGGTCCTACCGAACCAGGTCTTGCATGAGTGTGTCTAACTTATAGTTGTTAGGATGCATTAGTAAGTCTGGACTTCGACTGTGTCTGCATGTTAAAAGTTTTGCTTATCATTTCTTGTCGAAAATTACATGCTTATCATTCTTAAGTCTTGACACGTTTTCCTGCATTTATTGCATAAATAGTGTATAGACAAAAATTCATATCTTAGCGTATCTGTTACTGTAAACTTTTCCTGATATCTTCTGAAATTTTCTTCGTAATTTACGGAATTTTGGTATTATATATACATATGTAAATTATGTATTGAAGAGTACCAATCTAAATTCTATAATCTATTTCATATCAAAAATCATCTCTCTAATTATACAAGATGGATCCCGTATCTAGTTCAAATTCCTTAAACTCCGACAGCTATTCTGATATGGATATTCACCTGAACTCCGAAGACAGTGTAACCGGAATGGATCAACCAATCAGCCATCACCTATTCTGGATGAATTGGGGATGGGTTCGTAGCTTACTTAATCATTGGAGACAAGAACAAGGCGATCCCTTCCATCCACCACATTGCCCTCTTGGCGAGTAACCTGAAGCACTTACCGGCGAACCTGTTCGTAATACCATTTTCTCTATCATCTCCAGAGTATCTCGTCATGATTATATACTCTCTCAAATTCTGGATCTTATTCATCCGCTCGTCCGAACCGCCAATCATCCCGGTATAGTTGAAGAAGTCAACGAGCTTCGCGCTCGGGTAGTGGCTTTCGAGAATATGGTGCAAAGGTTACAAGCACCAGCAGCATCACCGGCATCAACAGTACCACCGACAACAACACCAACAGTACCATTACCACCACCAACAACAACCGCACCGCAAACCTCAACATCACAATATGTACCTCGAACATCAACATCATACGCCCTATAGATACCAAGGAATATCAACAATAACAACAAACGATGAAGTATTGATTCATAACTTCATCGAAGAAATATTCTGCAGAGACTATGTAGATTCTAAAAGTTTTAGAGATTATATATTGTAAATTAGTAGTGGGCGGATAGAAATAATAAAGTGAAACCCTGACAGGAATAGTGCGCGATTTACAAGCTAGACTTGTTATACAAGCAGCATCAACAGTACCGTCAGCATCACCAGCACGTCAGTACTATCAGCATCGTCATCACTAGCAGTACCTATAACATCACGATTTCCACCAGTTCCATAATCACCAACATCATCACAAATCAACAACGCATATATTGTATCAACGAGTTATGAAGTATTAACTCATTTCCTCTGGAGAAATTATATGCATATTTTATATATATATATATATATATATATATATATATATATATATATATATATATATATATATATATATATATATGAATTTTGAGATCAAAATATATCTTTTCGTACTAAGCTATTACGTGTGAATCTTAACTACTCGGTTAGTTCATGTTATTAATATGCTATGATGTACATCCTTCGTTAATGACTTAACAATCGTTAACTATAATCTCTGCTTCGACTTAATAGATTCCAAATCAAGTGTATTATTCAAATACATGTTTGATTTTACACTTTCATTTTCGATGTACTTGAAACTTTTCAGAAAACATCATTCATACCTTGCCAAATTAGCAAGAGTTCCATAAGCACCAACATGATTCACTGAGGAAATATTAATAAAACTGAATAACAAAGTATTGATTATATTAGTGAAATACTCCGCGAAAATTATGTAATCTCTGATGGTTTAGAGATTATTCATTTCTAATTCCAGCCAAAAATCAAATAAGCTTAATATGATATTAACTCATTAAATCTGTATTACATCTGAAGAAAATATACATACATATATTTTCATAAAGACTGTAATGAAAATTCTTTTATACAAAATGTTACTTGTGAAACTTTTAACGGGTAGGTAATACCCGGGAGATATATAAAGTCACAATTAATATGTTCGATTTTGATTCAACAAATTATAAACTATACTCACTACTTTCACAACGATATACATTCTTTCATAGAAATCAAAACAGCCATTTTAACCCAAATTTGATTACATATTCCGATTTTGACAAATCAGAATCCAAGTTAAGATTTAACATAAGATATCACTCTTAGATTCTTACATCTTTCAAATGCCATACTTTGAATTCAAAACTGTACTAGAACATCATATGTATACATATAACATTCATCTCTTAGAATTATGAGCTTTCATTCTGAAATTCTGAAAAGCAACCAGTCTACGAATCAATACTCTGAATGTTGAAAAAGCTGATGAAGCAGCAAAAACTGTAAACGACTTCAACAGTTAAAAGTTGATGATAAAGAATAGTGTGTTGGCAAAGCTCATAAAATTTGGAACTGAAAAACGGATTGAGCAAACCATGAAGGAGGCTGTGGATAAATCACAAAGACTAAACCTGCCTTTAAAGAATCCAAATGATTCAGTGTCTGCTGAAGTCATTAACGAATACCTTGCTCCTGACTCTAAACCTTTACGGATAAATCTTCTTCATTATCCTTCAATATTAGAAATTCTAAGATATCATCGTATCTTTCATTATAAATATCTTCAATATTCCTGAAGATATTTTCACAACTATTCTTATCTGAAATCATTTATCTCTTTGCGCTATCTGTATTACATCATAAAAGAAACTATTTTAGTTTCTAAAATTTGAAAAATTCAAAAAATGGATGTTTTGAAGTAATGTTGGGAATTGAAGCATGAGTTAGTATAATATAATGACACTTGATCAACGTGATTATATTACAGTAAGTCATGCTGAGTTTCTAATGGAACGTGATAAAGGTTCACAGATCACACCCTCATCATGAACCATGTTACATAACTCTTTCATTCTATTTAACCTCTAAACATATCAAGAAAATATTTTCTTGATGATTTGGTCTTTTCCGGATATTCTGGTAATTTGACAAATCAAGATCGTGCCATTACAATTTCTTTCTTAGAACATTAACTATGTTCATTCCGAAATGGATAGCTACAAATTCTGGACCATTATCCGCTTGACTTAATGTCGGGAAGAGAAAACAAAAGCATGAAGCTTCGAAATATAATGGAGAATAAAAAGCCCGATAAAAACCCCAAAATTACAAACCGTGTATATCAATGCGTATAGCAATATAAAGACACGGAAGAATGAAAAACACTATAACCCCAAGGTAATAGTAGAAGAAAATAACCTCCTCTGGTGGCAGATGAAAAAGAAGAATGAAGGATACGATAGCCAAGAAAATATCAAGAATCAGAACTGGATTAAGCATTTTCACAATCTATTAGGAAGTATGAAATAAGGAAGAAGCTTATAGGAGTGGTGAAAATAAATGAAACGGAAGAGGTCAATTTATAGTGAAATATCAGACATAGCAATCGAGGCAGATTACGCATTTAATTAAAGAAGATCTTAATCTCCTTAATTCTCGAAGAATCAAATCTTATTTAGAATATGAAGATTTTCTATTCCTTAAATTCCGGAAATCAATCATTACTACGTCAAAAATTAAGACGAATCTCTATTCCTTCATTTCACTCTTTTACGATAATTTCTCTCATACGATTCGAGTAATTGGATTGTTTTATCCATATTATTCAACGGTGATAAAACTCTAATTATCAACTCATATTCGTCATGAAAACATTTTTATTGTTAGCCATGACGACCTCACTCAAATTTCGGGACGAAATTACTTTAACGGGTAGGTACTGTGACAACCCGGAAATTTTTGACCAAATTTAAACTTTATCTTTAAATGATTTAATGTTTTGGACACGATAAGCAAAGTCTTTAATGTTGAGTCACGGAAGTTTTGGAACTATATTCATGTAATCAATTATTCTTTGACTGTTCTCGAAGATTCACGAACAATATATATATATATATATATATATATATATATATATATATATATATATATATATATATATATATATATATATATATATATATATATATATATATATATATATATATATATATATATATATATGATTTCAAGTTATTTAGTAAACGATAGTAACATTCGATTATTGATTCGATTGATATTTAGATAAGTGAAGTAAAACGTTTAAGATGAACAAGTAAAACACTAATTTGCTACAGTATTTTCGAATTGCTACAGTACCCGAAAAGCTACAGTGTTTTTGAAAATCACTATTTGCTACAGTAAAAAACTTTGCTACAGTAACTTTGCTACAGTAAACACTATTTTAAAATGAAAATGTATATATGTATATGTATATGTATATACTACGAGACGATGATTTATAGAAGCAAATAACCAAAACACTTAATTGATTAAAGCTACACTTCGACTGACATAGTTTATCAATGATTAAGTTTAATTTTTGATAAAGGTACACGTCGCGTAACGAAAAGTACTAGTTTTCTAAGCGTACGAAAATGCGTTCGAGAAACCGGAACTGGGACATAAGTCGAGTGACAACGTACGAGTCAACGGACCAAAAATTACAAGTCAACTATGCACGTGAATATAATATAATATATAATTAATTATATAAATTAAATATATTATATAAAATTATGTCGACAAGCAAAACGTTAAACAAATGTGAGCTGGATCAAAGGGCCATGCGATCGCATGGCCTTGATGCCCAAAAACCATGCGATCACATGGTGGGCTGGAACATGTCAGGTACTATAAAATGCGAAGCCTGGTGATCGAATTCATTATATATTTCATCAATCTATCTCTCTACTTTCCATATATATATTTATATTATTATTATTATTATTATTATTATTATTATTATTATTATTATTATTATTATTATTATTATTATTATTATTATTATTATTATAATAATAATAAACTTAAAAGTATTAAAACTTACAAAAAATTAGTGGGGAGCCTAGAGACAATCTGGGCCCCCACACCTCTAGCAATAGCAAAACCTATTCTAGTAAAAATATGAGCAGCAGCACCGGCACCAATATCTTGCGCCATCGAACTCTTCTGAACCCGCTTTAGCAAAGAAACAGCATCCTTTTCTAATTCCCCAAGGGAAGAAAATGAGAAAGGAATGAAACCATAACCAATCGTCTGACAGCTAGATTCGTACTTGACCCGCTTCCGACGAGCCGCATCAACCACAGCACGTCCAGGGACAAAGTCAGAAAGCCCAGACTGTGTCTAAGGAGAAGACCCTGTCAAGTCAACACAAACATCGCGACCACAATCCCAGGAATAAAGTAACACATCTGCAGGTCTGAGGGCCCTGTCGTTCCCTCCAGACAACCCAATGTCAACCTCCTTTCTCGCTGAAATCCCAGATCGATAACAAACATCAACAAGGGAATCCCGAACAACATTATGTCGATGCTTAATACCCACCATACCAGCACAAGACACCGCGTGATCCCCGAAAATATCCCCAGTAAAAACCCTTGAACAGGCAGAGCATGCCGTCGAGATAGAGAACAATGGAACACCCAACCGGTAGCACAACACACATCGGTAAGTCTTTGCGTTCATCGTCTGACCCAACCCCAAAATAGGGACTGCCCTTAGCCAAGCAGAGGTGTGATCACCCTGCTGCGATTTCCATAAGGCCGATTGTCGGGGAGATAACGAAAAAGTGGATTCTGCAGAAGCGGTAACCTTTGTGAAATAAACATCTGCCAATTTCTTCATGAGTATTGGGGCAGCGACCTCACTCGGATTACCTAAAATATCAAACCCAACTGTTTTATTAAACAGACCCAATGCATCTTCAAAAGCACGACCAAGACCAACAATACTCGCATGACGAAGTAGCTTGGTCTGCAATCCAGCAGACTGTAATCGAGAAGCCAGAAAAGCATAATGACGAACATCTCCCGCAGAATAAACACCAAGCCCTCCAAATGTAAATGGCAAGGTGGCAAGCCGCCACTGCCAATCACCAAACCCAGGCCCTGAAGCAGTAACAATACGCTCCAAGGAAGATCGAAGGGCTCCATCAAAAGCGCGTTGAGCCGCCTCAAATATACTAGGAGGACAAGTACGCAAGGAAAAGTAGAGTTTAGAAACTCCCGTACATGCCCTAAGCAACAACAACTCACACTGAGGATCATCAAGCTTAGCAACCTTATCCATAAGCGCAATGGACTTGGTCACCCTTTGCATCACCAGTTCACTACTAAAACCAGGATCGGAACTTGCGGGGGCCCCAAGCAACTTAACACCATTTAAAGGCCGAGCAATATTAGGAGGAAAGACACCTACTTGCCTGCTGCGAGGGTCCTCCGTAGGTTATGAGTATTAATATTATTATTATTATTATTATTATTATTATTATTATTATTATTAATATTATTATTATTACTATTAAGATTAATATTATTATTAATCTTATGGTTAGGTTATGAGTATTATTATTATTAGTATTATACATAAAATACTACGACGGAGTGCTATTCGAGTAATTTAAAAATGGGTTTTACGAGCAGGGCAGAGCTAAGGAAATTATGGGTTATAGCTATGGAGGTTATGGGTATGGTTCAAGGGTATGCTCGTAAAGTCAAACATAGTGTTTATCATCTCCGTTGCGTCTACGTACTTTCCTGCAATATTGAATCACAATATTGATTCGTGAGCATTCATATCTTATCTTTTATATATTAATAGTGTGTACATGTCTAGTGCTCGAGTATATATGTTTATGCATGCTAGTATGCTAAATTTCGTCGTTAGACAGTTTATGATAAATCACGAATTAAATACATATATTACCAATAAAAGGTATATGATATGTATGTTTTTGAAAAGCTGGCGAAAAATCAATAACTTTTCATTTAGATATCGTATGATTTTGATGAACGAATTAAAAGATACGATTAACTGAATTATGATTGACGTTAATTGAAATTGCTTTTGAATCTGCAATTATGATTTAAACAACTTGTTTATGAAATTGATAAATTGGATTTTGAATACTACTAGCCGAGTAAATAAATCCTTATATAAGGCACGTCTCGTTTTGTTGAACAATTGTCAAAATTGACTTTTTGAAATGACTTTGGATAACTTTTGTATGTCGATCTCGAGCATTAGGATTGTGATACACTATGACCTGACCTAGATTGATAAACATTTATAGACCAACATATGATCTCTAGGTTGAGATCTACGGTTATTTTGCATTCCAAGTTTCGGTCTCATTCCGTTGAATTACTTTATATGCTGCTAAGGTGAGTTTCATATGCTCCCTTTTTAATTGCTTTTGCAATATATATTTTTGGGCTGAGAATACATGCACTTTATTTTAAATGCAATGGATACAAGTACATACTAAATTCTACACTGAGTTTGAATCAAAAATCCCTTAGCTTTGGTAACTAGTAACTGCCAGTTATAAGAACTGGTGGGCGCGAGTAGTAGTATATGGATCCATAGGGCTTGACATCCCCGTCTGTTCCAGGTTTAAAAACCCTAGCCTAAACTATTAAACAGACGTATTCTATTTGAGTTTAGTACACGTTAGTTTGCGTGTATTATACATGTTGGTTGCATGTATGTTAAAACAGGGGTACATATTATAAAGTTAAAGCTTAGTTACCAGGGTGCTCAATCTTGTAGAATATTTTGATAAACGTTTCTGGATGAAACAACTGAAATCTTGTGATCCACCTTTATGTACAGATTATGCAAAACATTAAAACTATGAACTCACCAACCTTTGTGTTGACACTTGTTAGCATGTTTATTCTCAAGTTCCCTAGAAGTCTTTCGCTGTTTGCTTATATGTTATACAAGATATGTGCATGGAGTCATACATGCTTTATTCGAGAAAACGTTGCATTCACAAATTATCACCATCTATCTTATTTTGACTGCATTGTCAACGGAAGTACTATTGTAAACTATTATTTACGGTGATTGTCTATATGTAGAAATCATCAGATGTCGAAAACCTTTGATTTAAATATTCATTTATGGTGTGCCTTTTCAAAAGAATGCAATGTTTACAAAACTTATCATATAGAGGTCAAATACCTCACAATGAAATCGATGAATGACGTGTTCGTCCATATGGATTTGGAGCGATCGTCACACATATCAAATACGGAAAATATGTATAAGATTGATGTTATGCGAGGTGTATACAAAATAGTTATATTTTTACTACAAAATACTATTAAATACGATACAATTTTACACAAGTTATTTATTTATTTATAGAGTGGATATACCTAAACCTTGCTACAACACTTATAGGCAGTGTACCTAATCATACAGTAGTGTAGTTTTTAGTAAGTCCGGTTCGTTCCACAGGGATCTTAGCCAAGTTTAACGCTATATTTTTAAAAACTATATTTGTAAAAATATAAATATATATATATATAAGTAGTATTATTATTATAAAAAGGGGGTTTTTACCGTTTAATGACCGGTTTGTCGATTTTAAAACTTAAGTCGCAGTTAAAACCTAATGTAAAATATTAAAAATAAATATAACATAATTTTAAGCGTAAAGTAAATAATGATAATGAAATTGAGATAAATAAAAATGCGATAAAATAAAATTGCGATAATTAAAAAGTACGATATTTAAAAGTGCAATTAAATAAAATGACAGTAAATAAAATGCGATAAATAAAAGTGCAATTAAATATGAAATAAAGGAATTATGCTCATTTAAACTTCCGTAATCATGATGTTTGACGTGTTGATTTTAGTTTATTCCCATGGGTTAATTGTCCTTTGTCCTGAATTATTCAATATGTCCGTCTGATTTTTGTCCATAATAGTCCATCAGTCATAGTGTCCTCGTCAAATTATCCTTATATCCGAAGTCAAATATTCCAACTAATTGGGGACTTAAACTATAATTATACCAATTTTCCTTTTATATAATTCACCCCTGTTTTAATAAGTCCATTGACTATTAATCCATTCCCGTGTCCGGTTAAATGAACGATTATTAGTACTTATAAATATCCCGCCCATCGTGTCCGATCGAGTGTATATGGTTATTTATAGGTACGTCCAATTGTAAATCTTTATATTAAATTAACAAACTATCATTTAATTAAACAAATATAAAGCCCATTAATAGCCCATAGTCTAATTTCCACAAGTGTCGTTCTTTTGTCCAAACCCCAATTATGGTACAAAGCCCAATTACCCAATCTTTAATATTTTAGCCCAACATCACGATTACTTCGGCTTAAATAAGCATAATAATAACTTAGCTACGAGACATTAATTTAAAAAGGTTGAACATAACTTACAATGATTAATAATAGCGTAGCGTTACACGGACAGAATTTCGACTTACACCCTTACAACATTCGCTAACATACCCTTATTATTAAAATTAAAATTAAAATTAAAATTTTAATATATATATATATATATATATATATATATATATATATATATATATATATATATATATATATATATATATATATATATATACGTGAGATAGAGAGATAGAGAAAATATGTGTCAATAAATGGCCAGAACACGCGAAATTTATAGGATGTCTGCTGCTACAGGACACCATGCGATTGCATGGTTTTTGGCCTTCCTGGCCATGCGATCACATGGGCTACTTTTTCAGCTCACATGTCTTTGTTTTCTTCTTTGCCGACGATTTATATATATAATATAATATATATATATATATATATAATTTTAAGAATTATTTATATATTATATTATATTTATGTGCATAGTTGACTTGTAATTTTAGCTCCGTTGCGTCGCGCGTTAAGAGTTGACTCTGGTCCCGGTTCCGGATTTTCGAACGTCCTTGCGTACAATTTAGTATCTTGTATTTTACGTTTCGCGTCTTGTACTCTTGTAATTTTGAGACGTTTTTCATCAATAATTTGAACCACTTTGATTGTACTTTGTACTTTTTAGCTTTTTGGTCGTTTGCGTCTTCAATTCGTCGAATCTGTCTTTTGCCTTCACCTTTTATTATTTAAACGAATATCACTTGTAAATAGAGCAATTGCAACTAAAAGCTTGTCTTTCTTGAGGGATAATGCTATAAAATATATGTTCGTTTTTAGCATTATCAAATATTCCCACACTTGAGCGTTGCTTATCCTCAAGCAATATAGTCTTGAAATAAAAATACTAGAATCACTTCTTTATTCTTCACACTTTGTACATCAGTGAATTCTATACGGCGGTATGAACAATGGTAGTAGCGATGTAGTTTACAGTCCCATATGACTATGAAAATTTAGATCCTTAAGGAAATTGGATCTTTATGAAAACATTTGATCTTTTGAAAATTTAATCTAGCTTTTACCCTAGATAAGTTTTCCGGAATAACCCTTCACCGGTGTTTGCAAATTGTTTTTGTGGGTTTGGTGGGTTTCAGATTTGAAAATTTTAGCTCAAAATTTGCGGTTTTATGTCACCCACTTGCTAACCTTGTATTGGGAAAGCAACACGCCCAGTATACTTGCTCCGTATATTACCTTTCGGTAAACTACCATCCGGTTGTAAAGGAAAGTGTTGAACAAGTAACTGTTAAGGCAATGTCCCGTGACATGCTTTTAATTATGGTCTATAACGTGTCGGATGCAATTACTATCCTTGGTAGGAGCAATAGTAAAGATCACCTTATAGTTTTTTCGGTCTGGCACAAGGTCCTGTCTTTGACCATGCTATGCAACCACCGTTCTTACGGTTGACACTCGATTTGGTTCAGGTGACCTAATGAATTGCAGTTGAATTCCTAGGATTTTACGTTCAATGGTAATGAACGCATTGAAAATGGGTTTTTAGAAAACCAAACGGTTTGTAATTTGATCAAAATATTTTCTCGTTCAAGCTCGAGTTTAGATATCATCGAATTCCAGGAGTTTGTAATTCTCAATGTTTAAAAATCAATCTCAAGGACTGAGTAATTTCAGTCTTAAAAGCTTATTTTTGATTTTTAAGGAGATTATCCTTTCTGGGGATCTGATTCATTAGTCTTATCAAGCTAATTTGCACGGCGCCCTCCCCATTTTACGAGACAGATCCTCTCATGGTTAGGATAAGTCTGACCACTTGGCGACCCTGTTTGATGCTGAGGTCAGTGGATTTCGAGCTGATTTTCGAGAAAACTTTTCAAGGTTTTTCGTAGACTCTACAACTGGTCTGGACGACAACTTTCTAAATCAAGAAGCGCGTGTCTTTTTCCGGAAGACTTTACTTCCTTTTAATGATGGAATTGATTCATCGTGTAGATTCATCTTTTATTTCAAATATATTATAAGAAATTGGGTAAAACTTGATAAAATTTTGTCCAACACAAAAGTATCTTCAATTATTTGTACAAAAATATGTGATATATGTTTTAAATAACTTGGTAAATTTTTCCCACATTTGGCTATTATTTTCCTTTCTTTGCCTTTTTATTGTCATCTATTCCATTTTAAATGAATTCTAACATTTTAGGTTGTTTCTCAATTTATGTTCTTTCCGAGGTAACAATAATTTCGGTGTTAACACCTAGTTTTATCGTTCATAAATATGTATAAACATGATTTTGAATTCATTTATTTAAAAATTTTGAAAATTTTTACTAGAATTGGGTAGTCAGTATATAAGACTAGGGCTGTTCTTTATTATCAGAGAGCACTAGATTCTAATACAACTACTGCGTTACTAGCATTTTTAATGGTAACCAAGTGTTTAAATTAAAATTTTAAAAATTCAAAATAATTTAACCCCTTCCCACACTTAAGATCTTGAAATGCCCTCATTTGTAAGAAATCAGTAACAATTTAAATTATTGAGGGTGATTAGCGTAGAAGAATGATTAAATTTTACCAAAGTTTCCAAACATATTGGCGTTTGTTTGCTGAATGATAAATGGTGCACATCATTTGTTTATTCCGTCTTGTTGTTACATCACATTTGTTTTTCGTTTTGTCGTCAAAATTAGTACTTTTGCTGAACTTAATGCCAGTCTTTGAAAATGCGCTGTTTTACCCTGTTGTGTACAATTGACAATATACATACATACAAATAATAACATGCATGGTAATTTGAAATATTAGTACAACATAATAAAAATATTAAACTTACATAAAAGTATCAAAATATAATGTGTTTAAACATAAATAAATAATAAAAAGATAAAAATCATAGAAATCACCAAGGGAAACTATATCAATCTGGATAGGGGTTCCAGTTCATGTCGTCGGTCGGGTTCCATGGTTGGTGATAGATGTACTGATAGGCCTGGTTAGGGTCGTAGAGAGTAAATGGTGGTCTCATATCGGGCTGGTGTGGAGGATAGTAAGCAGGTCGAGTCGGTACGTAGTGATCCTGAGGTGATAGCCGGCTCATGATCTGACGCTGATGATAGTCCCATCTATCATGCTGTCGTTGCCTAGAATGCTCGTACTCATTCTGGGCTTGCCACTGCTCGTATCGATTATGTCTATCTTGGTTTGTCATTTATACCTCATCTATACGCTGGTAGACGTCAGTCATAGCCTCCCTAATGACATCCCTAATGTCATCTGCTTCCTCCATTTCCTCATCTGAACCTCTCTCTACCTGTGGATGACGACCAACATAGGGTACTGCCTGATTGCGTCTGCTCTTCAATACCTTAGCACCCTGATAGACCTTCAATCCTAAAGTATCATCCTGTTCCCTACAAACTAAGAGTGGACCCCCTTGATCTCTATCTACACCCAAATACTATCCAATGAGAGTAACAAAAATACCTCCTCCTATTATTCCCCCTTCCCGTATTCCTTCCACTATCTTAGACAAATAAAAACCAACACAGTAGGGGATATTAATAAAGCCTCTTGGGTCTCGAATACACTTAAGGTAAAATAAATCATGTAAGGTCATTTTCTCCTTGTTGTGACCTCTCTGTGTAATCGAGTTAGCCAGAAATCTATGAATTATACGAAGCTCGGCTCTGTGAATATGTAAGTAGGAGTGTGTTCCTGCCCGCCCAAAAATATTATAATCTGACATACGCCTCCAGACGGCGTTAGCATCAAAATTCCTATCTACCCTTTCACCATGATAAATCAAATTTGTACAATCGGGTAATAGTAATTCAGCGGGCGTATATATCTGTAAAGCCCTGGCCATGTTCAGCATGGACATCATGTACATCCTACGGCCAAGTATAAATCTAAGAAAACTTTTATCATCTAATCTAACTACATCCGCATTTAATGCTATAGTACTCATAAGCTCAACGCACCATTCCTTATATACAGGCTTACGAATGGTGAATAAACGTTCCCAATCGGAAAAAGAAGAGCTGCCATACCTTTGTATCAGATGCTGTCTAACTGAGTTAGTAAGTTGGACCCTTTCCAAAGGCTCCCAATCGATTACCCTTGGTACTTCTACATTTTTCGTTACCAGTTTGAATTTGTTACTTTGATATGTCGGGTAATCTCTCCAACTCCGATCAAATCTCAAATTGAGATGCAACTGTTCTTCATGAATCGTTGGGTGTTGTACTATCGGATGCATCAGAAATACTACGTAGGCATCAATATATTCTAGTTGCGGATCATAATAAGGTACGTGTTGATCAGGTTGTTGTTGTTGTTCCTGTTGTTGCTCCTGTTCAGGTTCATATTGCATTTCTGGTTCAGGTTTTGGAGCATGTTGATGATGATGATGCACCATCAGTATTAGTAAATTTCTGCAAAACACATTAAACACAAATTTTGTGCATCCAAATATGCATTAGTGTTAGCAAAATAACAACTTGAAACAATTACAATAACATATTTAATCAAAATTAAACTTATACACATTTTCACAATTTTAACAATTCTACACTTTTTCAAATAAGCATATATGAAAATGGTTACAAAGTTCATAAGCATTCAACTCAAATAACATGTTAAAATAACCATTACTAGCAATTAAACAAGTTTCAAATGGCATTTATATCAATTTAATCAAGTTCATGAATTTTATACCTAAAAAGTCCACTTTAATTCTCAAAAATCATGTTTAGGATCATTTAGCTACCTAAACATATTACACTACTTAATTTAGCAATAATTCAAGACAAAAATCGGCCATAACCTGTTTATATCAAAAAGCCCCAAATTGCTCAAGAACACAAACCCTAGATTCCTAAAAATTTTGAAGTTTTTGGCTTCAAATCATGTTAAATAGCATCAATCTAGGTTATACATGCATAATATACTAACAATTTAACTCTAATTACACTAGAAATTAACAAAATTAAATTAGGAAAATTATAGCTCAAGAACACTAAAAATCAAATTTAAAGAGGTTTAAGGGTGTAATTGTTACCCTTCTTGATAAACTTCTTATCAAATTCATGATTAGAGCGGATTATAGCAAGAAATTTGGTGAATTTTGGTGAAAAAATGAAGATTTTAGGGGTGTTTTGGGTGTGTGTTCGAGTATGTGTGTGTGTTTGTGGTGATACAGAGCAGCTCGACTGATATTTATTACGTACCCAGTTTTTTCCTCCCATGCGATCGCATGGATATACAGGCCAAACCCTATGCGATCGCATGGGGTCCTGGTATTTTTTTTTTTAATAAAAACCTTATACTTTTTTTTTAAAATATAAATTAACAAATTTTAAAAATTTTGTTTCTTTTTAGGAGTGAGGGCGTTTCGGATCGTTGTCCTAGTCCGTCTCTCAACAAAATTTTAAAATTTGTTACTTTTTAAGCGTCATTTTAAAAGCAAAGTTTTTTGGGTTTTTTAATGTTTTTGGCATACTTTAATTCAATAAGATTAAAAATAATGATAATAAAAATTCTCGTCCCTCCCTTGGGTAAAGCAATTTCGGTTCAACGACCTAGTTTTCAACTCACGACGAATTTTAAAAATCATATTTTTAACTTAGTGAAATAAAGTAAATTTTTGTTTTTAAATTCATACCAAACTTAAATTTAAAATGCATAAAATTAAAAATTCATATTATTATAATTAAAAATTCACACCAAACTTATATTATATTTTCGTTTTTATACATACAAACTTATATTAAAAATATTAATTTTTCAAATATTTACAAACTTAAATATATTGATGTTAAAAAGTTTACAATATTAATTTAATATTTATATATTAATTTTAAAAACATGGTAAAAATTAAAATTAAAAATCTTTTTGGTCTTTTATCCCACTTTAATCAATCAAATATATTCAAAAATATACGCCCCTCTTTTCGGTAAAGTAATTTTGGCTATATTACCTAGTTTTACTCCTGACGAATTTTTGAAATATTTTGGGTTGATTGATTAAAGATATTTATACCTTAAGAATAAACGGTAAATTTCGCAGTGATGTAATAAATTTTTGTATGATATCAATAATTTCGGTTACGCATACCTAATTTTATTGAATACCAAATTAATACTTTATAGCGAACGATTCAGTGTTTATTATCAAAAGGTTAAAAGTAATAAAAATAAAAACTGTACATACTTACCTGTGAGATAGAATTCTCAGAGACCTGCTTTAGCCGACTCATAAGAGAGTCGTGTGATTTGATTTTCCATAGCTACGTAAGCATAACCTCGATTCTTCAATATCTTTTCTTCTAAACATATGAACGGTCCTTCTCTGCATAGAGTAACAAATTCGGTATTTGAATATGTTTGATTATTTGAACATTTACCTTCGTGTGACCATTTTCCGCATTTATAACATCTTTCAAGGTGTCGTGCTCTTCTTTTTATTGCGGATTTTGATTTTCATTTTCCAAAATGTATCTTATGATGATCTTTTCTGAGTTCTTTTCTTACTCCGTCCATTTTGCCTCTTATGAATGATACCAGTTCACTCGGAAGTGTGTCATTATTACGTTTAGTAATCATAGCGTGTAGCATTAGACCATGGTTCAGATCAAAGGAATTCTTCATCTCGTAAAACCTAAAAAAAATAAAAATTCAAAATGGGGGGAGAAGACTAGTTCTTTAGGGTCTGCTAGGGAAAGACCATTCGGATTCCATTCTCGGAAACTACACGAAAACAGAATATCTAACTCTAACAGAAATATATATTACCCTAAAAAGATTCGAACCTTCCCACACTTAGTTAGCTGTGGTGTCGAAATTGTGATTAACTTCATCTTCAACTTCCATTAGATTATCTATGTAATGTTTAACTCTGTGACCATTAACTTTAAATTCAATCCCATTTGAATTTATTAGTTCTACTGTTCCGTATGGGAAAACTCTTTTGACTATGAATGGTCCAGACCATCTTGATTTCAATTTTCCAGGAAATAGCTTGAATCGTGAATTGAAAAGAAGAACTCCGTCTCCTTCTTTAAATTCTTTTGAACTTCTGATTCTTTTATCATGCCATTTCTTCGTTCTTTCTTTATAGATTAACGAATTTTCATATGCTTCATGTCTTAATTTTTCTAATTTGTTTAGTTAACTTAACCGTAAACGTCCGGCTTAATGCAAATCAAGATTACATGTCTTCAAAGTCCAAAATGCTTTGTGTTCAATTTCTACTGGAAGATGACATGCTTTTCCGTAAACGAGTCTAAAAGGTGTGGTTCCAATTGGAGTTTTGTAGGCTGTTCTAAAAGCCCAGAGTGCATCCTCCAATTTCATGGACCATTCCTTCGGATTTAATCCTATGGTTTTCTCTAGAATACGTTTTAGAGCTTGGTTGGTATTTTCAACTTGTCCACTTGTTTGTGGATGATAAGCAGTGAAGATTTTATGAGTTACTCCATATCTTTTGACAACTTTCTCAAGTTGATTGTTACAAAAAAGAGTACCCCGATCACTTATTAAAGCTTTCGGTGTTCCAAACCTTGCAAAAAGACGTTTTAAAAAGTTGACTACAACTCGTGCATCATTAGTCGGGAGAGCTTGTGCTTCCGCCTATTTAGATACATAATCAATGGCAACAAGAATGTAGAGATTATTATGAGATTTTGGAAATGGACCCATAAAGTCAATACCCCAAATGTCAAATACTTCACATACTTGAATGACATTTTGTGGCATTTTATCACGTTGACTTATTTTTCCGGCCCTTTGACATGCATCACAGGATTTGCAAAGAAGGTGTGCGTCTTTGAAAATTGTAGGCCAATAGAATCCAGCATCGTAAACTTTTCTTGCTGTAAGTTGAGGCCCATAATGCCCTCCTGTTCATCCTGTGTGACAATGATTTAAGATTTGACTGGCTTCAACTCCGAATACGCATCGGCGTATTATTCCATCGGGACAACTTTTAAACAAATGTGGATCTTCCCAGAAATAGTGTTTTACATCACTAAAGAATTTCTTTCGTTTTTGGTACGACAACCTTTTTTCAAGGAATCCACATACTAAGTAGTTTGCATAGTCTGCAAACCATGGAATTTCACTATAATCTATCTTCAATAGATATTCATCAGGAAAGTTTTCTTGTATGGCCGATTCATTCAGAACTTTTAATTCAGGATTTTCAAGACGAGAAAGATGATCAGCGGCGAGATTTTCTGCTTCCTTTTTATCTCGGATTTCAATATCGAATTCTTGTAAGAGTAAGATCCAACAGATTAATCGTGGTTTGGCATCTTGTTTCGAAAATAGGCATCTAAGAGCAGAATGGTCGGTATATACTACCGTTTTAGCTAGAACGAGATATGAACGAAATTTGTCAAAAGCAAAGACAATTACAAGGAGTTCTTTTTCAGTAGTTGTGTAGTTCGTTTGTGCTCCTTGTAATGTCTTACTAGCGTAATAAATAGGTTGAAATCGTTTTTCAATCCTTTATCCTAAAATGGCTCCCATTGCAAAATCACTTGCATCGCACATAAGTTCAAACGGTAGATTCCAATTTGGCGTTATCATGATCGGCGCATTAGTGAGTTTTTCTTTAAGAATATTAAAAGATTTGATGCATTCATCTGAAAAGATGAATGGAGCATCCTTTTCAAGGAGTTTATTCATAGGAGTGGCAATTTTAGAAAAATCTTTTATGAAACGTCGGTAAAAACCGGCATGCCCTAGAAAACTCCTAACTCCTCTAACATTGGTGGGATGTGGAAGTTTAGCAATTACATCTACTTTAGCTCTATCAACTTCAATTCCTTCCTTTGAAATTTTATGACCAAGAACGATGCCTTCTTTAACCATGAAATGGCGTTTCTCCCAATTAAGAACTAGATTTGATTGTTCGCATCTAATAAGCATTCGTTCAAGATTAAGTAGACATGTTTCAAAAGTATCACCGAAGACTGAAAAGTCATCCATGAAAACTTCCATGCATTCTTCTATCATGTCGTGAAAAATCACCATCATGCACCTTTGAAAGGTTGCAGGGACGTTGCAAAGTCCAAATGGCATGCGTTTGTAAGCAAAAGTACCATAAGGGCATGTGAATGTGGTTTTCTCTTGGTCCTCGGGTGCTATTGGAATTTGAAAATATCCGGAAAAACCATCAAGAAAACAATAGTAACTATTTCCGGCTAATCTTTCCAACATTTGATCAATGAAATGTAAGGGAAAGTGATCTTTTCTGGTGGCGTCATTTAATTTTCTATAATCAATACAAACACGCCATCCTGTTACAGTCCTAGTAGGAATAAGCTCATTTTTTTCATTTGTGATGACAGTCATGCCACCCTTCTTAGGTACACATTGAACTGGGCTTACCCATGGACTATCAGAAATTGGGTAAATTAAACCTGCATCTAGCAGTTTAATAATTTCTTTCTTAACAACATCTTGCATATTAGGATTTAGTCTTCGTTGGCGTTGCACATTCATTTTATGACCTTCTTCCATAAGGATATTATGTGTGCAATACGAAGGACTTATTCCTTTAATGTCTTGAATTTTCCATGCAATAGCTGGTTTATGAGCTTTTAGCACAGTAATAAGTCGAGATTTTTCATTTTCAGTAAGAGAAGACGATATTATTACAGGTAATTCAGATTCACCATGTAAATAAGCGTATTCCAAATGGTTTGGAAGTGGCTTTAACTCTAATGTCGGTGGTTCTTCTATCGATGATTTGTATCGATATCTGTCTTCTTCTTTTAGCATTTGAATTTCTTCTGTTGTTGGTTCATATCCATTAGCCATAAGTGTAGCTAACATTTCAGTTTCATCAATTGGTTCAGTTCCTTCTCCTAAAGAACATTCTCATGTTCCTTGTAATTCTGGAAATTCTTCTAACAATTCTGCATGTGAATCTATAGTTTGAATATAATAACATGTATCATCTGCAGATTACGGTTGTTGCATGGCTCTATCAACAGAAAAGGTAACACTCTCGTCCTCTATACTTAGGGTCAATTTCTTACCGAACACGTCTATTATTGCTTTAGCCGTGTTTAAGAATGGTCTTCCTAATATAAGAGGAACTCGAGAATCTTCTTCCATGTCCAGAATAACAAAATCTACTGGAAATACTAAAGTACCAACTTTAACTAGCATGTTTTCCATTATCCCTCTAGGATATTTTACTGATCGATCCACTAGTTGTATGCTTATTCGTGTTGGTTTCAATTCTCCAAGGCCTAGTTTAGCGTATAGTGAATACGGAATTAAATTTATACTAGCATGAAATGTCCCGTTCTTATTGATTAAAAAGGTTCCATATTAATTGATTTCGTTGCGAGGTTTTGACCTCTATATGAGACGTTTTTCAAAGACTGCATTCATTTTTAAAACAAACCATAATCTTTATTTCATAAATAAAGGTTTAAAAAGCTTTACGTAGATTATCAAATAATGATAATCTAAAATATCCTGTTTACACACGACCATTACATAATGGTTTACAATACAAATATGTTACATCGAAATCAGTTTCTTGAATGCAGTTTTTACACAATATCATACAAACATGGACTCCAAATCTTGTCCTTATTTTAGTATGCAATAGCGGAAGCTCTTAGTATTCACCTGAGAATAAACATGCTTTAAACGTCAACAAAAATGTTGGTGAGTTATAGGTTTAACCTATATATATCAAATCGTAACAATAGACCACAAGATTTCATATTTCAATACACATCCCATACATAGAGATAAAAATCATTCATATGGTGAATACCTGGTAACCGACATTAACAAGATGCATATATATAAGAATATCCCCATCATTCCGGGACACCCTTCGGATATGATATAAATTTCGAAGTACTAAAGCATCCGGTACTTTGGATGGGGTTTGTTAGGCCCAATAGATCTATCTTTAGGATTCGCGTCAATTATGGTGTCTGTTCCCTAATTCTTAGATTACCAGACTTAATAAAAAGGGGCATATTCGATTTCGATAATTCAACCATAGAATGTAGTTTCACGTACTTGTGTCTATTTTGTAAATCATTTATAAAACCTGCATGTATTCTCATCCCAAAAATATTAGATTTTAAAAGTGGGACAATAACTCACTTTCACAGATTTTTACTTCGTCGGGAAGTAAGACTTGGCCACTGGTTGATTTACGAACCTATAACAATATATACATATATATCAAAGTATGTTCAAAATATATTTACAACACTTTTAATATATTTTGATGTTTTAAGTTTATTAAGTCAGCTGTCCTCGATAGTAACCTACAACTAGTTGTCCACAGTTAGATGTACAGAAATAAATCGATAAATATTATCTTGAATCAATCCACGACCCAGTGTATACGTATCTCAGTATTGATCACAACTCAAACTATATATATTTTGGAATCAACCTCAACCCTGTATAGCTAACTCCAACATTCACATATAGAGTGTCTATGGTTGTTCCGAAATATATATAGATGTGTCGACATGATAGGTCGAAACATTGTATACGTGTCTATGGTATCTCAAGATTACATAATATACAATACAAGTTGATTAAGTTATGGTTGGAATAGATTTGTTACCAATTTTCACGTAGCTAAAATGAGAAAAATTATCCAATCTTGTTTTACCCATAACTTCTTCATTTTAAATCCGTTTTGAGTGAATCAAATTGCTATGGTTTCATATTGAACTCTATTTTATGAATCCAAACAGAAAAAGTATAGGTTTATAGTCGGAAAAATAAGTTACAAGTCATTTTTGTAAAGGTAGTCATTTCAGTCGAAAGAACGACGTCTAGATGACCATTTTAGAAAACATACTTCCACTTTGAGTTTAACCATAATTTTTGGATATAGTTTCATGTTCATAATAAAAATCATTTTCCCAGAATAACAACTTTTAAGTCAAAGTTTATCATAGTTTTTTTTAATTAACTAACCCAAAACAGCCCGCGGTGTTACTATGACGGCGTAAATCCGGTTTTACGGTGTTTTTCGTGTTTCCAGGTTTTAAATCATTAAGTTAGCATATCATATAGATATAGAACATGTGTTTAGTTGATTTTAAAAGTCAAGTTAGAAGGATTAACTTTTATTTGCGAACAAGTTTAGAATTAACTAAACTATGTTCTAGTGATTACAAGTTTAAACCTTCGAATAAGATAGCTTTATATGTATGAATCGAATGATGTTGTGAACATCATTACTACCTCAAGTTCCTTGGATAAACCTACTGGAAATGAGAAAAAAATATCTAGCTTCAAAGGATCCTTGGATGGCTTGAAAGTTCTTGAAGCAGAATCATGACACGAAAACAATTTCAAGTAAGATTTCCACTCGAAATAAGATTGTTATAGTTATAGAAATTGAATTAATGTTTGAATATGATTATTACCTTGTATTAGAAATATAACCTACTGTAAGTAACAAAGGTTTCTTGATCTTGGATGATTACTTGGAATGGATTTAGAAAACTTGGAAGTAAACTTGCAATCTTGGAAGTATTCTTGATTTTCTGAAACTAGAACTTTTAGAATTTATGAAGAACACTTAGAACTTGAAGATAGAACTTTAGAGAGATCAATTAGATGAAGAAAATTGAAGAATGAAAGTGTTTGTAGGTGTTTTTGGTCGTTGGTGTATGGATTAGATATAAAGGATATGTAATTTTGTTTTCATGTAAATAAGTCATGAATTATTACTCATATTTTTGTAATTTTATGAGATATTTCATGCTAGTTGCCAATTAATGGTTCCCACATGTGTTAGGTGACTCACATGGGCTGCTAAGAGCTGATCATTGGTGAAATGTCCCATTCTTATTGATTAAAAACGTTCCATATTAATTGATTTCGTTGCGAGGTTTTGACCTCTATATGAGACGTTTTTCAAAGACTGCATTCATTTTTAAAACAAACCATAACCTTTATTTCATAAATAAAGGTTTAAAAAGCTTTACGTAGATTATCAAATAATGATAATCTAAAATATTCTGTTTACACACGACCATTACATAATGGTTTACAATACAAATATGTTACAACAAAATAAGTTTCTTGAATGCAGTTTTTACACAATATCATACAAGCATGGACTCCAAATCTCGTCCTTATTTAAGTATGCGACAGCGGAAGCTCTTAATAATCACCTGAGAATAAACATGCTTAAAACGTCAACAAAAATGTTGGTGAGTTATAGGTTTAACCTATATATATCAAATCATAATAATAGACCACAAGATTTCATATTTCAATACACATCCCATACATAGAGATAAAAATCATTCATATGGTGAACACCTGGTAACCGACATTAACAAGATGCATATATAAGAATATCCCCATCATTCCGGGACACCCTTCGGATATGATATAAATTTCGAAGTACTAAAGCATCCGGTACTTTGGATGGGGTTTGTTAGGCCCAATAGATCTATCTTTAGGATTCGCGTCAATTAGGGTGTCTGTTCCCTAATTCTTAGATTACCAGACTTAATAAAAAGGGGCATATTCGATTTCGATAATTCAACCATAGAATGTAGTTTCACGTACTTGTGTCTATTTTGTAAATCATTTATAAAACCTGCATGTATTCTCATCCCAAAAATATTAGATTTTAAAAGTGGGACTATAACTCACTTTCACAGATTTTTTACTTCGTCGAGAAGTAAGACTTGGCCACTGTTGATTCACGAACCTATAACAATATATACATATATATTAAAGTATGTTCAAAATATATTTACAACACTTTTAATATATTTTGATGTTTTAAGTTTATTAAGTCAGCTGTCCTCGTTAGTAACCTACAACTAGTTGTCCACAGTTAGATGTACAGAAATAAATCGATAAATATTATCTTGAATCAATCCACGACCCAGTGTATACGTATCTCAGTGTTGATCACAACTCAAACTATATATATTTTGGAATCAACCTCAACCCTGTATAGCTAACTCCAACATTCACATATAGAGTGTCTATGGTTGTTCCGAAATATATATAGATGTGTCGACATGATAGGTCGAAACATTGTATACGTGTCTATGGTATCTCAAGATTACATAATATACAATACAAGTTGATTAAGTTATGGTTGGAATAGATTTGTTACCAATTTTCACGTAGCTAAAATGAGAAAAATTATCCAATCTTGTTTTACCCATAACTTCTTCATTTTAAATCCGTTTTGAGTGAATAAAATTGCTATGGTTTCATATTGAACTCTATTTTATGAATCTAAACAGAAAAAGTATAGGTTTATAGTTGGAAAAATAAGTTACAAGTCTTTTTTGTAAAGGTAGTCATTTCAGTCGAAAGAACGACGTCTAGATGACCATTTTAGAAAACATACTTCCACTTTGAGTTTAACCATAATTTTTGGATATAGTTTCATGTTCATAATAAAAATCATTTTCTCAGAATAACAACTTTTAAATCAAAGTTTATCATAGTTTTTAATTAACTAACCCAAAACAGCCCGCGGTGTTACTACGACGGCGTAAATCCGGTTTTACGGTGTTTTTCGTGTTTCCAGGTTTTAAATCATTAAGTTAGCATATCATATAGATATAGAACATGTGTTTAGTTAATTTTAAAAGTCAAGTTAGAAGGATTAACTTTTGTTTGCGAACAAGTTTAGAATTAACTAAACTATGTTCTAGTGATTACGAGTTTAAACCTTCGAATAAGATAGTTTTATATATATGAATCGAATGATGTTATGAACATCATTACTACCTCAAGTTTAGTAGGTAAACCTACTGGAAGTGACAAGAAATAATCTAGCTTCAAAGGATCTTGGATGGCTTGAAAGTTCTTGAAGTAGGATCATGACACAAAAACAAGTTCAAGTAAGATTTTTACTCGAATTAAGATAGTTTATAGTTATAGAAATTGAATCAAAGTTTGAATATGAATATTACCTTGAATAAGAAAGATAACCTACTGTATATAACAAAGGTTTCTTGATCTTAGATGATTACTTGGAATGGATTAGAAAGCTTGGAAGTAAATTAGTAAACTTGAAGGGATTTTTGAAGTGTTCTTGAAGTGTTCTTCCTATGATGATTATAGCTTGATTCTTGAAGTGATTTTTGATGAAGATGATGATTAACTACTGGAAAAATACGTTCATAATAGTGTGTGTGTGTGTGTGTGTTGAGAGAGAATTAGAAAGAGAATTGGAAGTGAAATGGAGTGAATGATGAGTGGTAATTGGTGAGTGGTGAGTGGGGTTAAAAGGAGTTCTAGTTAGTTGACTAGCTCATGGTAGAAGTTAAAATTGATTAGTCATACATGACATAATCAAGAGTGGAATCCCATGCTAGTTCCTATTGGTATATACACATAGTAAGTACGTTTTGAAGCTGTGTATAATACGGGTAAGAATACGACTAGAATTCTTGATGCAAGAAAAGAATGGGAAAGTAACTGTAACCATTTTCGTTAAGTATGAGTGTTTTGATATATTTCTTGAAGTCTTCCAAAAGTATTTTAATACATCTAAATACACTACATGTATATACATTTTAACTGAGTTGTTAAGTCATCGTTAGTCGTTACATGTAAGTGTTGTTTTGAAACCTTTAAGTTAACGATCTCAATTAATGTTGTTAACCCATTGTTTATTATATATAATGAGATGTTAAATTATTATATTATAATGATGTTATGATATATTAATATATCTTAATATGATATATATACATTTAAATGTCGTTACAACGATAATCGTTACATATATGTCTCGTTTCGAAATCCTTAAGTTAGTAGTCTTGTTTATATGTATATAACTCATTGTTAATATACTTATAGAGATACTTACTTATCATAATCTCATGTTAACCATATGTATATCCATATATATATCGTCATGTCGTTTTTACAAGTTTTAACGTTCGTGAATCGCCGGTCAACTTGGGTGGTCAATTGTCTATATGAAACATATTTCAATTAATCAAGTCTTAACAAGTTTGATTGCTTAACATGTTGGAAACATTTAATCATGTAAATATCAATCTCAATTAATATATATAAACATGGAAAAGTTCGGGTCACTACAGTACCTACCCGTTAAATAAATTTCGTCCCGAAATTTTAAGATGTTGAAGGTGTTGACGAATCTTCTGGAAATAGGTGCGGGTATTTCTTCTTCATCTGATCTTCACACTCCCAGGTGAACTCGGGTCCTCTACGAGCATTCCATCGAACCTTAACAATTGGTATCTTGTTTTGCTTAAGTCTTTTAACCTCACGATCCATTATTTCGACGGGTTCTTCGATGAATTGAAGTTTTTCGTTGATTTGGATTTCATCTAACGGAATAGTGAGATCTTCTTTAGCAAAACATTTCTTCAAATTCGAGACGTGGAAAGTGTTATGTACATCCGTGAGTTGTTGAGGTAACTCAAGTCGGTAAGCTACTGGTCCGACACGATCAATAATCTTGAATGGTCCAATATACCTTGGATTTAATTTCCCTCGTTTACCAAATCGAACAACGCCTTTCCAAGGTGCAACTTTAAGCATGACCATCTCTCCAATTTCAAATTCTATATCTTTTCTTTTAATGTCAGCGTAGCTCTTTTGTCGACTTTGGGCGGTTTTCAACCGTTGTTGAATTTGGATGATCTTCTCGGTAGTTTCTTGTATAATCTCCGGACCCGTAATCTGTCTATCCCCCACTTCACTCCAACAAATCGGAGACCTGCACTTTCTACCATAAAGTGCTTCAAACGGCGCCATCTCAATGCTTGAATGGTAGCTGTTGTTGTAGGAAAATTCTGCTAACGGTAGATGTCGATCCCAACTATTTCCGAAATCAATAACACATGCTCGTAGCATGTATTCAAGCGTTTGTATCGTCCTTTCGCTCTGCCCATCAGTTTGTGGATGATAGGCAGTACTCATGTCTAGACAAGTTCCTAATGCTTGCTGTAATGTCTGCCAGAATCTTGAAATAAATCTGCCATCCCTATCAGAGATAATAGAGATTGGTATTCCATGTCTGGAGATGACTTCCTTCAAATACAGTCATGCTAACTTCTCCATCTTGTCATCTTCTCTTATTGGTAGGAAGTGTGCTGATTTGGTGAGACTATCAACTATTACCCAAATAGTATCAAAACCACTTGCAGTCCTTGGCAATTTAGTGATGAAATCCATGGTAATGTTTTCCCATTTCCATTCCGGGATTTCGGGTTGTTGAAGTAGACCTGATGGTTTCTGATGCTCAGCTTTGACCTTAGAACACGTCAAACATTCTCCTACGTATTTAGCAACATCGGCTTTCATACCCGGCCACCAAAAAAGTTTCTTGAGATCCTTGTACATCTTCCCCGTTCCAGGATGTATTGAGTATCTGGTTTTATGAGCTTCTCTAAGTACCATTTCTCTCATACCTCTAAATTTTGGTACCCAAATCCTTTCAGCCCTATATCGGGTTCCGTCTTCCCGAATATTAAGATGCTTCTCCGATCCTTTGGGTATTTCATCCTTTAAATTTCCCTCTTTTAAAACTCCTTGTTGTGCCTCCTTTATTTGAGTAGTAATGTTATTATAAATCATTATATTCATAGATTTTACATGAATGGGTTCTCTGTCCTTCCTGCTCAAGGCATCGGCTACCACATTTGCCTTCCCCGGGTGGTAACGAATCTCAAAGTCGTAATCATTCAATAATTCAATCCACCTACGCTGCCTCATATTCAGTTGTTTCTGATTAAATATGTGTTGAAGACTTTTGTGGTCGGTATATATAATACTTTTGACCCCATATAAGTAGTGCCTCCAAGTCTTTAATGCAAAAACAACCGCGCCTAATTCCAAATCATGCGTCGTATAATTTTGTTCGTGAATCTTCAATTGTCTAGACGCATAAGCAATCACCTTCGTTCGTTGCATTAATACACAACCGAGACCTTGCTTTGATGCATCACAATAAATCACAAAATCATCATTCCCTTCAGGCAATGACAATATAGGTGCCGTAGTTAGCTTTTTCTTCAATAACTGAAACGCTTTCTCTTGTTCATCATTCCATTCAAATTTCTTCCCTTTATGCGTTAATGCAGTCAAGGGTTTTGCTATTCTGGAAAAGTCTTGGATGAACCTTCTGTAGTAACTAGCTAGTCCTAAAAACTGGCGTATGTGTTTTGGAGTTTTCGGGGTTTCCCACTTTTCAACAGTTTCTATCTTTGCCGGATCCACCTTAATACCTTCTTTGTTCACTATGTGACCGAGGAATTGAACTTCTTCCAACCAAAATGTACACTTTGAAAATTTAGCGTACAATTCTTCCTTCCTCAATACTTCTAACACCTTTCTCAAATGTTCACCGTGTTCTTGGTCATTCTTTGAGTAAATAAGTATGTCATCAATGAAAACAATGACAAACTTGTCAAGGCATGGTCCACACACTCGGTTCATAAGGTCCATGAACACAGCTGGTGCATTAGTTAAACCAAACGGCATGACCATAAACTCGTAATGACCGTAACGTGTTCTGAAAGCAGTCTTTGGAATATCATCTTCTTTCACCCGCATTTGATGATACCCGGAACGTAAGTCAATCTTTGAATAAACAGACGAGCCTTGTAGTTGATCAAATAAGTCGCCGATTCTCGGTAGTGGGTAGCGGTTCTTGATGGTAAGTTTGTTCAACTCTCGGTAGTCGATACACAACCTGAATGTACCATCTTTCTTCTTGACAAACAAAACAGGAGCTCCCCACGGTGATGTGCTTGGTCGAATGAAACCACGCTCTAAAAGTTCTTGTAATTGGCTTTGCAGTTCTTTTATCTCGCTGGGTGCGAGTCTGTAAGGAGCACGAGCTATTGGTGCAGCTCCTGGTACAAGATCTATTTGAAATTCAACGGATCGATGTGGGGGTAATCCCGGTAATTCTTTCGAAAATACATCGGGAAATTCTTTTGCAATGGGAACATCATTGATGCTCTTTTCTTCAGTTTGTACTTTTTCGACGTGTGCTAGAACAGCATAGCAACCTTTTCTTATTAGTTTTTGTGCCTTCAAATTACTAATAAGATGTAGCTTCGTGTTGCCCTTTTCTCCGTACACCATTAAGGGGTTTCCTTTTTCTCGTATAATGCGAATTGCATTTTTGTAACAAACGATCTCTGCTTTCACCTCTTTCAACCAGTCCATACCGATTATCACATCAAAACTCCCTAACTCTACTGGTATCAAATCAATCTTAAATGTTTCGTTAACCAGTTTAATTTCTTGATTCTGACATATATTATCTGCTGAAATTAATTTACCATTTGCTAATTCGAGTAAAAATTTACTATCCAAAGGCGTCAATGGACAACTTAATTTAGCACAAAAATCTCTACTCATATAACTTCTATCCGCACCCGAATCAAATAAAACGTAAGCAGATTTATTGTCAATAAGAAACGTACCCGTAACAAGCTCCGGGTCTTCCTGTGCCTCTGCCGCATTAATATTGAAAACTCTTCCGCGGCCTTGTCCATTCGTGTTCTCCTGGTTCGGGCAATTTCTAATAATGTGGCCCGGTTTTCCACATTTATAACAAACTACATTGGCATAACTTGCTCCGACACTACTTGCTCCGCCATTACTCATTCCGACACCATTTGTTCCTTTCGTTCTATTAACCCCTGGTCCGTAGACCTCACACTTCACCGCGCTATGACCATTTCTTTTACACTTGTTGCAAAATTTGGTGCAGAACCCCGAGTGATACTTTTCACACCTTTGGCATAGCTGCTTCTGATTGTTGTTGTTGTTGCGGTTATTATTGTTGTTGGGATGATTGTTGTAGTTGCTGTTGTTGTTGTTGTTGTTGTTGTTGTTGTTGTTGGGCCGTTTGTTGTAGTTGCGATTGATGTTGTGATTGTTGGGATAATTGTTGCGATTATTGTTGTAATTGCTGTTGTTGTTGTATTGGTGATTCTTATCACCGTTTTCCTCCCACTTTCTTTTGACTTGCTTCACATTGGCCTCTTCAGTAGTCTGTTCTTTAATTCTTTCTTCAATCTGGTTCACTAGTTTGTGAGCCATTCTACATGCCTGTTGTATGGAGGCGGGCTCGTGTGAACTTATATCTTCTTGGATTCTTTCCGGTAATCCTTTCACAAACTCGTCGATCTTCTCTTCCTCATCTTCGAATGCTCCCGGACACAATAGGCACAATTCTGTGAATCGTCTTTCATACGTGGTAATATCAAATCCTTGGGTTCGTAACCCTCTAAGTTCTGTCTTGAGCTTATTGACCTCGGTTCTGGGACGGTACTTCTCGTTCATCAAGTGCTTGAATACTGACCACGGTAGTGCGTACGCATCGTCTTGTCCCACTTGCTCTAGATAGGTATTCCACCATGTTAACGCAGAACCTGTGAAGGTATGCGTAGCGTACTTCACTTTGTCCTCTTCAGTACACTTACTTATGGCAAACACCGATTCGACCTTCTCGGTCCACCGTTTCAATCCGATCGGTCCTTCGGTTCCATCAAATTCCAAAGGTTTGTAGGCAGTAAATTCTTTGTAGGTGCATCCTACACGATTTCCTGTACTGCTAGATCCAAGGTTATTGTTGGTATGTAGCGCAGCCTGTACTGCGGCTATGTTTGAAGCTAGAAAAGTACGGAATTTCTCTTCATTCATATTCACGGTGTGTCGAGTAGTCGGTGCCATTTCCTTCAAAATAGTTAAATGGAACAAGTTAATCATACAGAATATTAAGAGTAGTTAATAGTATTTCGTAGCATAATATGAACTCATTTATAAAAGCTTTTTCTTCATATTAGCGTTTTATAAGTTTAAATTCGGGTAGTACCTACCCGTTAAGTTCATACTTAGTAGCTAATATACAATTCAACTACTACAATTCTATATGAAAAACTGATTATAATAATATTTCACGTTCAAACTTTTATACAATATTTTACAAACTTACAATACCGCTTATTTTACATAAAGCATGAAATATAGCACACAATAACTTTGATACAAGATAGTTGTGAAGATAATTCTAGCTAGTACACAAGTCGTTCAGCAAAGGCAATAAAGACACGTAATTCATACGTCCAGAAACAAGTCATGCATTCTGGTTTTACTAGGATTACTTCCCATCCTTGGTCTTGTGGAACATAACCGTTATGGCCGTTGATAAGACAGCGTGTTGTAACGTCGTCAAAGGGACGAGGGTTACGTAATGTCCAACAGTCCCGTAACAATCTAAAAACCTCATTTCTTACCCCAATTACTGACTCCGTCACTTGTGGGAACGTTTTGTTTAATAGTTGTAGGCCGATGTTCTTGTTCTCACTTTGGTGAGAAGCGAACAATACTAATCCGTAAGCATAACATGCTTCTTTATGTTGCATGTTAGCCGCTTTTTCTAAATCACGAAGTCCAATATTCGGATATATTGAGTCAAAATAATTTCTTAACCCATTGCGTAAAATAGCATTTGGGTTCCCCGCAATATATGCGTCAAAGTAAACACATCGTAACTTATGGATTTCCCAATGTGATATCCCCCATCTTTCGAACGAAAGCCTTTTATAAACCAAGGCATTCTTGGAACGTTCTTCGAATGTCTTACAAACTGATCTCGCCTTAAATAGTTGTGCCGAAGAATTCTGACCGACTCTAGACAAGATTTCATCAATCATGTCTCCGGGTAGGTCTCTTAAAATATTGGGTTGTCTATCCATTTTGTGTTTTTATACTGTAAAATAGACAAGAGTTAGATTCATAAAAAAAATACTTATTAATACAAGCAATTTTTACATATATCATAAAGCATAAGCATACTATATTACATATATTACACCACACGAATACAACTATCTTATTCCGACTCGCTTGTTTCTTCTTCTTCGGTTTTGGTTCGTTTTGCCAAGTTTCTAGGGATATATGATGTTCCCCTAATACGAGCCGTCGTTATCCACATTGGTTTAGAAAAACCTGGTGGTTTAGAGGTTCCCGGGTCATTATTACAACTTAAGGACTTCGGGGGTTGACGATACATATAAAGTTCATCGGGGTTGGAATTAGATTCTCTATTTTTATGCCCTTTCCCTTATTATTTTCTTTTGCCTTTTTAAATTTAGTTGAGGTAATTTCTATAACATCATCGGAATTCTCGTCAGAATCCGATTCATCGGAGAATTTGTAATCCTCCCAATATTTTGCTTCCTTAGCGGAAACACCATTGACCATAATTAACCTTGGTCGGTTGGTTGAGGATTTTCTTTTACTTAACCGTTTTATTTTTCCCCCACCGGTTCTATTTCTTCATCCGGTTCCGATTCTTCTTCCGGTTCCGATTCTTCTTCTGGTTCCGACTCTTCTTCCGGTTCCTCTTCGGAAACTTGTGAATCAGTCCACGAATCATTCCAATTTACATTTGACTCTTCATTATTATTAGGTGAGTCAATGGGACTTGTTCTAGAGGTAGACATCTATCACATAATATCAAACGTGTTAAGAGATTAATATATCACATAATATTCACATGTTAAAAATATATAGTTTCCAACAAAATTTGTTAAGCAATCATTTTTCAAGTAAACACGGTCGAAGTCCAGACTCACTAATGCATCCTAACAAACTCGATAAGACACACTAATGCAAAATTCTGGTTCTCTAAGACCAACTCTCGGATACCAACTGAAATGTCCCGTTCTTATTGATTAAAAACGTTCCATATTAATTGATTTCGTTGCGAGGTTTTGACCTCTATATGAGATGTTTTTCAAAGACTGCATTCATTTTTAAAACAAACCATAACCTTTATTTCATAAATAAAGGTTTAAAAAGCTTTACGTAGATTATCAAATAATGATAATCTAAAATATCCTGTTTACACACGACCATTACATAATGGTTTACAATACAAATATGTTACATCGAAATCAGTTTCTTGAATGTAGTTTTTACACAATATCATACAAACATGGACTCCAAATCTTGTCCTTATTTTAGTATGCAACAGCGGAAGCTCTTAGTATTCACCTGAGAATAAACATGCTTTAAACGTCAACAAAAATGTTGGTGAGTTATAGGTTTAACCTATATATATCAAATCGTAACAATAGACTACAAGATTTCATATTTCAATACACATCCCATACATAGAGATAAAAATCATTCATATGGTGAATACCTGGTAACCGACATTAACAAGATGCATATATATAAGAATATCCCCATCATTCCGGGACACCCTTCGGATATGATATAAATTTCAAAGTACTAAAGCATCCGGTACTTTGGATGGGGTTTGTTAGGCCCAATAGATCTATCTTTAGGATTCGCGTCAATTATGGTGTCTGTTCCCTAATTCTTAGATTACCAGACTTAATAAAAAGGGGCATATTCGATTTTGATAATTCAACCATAGAATGTAGTTTCACGTACTTGTGTCTATTTTGTAAATCATTTATAAAACCTGCATGTATTCTCATCCCAAAAATATTAGATTTTAAAAGTGGGACTATAACTCACTTTCACAGATTTTTACTTCGTCGGGAAGTAAGACTTGGCCACTGGTTGATTTACGAACCTATAACAATATATACATATATATCAAAGTATGTTCAAAATATATTTACAACACTTTTAATATATTTTGATGTTTTAAGTTTATTAAGTCAGCTGTCCTCGTTAGTAACCTACAACTAGTTGTCCACAGTTAGATGTACAGAAATAAATCGATAAATATTATCTTGAATCAATCCACGACCCAGTGTATACGTATCTCAGTATTGATCACAACTCAAACTATATATATTTTGGAATCAACCTCAACCCTGTATAGCTAACTCCAACATTCACATATAGAGTGTCTATGGTTGTTCCGAAATATATATAGATGTGTCGACATGATAGGTCGAAACATTGTATACGTGTCTATGGTATTTCAAGATTACATAATATACAATACAAGTTGATTAAGTTATGGTGGGAATAGATTTATTACCAATTTTCACGTAGCTAAAATGAGAAAAATTATCCAATCTTGTTTTACCCATAACTTCTTCATTTTAAATCCGTTTTGAGTGAATAAAATTGCTATGGTTTCATATTGAACTCTATTTTATGAATCTAAATAGAAAAAGTATAGGTTTATAGTTGGAAAAGTAAGTTACAAGTCGTTTTTGTAAAGGTAGTCATTTCAGTCGAAAGAACGACGTCTAGATGACCATTTTAGAAAACATACTTCCACTTTGAGTTTAATCATAATTTTTGGATATAGTTTCATGTTCATAATAAAAATCATTTTCTCAGAATAACAACTTTTAAATCAAAGTTTATCATAGTTTTTAATTAACTAACCCAAAACAGCCCGCGGTGTTACTACGACGGCGTAAATCCGGTTTTACGGTGTTTTTCGTGTTTCCAGGTTTTAAATCATTAAGTTAGCATATCATATAGATATAGAACATGTGTTTAGTTAATTTTGAAAGTCAAGTTAGAAGGATTAACTTTTGTTTGCGAACAAGTTTAGAATTAACTAAACTATGTTCTAGTGATTACGAGTTTAAACCTTCGAATAAGATAGTTTTATATATATGAATCGAATGATGTTATGAACATCATTACTACCTCAAGTTTAGTAGGTAAACCTACTGGAAGTGACAAGAAATGATCTAGCTTCAAAGGATCTTGGATGGCTTGAAAGTTCTTGAAGTAGGATCATGACACAAAAACAAGTTCAAGTAAGATTTTTACTCGAATTAAGATAGTTTATAGTTATAGAAATTGAATCAAAGTTTGAATATGAATATTACCTTGAATAAGAAATATAACCTACTGTATATAACAAAGGTTTCTTGATCTTAGATGATTACTTGGAATGGATTAGAAAGCTTGGAAGTAAATTAGTAAACTTGAATGGATTTTTGAAGTGTTCTTGAAGTGTTCTTCCTATGATGATTATAGCTTGATTCTTGAAGTGATTTTTGATGAAGATGATGATTAACTACTGGGAAAATACGTTCATAATAGTGTGTGTGTGTTGAGAGAGAATTAGAAAGAGAATTGGAAGTGAAATGGAGTGAATGATGAGTGGTAATTGGTGAGTGGTGAGTGGGGTTAAAAGGAGTTCTAGTTAGTTGACTAGCTCATGGTAGAAGTTAAAATTGATTAGTCATACATGACATAATCAAGAGTGGAATCCCATGCTAGTTCCTATTGGTATATACACATAGTAAGTACGTTTTGAAGCTGTGTATAATACGGGTAAGAATACGACTAGAATTCTTGATGCAAGAAAAGAATGGGAAAGTAACTGTAACCATTTTCGTTAAGTATGAGTGTTTTGATATATGTCTTGAAGTCTTCCAAAAGTATTTTAATACATCTAAATACACTACATGTATATACATTTTAACTGAGTCGTTAAGTCATCGTTAGTCGTTACATGTAAGTGTTGTTTTGAAACCTTTAAGTTAACGATCTCAATTAATGTTGTTAATCCATTGTTTATTATATCTAATGAGATGTTAAATTATTATATTATCATGATGTTATGATATATTAATATATCTTAATATGATATATATACATTTAAATGTCGTTACAACGATAATCGTTACATATATGTCTCGTTTCGAAATCCTTAAGTTAGTAGTCTTGTTTATATGTATATAACTCATTGTTAATATACTTATAGAGATACTTACTTATCATAATCTCATGTTAACCATATGTATATCCATATATATATCGTCATGTCGTTTTTACAAGTTTTAACGTTCGTGAATCACCGGTCAACTTGGGTGGTCAATTGTCTATATGAAACATATTTCAATTAATCAAGTCTTAACAAGTTTGATTGCTTAACATGTTGGAAACATTTAATCATGTAAATATCAATCTCAATTAATATATATAAACATGGAAAAGTTCGGGTCACTACAATTGGAGTGTATATACCAATAGTACATACATCTAAAAGCTGTGTATTGTACGAGTACGAATACGGGTGCATACGAGTAGAATTGTTGATGAAACTGAACGAGGATGTAATTGTAAGCATTTTTGTTAAGTAGAAGTATTTTGATAAGTGTCTTGAAGTCTTTCAAAAATGTATGAATACATATTAAAACACTACATGTATATACATTTTAACTGAGTCGTTAAGTCATCGTTAGTCGTTACATGTAAACGTTGTTTTGAAACCTTTAGGTTAACGATCTTGTTGAATGTTGTTAACCCATTGTTTATTATAACAAATGAGATGTTAAATTGTTATATTATCATGATATTATGATATATAATATATCTTAGTATGATATATATACAGTTAAATGTCGTTACAACGATAATCGTTACATATATGTCTCGTTTCGAAATCATTAAGTTAGTAGTCTTATTTTTACATATGTATTTCATTGTTAATACACTTAATAATATATTTACTTATCATTTAACATAATTAACCAAGTGTATCAATATCTTAATATGATTCATATGTACCTAGTAAGACGTTGTTATAACGATAATCGTTATATATATCGTTTTCGAGTTTCTTAAATTAATAGTCTCATTTTTATGTATATAACTCATTGTTAAAATACCTAATGAGATACATACTTATAATAAAATCATGTTAACTATATATATAACCATATATATATGTCATCGTATAGTTTTTACAAGTTTTAACGTTCGTGAATCACCGGTCAACTTGGGTGGTCAATTGTCTATATGAAACCTATTTCAATTAATCAAGTCTTAACAAGTTTGATTTCTTAACATGTTGGAAACACTTAATCATGTAAATAACAATTTCATTTAATATATATATAAACATGGAAAAGTTCGGGTCACTACAGTACCTACCCGTTAAATAAATTTCGTCCCGAAATTTTAAGCAGTTGGAGGTGTTGACGTATCTTCTGGAAATAAATGCGGGTATTTCTTCTTTATCTGATCTTCACGCTCCCAGGTGAACTCGGGTCCTCTACGAGCATTCCATCGAACCTTAACAATCGGTATCTTGTTTTGTTTAAGTCTCTTAACCTCACGATCCATTATTTCGACGGGTTCTTCAATGAATTGAAGTTTTTCATTGATTTGGATTTCATCCAACGGAATATTGAGATCTTCTTTAGCAAAACATTTCTTCAAAATTTGAGACGTGGAAAGTGTTATGTACAGCCGCGAGTTGTTGAGGTAGCTCCAGTTGGTAAGCTACTGGTCCGACACGATCTATAATCTTGAATGGTCCAATGTACCTTGGATTTAGTTTCCCCCGTTTACCAAATCGAACAACGCCTTTCCAAGGTGAAACCTTAAGCATGACCATTTCTCCAATTTCAAACTCTATATCTTTTCTTTTACTGTCCGCGTAGCTCTTTTGTCGACTCTGGGCGGTTTTCAATCTTTGTTGAATTTGGATGATTTTCTCGGTAGTTTCTTGTATTATCTCCGGACCCGTAATCTGTCTCTCCCCCACTTCACTCCAACAAATCGAAGACCTGCACTTTCTACCATAAAGTGCTTCAAACGGTGCCATCTCAATGCTTGAATGGTAGCTGTTGTTGTAGGAAAATTCTGCTAACGGTAGATGTCGATCCCAACTGTTTCCGAAATCAATAACACATGCTCGTAGCATGTCTTCAAGCGTTTGTATCGTCCTTTCACTCTGCCCATCAGTTTGTGGATGATAGGCAGTACTCATGTCTAGACGAGTTCCTAATGCTTGCTGTAATGTCTGTCAGAATCTTGAAATAAATCTGCCATCCCTATCAGAGATAATAGAGATTGGTATTCCATGTCTGGAGACGACTTCCTTCAAATACAGTCGTGCTAACTTCTCCATCTTGTCATCTTCTCTTATTGGCAGGAAGTGTGCTGATTTGGTGAGACGATCAACTATTACCCAAATAGTATCAAAACCACTTGCAGTCCTTGGCAATTTAGTGATGAAATCCATGGTAATGTTTTCCCATTTCCATTCCGGGATTTTGGGTTGTTGAAGTAGACCTGATGGTTTCTGATGCTCAGCTTTGACCTTAGAACACGTCAAACATTCTCCTACGTATTTAGCAACATCAGCTTTCATACCCGGCCACCAAAAATATTTCTTAAGATCCTTGTACATCTTCCCCGTTTCAGGATGTATTGAGTATCTGGTTTTATGAGCTTCTCTAAGTACCATTTCTCTCATATCTCCAAATTTTGGTACGCAAATTCTTTCATCCCTATACCGGGTTCCGTCTTCCCGAATATTAAGATGCTTCTCCGATCCTTTGGGTATTTCATCCTTTAAATTTCCCTCTTTTAAAACTCCTTGTTGCGCCTCCTTTATTTGAGTAGTAAGGTTAGTGTGAATCATTATATTCATAGATTTTACTCGAATGGGTTCTCTGTCCTTTCTGCTCAAGGCGTCGGCTACCACATTTGCCTTCCCCGGGTGGTAACGAATCTCAAAGTCATAATCATTCAACAATTCAATCCACCTACGCTGCCTCATATTCAGTTGTTTCTGATTAAATATGTGTTGAAGACTTTTGTGGTCGGTATATATAATACTTTTGACCCCATATAAGTAGTGCCTCCAAGTCTTTAATGCAAAAACAACCGCGCCTAATTCCAAATCATGCGTCGTATAATTTTGCTCGTGAATCTTCAATTGTCTAGACGCATAAGAAATCACCTTCATTCGTTGCATTAATACACAACCGAGACCTTGCTTTGATGCGTCACAATAAATCACAAAATCATCATTCCCTTCAGGCAATGACAATATAGGTGCCGTAGTTAGCTTTTTCTTCAATAACTGAAACGCTTTCTCTTGCTCATCCTTCCATTCAAATTTCTTCCCTTTATGCGTTAATGCAGTCAAGGGTTTTGCTATTCTGGAAAAGTCTTGGATGAACCTTCTGTAGTAACCAGCTAGTCCTAAAAATTGACGTATATGCTTCGGAGTTTTTGGGGTTTCCCACTTTTCAACGGTTTCGATCTTTGCCGGGTCCACCTGGATACCTTCTTTGTTCACTATGTGACCGAGAAATTGAACTTCTTCCAACCAAAATGCACACTTCGAAAACTTAGCGTACAGTTTTTCTTTCCTCAATACTTCTAGCACTTTTCTCAAATGTTCTTTGTGCTCTTGATCATTCTTTGAGTAAATAAGTATGTCATCGATGAAAACAATGACAAACTTGAAATGTCCCGTCCTTATTGATTAAAAACGTTCCATATTAATTGATTTCGTTGCGAGGTTTTGACCTCTATATGAGACGTTTTTCAAAGACTGCATTCATTTTAAAACAAACCATAACCTTTATTTCATCAATAAAGGTTTAAAAAGCTTTACGTAGATTATCAAATAATGATAATCTAAAATATCCTGTTCACACACGACCATTACATAATGGTTTACAATACAAATATGTTACAACAAAATAAGTTTCTTGAATGCAGTTTTTACACAATATCATACAAGCATGGACTCCAAATCTCGTCCTTATTTAAGTATGCGACAGCGAAAGCTCTTAATAATCACCTGAGAATAAACATGCTTAAAACGTCAACAAAAATGTTGGTGAGTTATAGGTTTAACCTATATATATCAAATCATAATAATAGACCACAAGATTTCATATTTCAATACACATCCCATACATAGAGATAAAAATCATTCATATGGTGAACACCTGGTAACCGACATTAACAAGATGCATATATAAGAATATCCCCATCATTCCGGGACACCCTTCGGATATGATATAAATTTCGAAGTACTAAAGCATCCGGTACTTTGGATGGGGTTTGTTAGGCCCAATAGATCTATCTTTAGGATTCGCGTCAATTAGGGTGTCTGTTCCCTAATTCTTAGATTACCAGACTTAATAAAAAGGGGCATATTCGATTTCGATAATTCAACCATAGAATGTAGTTTCACGTACTTGTGTCTATTTTGTAAATCATTTATAAAACCTGCATGTATTCTCATCCCAAAAATATTAGATTTTAAAAGTGGGACTATAACTCACTTTCACATATTTTTACTTCGTCGGGAAGTAAGACTTGGCCACTGGTTGATTCACGAACCTATAACAATATATACATATATATCAAAGTATGTTCAAAATATATTTACAACACTTTTAATATATTTTGATGTTTTAAGTTTATTAAGTAAGCTGTCCTCGTTAATAACCTACAACTAGTTGTCCACAGTTAGATGTACAGAAATAAATCAATAAATTTTATCTTGAATCAATCCACGACCCAGTGTATACGTATCTCAGTATTGATCACAACTCAAACTATATATATTTTGGAATCAACCTCAACCCTGTATTGCTAACTCCAACATTCACATATAGAGTGTCTATGGTTGTTCCAAAATATATATAGATGTGTCGACATGATAGGTCGAAACATTGTATACGTGTCTATGGTATCTCAAGATTACATAATATACAATACAAGTTGATTAAGTTATGGTTGAAATAGATTTGTTACCAATTTTCACGTAGCTAAAATGAGAAAAATTATCCAATCTTGTTTTACCCATAACTTCTTCATTTTAAATCCGTTTTGAGTGAATCAAATTGCTATGGTTTCATATTGAACTCTATTTTATGAATATAAACAGAAAAAGTATAGGTTTATAGTTGGAAAAATAAGTTACAAGTCATTTTTGTAAAGGTAGTCATTTCAGTCGAAAGAACGACGTCTAGATGACCATTTTAGAAAACATACTTCCACTTTGAGTTTAACCATAATTTTTGGATATAGTTTCATGTTTATAATAAAAATCATTTTCCCAGAATAACAACTTTTAAATCAAAGTTTATCATAGTTTTTAATTAACTAACCCAAAACAGCCCGCGGTGTTACTACGACGGCGTAAATCCAGTTTTACGGTGTTTTTCGTGTTTCCAGGTTTTAAATCATTAAGTTAGCATATCATATAGATATAGAACATGTGTTTAGTTGATTTTAAAAGTCAAGTTAGAAGGATTAACTTTTGTTTGCGAACAAGTTTAGAATTAACTAAACTATGTTCTAGTGATTACAAGTTTAAACCTTCGAATAAGATAGCTTTATATGTATGAATCGAATGATGTAATGAACATAATTACTACCTTAAGTTCCTTGGATAAACCTACTGAAAAGAGAAAAATGGATCTAGCTTCAACGGATCCTTGGATGGCTCGAAGTTCTTGAAGCAGAATCATGACACGAAAACAAGTTCAAGTAAGATCATCACTTGAAATAAGATTGTTATAGTTATAGAAATTGAACCAAAGTTTGAATATGATTATTACCTTGTATTAGAATGATAACCTACTGTAAGAAACAAAGATTTCTTGAGGTTGGATGATCACCTTACAAGATTGGAAGTGAGCTAGCAAACTTGAAAGTATTCTTGATTTTATGTAACTAGAACTTGTAGAATATATGAAGAACACTTAGAACTTGAAGATAGAACTTGAGAGAGATCAATTAGATGAAGAAAATTGAAGAATGAAAGTGTTTGTAGGTGTTTTTGGTCGTTGGTGTATGGATTAGATATAAAGGACATGTAATTTTGTTTTCATGTAAATAAGTCATGAATGATTACTCATATTTTTGTAATTTTATGAGATATTTCATGCTAGTTGCCAAATGATGGTTCCCACATGTGTTAGGTGACTTAAATGGGCTGCTAAGAGCTGATCATTGGAGTGTATATACCAATAGTACATACATCTAAAAGCTGTGTATTGTACGAGTACGAATACGGGTGCATACGAGTAGAATTGTTGATGAAACTGAATGAGGATGTAATTGTAAGCATTTTTGTTAAGTAGAAGTATTTTGATAAGTGTATTGAAGTCTTTCAAAAGTGTATAAATACATATTAAAACACTACATGTATATACATTTTAACTGAGTCGTTAAGTCATCGTTAGTCGTTACATGTAAGTGTTGTTTTGAAACCTTTAGGTTAACGATCTTGTTAAATGTTGTTAACCCAATGTTTATAATATCAAATGAGATTTTAAATTATTATATTATCATGATATTATCATGTATGAATATCTCTTTATATGATATATATACATTAAATGTCTTTACAACGATAATCGTTACATATATGTCTCGTTTAAAAATCATTAAGTTAGTAGTCTTGTTTTTACATATGTAGTTCATTGTTAATATACTTAATGATATGTTTACTTATCATAGTATCATGTTAACTATATATATATATCCATATATATGTCATCATATAGTTTTTACAAGTTTTAACGTTCGTGAATCACCGGTCAACTTGGGTGGTCAATTGTCTATATGAAACATATTTCAATTAATCAAGTCTTAACAAGTTTGATTGCTTAACATGTTGGAAACACTTAATCATGTAAATAAAAATTTTATTTAATATATATATAAACATGGAAATGTTCGGGTCACTACAGTACCTACCCGTTAAATAAATTTCGTCCCGAAATTTTAAGCAGTTGGAGGTGTTGACGTATCTTCTGGAAATAAATGCGGGTATTTCTTCTTCATCTGATCTTCACGCTCCCAGGTGAACTCGGGTCCTCTACGAGCATTCCATCACACCTTAACAATCTATATCTTGTTTTGTTTAAGTCTCTTAACCTCACGATCCATTATTTTGAAGGGTTCTTCAATGAATTGAAGTTTTTCATTGATTTGGATTTCGTCCAACGGAATAGTGATATCTTCTTTAGCAAAACATTTCTTCAAATTTGAGACGTGGAAAGTGTTATGTACAGCCGCGAGTTGTTGAGGTAGCTCCAGTTGGTAAGCTACTGGTCCGACACGATCTATAATCTTAAATGGTCCAATGTACCTTGGATTTAGTTTCCCCCGTTTACCAAATCGAACAACGCCTTTCCAAGGTGAAAACTTAAGCATGACCATTTCTCCAATTTCAAACTCTATATCTTTTCTTTTACTGTCCGTGTAGCTCTTTTGTCGACTCTGGGCGGTTTTCAATCTTTGTTGAATTTGGGTGATTTTCTCGGTAGTTTCTTGTATTATCTCCGGACCCGTAATCTGTCTATCCCCCACTTCACTCCAACAAATCGGAGACCTGCACTTTCTACCATAAAGTGCTTCAAACGGCGCCATCTCAATGCTTGAATGGTAGCTGTTGTTGTAGGAAAATTCTGCTAACGGTAGATGTCGATCCCAACTGTTTCCGAAATCAATAACACAAGCTCGTAGCATGTCTTCAAGCATTTGTATCGTCCTTTCACTCTGCCCATCAGTTTGTGGATGATAGGCAGTACTCATGTCTAGACGAGTTCCCAATGCTTGCTGTAATGTCTGCCAGAATCTTGAAATAAATCTGCCATCCCTATCAGAGATAATAGAGATTGGTATTCCATGTCTGGAGACGACTTCCTTCAAATACAGTCGTGCTAACTTCTCCATCTTGTCATCTTCTCTTATTGGAAGGAAGTGTGCTGACTTGGTGAGACGATCAACTATTACCCAAATAGTATCATAACCACTTGCAGTCCTTGGCAATTTAGTAATGAAATCCATGGTAATGTTTTTCCATTTCCATTCCGGGATTTCAGGTTGTTGTAGTAGACCTGATGGTTTCTGATGTTCAGCTTTGACCTTAGAACACGTCAAACATTCTCTTACATATTTAGCAATATCGGCTTTCATACCTGGCCACCAAAAATGTTTCTTAAGATCCTTGTACATCTTCCCCGTTCCAGGATGTATTGAGTATCTGGTTTTATGAGCTTCTCTAAGTACCATTTCTCTCATATCTCCAAATTTTGGTACCCAAATTCTTTCAGCCTTATACCGGGTTCCGTCTTCCCGAATATTAAGATGCTTCTCCGATCCTTTGGGTATTTCATCCTTTAAATTTCCCTCTTTTAAAACTCATTGTTGCGCCTCCTTTATTTGAGTAGTAAGGTTAGTGTGAATCATTATATTCATAGATTTTACTCGAATGGGTTCTCTGTCCTTTCTGCTCAAGGCGTCGGCTACCACATTTGCCTTCCCCGGGTGGTAACGAATCTCAAAGTCGTAATCATTCAACAATTCAATCCACCTACGCTGCCTCATATTCAGTTGTTTTTGATTAAATATGTGTTGAAGACTTTTGTGGTCGGTATATATAATACTTTTGACCCCATATAAGTAGTGCCTCCAAGTCTTTAATGCAAAAACAACCGCGCCTAATTCCAAATCATGCGTCGTATAATTTTGTTCGTGAATCTTCAATTGTCTAGACGCATAAGCAATCACCTTCGTTCGTTGCATTAATACACAACCGAGACCTTGCTTTGATGCGTAACAATAAATCACAAAATCATCATTCCCTTCAGGCAATGAGAATATAGGTGCCGTAGTTAGCTTTTCCTTCAATAACTGAAACGCTTTCTCTTGTTCATCATTCCATTCAAATTTCTTCCCTTTATGTGTTAATGCAGTCAAGGGTTTTGCTATTCTGGAAAAGTCTTGGATGAACCTTCTGTAGTAACCAGCTAGTCCTAAAAACTGGCGTATGTGTTTCGGAGTTTTCGGGGTTTCCCACTTTTCAACAGTTTCTATCTTTGCCGGATCCACCTTAATACCTTCTTTGTTCACTATGTGACCGAGGAATTGAACTTCTTCCAACCAAAATGCACACTTTGAAAACTTAGCATACAATTCTTCCTTCCTCAATACTTCTAACACCTTTCTCAAATGTTCACCGTGTTCTTGGTCATTCTTTGAGTAAATAAGTATGTCATCAATGAAAACAATGACAAACTTGTCAAGGTATGGTCCACACACTCGGTTCATAAGGTCCATGAACACAGCTGGTGCATTAGTTAAACCAAACGGCATGACCATAAACTCGTAATGACCGTAACATGTTCTGAAAGCAGTCTTTGGAATATCATCTTCTTTCACCCGCATTTGATGATACCCGAAACGTAAGTCAATCTTTGAATAAACAGACGAGCCTTGTAGTTGATCAAATAAGTCATCGATTCTCGGTAGTGGGTAGCGGTTCTTGATGGTAAGTTTGTTCAACTCTTGGTAGTCGATACACAACCTGAATGTACCATCTTTCTTCTTGACAAACAAAACAGGAGCTCCCCACGGTGATGTGCTTGGTCGAATGAAACCACTAAAAGTTCTTGTAATTGGCTTTGCAGTTCTTTCATCTCGCTGGGTGCGAGTCTGTAAGGAGCACGAGCTATTGGTGCAGCTCCTGGTACAAGATCTATTTGAAATTCAACGGATCGATGTGGGGGTAATCCCGGTAATTCTTTCGGAAATACATCGGGAAATTCTTTTGCAATGTGAACATCATTGATGCTCTTTTCTCCAATTTGTACTTTCTCGACGTGTGCTAGAACAGCATAGCAACCTTTTCTTATTAGTTTTTGTGCCTTCAAATTACTAATAAGATGTAGCTTCGTGTTGCCCTTTTCTCCGTACACCATTAAGGGTTCTCCTTCTTCTCGTACAATGCGAATTGCATTTTTATAACATACGATCTCTGCTTTCACCTTCTTCAGCCAGTCCATGCCAACTATTACATCAAAACTCCCTAACTCTACTGGTATCAAATCAATCTTAAATATTTCGCTACCCAGTTTAATTTGTCGATTCCGGCATATATTATCTGCTGAAATTAATTTACCGTTTGCTAATTCGAGTAAAAATTTACTATCCAACGGCGTCAATGGACAACTTAATTTAGCACAAAAATCTCTACTCATATAGCTTCTATCCGCACCCGAATCAAATAAAACGTAAGCAGATTTATTGTCAATAAGAAACGTACCTGTAACAAGCTCCGGGTCTTCCTGTGCCTCTGCCGCATTAATATTGAAAACTCTTCCGCGGCCTTGTCCATTCGTGTTCTCCTGGTTCGGGCAATTTTAATAATGTGGCCCAGTTTTCCACATTTATAACAAACTACATTGGCATAACTTGCTCCGACACTACTTGCTCCGCCATTACTCGTTCCGACACCATTTGTTCCTTTCGTTCTATTAACCCCTGGTCCGTAGACCTCACATTTCGCCGCGCTATGACCATTTCTTTTACACTTGTTGCAAAATTTGGTGCAGAACCCCGAGTGATACTTTTCACACCTTTGGCATAGATGCTTCTGATTGTTGTTGTTGTTGCAGTTATTATTGTTGTTGGGATGATTGTTGTATTTGCTGTTGTTGTTGTTGTTGTTGTTGTTGTTGTTGTTGTTGTTGGGCCGTTTATTGTAGTTGCGATTGATGTTGCGATTGTTGGGATAATTGTTGCGATTATTGTTGTAATTGCTGTTGTTGTTGTATTGGTGATTCTTATCACCGTTTTCCTCCCACTTTCTTTTGACTTGCTTCACATTGGCCTCTTCAGCAGTCTGTTCTTTAATTCTTTCTTCAATCTGGTTCACTAGTTTATGAGCCATTCTACATGCCTATTGTATGGAGGCGGGCTCGTGTGAACTTATATCTTCTTGGATTCTTTCCGGTAATCCTTTCACAAACGCGTCGATCTTCTCTTCCTCATCTTCGAATGCTCCCGGACACAATAGGCATAATTCTGTGAATCGTCTTTCGTACGTGGTAATATCAAATCCTTGGGTTCGTAACCCTCTAAGTTCTGTCTTGAGCTTATTGACCTCGGTTCTGGGACGGTACTTCTCGTTCATCAAGTGCTTGAATGCTGACCATGGTAGTGCGTACGCATCGTCTTGTCCCACTTGCTCTAGATAGGTATTCCACCATGTTAACGCAGAACCTGTGAAGGTATGCGTAGCGTACTTCACTTTGTCCTCTTCAGTACACTTACTTATGGCAAACACCGATTCAACCTTCTCGGTCCACCGTTTCAATCCGAACGGTCCTTCGGTTCCATCAAATTCTAAAGGTTTGCAGGCAGTGAATTCTTTGTAGGTGCATCCTACACGATTTCCTGTACTGCTAGATCCAAGGTTATCGTTGGTATGTAGCGCAGCCTGCACTGCGGCTATGTTTGAAGCTAGAAAAGTACGGAATTCCTCTTCATTCATATTCACGGTGTGTCGAGTAGTCGGTGCCATTTCCTTCAAAATAGTCAAATGGAACAAGTTAATCATACAGAATATTAAGAGTAGTTAATAGTATTTCGTAGCATAATATGAACTCATTTATAAAAGCTTTTTCTTCATATTAGCGTTTTATAAGTTTAAATTCGGGTAGTACCTACCCGTTAAGTTCATACTTAGTAGCTAATATACAATTCAACTACTACAATTCTATATGAAAAACTGATTATAATAATATTTCGCGTTCAAACTTTTATACAATATTTTACAAACTTACAATACCGCTTATTTTACATAAAGCATGAAATATAGCACACAATAACTTTGATACAAGATAGTTGTGAAGATAATTCTAGCTAGTACACAAGTCGTTCAGCAAAGGCAATAAAGACACGTAATTCATACGTCCAGAAACAAGTCATGCATTCTGGATTTACTAGGACTACTTCCCATCCTTGGTCTTGTGGAACATAACCGTTATGGCCGTTGATAAGACAGCGTGTTGTAACGTCGTCAAAGGGACGAGGGTTACGTAATGACCAACAGTCTCGTAATAACCTAAAAACCTCATTTCTTACCCCAATTACCGACTCCGTCACTTGTGGGAACGTTTTGTTTAATAGTTGTAGCCCGATGTTCTTGTTCTCACTTTGGTGAGAAGCGAACATTACTAGTCCGTAAGCATAACATGCTTCTTTATGTTGCATGTTAGCCGCTTTTTCTAAATCCCGAAGTCCAATATTCAGATATATTGAGTCAAAATAATTTCTTAACCCATTGCGTAAAATAGCATTTGGGTTCCCCGCAATATATGCGTCAAAGTAAACACATCGTAACTTATGGATTTCCCAATGTGATATCCCCCATCTTTCGAATGAAAGCCTTTTATAAACTAAGGCATTCTTGGAACGTTCTTCGAATGTCTTACAAACTGATCTCGCCTTAAATAGTTGTGCCGAAGAATTCTGACCGACTCTAGACAAGATTTCATCAATCATGTCTCCTGGTAGGTCTCTTAAAATATTGGGTTGTCTATCCATTTTGTGTTTTTATACTGTAAAATAGACAAGAGTTAGATTCATAAAAAAAAAATACTTATTAATACAAGCAATTTTTACATATATCATAAAGCATAAGCACACTATATTACATATATTACACCACACGAATACAACTATCTTATTCCGACTCGCTTGTTTCTTCTTCTTCGGTTTTGGTTCGTTTTGCCAAGTTTCTAGGGATATATGATGTTCCCCTAATACGAGCCGTCGTTTTCCACATTGGTTTAGAAAAACCTGGTGGTTTAGAGGTTCCCGGGTCATTGTTACAACTTAAGGACTTCGGGGGTTGACGATACATATAAAGTTCATCGGGGTTGGAATTAGATTTCTCTATTTTATGCCCTTTCCCTTATTATTTTCTTTTGCCTTTTTAAATTCAGTTGGGGTAATTTCTATAACATCATCGGAATTCTCGTCGGAATCCGATTCAACGGAGAATTGGTAATCCTCCCAATATTTTGCTTCCTTGGCGGAAACACCATTGACCATAATTAACCTTGGTCGGTTGGTTGAGGATTTTCTTTTACTTAACCGTTTTATTATTTCCCCCACCGGTTCTATTTCCTCCTCCGGTTCCTCCTCTTCCGGTTCTGATTCTTCTTCCGGTTCTGATTCTTCTTCTGGTTCTTCTTCGGGAACTTGTGAATCAGTCCAATATATATTCTCTTCGTTATTATTAGGTGAGTCAATGGGATTTGTGCTAGAGGTAGACATCTATCACACAATATCAAACATGTTAAGAGATTAATATATCACATAATATATACATGTTAATAATATATAGTTTCCAACAAAAATGTTAAGCAATCATTTTTAAAGAAAACACGGTCGAAGTCCAGACTCACTAATGCATCCTAACAAACTCGATAAGACACACTAATGCAAATTTTCTGGTTCTCTAAGACCAACGCTCGGATACCAACTGAAATGTCCCGTTCTTATTGATTAAAAACGTTCCATATTAACTGATTTCGTTGCGAGGTTTTGACCTCTATATGAGATGTTTTTCAAAGACTGCATTCATTTTAAAACAAACCATAACCTTTATTTCATCAATAAAGGTTTAAAAAGCTTTACGTAGATTATCAAATAATGATAATCTAAAATATCCTGTTTACACACGACCATTACATAATGGTTTACAATACAAATATGTTACAACAAAATAAGTTTCTTGAATGCAGTTTTTACACAATATCATACAAGCATGGACTCCAAATCTCGTCCTTATTTAAGTATGTGACAGCGGAAGCTCTTAATAATCACCTGAGAATAAACATGCTTAAAACGTCAACAAAAATGTTGGTGAGTTATAGGTTTAACCTATATATATCAAATCATAATAATAGACCACAAGATTTCATATTTCAATACACATCCCATACATAGAGATAAAAATCATTCATATGGTGAACACCTGGTAACCGACATTAACAAGATGCATATATAAGAATATCCCCATCATTCCGGGACACCCTTCGGATATGATATAAATTTCGAAGTACTAAAGCATCCGTTACTTTGGATGGGGTTTGTTAGGCCCAATAGATCTATCTTTAGGATTCGCATCAATTAGGGTGTCTGTTCCCTAATTCTTAGATTACCAGACTTAATAAAAAGGGGCATATTCGATTTCGATAATTCAACCATAGAATGTAGTTTCACGTACTTGTGTCTATTTTGTAAATCATTTATAAAACCTACATGTATTCTCATCCCAAAAATATTAGATTTTAAAAGTGGGACTATAACTCACTTTCACATATTTTTACTTCGTCGGGAAGTAAGACTTGGCCACTGGTTGATTCACGAACCTATAACAATATATACATATATATCAAAGTATGTTCAAAATATATTTACAACACTTTTAATATATTTTGATGTTTTAAATTTATTAAGTCAGCTGTCCTCGTTAGTAACCTACAACTAGTTGTCCACAGTTAGATGTACAGAAATAAATCAATAAATATTATCTTGAATCAATCCACGACCCAGTGTATACGTATCTCAGTATTGATCACAACTCAAACTATATATATTTTGGAATCAACCTCAACCCTGTATTGCTAACTCCAACATTCACATATAGAGTGTCTATGGTTGTTCCGAAATATATATAGATGTGTCGACATGATAGGTCGAAACATTGTATATGTGTCTATGGTATCTCAAGATTACATAATATACAATACAAGTTGATTAAGTTATGGTTGAAATAGATTTGTTACCAATTTTCACGTAGCTAAAATGAGAAAAATTATCCAATCTTGTTTTACCCATAACTTCTTCATTTTAAATCCGTTTTGAGTGAATCAAATTGCTATGGTTTCATATTAAACTCTATTTTATGAATCTAAACAGAAAAAGTATAGGTTTATAGTCAGAAAAATAAGTTACAAGTTATTTTTGTAAAGGTAGTCATTTCAGTCGAAAGAACGACGTCTAGATGACCATTTTAGAAAACATACTTTCACTTTGAGTTTAACCATAATTTTTGGATATAGTTTCATGTTCATAATAAAAATCATTTTCCCAGAATAACAACTTTTAAATCAAAGTTTATCATAGTTTTTAATTAACTAACCCAAAACAGCCCGCGGTGTTACTACGACGGCGTAAATCCAATTTTACGGTGTTTTTCGTGTTTCCAGGTTTTAAATCATTAAGTTAGCATATCATATAGATATAGAACATGTGTTTAGTTGATTTTAAAAGTCAAGTTAGAAGGATTAACTTTTGTTTGCGAACAAGTTTAGAATTAACTAAACTATGTTCTAGTGATTACAAGTTTAAACCTTCGAATAAGATAGCTTTATATGTATGAATCGAATGATGTTATGAACATCATTACTACCTTAAGTTCCTTGGATAAACCTACTAGAAAAGAGAAAAATGGATCTAGCTTCAACGGATCCTTGGATGGCTCGAAGTTCTTGAAGCAGAATCATGACACGAAAACAAGTTCAAGTAAGATCATCACTTGAAATAAGATTGTTATAGTTATAGAAATTGAACCAAAGTTTGAATATGATTATTACCTTGTATTAGAATGATAACCTACTATAAGAAACAAAGATTTCTTGAGATTGGATGATCACCTTACAAGATTGGAAGTGAGCTAGCAAACTTGAAAGTATTCTTGATTTTATGTAACTAGAACTTGTAGAATATATGAAGAACACTTAGAACTTGAAGATAGAACTTGAGAGAGATCAATTAGATGAAGAAAATTGAAGAATGAAAGTGTTTGTAGGTGTTTTTGGTCGTTGGTGTATGGATTAGATATAAATGATATGTAATTTTGTTTTCATGTAAATAAGTCATGAATGATTACTCATATTTTTGTAATTTTATGAGATATTTCATGCTAGATGCCAAATGATGGTTCCCACATGTGTTAGGTGACTTACATGGGCTGCTAAGAGCTGATCATTGGAGTGTATATACCAATAGTACATACATCTAAAAGCTGTGTATTGTACGAGTACGAATACGGGTGCATACGAGTAGAATTGTTGATGAAACTGAACGAGGATGTAATTGTAAGCATTTTTGTTAAGTAGAAGTATTTTGATAAGTGTATTGAAGTCTTTCAAAAGTGTATAAATACATATTAAAACACTACATGTATATACATTTTAACTGAGTCGTTAAGTCATCGTTAGTCGTTACATGTAAGTGTTGTTTTGAAACCTTTAGGTTAACGATCTTGTTAAATGTTGTTAACCCAATGTTTATAATATCAAATGAGATTTTAAATTATTATATTATCATGATATTATCATGTATGAATATCTCTTAATATGATATATATACATTAAATGTCTTTACAACGATAATCGTTACATATATGTCTCGTTTAAAAATCATTAAGTTAGTAGTCTTGTTTTTACATATGTAGTTCATTGTTAATATACTTAATGATATGTTTACTTATCATAGTATCATGTTAACTATATATATATATATATATATATATATATATATATATATATATATATATATATATATATATATATATATATATATATATATATATATATATCCATATATATGTCATCATATAGTTTTTACAAGTTTTAACGTTCGTGAATCACCGGTCAACTTGGATGGTCAATTGTCTATATGAAACATATTTCAATTAATCAAGTCTTAACAAGTTTGATTGCTTAACATGTTGGAAACACTTAATCTTGTAAATAACAATTTCATTTAATATATATATAAACATGGAAATGTTCGGGTCACTACAAAACTTGTCAAGATATGGCCCACACACTCGGTTCATAAGGTCCATGAACACAGCTGGTGCGTTAGTCAATCCAAACGGCATAACCATAAACTCGTAATGACCATAACACGTCCTAAAAGCAGTTTTTGGAATATCATCCTCCTTTACTCGCATTTAATGATATCCAGAACGTAAATCGATCTTTGAATAAACCGACGAGCCTTGTAGTTGATCAAATAAGTCGTCAATTCTCGGCAGTGGATAACGGTTTTTGATGGTAAGTTTGTTCAACTTTCTGTAGTCAATACACAACCTAAATGTACCATCCTTCTTCTTGACAAACAAAACAGGAGCTCCCCATGGTGATGTGCTTGGTCGAATGGAACCACGTTCTAATAGTTCTTGCAGTTGGCTTTGCAGTTCTTTCATCTTGCTGGGTGCGAGTCTATAAGGAGCACGAGCTATTGGTGCAGCTCCTGGTACAAGATCTATTTGAAATTCAACAGATCGATGTGGAGGTAGTCCCGGTAATTCTTTCGGAAATACATCGGGAAATTCTTTTGCGACGGGAACATCATTGATGCTCTTTTCTTCAGTTTGTACTTTCTCGACGTGTGCTAGAACAGCATAGCAACCTTTTTTTATTAGTTTTTGTGCCTTCAAATTACTAATAAGATGTAGCTTCATGTTGCCCTTTTCTCCGTACACCATTAAGGGTTCTCCTTCTTCTCGTACAATGCGAATTGCATTTTTATAACATACGATCTCTGCTTTCACCTTCTTCAGCCAGTCCATGCCAACTATTACATCAAAACTCCCTAACTCTACTGGTATCAAATCAATCTTAAATATTTCGCTACCCAGTTTAATTTCTCGATTCCGGCATATATTATCTGCTGAAATTAATTTACCGTTTGCTAATTCGAGTAAAAATTTACTATCCAATGGCGTCAATGGACAACTTAATTTAGCACAAAAATCTCTACTCATATAGCTTCTATCCGCACCCGAATCAAATAAAACGTAAGCAGATTTATTGTCAATAAGAAACGTACCCGTAACAAGCTCCGGGTCTTCCTGTGCCTCTGCCGCATTAATATTGAAAACTCTTCCGCAGCCTTGTCCATTGGTGTTCTCCTGGTTCGGGCAATTTCTAATAATGTGGCCCAGTTTTCCACATTTATAACAAACTACATTGGCATAACTTGCTCCGACACTACTTGCTCCGCCATTACTAGTTCCGACACCATTTATTCCTTTCGTTCTGTTAACCCCTGGTCCGTAGACCTCACACTTCGCCGCGCTATGACCATTTCTTTTACACTTGTTGCAAAATTTGGTGCAGAACCCCGAGTGATACTTTTCACACCTTTGGCATAGCTGCTTCTGATTGTTGTTGTTGTTGCGGTTGTTATTGTTGTTGGAATGATTGTTGTAGTTGCTGTTGTTGTTGTTGTATTGGTGATTCTTATCACCGTTTTCCTCCCACTTTCTTTTGACTTGCTTCACATTGGTCTCTTCAGCCGTCTGTTCTTTAATTCTTTCCTCAATCTGGTTCACTAGTTTGTAAGCCATTCTACATGCCTGTTGTATGGAGGCGGGCTCGTGTGAACTTATATCTTCTTGGATTCTTTCCGGTAATCCTTTCACAAACGCGTCGATCTTCTCTTCCTCATCTTCGAACGCTCCCGGACACAATAGGCACAATTCTGTGAATCGTCTTTCGTACGTGGTAATATCAAATCCTTGGGTTCGTAACCCTCTAAGTTCTGTCTTGAGCTTATTGACCTCGGTTCTGGGACGGTACTTCTCGTTCATCAAGTGCTTGAATGCTGACCACGGTAGTGCGTACGCATCATCTTGTCCCACTTGCTCTAGATAGGTATTCCACCATGTTAACGCAGAACCTGTGAAGGTATGCGTAGCGTACTTCACTTTGTCCTCTTTAGTACACTTACTTATGGCAAACACCGATTCGACCTTCTCGGTCCACCGTTTCAATCCGATCGGTCCTTCGGTTCCATCAAATTCCAAAGGTTTGCAGGCAGTGAATTCTTTGTAGGTGCATCCTACACGATTTTCTGTACTGCTAGATCCAATGTTATCGTTGGTATGTAGCGCAGCCTGCACTGCGGCTATGTTTGAAGCTAGAAAAGTACGGAATTCCTCTTCATTCATATTCACGGTGTGTCGAGTAGTCGGTGCCATTTCCTTAAAAATAGTCAAATGGAACAAGTTAATCATACAGAATATTAAGAGTAGTTAATAGTATTTCGTAGCATAATATGAACTCATTTATAAAAGCTTTTTCTTCATATTAGCGTTTTATAAGTTTAAATTCGGGTAGTACCTACCCGTTAAGTTCATACTTAGTAGCTAATATACAATTCAACTACTACAATTCTATATGAAAAACTGATTATAATAATATTTCGCTTTCAAACTTTTATACAATATTTTACAAACTTACAATACCGCTTATTTTACATAAAGCATGAAATATAGCACACAATAACTTTGATACAAGATAGTTGTGAAGATAATTCTAGCTAGTACACAAGTCGTTCAGCAAAGGCAATAAAGACACGTAATTCATACGTCCAGAAACAAGTCATGCATTCTGGTTTTACTAGGACTACTTCCCATCCTTGGTCTTGTGGAACATAACCGTTATGGCCGTTGATAAGACAGCGTGTTGTAACGTCGTCAAAGGGACGGGGGTTACGTAATGACCAACAGTCTTGTAATAACCTAAAAACCTCATTTCTTACCCCAATTACCGACTGCGTAACTTGTGGGAACGTTTTGTTTAATAGTTGTAGCCCGATGTTCTTTTTCTCACTTTGGTGAGAAGCGAACATTACTAACCCGTAAGCATAACATGCTTCTTTATGTTGCATGTTAGCCGCTTTTTCTAAATCATGAAGTCCTATATTCGGATACATTGAGTCAAAATAATTTCTTAACCCGTTGCGTAAAATAGCATTTGGGTTCCCCGCAATATATGCTTCAAAGTAAACACATCGTAACTTATGGGTTTCCCAATGTGATATCCCCCATCTTTCAAACGAAAGTCTCTTATAAACCAATACATTCTTGGAACGTTCTTCGAATGTCTTACAAACTGATCTCGCCTTAAATAGTTGTGCCGAGGAATTCTGACCGACTCTAGACAAGATTTCATTAATCATGTCTCTGGGTAGGTCTCTTAAAATATTGGGTTGTCTATCCATTTTGTGTTTTTAAACTGTAAAATAGACAAGAGTTAGATTCATAAAAAAATACTTATTAATACAAGCAATTTTTACATATATCATAAAGCATAAGTACACTATATTACATATATTACACCACACGAATACAACTATCTTATTCCGACTTGCTCGTTTCTTCTTCTTCGGTTTTGGTTCGTTTTGCCAAGTTTCTAGGGATATATGATGTTCCCCTAATACTAGCTATCGTTTTCCACATTGGTTTAGAAAAACCTGGTAGTTTAGAGGTTCCCGGGTCATTGTTACAACTTAAGGGCTTCGGGAGTTGACGATACATATAAAGTTCATCGGGGTTGGAATTAGATTTCTCTATTTTTATGCCCTTTCCCTTATTATTTTCTTTTGCCTTTTTAAATTCAGTTGGGGTAATTTCTATAACATCATCGGAATTCTCGTCGGAATCCGATTCATCGAAGAATTGGTAATCCTCCCAATATTTTGCTTCCTTGGTGGAAACACCATTGACCATAATTAACCTTGGTCGGTTGATTGAGGATTTTCTTTTACTTAACCGTTTTATTATTTCCCCCACCGGTTCTATTTCCTCCTCCGGTTCCTCCTCTTCCGGTTCTGATTCTTCTTCCGGTTCCGACTCTTCTTCCGATTCCTCTTCGGGAACTTGTGAATCAGTCCACGAATCATTCCAATTTACATTTGACTCTTCATTATTATTAGATGAGTCAATGGGACTTGTTCTAGAGGTAGACATCTATCACATAATATCAAACGGGTTAAGAGATTAATATATCACATAATATTCACATGTTAAAAATATATAGTTTCCAACAAAAATGTTAAGCAATCATTTTTAAAGAAAACACGGTCGAAGTCCAGACTCACTAATGCATCCTAACAAACTCGATAAGATACACTAATGCAAATTTTCTGGTTCTCTAAGACCAATGCTCGGATACCAACTGAAATGTCCCGTTCTTATTGATTAAAAACGTTCCATATTAATTGATTTCGTTGCGAGGTTTTGACCTCTATATGAGACGTTTTTCAAAGACTGCATTCATTTTTAAAATAAACCATAACCTTTATTTCATAAATAAAGGTTTAAAAAGCTTTACGTAGATTATCAAATAATGATAATCTAAAATATCCTGTTTACACACGACCATTACATAATGGTTTACAATACAAATATGTTACATCGAAATCAGTTTCTTGAATGCAGTTTTTACACAATATCATACAAACATGGACTCCAAATCTTGTCCTTATTTTAGTATGCAATAGCGGAAGCTCTTAGTATTCACCTGAGAATAAACATGCTTTAAACGTCAACAAAAATGTTGGTGAGTTATAGGTTTAACCTATATATATCAAATCGTAACAATAGACCACAAGATTTCATATTTCAATACACATCCCATACATAGAGATAAAAATCATTCATATGGTGAATACCTGGTAACCGACATTAACAAGATGCATATATATAAGAATATCCCCATCATTCCGGGACACCCTTCGGATATGATATAAATTTCGAAGTACTAAAGCATCCGGTACTTTGGATGGGGTTTGTTAGGCCCAATAGATCTATCTTTAGGATTTGCGTTAATTAGGGTGTCTGTTCCCTAAGTCTTAGATTACCAGACTTAATAAAAAGGGGCATATTCGATTTCGATAATTCAACCATAGAATGTAGTTTCACGTACTTGTGTCTATTTTGTAAATCATTTATAAAACCTGCATGTATTCTCATCCCAAAAATATTAGATTTTAAAAGTGGGACTATAACTCACTTTCACAGATTTTTACTTCGCCGGGAAGTAAGACTTGGCCACTGGTTGATTCACGAACCTATAACAATATATACATATATATCAAAGTATGTTCAAAATATATTTACAACACTTTTAATATATTTTGATGTTTTAAGTTTATTAAGTCAGCTGTCCTCGTTAGTAACCTACAACTAGTTGTCCACAGTTAGATGTACAGAAATAAATTGATAAATATTATATTGAATCAATCCACGACCCAGTGTATACGTATCTCAGTATTGATCACAACTCAAACTATATATATTTTGGAATCAACCTCAACCCTGTATAGCTAACTCCAACATTCACATATAGAGTATCTATGGTTGTTCCGAAATATATATAGATGTGTCGACATGATAGGTCGAAACATTGTATACGTGTCTATGGTATCTCAAGATTACATAATATACAATACAAGTTGGTTAAGTTATGGTTGGAATAGATTTGTTACCAATTTTCACGTAGCTAAAATGAGAAAAATTATCCAATCTTGTTTTACCCATAACTTCTTCATTTTAAATCCGTTTTGAGTGAATCAAATTGCTATGGTTTCATATTGAACTCTATTTTATGAATCCAAACAGAAAAAGTATAGGTTTATAGTTGGAAAAATAAGTTACAAGTCGTTTTTGTAAAGGTAGTCATTTCAGTCGAAAGAACGACGTCTAGATGACCATTTTAGAAAACATACTTCCACTTTGAGTTTAACCATAATTTTTGGATATAGTTTCATGTTCATAATATAAATCATATTCCCAGAATAACAACTTTTAAATCAAAGTTTATCATAGTTTTTTTTAATTAACTAACCCAAAACAGCCCGCGGTGTTACTATGACGGCGTAAATCCGGTTTTACGGTATTTTTTGTGTTTCCAGGTTTTAAATCATTAAGTTAGCATATCATATAGATATAGAACATGTGTTTAGTTGATTTTAAAAGTCAAGTTAGAAGGATTAACTTTTATTTGCGAACAAGTTTAGAATTAACTAAACTATGTTCTAGTGATTACAAGTTTAAACCTTCGAATAAGATAGCTTTATATGTATGAATCGAATGATGTTATGAACATCATTACTACCTCAAGTTCCTTGTATAAACCTACTGGAAATGATAAAAATAGATCTAGCTTCAAAGGATCCTTGGATAGCTTGAAAGTTCTTGAAGCAGAATCATGACACGAAAACAATTTCAAGTAAGATTTCCACTCGAAATAAGATTGTTATAGTTATAGAAATTGAATTAAAGTTTGAATATGATTATTACCTTGTATTATAAATATAACCTACTGTAAGTAACAAAGGTTTCTTGATCTTGGATGATTACTTGGAATGGATTTAGAAAACTTGGAAGTAAACTTACAATCTTGGAAGTATTCTTGATTTTATGAAACTAGAACTTTTGGAATTTATGAAGAACACTTAGAACTTGAAGATAGAACTTGAGAGAGATCAATTAGATGAAGAAAATTGAAGAATTAAAGTATTTGTAGGTGTTTTTGGTCGTTGGCGTATGGATTAGAAATAAAGGATATGTAATTTTGTTTTCATGTAAATAAGTCATGAATTATTACTCATATTTTTGTAATTTTATGAGATATTTCATGCTAGTTGCCAAATGATGGTTCCCACATGTGTTAGGTGACTCACATGGGCTGCTAAGAGCTGATCATTGGAGTGTATATACCAATAGTACATACATCTAAAAGCTGTGTATTGTACGAGTACGAATACGGGTGCATACGAGTAGAATTGTTGATGAAACTGAACGAGGATGTAATTGTAAGCATTTTTGTTAAGTAGAAGTATTTCGATAAGTGTTTTGAAGTCTTTCAAAAGTGTATGAATACATATTAAAACACTACATGTATATACATTTTAACTGAGTTGTTAAGTCATCGTTAGTCGTTACATGTAAACGTTGTTTTGAAACCTTTAGGTTAACGATCTTGTTGAATGTTGTTAACCCATTGTTTATTATAACAAATTAGATGTTAAATTGTTATATTATCATGATATTATGATATATAATATATCTTAGTATGATATATATACAGTTAAATGCCGTTACAACGATAATCGTTACATATATGTCTCGTTTCGAAATCATTAAGTTAGTAGTCTTATTTTTACATATGTATTTCATTGTTAATACACTTAATAATATATTTACTTATAATTTAACATAATTAACCACGTGTATCAATATCTTAATATGATTCATATGTACCTAGTAAGACGTTGTTATAACGATAATCGTTATATATATCGTTTTCGAGTTTCTTAAATTAATAGTCTCATTTTTATGTATATAACTCATTGTTAAAATACCTAATGCGATACATACTTATAATAAAATCATGTTAACTATATATATATAACCATATATATATATATATATATGTCATCGTATAGTTTTTACAAGTTTTAGCGTTCGTGAATCACCGGTCAACTTGGGTGGTCAATTGTCTATATGAAACCTATTTCAATTAATCAAGTCTTAACAAGTTTGATTGCTTAACATGTTGGAAACACTTAATCATGTAAATAACAATTTCATTTAATATATATATAAACATGGAAAAGTTCGGGTCACTACATAGCACCTAAGTCTGCCAATGCTTCTATTGAACTAAGACTACCCAGAAAACATGGAATGGTGAAACTTCCTGGATCTGATAATTTTTCTGGTATCTTATTCAATAGCACTGCAGAACAATTAGCATTCATAGTAACAGCCGAAAGTTCTTCCATTTTCTTTCTATTCGTGATTAGATCTTTCAAGAATTTAGCATACCTTGGCATTCCTGATATCACATCAATGAAAGGAAGATTTACATTTATCTGTTTAAACATATCCAAGAATTTGGATTGCTCGGCTTCAAGTCTTTCTTTTCTCATTTTACTCGAGTAAGGAAGTGGCGGTTGGTATGGTTTTACATAAGGTTTAGCCTTAACTGTGTTATCGTCATTAACCTTTTCAACTACCGGTTCTGTTTCCTTATCTTGCTCAGGTTGTAGTTCTTGTGGAGTAGGAATAGCGTCATCAGAAATTACAGGTATTTCAGGTGGTTTAAGTGTAATGCCACTTCTTGTGGTAATGGCTTTAGCTATTTCATTCCGGGGGTTAGCATTTGTATCACTAGGTAGACTTCTCGGTTTCCTTTCACCTATCAACCTTGCTAGGTTGCTTACTTCTTGTTCCAAATTTTGAATCGAAGCTTGTTGATTTCTAAATGCTTGAGCATTTTGTTCATTCATTTGATTCTGAGATGTGAAAAACTGTGTTTGAGATTCAACTAGCTTCGACATCATGTCTTCAAAATTTGGCTTTTTTCATCGGTTTGTGGTGGTTTGTTTTGAAAAATAGGTCTTTGCTGATTGTAAGGATTGTTGGATACTTGTTGATTGCTAGGACCTTGTTGGTTGTTGTATGGAACATTTCGGTTATAGTTCTGGTTTTGATTGTAGATTGGTCTTGGCGGTTGATAATTATTCTGATAATTATTTCCAGGCCTTTGATTAATGTATGAAACATTCTCTCTTTGTTCCATTGTTTGTTCAATACTGAGACAATCTTTTGTCAAATGTGGTCCTCCACACTGCTCACAACTAATTCTTATTGAGTGGATATCTTTAGTCATCTTTTCCATTCATCTCTCGATAGCTTCTATCTTTGTGAAAATGGAATCAAAGTCATGGCTAGAATCGGCTCTAGCTGCTTTAGATGATCTAACGATATCTTTTTCTTGGTGCCACTCATGTGAGTGGGAAGCAGTGTTATCAATAATTTTGTAAGCTTCAGTTGCTGTTTTCTTCATAATGGAACCACCAGCTGCTATATCGATGTCTTTTCTTGTAGTGATGTCGCATCCTTGGTAGAATATTTGTACTATTTGATAAGTGTCAAACCATGTTGTCCACGCCTCCTCTCAATAACTTTCCAACTCTTGTCCACGCCTCATATAGGGTTTCATTTGGCTTTTGCGTGAACGTAACAATTTCTCCTTGAAGTCTCACAGCTTTAGATGCCGGAAAGAATTGTTTAAGAAATTTTTCAACTAAAACGTCCCATGTATCAATCGCCTCTTCAGGTAATGATTCTAACCAATCTTTGGCTTCTCCCTTTAAAGTCCAGGAAAACAACATGAGATATATCTGTTCATCCTCCACTTCTCGGATTTTAAATAGTGTACAAATCCTATTAAAAGTATGAAGATGTTCGTTTGGATCTTCCTTCGGCGCACCACTAAATTGGCATTGATTAGTCACCATATGTAGGATTTGTCCTTTGATTTCATAATCTGGCGCATTAATGTCTGGTTGAGTAATTGCATGACCTTGGCCAGTGCGTTTAGCTCTCATTCGGTCTTCCATACTTAGAGGTTCCAGATTCTCCATGATTGAATTTGTTGAATCTGAATCACTAGAGGATTTCGATTTAATGGGTTGTTCCTCGACAATCTCTGTTTGAATGATTGGTGGTTCCGGAGGAAAGATTAATGGTTCAAGATCTCTGAATTGTCCCTGAATATCTTCCGGATTCTCAATTGTGAGGTCGGGTTCAAAAAATGGATTATCGGAAATTTGAATTGGAGTACTTGGTCGACTTGATGACGATTCTAAAGAAAAATCAACGGTGACAATATTGGCTAGATGTCTTGATCGAGTTACAGGTGGTGAACGTATAAAAGGTGGTGAACGTTTTGCTCGGTGCATTCACTGAATATCCTATTAGTTATAAAAATAAAAATTATATAAGTTATCAAAATAATAGACTTTTCTGATTTTGCCCACGTTTCGAATAGCCAATAGATGCAGCAGGTAGCCAGGACCCTTTAAATTGGAAGTCCACAACTCGCCACTAACAAATCTAACTATTACTACGAACCAGAAAATTTTGGATGTCTATCAATTTAACCGCTTAAAATAATTTTTTTTTCGAAGTTTAAAGAAATTTTAGAGAAGAAGTAGAAAACTCTATATCTAAAAACTAGAGCGTCGAGAAATAAGAAAGAAAAAGAGAGCGTTTGAAAACGTCGAAAAAATAAAATAAGAAAATAAGCGTCGAAAAATAATAAAAAGAAAGTAAAGCGTCGAAACTTAAAAGTTTAAAAACTAAATATAAAAACTTACGTCTAAAGGTATTAAAGCTTAAAAGGAATTCTATATCCAAAACGGCAATAACTTAAAAAGTACTAAAATTTATAAAACGGCGTCGCAAAATTCTAAAGCACCTAAATCTTAGTCTAAAGAAAAAGCACTTAAGAAATTTTACGGCAAATCCTAAAAATCTAGAAATAAAAAAAATAACTACGGCAAATACTATATTAAAACTAATTACGAGCAAACAATACAAATATTACGCTAAAACAAATAAAAAGATACAAAATATAAAAATAAACTTAAAGTTGTAAAAGTACAATTTTTATAAAAATATTATTTTTATATTATTTATTTTATAAAAGTATTAATTTTTATATATTACTAAAACTAATTAAACTAAATAATACAAATTAAAAAACTAAAACTAATTAATATATAATTAAAACCCTAATTAGGTTTATATTAATAATTATTATTAATTAAAACCCTAATTTCGTTCAGCTTATGTTTCAGACCTGTCTTTTCGCATCATGCGGTCGCATGAAATCTGTGTTATATAGCCATGCGGTCGCATGGACCGTGGATCCAGGCCAGAAGTTGGGCTGCTACAGTAACTTGGCCCGATTACTTTTTTTCTGTTTTATATTTATACAAAATATATATAAAAACTAAATAAAACTTAATTTTTAAAAATAAAAACTTTATAATTTTATATATTTTAAACAAACTCTTATATATATATATATATATATATATATATATATATATATATATATATATATATATATATATATATATATATATATATATATATATATATGTTTGTATTTTTAATTTTTAAAACGTATATTTTTATAAAAACGATCTAAGACTTAATAATTTTTTTTTTATATATAGCGTTTCGCTTCCGGCGTTTAAGCAGTCCCCGGCAGCGGCGCCAAAAATACTTGATGTTATGTGAGGTGTATACAAAATAGTTATATTTTTACTACAAAATACTATTAAATACGATACAATTTTACACAAGTTATTTATTTATTTATAGAGTGGATATACCTAAACCTTGCTACAACACTTATAAGCAGTGTACCTAATCGTACAGTACTGTAGTTTTTAGTAAGTCCGGTTCGTTCCACAGGGATCTTAGCCAAGTTTAACGCTATATTTTTAAAAACTATATTTGTAAAAATATAAATATATATATATATATGTAGTATTATTATTATAAAAAGGGGGTTTTTACCGTTTAATGACCGGTTTGTCGATTTTAAAACTTAAGTCGTAGTTAAAACCTAATGTAAAATATTAAAAATAAATATAACTTAATTTTAAGCGTAAAGTAAATAACGATAATGAAATTGCGATAAATAAAAATGCGATAAAATAAAATTGCAATAATTAAAAAGTACGATAATTAAAAGTGCTATTAAATAAAATGACAGTAAATAAAATGCGATAATTAAAAGTGCAATTAAATATGAAATAAAGGAATTATGCTCATTTAAACTTCCGTAATCATGATGTTTGACGTGTTGATTTTAGTTTATTCTCATGGGTTAATTGTCCTTTGTCCTGGATTATTCAATATGTCCGTCTGGTTTTTGTCCATAACAGTCCATCAGTCATAAATATAAAGTGCGAGTGTCCTCGTCAAATTATCCTTATATCTGAAGTCAAATATTCCAACTAATTGGGGACTTAAACTATAACTATACCAATTTTCCTTGTATATAATTCACCCCTGTTTTAATAAATCCATTGACTATTAATCCATTCCCGTGTCCGGTTAAATGAACGATTATTAGTACTTATAAATATCCCTCCCATCGTGTCCGATCGAGTGTATATGGTTATTTATAGGTACGTCCAATTGTAAATCTTTATATTAAATTAACAAACTATCATTTAATTAAACAAATATAAAGCCCATTAATAGCCCATAGTCTAATTTCCACAAGTGTCGTTCTTTTGTCCAAACCCCAATTATGATACAAAGCCCAATTACCCAATCTTTAATATTTTAGCCCAACATCACGATTACTTCGGCTTAAATAAGCATAATAATAACATAGCTACGAGACATTAATTTAAAAAGGTTGAACATAACTTACAATGATTAATAATAGCGTAGCGTTACACGGACAGAATTTCGACTTACACCCTTACAACATTCGCTAACATACTTTTATTATTAAATTAAAATTAAAATTAAAATTAAAATTAAAATTAAAATTAAAATTATAATATATATATATATATATATATATATATATATATATATATATATATATATATATATATATATATATATATATATATATACACACACACACACGTGAGATAGAGAGATAGAGAAAAGATGTGTCAATAAATGGCCAGAACACGTGAAATTTATAGGATGTCTGCTGCTACAGGACACCATGCGATCGCATGGTTTTTGGCCTTCCTGGCAATGCGATCGCATGACCTACTTTTTCAGCTCACATGTCTTTGTTTTCTTCTTTGCCGACGATTTATATATATAATATAATATATATATATATAATTTTAAGAATTATTTATATATTATATTATATTTATGTGCATAGTTGACTTGTAATTTTAGCTCCGTTGCGTCGCGCGTTAAGAGTTGACTCTGGTCCCGGTTCCGGATTTTCAAACGTCCTTGCGTACAATTTAATATCTTGTATTTTGCGTTTCGCGTCTTGTACTCTTGTAATTTTGAGACGTTTCTCATCAATAATTTGAACCACTTTGATTGTACTTTGTACTTTGTACTTTTTAGCTTTTTGGTCATTTGCGTCTTCAATTCGTCGAATCTGTCTTTTGTCTTCACCTTTTATTATTTAAACGAATATCACTTGTAAATAGAGCAATTGCAACTAAAAGCTTGTCTTTCTTGAGGGATAATGCTATGAAATATATGTTCGTTTTTAACATTATCAAAGATATCAGTAGAATGAAATATAATTTCGGGATTTAATATAAACACATCAACCGAACAAATTATCGAACATAAACATGCATACAAACAAGGACTAGAGCAATGGCCACTAAATACATATGTAATCATAAAAAAAAACTGAAATAAAAAGCTAGGGTTTTAGAGATTATACCACCAAAGATTATATTGCTTATACCAAAATGTAGAGAATGATACGGTGAACGATTTCCATCAAACAAGCACTAGCTAAAAATTAAAAATTGACGATGTTTGTGTGGTGTTGAAGGTCGGCGAAAAGTAGGAAGGAGGAAGAGAATAGCTGCATTTGTTTTTAATTAGGTTATGAGGATATTAGCATGCAGTGGTCTTTTGTTTAATTTTAGTTTAGGGCCTAAGCTAAGCATAATGGATCACTAGTGCAAGTAATAACTCAAAATAAATCAAAGGAACCCCCCCTTCATGGGGCATTCGGCCGAATGGCCCAAGTAGTGGTGTCCATGGGTCGTTTTGCTTACTAGTTCACTAAGTGTGGATTGTTTTTTTAGTTTTCGTTAATCGAAACCGAATTCACTGAACGTTAACCGATTGTTTAAACGAAAACTACGCATTTTATTTATTAATTAAACCAATAAATAAAATATATTATTTTTCTAAAGAAAATAATTATTAAAATAATTATTCATGTATTAACCGTGTGATTCGTAGTCTCAAAAGACATCTTCTGCAGTTAACGTAACCGTTCCATTTTCTATGTATTTCATTATCCAAAACATGTTATTCAATTAATATATTATTCATATTAATTCTAGTAATCCTCTAAAGATTAAGTATGAATTCACATAATTCAACACGTAGAGTTCAAGTAATCACCGTTATATATTCTTAAATGTATTAATAAAAAAAATTTGGCATAGGAAATCGTACGATTTAACTAACCATCGTCTAGCATTTAACGGAAGTTCTAATGGAAAAGCTCGAGTTGTTACACCACTGTACAAGTTTCTTGTCGCCAAGAAAGGAGGATTTTGAGGCTCTCGAATCGAATGGAACTTCACCAAGTTTATCGTGGATAAAGAAGGTCATGTTTTAGAAGTTATATACCATATACTTTACCAATAACCATTGAGGTCAATGTTTTTCGCACCCGCTTTCATATTTCAATTTTTCTTAGATATAGTGATCATGTACTTACCTGATGTGATATGTTCTATGTTACCATTTTGATAATACATATGAAGATGTTACTCGATTATGTTATTATAGTTTAAAATCTTCAAATCTGAAGGACTAACCTGCCTGAGATAATGTTTCTCAGATTGTGGAAGGCATTTAATGGCATCAAAAAGTGCAGTTCAAGAGCTACTTAAACGTCCTGTGTGATTAAGCATCCTCCAAACCGTCAAGTATATTTCTTCCTACAGAGTTAAATTAAATAAGTATTGATTATTAAAGTAATAGACATTTATGTTCTTTGATAGGTGAGGTGGGTTATTGTTGTTTATCTTTGATTTTACCATGTTTCGTTAGTTAAATCAAAGATTGAATGATTCGTTAGCCAATGATACGATGACATAGAGTTTCTTACTTACTTACTTTGTACATAATTTATTATCAATCTAATATGAAATCACCTGTTAGTGTTACTTTTGGTCATCAACGTTGGCTCATTTTTTGTGATTTGAGTGTCAATATTAACATCTAAGGTTTATTATGCTTGTAAAGTTCATTTGTGTGGTAATTATTTACATGTCGTCGAATTATATACTAAGACTAATACTTATGTTGATAAATTATGGATATAATATTGTTCCGGTAAATTGTTTTAATAATCTGGAGGGCTTTGATTGTAGAGCTGTCGTGCAACGCACGTGCTCTTAAAGTGTTTCGTTATTAAACTGCTATCAACAACAAACAATGTTGTGCAAATAGTAACGATTACGAAAACTATATTTTACAGCTGACGTGTAACCCACGGTAATGTACAACCTTCTCAGTTATACGACTAGTATATGATCGAGGCTAAACAAATAACGAAAGACAGAGTGTTAAACCTTCTCGGTTTAATGTTGATGAAACCTTCACGGTCCAATCTTTATTTCATGATAACTTCAAAAACAAAAGTGCTGCCATTCTAACAGCTTACAAGAATATATATATATATATATATATATATATATATATATATATATATATATATATATATATATATATATATATATATATATATATATATATATATATATATATATATATATATATATATTAAAAGAAGATAAGTTATAAACATAAACTTGGAATTTGAAACAACTCTCTTATTTAATGATAATAAAAAGCTTCAACACTTGGTATTCCCACGAGCTGTTAAGTCTTCAATTCCCATCTCAAATTAAATCGGTCCACATCCAAGTCTTAGAAATAAACATTCAAAGTGAGAGGCCCCATCTGCAGCCCACTTTCCAAACAGCCCAGCTGGCCCGTATCTGCATCATCCCCTCCCCCTTTGGAGAGACTCGACCTCGAGTCAAAGTCGTCGATGTCATGAACGTATGGAGAGAGGTCTGCCACAGGAAAGGTAGCGGAGACGTTGTAGTGACCCTGCAGATCAATTTTATAGGCATTGCCATTGATGCGTTTCAACACTCGAAACGAACCGTCGGTACGCGGGTTAAGCTTACCATAACGACCCCCAGGGAACCTTTCCTTCCTCAAATGTATCCAAACAAGGTCACCTTCCTGATATACAACTTGCTTTCGCCGCTTATCAACCCGCTGTTTGTACCCAGCATATTGAGCTTCAACACGACCATGTACCTGCTTGTGTAGGGACCTGATTTCACCTGCTCGAACAACCCCATCAGTGGGACCTGTGCAATTAGTAGGATATGGTAACATGTCCAAGGGTGGAATGCAATCTTGTATTTCGCGCTTTGGTGGTAATCCTGGTGGAATGGCATCTGGTAACACATCACAAAATTCGGGTAATAATGGGAGTACCAGTTGTGGGTTGTGTGAACTGTTGTCATTAGTTTCTTCAATGACATGTGCAAAGGTTAGTGAACTGGATTTTGTGGGGAGCTGGAAAGCAGTGTGATTGAGGAGCAATGTTGAATCGTTCAGCTCTGTCTTTCGGGTATCGAGTGGTGCCAAAGCAATATTAACCCCATCTTTGTTAAAAGAGTACGTATTTCGATAGCCATCGTGTGTTGTTTTTCGGTCAAATTGCCATGGCCGCCCCAACAATAAATGGCAAGCGTCCATGGGAATTACTTCACACGACACCTCATCATAATATTGTTTACCAATGGAGAATTTAACCAAACAACGCTTGCTAACCTTCACGAAGTTACCACGCTTGAGCCAAGTGAGCTGGTAGGGACGAGGGTGATCTTCGGTCTGGAGTTCTAGCTTGTCAACCATGTCTTTAGAAACTGCATTTTCACAGCTTCCGCCATCGATAATCATGGTACAAACCTTCCCTTTCGCAGTAACTTTGGTACGGAAAATATCATTTCGTAGCCATGAATGTTCGGTAACCTGTTGATCAATAGAATTGCTAAGGGCACGGCGAATAAAAAGCGCCTCTCCCTGATCAGCATATATAACTTCTTCCTGCTCACCAGGGTCTGAATGCACCAATTCAGCTTCCTGATCGAATTGTGGTTCGTGTACATCATCCCACACTGTAATGGAACGTTTATTGGACATTCACGTGCGTAATGTCCCTTTCCCTGACACTTGTAACAGGTTGGAGGCTTTCTAGTAGGTGCGACTTGTGGTGTTGATGCTTGCTTATCCAGCGTTGGTTTTTCATTCGATACAACAGGAGGTTTTAGAGTGGCTGGGGTGCGCACGAATGGTGTTTGAATCTGCCTACGGTTGACTTGTTGTTCGACTTTTAAAGCAAGGCGACAAACATCAGTGTAGGTCCAGTAAGGTTGCAAGGTCACCACATCTGCGATTTCGGGTTTAAGGTTGCCCAAAAATCGTGCTATAGTTTGCTCCTCTGGTTCATCAATAGCACATCGCATTCGAAGTTTATCAAACTCATGAATGAATTCCTCAACACCCATGGATCGTTGTTGAAGGTTATGATACTCGATAAAAGCATCTTGTCAGTGGTTTTCAGGTAAGAATTTGTCCCGCATCAACTTTTTCATCTTGTCCCATGTTTCAATTTTGGATTTGCGAGCAAGAGCTCGTTGTCGCTTAACATGGTCCCACCAAAGTGAAGCGTGCTTTCGGAGTTTAAGAGCAACCAGCTTCACTTTTAACTTTTCAGGAATATCCTTGATGTCAAACACGCGTTCCACCATGCTTAACCAGTCAAGAAAATCATCAGGGTGTGCTGCACCAGTGAACTCTGGGATCTCTACTTTCATCCCGATATTACGTAGGGGATCTTCTCGATGACCCCTTTGGAATCCACGTAACCCATCAGCGAAAGGATTTGTCATGTCAGACTGATCACTAGAGCGCGCTGAATTACTTGCCTCAAAATCATGATCACGGTTGAATTCAAGTTCATTAATTCTTCTTTGCAATCGTTCGATTTCAGCATACGGGTCATGATATCGATTGCCACCTCGTCCAAAACCACTGCGAGATTTATGTTCAGCCATGCCGGGAATCTGATACCAAATAATGTACAACCTTCTCAGTTATACGACTAGTATATGATCGAGGCTAAACAAATAACGAAAGATAGAGTGTTAAACCTTCTCGGTTTAATGTTGATGAAACCTTCACGGTCCAATCTTTATTTCATGATAACTTCAAAAACAAAAGTGCTGCCATTCTAACAGCTTACAAGAATATATATATAGATATTTTAAAAGAAGATAAGTTATAAACATAAACTTGGAATTTGAAACAACTCTCTTATTTAATGATAATAAAAAGCTTCAACACTTGGTATTCACACGAGCTGTTAAGTCTTCAATTCCCATCTCAAATTAAATCGGTCCACATCCAAGTCTTAGAAATAAACATTCAAAGTGAGAGGCCCCATCTGCAGCCCACTTTCCAAACAGCCCAGCTGGCCCGTATCTGCATCACACGGGTTCTTAAAATCTAGTCGATATAATACAAAAAATACATTACATATTTACATACCACATCTATAAACTGCTACTAGCTACGCACGTGAATTACAAACATTCTTTTTGAACATTGTATAATCGAACATATTACCGAATACAATATGTGAACCAACAATAGAACTACTAACACTTGCAACATAAATGTCTCCAAACTAAAAAAAGAGATCACCAATATCTTATTATTCTACATAAACATTCATATCAGTAAATCAAACCACTTAATTAACTCTTTAGAGCACTCATGAACTCCTCATCACATTCAAGATCCATCATACATTCAGGCAAAAGACAAACTTCAACATCCATGCTCCCACCTCCTTCTCGACCCGGATACAACGTCATCTTCCCGTCACCTTTGTTAACGAACCCACTTCTGGCCGCAACCGCTTTCCCCAACCCGAATTCACACCCATACATATCAAACCTTGGTGAACTCCCAAAATGTACCACATTTGAAAACATCTGCCCACTCATTTTATACACCACCGGGTTCTCAAGCCATGACCCGACCCACTTTTTCACTGATTCATTATCGTAATTTTTAACCATTTCATGCAATTTCAAAGCCGCCCATCCAAGATCATGAGTCAATAGATCCTCCACAGTCACTTTTTCCATCACCGTACCAATTACATTACCAAAATAGTCATCGGGTAAAGGTGGGTCCATTTTACGCCTGTTATTAACAAGAAGTCTACACACGGTTTCACTGTTTCGTCCTTGTCGTCTCGCACGTGTAACACACCTCCATATAAGTGCGGACACTGCTTGTAAACTTGAAATGTCGTTCATATTGGATTCAATATTTGCTTTTTCTTTCAGTCTCGAAACCGAACCCGATGAAAAATGGAAGAATCTCTCTTTAACTTGTGTACGATGTTTGAAACGGTCGATGAACTGATCTTCACGTGTATACGGAATACTTGCAATCGGGTCGGATCCTTCGTGGACCCTTTGTTTAATTACCGGAGGACGCGATATAAAACAACCATCTTGATCTTTAGATTTAAATATTTCACTCCAAGTAGCCATGAAATGCCAAAAAGACGTACCGTCTGCTACCAAATGGTTAACCGAGCCACCGATGAAGATTCCATTGGTCAGCTCGGTTACCTGAATTGACAACAAAGGTAACGTATGACCATCGTGGTTTATAGCGTCATTAAGATCGAAAAACGAATGAAAAAGTAAAGGTACTTCAACAGCATTAAGTACATCGGATAAATTAGCGTCCGCTTTGGCGTATACAAACTTGACTCCGGGGCTGTTTTTGGGGTCTATGTAGATAACAGAAGATGGTGGACTTTGTTGTTTTCGAGTGGCTAAACGGGCTGCGAGTGGGTAAAAATGGGTGAGGGTCGAAGAGAGGGTGTGTTGAAGTTTGTCCAAGAAATCGGTTATCGAAAAACGTGGATTTTCGGATGGTGATGGTTTAGCGAAAAGGAGACCTTTTTGGCTGTAGTTGACGTTGAGGTAAGCGAGCTCAAAGGGTGTGAAGTAGATTATTGGTTTGTTTGCATCTGGTGAAAGATCGTGTAATGGTTTCACTAAGCATTCCGATATAAGGTTTACCGACGGCGAAGTCATCGGAGAAGAATTTAGGAAAATTATAATTTAACTAAATTATTAAGAACTGTATAGCTTTAGTTCTCAACATCGCAATCATATATGACTTGTTAAGTCCCATATGTTCCGCGTTACAAGAATAAAATACTCCTAATAATGTATGGCCATATATATTTTAAAATTGTGGAAGTCATATTTGTTTGGCTAAGGTTGTCCGAATATTTTATCTTTCGATGATCCTGTTAGTGATGCACGTGATGTACAAACAACATAATTGATTTAAACCAATCACTAATTCACAAACGATAAACAAATTAGCTAAAGCATAAAATTGATAAAAGTAAACGATAACGATACAAAAATTTAATGTAATTATATCTCAACTTCAAATACGGAGAATGGATTAGTCTACGAACATAAATCAAAATTTTATTTATTATTATTTTCGTGCACACAATTACAAGTTATAAGTCATATTTATAATGGAAAACAAGTTAGAATCACAAAAGTAATTTTCTCATGTTATGACACATTCTCAAGCCATGTTATTTACGATAATATACTTTCCAATATCATATATTTGAATCACATTCTAATTAATGTATCCAAATATGGTCCAAGTCATATAATGACATAATTAATTTATCTTTCAGTTATTGTCATGACACAATTTAAAGAACAATACAACTAAAATTATCTCTTTTAATATTCCACTAAAATAGAGGGAAGCACAATGTCACAGTTATAAACTCCACTATGAAATATACTAAGTTTATATGTATAGATAAAATGAATCAGAAAATTCACATTTAATCATATACCGGCTATAACTATTTCATTTTCAAGTTTTATACACACTCGTAAATTTAACGATAAAAATAATTTCATGACATGCTATAAAGAGAAAAACCTTAGACATCATTGATGTCCTTTTCACTTTCATCGTAGGATATGTCCATTTCATCCATGATTATCATTATTCCATTCAAATGATAAAAGATACAACTAGAAATGACGAAATATGTCATTTCGTGATCATTGACTGAAGTATCATAGAAAGGTTAGTGATCACAAATAGGTTATATCAACCAGGTTTTAACCAAACATGTTAAACCAAAGAGGTTTCAACCAAAGTTTCAACCTAACAAGTTAAACGGAACATGTTTCAAACAAACAGGTTAAACGAAATATGTTTCAACCCAAACAATTAAACCAAACAGGTTTCAACTAAACATGTAAACCAAACGGGTTATACCAAACATGTTAAATCAAACATGTCTTTTCATACTCATGAGATGTGTAATATATCAACATAGTTCTCATCACGGACCTTCGTGGGATGTACTTTGGTTCTCTCAAGTTGGAAATCCCGATATCCACAATCCCATATTCATCGAGAAACAATTAACTTAGAACAATCAAGAATGAGTTCTAAATTTTTACCGTTAAATAGTTAACTAACTACATCATCGAGTAGTAGGCCGTTTACATTTCTCGTTAACTATTATTGAATAAGGTATCAAGAACCTTACGTTTTAAATACAACTAGTTGTGGAGCCCTCGCTTCGCGCCGGGGGCTCCGTTTTGAATGCGAGTTTAAAAAAAGGTCTTGATCTATTTTGTAAAAAAGAATTTTTTTCGACATAACATTGAAGGGTTGTTCCTTTTGTGAAAGTTGCTTCTTTTAGCGTTCGGGTTTTATTTTTTAAAAAAAAGTCAGTAAAGTGGGGGTTCGATTTTGTATTTTAATAAAAGTTAGTGGGTTAAGTTTGTAAAATTTGAAAAAACTTTACGTATAAAGTGGGGGTTCGATTTGTATTTTAATAAAAGTTAGGGGGCTAAGTTTGTGAAAACTGAATATTAGTAAAAAAAAAAAAAAGTTAGTAAAGTGGGGGTTCAATTTGTATTTTAATAAAAGTTAGGGGGTTAAGCTTCTGAAATTTAGGGATAAATAGACGTATAAAGTGGGGGTTCGATTTGTATTTTAATGAAAGTTAGGGGTTTAAGTTTGCGGGAAACGAAAAGTTGAATAGTACTATTCATTTCCAGTATACCTTTTAGATATAGGTATATAATATATAATTATGTTCCATCCATGAAGGCACTCAACCTTACGTTTCAGGTATGTAACTATAAGTTTTTCCAAACTACAAATAAATTGTTAAATCCATGATATAAAATCATTTTAAAGAAACAACTCTTTTTATGTCATTTTGAAAACATATTACCACTATGTTTCAGGTATGTAACTATAAGTTTTTCGAAACTTATTTCACAAATTATATAAAGCTCACACTCCATTTATATTACTATTTGTATTAATAAAACCTTTGGTGAATAAAAAGTAAAATGTTGCATGTGCACAAATGTTCTACCTATCCAGATCATCACAACATTAATTTAAGCTGTTAACTCACCATTTTAGACGTTATTCATGTCATCATTAAGATAACTTTTTACAAATATGGAAGTTACATATATCTCTTTCATATAAAGAAATCACAAAGTCCGGAAACTATTACACGGTATCATTTATATCAAATTAGTTCACACCCCCGTAACAGTAAAACATTCCAACTAGGACTTATGCATTTTTAAAACCCAATATTACAAAAGTAGGCAAATGATAAAACCCCACAAATATTCCAACCATACATGTTTAATCACTGAACCCAGGTTCAATTCCCACCTGCTACACTTTGAGGGGCTTGTCTTCAAAAAAAAAAAAAAAAAATTTGTTGCAAAAAAATCTCAATTTTAACCATACATAATACGTAGTAGTTAATCTTGCAAATTAACATGTTCAATGTGTTCATAACACACGTCCAAATCCAACATGTGCACTACAGTATCATGGTTTTAACCATTTTTTAAATAAAATAGAGATCCAAAATTTCAAACCAGAGAGGTTCATTGATTTAATTATTTTTATTTTGAAAAATGGTCAATACATACCGCACAACATTGGTGTTTTTAAAGACTTCTCTTTAGATTGCATTGTTCGATTCATTCATTAAAATCAACAAATACATTTTTATATTACAAAAACTTATATTCCAGATTACATCCAACAAAGGTATAAGTTTTTCCAAACATATTATGATACCTTTCAATAGTTTCGTGTTATTCACATAATCCATTTCGCCAAAGAAACTCAACACACCTTTTATAAACTTATTCGAGTAACGATTATCAAGAACTATTTTAATATGAATTGTTTTAAGTTTGTAAGAAATAGTACCCGAATATATATATATATATATATATATATATATATATATATATATATATATATATATATATATATATACACACACACAGTGTTGTAAAAGTCGGCCGACTTGGCCGACGCGTCGGCCGATGCGTCGTTTTTTTGGGTTCTCCGTCTCGTTTTTTTTGAAAACGACTCAAAAGACGGTCAAAGCTAAAAGTTCGGTCAAAGTCTGTCAAAGATGGTCAAAGTTGGTAAAAAAGGTCAAAATCAGTCAAATTTTCGTCAAGATGTGATATGTTTTAAAATTAGGATTTGTTTTATTTTTTTGGGCTGCTCTTTTCTCTGTGTCCTTACTGATTATGTACTCGGTAACATTAATTGAGCTTAAAGTTTGATTGTATTTAAATTCAAGTTCTTATTTAAGAAATTTATGGTACAGAATCAACTATTTTATACATATATAAATATATATTTAAGAAATTATTAATAAAGTCAACGTTAGTCAACGACCGATGCGTCCCCGACGCGTCCCCGACTCGGCCGACATGTCCTTTTTAGGTCTCGACCGATGCGTCCCCGACTCGCGACTTTTACAACCTTGTATATATATATATATATATATATATATATATATATATATATATATATATATATATATATATATATATATATATATATATATATTCATATATATATTCATATATATTCATTATAATAAGAAATCAAATATAATAATATATACATACCTTGAAAATGGCGTACTCAAAAGGATATGTGATATATGAATCATCTCACCAAGAGAAGCCGAGACTCGTGTTTAACACAGTTTCCTTAAAACAGTTCCTCCGTCTACACATCGTTTGTTTCTCAGGGTACAACGGTCGAAACAGTAGTACTGCCGGACTTGAACACTTGTCTGAAAATGTTGTCTATGTTGTCCGAATAGTTATCCATAAGCTAACTCAATTGCTTGTTCCTCACTTAGCCAAATCAAGAGGTCACAATGTGACCAGAACAAAGCCAATAAGCTTACAAAACTAATTGTTTAACTTATGTGTATTATGTGTATTTTTCTTTTTAGAACTAAGGTAACATACATGTCTACCATTACTAGAGATGAATCAAGGTAAATTGTTATTTCAAGAGAGCAAATTATCTCCTTTTATCTTGGAGGATGGATGGAGTGAAATAATTGATTCAATATGAGAATCAATCAAATAACCATAAAGAGTCACTTAATAATCATAAGTTATGGTATGTTAAAAGTCACATTTACTAGTAACTAATGCCACATAATTGTGACATTACTAGTAACCTTATTCAATTACCTTGTAATCAATTTTAATTCAACTATTTTTTTCCAACACATTACCGAATACAATATGTGAACCAAACAATAGAACTACTAACACTTGCAACATAAATGTCTCCAAACTAAAAAAAAAAAAAAGAGATCACCAATATTATATTATTCTACGTAAACATTCATACCAGTAAATCAAACCAGTTAATTAACTTTTTAGAGCACTTATGAACTCCTCATCACATTCAAGATCCATCATACATTCAGGCAAAAGACAAACTTCAACATCCATGCTCCCACCTCCTTCTCGACCCGGATACAACGTCATCTTCCCGTCACCTTTGTTAACGAACCCACTTCTGGCCGCAACCGCTTTCCCCAACCCGAATTCACACCCATACATATCAAACCTTGGTGAACTCCCAATATGTACCACATTTGAAAACATCTGCCCACTCATTTTATACACCACCGGGTTCTCAACCCATGACTCGACCCACTTTTTCACTGATTCATCATCGTAATTTTTAACCATTTCATGCAATTTCAAAGCCGCCCATCCAAGATCATGAGTCAACAGATCCTCCACTGTCACTTTTTCCATCACCGTACCAATTAGATTACCAAAATAGTCATCGGGTAAAGCTGGGTTCATTTTACGCCTGTTATTAACAACAAGTCTACAAACGGTTTCACTGTTTCGTCCTTGTCGTCTCACACGTGTAACGCACCTCCATATAAGTGCGGCAACTGCTTGTAAACTTGAAATATTATTCATATTTGATTCGAAATTTGCTTTTTCTTTTAATCTTGAAACCGAACCCGGTGAAAAATGGAAGAATCTTTCATTAACTTGTGGAAGTTGAGAACGTTCAATGAATTGATCTTGATGTGTGTAAGGAAGACTTACAATTGGGTCGGACCCTTCAAGGTCCCATCGTTTGAATACCGGAGGACGCGATATAAAACAACCGTTTTCGTCGTCTGATCTGAATATTTCACTCCAAGTAGCCATGAAATGCCAGAATGACGTACCGTCGGCTACAAGATGGTTAACCGAGCCACCGATGAAGATCCCATCGGTCAGCTCGGTTACCTGAATTGACAACAAAGGTAACGTATGACCATCGTGGTTTATAGCGTCATTAAGATCGAAGAACGAATGAACAAGTAATGGTACTTCGACAGGGTTAAGTACATCGGATATATTAGCGTCGGCTTTGGCGTATATAAACTTGACACCCGGGCTGTTTTTGGGGTCAATATAGATAACATAAGACGGTGGGTTTGTTTGTTTTCGAGTGGCTAAACGGGCTGCGAGTGGATAAAAATGGGTGAGGGTCGCGGAGAGGGTGTGCTGTAGTTTGTCCAAGAAATCGGTTATCGAAAAATGTAGATTTGCGGATGGTGATGGTTTAGCGAAAAGTAGACCTTTTTGGCTATAGTTGGCGTTGAGGAAAACAAGCTCAAAAGGTGTGAAGTAGATCGGTTGCTTTGCATCTGGTGAGAGATCGGGTAATGGTTTCACTAAGCATTCCGATATAAGCTTTACCGACGGTGAAGTCATAGGAAAATAATTTATAAGGAAAGGTATATGTTGTGTACCAAAAAATGTGTGGCTTAAATTCGTAAACAATGAGGATAATATAGGAAGGGCTAGATTTTTTTTTTTTTTTTTGTAGTGAATTCTAATTCTAAAATTAGATATCCTATCTATACTGTTACTATAATATAAATATATCTAAAATAATAATTTCATAAATAAAGATTATTTAAATTTTTAAAAAAATCAAAAATAAAAAAAATTCTAAACTCCCCATAATGATGTCATTAAAATAATTAATTATTTTTTAATAAAAATATTAACATGTTAATTGTATAATATATGAAGTATGTACAACCTTGTGATAAAATACCCCCATGACCATATGTATAATATTTGAAATATTATGTACAACCTTATAGTAAAACACTCTCATGACTATATGTAAAATATTTGAAACATTATGTACAACTTTGTGATAAAACACCCCAATGACCATATGTACAAATTTTAAAACAAATTGTACAATCTTTTACAAAATACACCATGAACACATGTATAAACTTTGAAGCATATTGTACAACCTTCATATAATAATTGTACTTTAGTTTTTTAAAAAAAATTAAAGAGACATTTGTTATTACTAATAATTATTATTAAAAATATAAATAATCAATTTTATAGCAAACATTATTATTATTATTATTCAAATATGAGTTCTCTTTACGGGATTAATTACGTTACATATCTAATCGAAATACATGTCTCGATAAAATATTGTAATGTAGCTTTCATGACAAGAAAAATAATAATTGTGATGAATATTGGAAGAAAGTGGTGAGAGAATAAATGTAGTTGATTTATTCTGACTAAGTCAAGTATATCAATATGTTTGTAAAAACAACGACAAGTTTCTTAGTCAGAATATGTGATTCCACGGGTCATTATTGTAGCGACCCCGACAAATCGTCAAGTGACGGCGTCGGCTACGTGGGTCCCATTACCTGATTATAAGTCTTTAAGATAACGTTTGACCAAAATATGTCGCCTTCATTTCAAAATAAAGATTGTTTCAAAGTTTACAAGAATTGTTCAACCAAAAGTTAAGTTACAACGTTATAAGTACGATTGAAATCTAGGCGACACGGTTTAAAGTAAAGTCAAAAGACGCTCCATGAAATGCATGTATACTCGACATCCAATGCAAGTATCAAATAATGAGCGGAAGCATGTATCACATATCGTGCAAGACCTGAGAAAAACATAGAAATCTGTCAACGAAAACGTTGGTGAAATCATAGGTTTAAGTAAGTAAGTGAGTAAAAGTAAGTAAGTCGAACCACAAGGTTTGCAAAGTTGAAATAATAGTAATACATTCTAAAAGTTAATATTCACGAGCACCCAATTATCAAAGCTTAACATTCCATCCATTGTATACCCCATCCATAGTGCTAGAACAAACACTGATTCTCGAAAATATATTTCATCCGTAGACGGTAGCGAACCGTCAGAGATGAGGGTTGTCAACCCATATGGCCATATAACATAAGTTCTCGCTTACACCCGGCAAGTGTAACTAATGATAATCGAATTGAGGATTTTGTTCTAAACTCGTATGTAGAATGTTTGTTTTCCCGTTCTTGTGTTCACTTAGTTCAAAAGAATCGTTTATGTTTTCTCATCCCAAATATAAGTTCAAAAAGAGTAAAAGTGGGACTATGATCTCACCTTGAGTGCGAGAGTTATAAAAGTACTTCAACAAGTAAACGCGTGCAAAGACAAGGCTAGTCTTGACCTAAACATATAGGTTATATCAATAACGGTAAACACAAACGGTCAAAGATGTTCAATTAGTCCTATGGCTCGTTACGACTCGATTATGTAGCATGTGAATCAATTAGTCAAGTTTCATGCACGATACAAGTAACTAAGCATGTTAGAACGATCGTATAATTGTTTGGTTAAGTTTGACTAAAAGTCAAACTTGGTCAAAGTCAAGGTCAACGGGGTCGGGTCGGGTGTCCGACAATTTTCTCATGATGAGAAGTCATATACGAGCATAATAGTCAAGTTTCATGGTAAACGGGGTTATAGTAAAGCGGGAAACATTTTTGTGACATGAAAAACAAAGACAAAATGAGCTGGGCAGTATGCGCGGCGCGCAATGGGTTGCGCGGCGCGCACCCAAGTGTAAATCCTGGTCAGAACTTAACCACGAAGGCAAACATCTGGGATTTCTAATTCTGCGCGGCGTGCGGGTATATGCGCGGCGCGCAATACCTGGGAAACATGCAGTTTGCAGAAAAATGGTCCAAGTCACGAACCAAAACTCAAATTAACATATTTTATGAACCGAAAACATCCAAAATGCATACTATATATCGTTGGAAAGGTAATTTGACAAGGAAAACAACTAAATACGTTTCATCAAACAAAAACATCAATTTCAATAACCGATTTTCCGTCAAGTGATCATTAAGAATCCATTTTCAAAGTTTCAAGTTCATCAAATGCATTTTAAGTTTCGGGAATCCAATTCACACATGTGATATGCCGTTTTGAAGGTGATCAAACACACATTGTAACAAAACACTTAACAACAATATCTCATAGCATTTGACGCATCAAAATTTCATGTAAAGCTTATCAAACCCTAATCCAAGTTCACAAAATCACTAATCATGTTCTTGGAGTTTCCTTAATCAACATATACATCAAAACGAAGCTAATGATACTAGTAACACTTTTAAAACATGCACATTAACAATCTAACAACATTTGATCATCCAAAATCAAGGATTTAGCAAGTAATCTTCATATTGAACTAGTTACACCAAAAACAACGAATCGAGCATACAAATTACATACACGACATCACAATGAGCCATAGACACTAATTAACAACTTTATAACTCAAAAATCTCAAGAACACATAAAATTAGTGATTTTAGAAAGTTACCCAAATGAGATGAAGTTGGTATCAAATTGAAGAGGATGAAGAGAGGATTCCAAATATGTATTTTGTTTAGTTGTAAGCTTCCTTGATTGAATTTGGATGATGAATTTATGAATTGGGTTTTGAGAGGATTTGTGGAAGTATTAAAGAAAAATGGAAAAGAAAAAGATAAATGAATGGATGAGGGAGGTTTGACCTCTTTGACCTAGTCAAAGGTTTGGTCCCTTGGCAAGTTTGGTCCCTCTAGTTTCAAAGCGGGTGCGGGAAATAACCAAACGAATATTTTAAAACGCTCGAGTAAACGGGTGACGTTATAATTAAATAACGAGGATATTATGAACGTTAGTTAATGAAAGATACCAAATTAAATGACGAAAGATATTATAAAAAAAAAGACGGTGTTAAAATAAATTTAACGGAAAAACGCGGGATGTTACATTATCCACACCTCAAAAGAAATTTCGTCCCGAAATTTAGTTGGAAGTAATAGTCGATGTCTCTTACTCGAGACCTAGTGTAGTAACTCTACGAATGATTGAAGGTACTTTCTTGGACATTCCACGAATCCGGATAGTCGGGGTGTTACGTTGTATTAGGGCTTGGTTTTACGATCCACAAGTTCAGCCGGTTTTTCCTATGAGGAGGAGTTTGTCATCAATAGTTGGTGCATCTAGATGGATTGCACGTTCCTGTTCCGCAGGACACGTTTCTAAGTTTGTTACACGAAATGTAAGGTAAACGGAAACTTAATTGAGTCGGAAGTTCTAAACGGTAGGAAGCGGTTCCAATACGCCCCAAGGTTTCAAAAGGTTCAATATTGCGGCTATAGCCTTTCTCGATTTCCCAAAATGGATTACACCTTTCCAAGGTGCGGTTTCTCAATATTACGCGGTTACACACTGGGATTTGTGAGGTTTTCATCTAAGTTTGGTATAACTCTTTTGGCGACTACGGATCGTCTCGAGCCCTCCTCGGATTGGGATGATTTCAATTGTTGTTTCTTGATGGAGTTCAGATTTCGGTGGTTGATGCTTTGGTTAAATGAACAGGGGTATGACATTAGCGGTCATATAGGGTTTCGGAAAGTGCGTGTGAACACACGAGTGGTAACTACTGTTGTAAGAGGGATCTACTAAAAGCGACCATGCAAGTTTGAAACATGTCTTTCGAAGACGTAAATCGTTCGTTTGTTCGGTTCGTCTGTTTGTGGGTGGTACGCGGTACTCATGTCTAAGCGGGTCTCCAAGGTTTCTTGTAAAACTAGAAGTGAAACGAGTATTTCGATACGGGATAATTGACAAGGATGCATCGTGTTGGAATAGAATCTCTTAAGATATGTTTGAACAGGTTAGTTAGGGTTCGAAAATGTTCGTTAGGACTACTCACCCTCGTGGCGAATATTAATGTAATATGAGGAGTTTCTCTATCCATTGAGAAGTTTTACAAAAAGTTTCCTTATACGGAAGTGCGAGCGATAAAGATAGGAGCGGAATGAGGACTTAGAATATGGTGAGTTTACATCTCGAGGTCTCCATAACGTGCCTCTAGTTGTCAAAAGTTGAAGTCTGAAAGAGAAACGAGATAGTACACGTAGTTGTATAGTTCGGGGTTGAATGATAGTTGGCCGATTATCAGAAACACAAGGGCGTTAGGTTAAAGAAGAAAGGAGCATCCCTGGATTGTGTTACCTTAGATTCCAGTAATATCAGACGGTAACGGTGAAATAACAGAGGTATGTAGTGTGGTACGTTATGACGAGAAAATTTGTCGGATCCACAATTTAGGATTCGGATTCTTCGTGCAAAATAACAAATTTCAGTTACATTGATTTTGAGTCGAGAGAGTATGCCTTTCGGCGTTCAAGTAGGAATATTTCCATGTTTGAGTTCCATCTAGTGCTATACGAATTTAGCTAGGAAGGTTTGTGTGAAGAATCACGTTCAAGGCTCAGTCATGAAGAGGTTTAAAGTTTTCCCTTAATGAGTTAATGAGTTTAAAAGTCGGGTAACACGAGAAAAGTCAGAAATGAATCTTCGGTGATAACAGGCGAGATCTAAGATTTTACGAATACAAGTCTGAGTTGAGAGAGTTTCATGATTACGTGTGGCTTGATTTCGAGATTGATTGTAATGCCTTGACCATTAACATCATGGTCTAGAAAATTTGACTTCGTTTAACAGAAATTCTCACTCGGAGAATTTGGTATAGAGTTGCACTTTTCTCAAAGTTCGAGCGTAAGATGATGATGTTGTTCGTTTGCCTTCTTTACTTGAATAAGTTAAGATGTCATCTATAAATATGATAACAGATTTGTCTAGATAAGTTGCATACGTGGTTTAGGAGGTTCATGAATACGGACGGAGTCCTAAATAAGTCAAACGGTACTAAGAGGGATTTACAACTAACGTTGCGAGTTCGGAAAGTGGCTTAGGAGACATCGTCTCACTTAACCCCCAATTGATGATAACCGGAACGGAGGTCGATTTGGAATACACGGGATCCACGCAAATAATCAGGTGGTCATGGATACGAGGAAGAGGGTATTGGTTTTCAACCGAAAATTATTTAGTTCACAATAATCTATACCTAGTTGTAGGGAAACAATTTCTCCCTAACGAATAGGTTCTGAGCTCCTTAGTTCTATAGGTGTCGAGTCCAATTTCTTAACGCATATCCTCCGATAAAATTTATAGACCCACAATATCTTTCCGTTGGTCGCTTAAATTGCCTAAGTAGTATCTAAGGGAAAAAGGTGGAATGTAATGAGTACAAGTCAAAGTCTTGGTTGTAAAACGTCTAGCGGTAATTGAATCGAATAAGTATGAAACATACGGTTTGTTGTGAAGAAACGTACCCGTGACTAGTCCATCGTCGTCTAGGGCATCCTAGGCGTTGATGTTGAAAGTTCAACGGCGTGCGTTGGGATTGATTTTCTTATTTGGGCACACATTCCTAAAATGACCCAGTTGGCCACATTCGAAGCAAGCACCCGTTCTGTGTGCGTTGGGCATCTTTCGAGCGACGGGTCCTTGGCGCCGGTGGCGAAACCTGCCACATCCTTCAAAGTGATGCTTGTGGCATTCGTTACAAAAAGGTAGTTTTCCGGCATAGCCTTTCTTGTCGTTGGAGGTAAGAGGCTTCTTGGCGGGGTTGTTGTTATTGTTGTGGTTGCTAAATTGAGAGGCTCCCCATGTTCTTTTGTTGTTACTCGGGTGGTTCTCGACCATTGGTGCCGGTGCTTCCATTTCATTCACCGTTTCCAAAGTTTAGTGGGCCTTTGCTAAAGCCTCTTGTAGGTTAGTGGGTTGGGATGTCATTACCCCGTGTTGAATGCTCTTAGGGAGGCCATCCATGTAAAGTTCGACTCTTAGGGATTCGGGAGTCATGAGATTTGGACACATCGAGACTAGTTCAGTAAACCGTTGATTATAAGCTTCGAGGTCATTCCCGACCGTTTTTAAATTCCTTAGACCCTGTTCGAGCCTTCGAGTCTCGTCGCGCAGAAAATATTCGGTGATCATTCTTTCTCTTAATTCGGTCCAAGAGAGTGTGTGGGCTTCATCGATACCCACTGATTGTACATACGTGTTCCACCATGAGAGAGCAATACCGGTAAGGGTGAGGGTGGAAAACTTGACCTTATCTTGGTCTCGACAACCGCTTGTGTTAAAAACGGTCTCCATTTGTTCAAACCATCGGGTGAGAGTAACCGATCCCCCGGTTCCATCGAAAGTGGGAGGATTGTACTTCATGAAGTTCTTGTAGGAGCAACCTTCGATTGAATTACCGGCTCCATGATTGTTGTCGTTAGAAAAGTGATCGGCCACGGCCGTACCCACGGCGGTGGTTATCATTCGTTGAAGAGCTTGTTCTAGAGTTTCGAGAGGAGTATTGTGTTGACCTTGGTGAGCCATTGTTCCTTCATGAGACAAGAATATCGTTGGTTAGTATCTTCAACAATACTAACCGGAGTATGGAAATAGGATAGAGAGGAAATTTTTCCTTGACTCGCCTTAAATTCTTTACGTCATAATGTCGGAACGTCCATGTGAATCACCGTAATATAATCCCGAAAATTATATTACCCTGATTCTCATGTGCATTTAACATTACTTCATAAAGTCAAGGTGGCACATCAACAAAATTTATCAACGTAAGATCAAGATCGAATACGAGTTAGATATGATAGAAGAGTTCGAGTATAAATGCACAATTAGTCAAATAATTCCTACTTCAGTCTATATGCCGGTTGTAGTCTAGATTCACCCATGTACCCTATGACTCGGGGTGGACACAAATGAACTCTAAATCCCTACAACCAAGGCTCTGATACCACTTGTAGCGACCCCGACAAATCGTCAAGTGACGGCGTCGGCTACGTGGGTCCCATTACCTGATTATAAGTCTTTAAGATAACGTTTGACCAAAATATGTCGCCTTCATTTCAAAATAAAGATTGTTTCAAAGTTTACAAGAATTGTTCAACCAAAAGTTAAGTTACAACGTTATAAGTACGATTGAAATCTAGGCGACACGGTTTAAAGTAAAGTCAAAAGACGCTCCATGAAATGCATGTATACTCGACATCCAATGCAAGTATCAAATAATGAGCGGAAGCATGTATCACATATCGTGCAAGACCTGAGAAAAACATAGAAATCTGTCAACGAAAACGTTGGTGAAATCATAGGTTTAAGTAAGTAAGTGAGTAAAAGTAAGTAAGTCGAACCACAAGGTTTGCAAAGTTGAAATAATAGTAATACATTCTAAAAGTTAATATTCACGAGCACCCAATTATCAAAGCTTAACATTCCATCCATTGTATACCCCATCCATAGTGCTAGAACAAACACTGATTCTCGAAAATATATTTCATCCGTAGACGGTAGCGAACCGTCAGAGATGAGGGTTGTCAACCCATATGGCCATATAACATAAGTTCTCGCTTACACCCGGCAAGTGTAACTAATGATAATCGAATTGAGGATTTTTGTTCTAAACTCGTATGTAGAATGTTTGTTTTCCCGTTCTTGTGTTCACTTAGTTCAAAAGAATCGTTTATGTTTTCTCATCCCAAATATAAGTTCAAAAAGAGTAAAAGTGGGACTATGATCTCACCTTGAGTGCGAGATTTATAAAAGTACTTCAACAAGTAAACGCGTGCAAAGACAAGGCTAGTCTTGACCTAAACATATAGGTTATATCAATAACGGTAAACACAAACGGTCAAAGATGTTCAATTAGTCCTATGGCTCGTTACGACTCGATTATGTAGCATGTGAATCAATTAGTCAAGTTTCATGCACGATACAAGTAACTAAGCATGTTAGAACGATCGTATAATTGTTTGGTTAAGTTTGACTAAAAGTCAAACTTGGTCAAAGTCAAGGTCAACGGGGTCGGGTCGGGTGTCCGACAATTTTCTCATGATGAGAAGTCATATACGAGCATAATAGTCAAGTTTCATGGTAAACGGGGTTATAGTAAAGCGGGAAACATTTTTGTGACATGAAAAACAAAGACAAAATGAGCTGGGCAGTATGCGCGGCACGCACCCAAGTGTAAATCCTGGTCAGAACTTAACCACGAAGGCAAACATCTGGGATTTCTAATTCTGCATGGCGCGCGGGTATATGCGCGGCGCGCAATACCTGGGAAACATGCAGTTTGCAGAAAAATGGTCCAAGTCACGAACCAAAACTCAAATTAACATATTTTATGAACCGAAAACATCCAAAATGCATACTATATATCGTTGGAAAGGTAATTTGACAAGGAAAACAACTAAATACGTTTCATCAAACAAAAATATCAATTTCAATAACCGATTTTCCGTCAAGTGATCATTAAGAATCCATTTTCAAAGTTTCAAGTTCATCAAATGCATTTTAAGTTTCGGGAATCCAATTCACACATGTGATATGCCGTTTTGAAGGTGATCAAACACACATTGTAACAAAACACTTAACAACAATATCTCATAGCATTTGACGCATCAAAAGTTCATGTAAAGCTTATCAAACCCTAATCCAAGTTCACAAAATCACTAATCATGTTCTTGGAGTTTCCTTAATCAACATATACATCAAAACGAAGCTAATGATACTAGTAACACTTTTAAAACATGCACTTTAACAATCTAACAACATTTGATCATCCAAAATCAAGGATTTAGCAAGTAATTTTCATATTGAACTAGTTACACCAAAAACAACGAATCGAGCATACAAATTACATACACGACATCACAATGAGCCATAGACACTAATTAACAACTTTATAACTCAAAAATCTCAAGAACACATAAAATTAGTGATTTTAGAAAGTTACCCAAATGAGATGAAGTTGGTATCAAATTGAAGAGGATGAAGAGAGGATTCCAAATATGTATTTTGTTTAGTTGTAAGCTTCCTTGATTGAATTTGGATGATGAATTTATGAATTGGGTTTTGAGAGGATTTGTGGAAGTATTAAAGAAAAATGGAAAAGAAAAAGATAAATGAATGGATGAGGGAGGTTTGACCTCTTTGACCTAGTCAAAGGTTTGGTCCCTTGGCAAGCTTGGTCCCTCTAGTTTCAAAGCGGGTGCGGGAAATAACCAAACGAATATTTTAAAACGCTCGAGTAAACGGGTGACGTTATAATTAAATAACGAGGATATTATGAACGTTAGTTAACGAAAGATACCAAATTAAATGACGAAAGATATTATAAAAAAAAAGACGGTGTTAAAATAAATTTAACGGAAAAACGCGGAATGTTACAATTATACTAAATGACCTTAGCATGTACGTTCACTTAATACCTAAAACATATCATTAAGTTGTTTCGTTTAAACAAACCCGTGATTCCACTAGTCATTTCACTAGTATCTAACAATATTAGTTACTCTTGTGTTAAGTATGATGTTAAGTGTTTTATTTCTAATCTTAATAAATGTGTTGAACCACAAACTTATCATGAATTGTAATGATCCAAATTGGGTTGATGCTATGAATAATGAGATAGAAGCTCTTAATAAAAACAACACTTGGGTCTTAACTGAGTTACCCGTAGATAGAAAACCAATATGTTTCAAATGGATTTATAAAATTAAATATAAGTCTAGTGGTGAAATAGAAAGATTTAAAGCAAGACTTATTGCTAAAAGGTATAGTCAAAGAGAAGGAATTGACTATGAAGAAACTTTTAGTTTCGTTGTTAAAATGGTGATTGTTAGATGCTTATTAAATGTTTCTGTTCAATATGGTTAGAATGTTATCAATTAGATGTAATAATGCTTTTTTTATGGTGATTTAGTTGAATATGTTTACATGACCTTGCCTCAAGGTTTTTTTTTTTTTGCTGAAAATGAAACTAAAGTGTGTAAATTAAACAAATCTTTATATGAACTCAAGCAAGCTCATAGAATGTGAAATGCTAAGCTAACCTCTTCTCTTATTGAATATGGTTTTAAGCTATCTATGAATTATTATTCTCTTTATACTTTGTCTAAAGAATATGTTTTCATTGCTCTTCTTGTGTATGTGGATGATATTATCATTACTAGTAATTGCATTGATGAAGTTAATAATGTTGGAAGGTTTTTAAATACAAAAATTAATGATTAAAGACTTAGGAGAATTGAAGTATTTTTTAGGTATTGAGGTGATTAAAACTGATATTGGTTTGTGCATGTCTCAAAGAAAATATTGTCTTGATCTTTTAAATGAATTTGGTATGTTTAGGATGTAAACCAATTGATACTCCATTAGAAATAAATTATTTTCTTGCTTCTGAATCTTCTGAAAATGATCAATTAATTCCTAATGTCACTGAGTTTCAAAAATTAATTGGCAAACTTATTTATCTTACTCATACTAGACCTGATATTTCTTATTATGTTCAAACCTTAAGTCAACATATGCATGCACCTTTAGAATCACATGTTAAGGCTGCATTTAGGGTGTTAAGATAATAGGTTCTCCAGGTAAAGGTGTTCATGTTAAAAAGAATTCAGGTATGTTTTCTTTAATTGCTTTATCTGATGTTGATTGGGGTAAGTGTCTCATAAATAGAAGATCCGTTACAGGGTTTTGTTTATTTTTATGTGGATCCTTAATATCTTGGAAAAGCAAAAAACAACCCATTGTATCAAGATCTTTTAGTGAATATGAATACAGAGCACTAGCTGCAACTACTTTTGAAATCTTTTGAGTTTTTCAAACTTTTGTCTGATTTTGGTCTTAAAAATCTTTTACCTGTAAAGTTAATGTGTGATAACAAGTCTGCTCTGTTATTGGCTGCTAATCTTGTGTTTCATGAAAGGTTAAAACACTTTGAAATAGATGTTCATGTTGTTAGAGAGAAATGCACGACTAGTGTAGTTGAAATTGAGTCTATTGACTCTGCAAGTCAAACTGCGGATATTTTTATAAAAGGTCTATCAAAGTTGTAGCATAATGTGTTGCCTGAAAAATTGGGATTATTAGATTATTTCAAGGATAAGATTGAGGGAGGGTGTTAAAATTATATGTTTACAATCTTTTCCTTGAAATTGGTTCATGTTCTGACTTAAAATGTTTTGTTTTTCAGTTAAATGCTAAGAATGAACTACTGTTAGCATGTTTATTCTTTTGGTGGTCAAAGTTGAATAAAGAAAACTTCATTTGATGTTGTGTGAGAGTTGTTGTGGCAGAAGTTTAAGTTCAAAGAGTTTGAGGGGCTTTTGTGTAAATTATTTTAACATAGGAAGGAGGATCCAGAAAATCATAGGAAGGAGGTTCAGTAGGTGTGATAGAGCCAAAGGAGAAAGAAGTTTCTATAACGGCCCGTCCTAATCCATCTGGACGAATACATTACATTTGGTTACATCGCGAGGTACTTGACCTCTATATGATACATTTTACAAACATTGCATTCGTTTTTAAAAGGCAAACTTTCATTACATCGAAAGTTGACGGCATGCATATTATTTCATAATATATCCAACTATAATTGACTTAATAATAATCTTGATGAACTCAATGACTTGAATGCAACGTCTTTTGAAATATGTCATGAATGATTCCAAGTAATATTTCTAAAATGAGAAAATGCACAGCGGAAGATTTCTTTCATACCTGAGAATAAACATGCTTTAAAGTGTCAACCAAAAGGTTGGTGAGTTCATTAGTTTATCATAAAACAATAAAATTCATCATTTTGATAGACCACAAGATCTAAATGCTACATGGTACAAATGGGCCCGAATCCTATACCCACCTGTAATGTACATGCGATGTCTTTTAAATACAGTACACCTTTCTCGTGTACGAAATCATCTTTCATAAATCTTAGTAACCGTACACATATCTCGTGCACAAAAATAACATACACATAACCTGTGTATAAAATCATTCTCTCGATACATAACATTCACTTTTCAATGCTTTCATAGCTTGGCTTGGTAACCGACCTTAACATATAATGCGCATAATAATATCCCCAAAATAGAACATCTCGTCTGTATAATAATAATAAACCTCGAAGTACTAAACACCACACCCACTAGCCCTTCCGTCTAGTGAACATTCTGGGTGGGGGTGTTAAACCCGGTAGCTACCTTTAGGATTCGCGTGAATTAGGCGTGCACTAATTCTCAAAATTAGTGATGTTCCCTAATTCTTAGTTTACCAAGCAATAATAATCAGGTGAAAAATATTCATATCAATTGTGGCAATTATCACGTCCACATAATTCAATGGTGGCAATTATCACGTCCACATAATTCATTCGAGGAATGTTTTGCTTGTGTCTATCTCGTCAAACATTTATAAAAGTATTTCATGTATTCGCAGTTCAAAATGTATTTCAAAAGCATTTAATAAAGCAGTTGTAAAAGTATCGCATGTATTCTCAGTCCCAAAAATGTAAAGAGTAAAAGGGAATCAAATGAACTCACTATACGATATTTTGTAGTAAAAATATGCATACGACGGAACTGAACAATGCAAGGTTGGCCTCGGATTCACGAACCTATATCATTTGTATATATATTAACACTCATAATTGTAATATATATATATATATATATATATATATATATATATATATATATATATATATATATATATTATGTCTTTAAATTATATATTACATATATATTTATCTGATTAATATTATATTAAGAACACATAGTTTATTATATATGATTATTTTTATATAAAATTTGATAATATGATTAATACATACTTATATGTAATATAAATATATTCTCACATGTATAATATTCGCTTGTCATAAAAGTAATAATGATAATAAAAATAATTTTTAATAAAAAGATAGTTTTAATATCACGATAATTTTAGTAATACTAATAATAATATAAATGATAATACTAATAATAAATTTAATAATGATAATAAAAATGATAATAATAATAATAATAACAATCCTAATAATATCAATAATAATAATAATCATATTAATAAAAGTAGTAATAATAATAATAATAATAATAATAATAATAATAATAATAATAATAATAATAATAATAATAATAATAATAATAATAATAATAATAATAATAATAATAATAATAATAATAATAAAAGAGTACAACCTTTGAGGAAAAGAGCTTTAAAAATAAAATGCCACTGCTCGGGCTCGAACCCGCGACCTCTCGGTTAACACAAACAACTCTAACCAGCTGAGCTGATATGTCTTTCTATTTTATATCACTGACCAAAATTATATAACCCGTATTATCATCTTTATCATCATATGTTCCATCATCATCATGTTATTAACATAATCTAATATCATTATCACCTAATCCACATCCATCTAACACCTATCATCGTTTAACATCATTGCAGCATCATCATCATTGTGAATCATCAACTCATCTTCATCGTCATAAAATAGAAAACGAGCAGCAGGGACAAGTCGTTCAGCAAACAAAGTCCTTGGGCCGAAATTCTATGCAATCCCATTAACAAACACAACCCAATTCACAAGCCCATTTAGATCTTTAATTTAGCCCAACTTCGTAGGCCCAAAATAATCCAGTTCTTTTTCTTTTCTACAACAGGTTACACGTACAATAAATATATATATATATATATATATATATATATATATATATATATATATATATATTTAGGTGATTTAATTTCATTTTATTGCTACCTACTGTCGGCCACTTATTTGCACATAGTCCACATCTATCAATGGTGTGAATTGTTTAAGATTTTCTCTTCTTTAACACCTTCCTATATCACCATCATCATTCTCATCTTCATTTGTTTGCAGTGGCGAGGGAAGCAATAAAGGTGGTGGTTTGTGATTTTTGGTTCGGACAATAGAAACAGAAATGGCACAGTAGCAGCTGCAGTATATGACGACGAAGTTGTAGGTTGTTTGTGATTGTTGTTGGCCGTACAGCTGGACAGAAAAACAAATGGGTTTCATTGAAAAATACTAGACAAGTAGTTGTAATAGTGAGGTTGGTGTTTGGTTCACCATTAAAATAGAAAGATAAGAGAGGGAGAGATGATATAGTTGCAGCTGGGTTTCGATATTGGGTTTTCGATGGGAGCTGTTGAAAATGAAAATAATATTGGTTTTATGGTGGGTGGTTGTTTAGTGTTTCACGATGGATGGTAAGTCTTGTGGGTTCAGGTTATGGCGATGGTTTTCGATGGTTGTTGAGGTTGAGCTTACAACCAAAACTGAATTTGGTGGTGGTTATGGGTTGATAGTTTTGTTGTCGATACACGATTATAAACCGAAAACAAAAGTATCGAACAATGATCGGTGGTAGGGTGGTGACAGTGCGATGGTGAAAGTTGCTCCGGTGGTGAGGGTTGCCGGTTGTGGTGGTGAGGTGATCTCTTATATGTGTGTATATGTTATATATATATATATATATATATATATATATATATATATATATATATATATATATATATATATATATATATATATATATATATATATATTATTAGTTACTTAAATATTTATATTTTATATATTTCATTAAATTATGATAGTAATATATTATATACTTTATTAATATATTTTGAATAAATACTTGGTTTTAGTATTTTTAAATACTTATAATTTTTAATATGATAATATTTTTAATAAATTTGAGTTACGTTAAAATGTAAATGAACAAAGAGTATTTTATTAGTAAAAGTAGTATACTTATTATATATACTTTTATATATCTAATGTTTGTATCTATCTTATGATATCTATCTTTTTAGTTTAAGATCATAAAAATATAGTTATATTTCATATACACAATACATTTAAAACTATAGTTATAGTTAGTAATGTTAATAATAATAATAATAATGATATTAGTATTTATACATGTACTTATGTAGTTTATTTACTAGTGTGCAATGTGGGTCTTCGGTGTCACATCGTGAGTATTATGTTGGTATGTGTCACAAGTCGTATATATAATAATTAAAATATTATATAATTATTTAAGCGAAGGGTGTACATCATAGCATATTAGTGATATGAATTAACCAAGTAGTACATACTAGTTGAGATTCACACGTAATTGCTTAGTACGACAAGATTTATTATTGTTCCAAATCATATATATATAAGGTATACATATATAATTCTTCACGAAGAATGAGTTAATACATCTTAACTCATTATTATTAATATTCCTTGGTATCTATGGGCGTATGATGTTGATGTTTGAGGTACTGAGTGTGATGTTGAGGCGTGGGATGCGGATGTTGTTGTTGGTGAAGCTGATGCTGTTGGTGGTGATGTTGATGGTATTGGTGGTACTGGTTATGCTGCTGGTGCTGCTGCTGGTGTTCGTAGGTTTCGCACCATATTCTCCAGAGCCACCACTCGAGCGCGAAGCTCGTTGACTTCTTCTACTATTCCGGGATGATTTGCAGTGGAACAAGGGGGTGAATAAGATCTAGATCTTAGATATTATATATTCGTGACGGGATACCCTAGAAAGAAGAGAGAAAATAGTGTTTCGGACTGGTTCGCCAGTAAGTGCTTCAGGTTCTTCGCCAAGAGGTGAATTCGGTTGGTGGAAGGGATCACCTTCTTCTTACCCTGCTTCTCCAACAAAGATCGGTCACCTATATAGCTATATATCTATTTTACCATTAAAGTATTAAACACATCTTTTTAAGAAGACTGAACGACATCTTTTGTGTATCACAAATTCTCATTTTCAGTGGGTCCCCCAGTGACACAACACACGGATTTGACCATTGACTACAATAATTTTTAGTAGGTCCCATACCATCTCTATTACTGTTTTGCTTTTTGAATATCTAATCCATCCATTTAATATCTATCTCATATCTATCTTATATATATATATATATATATATATATATATATATATATATATATATATATATATATATATATATATATATATATATATATATATATATATATATATAAGATAGATATGAGATAGATATTAAATGGATGGATTAGATATTCAAAAAGCAAAACAGTAATTCAGATATTATAATAATAATAATTAACACTCAACGAGAATTAAAACATGCACAATCAGTTAGCACAGTATAGCAGCCTTTCCTTTGGCTCTTTCTACCGATGATTTTTCCCGAAATATTATATCGTGTCCATTGCTAAACAGTTAACATTTAAAAGTGTTCCTAAAAATTCCAAATTTTTAGATTAAATATATTTAATTATTTCACTCATTAACTGTTTGAAACCTGATCAAAAAGGTTCGATAATTATTTATTTTCTGTTCCAATTTATATGTACGGAGTACTAATATTTAAACTTAAAAAGGTAAAAATATTTTTAACAAATCTAACATCTTCGTAATCGATTTACAGTTCAACTTTTATTTTAGTCCTTCATGAACATGTAATATATCTATATTAAAACTAACGAAACGTCAACCGAGTGTTACTAACGTTTACTAATTAGGCTCGAAATCATTCATTTTTAATATACACATTCTCTCTATATATATATATATATATATATATATATATCAAATCTTAATTAACAAGTTTAAGTAAATAAATATATTAATTATATTCTTTTAAACAACTAAATATAATATTATATATTTACAAGTAATATTTATATATATTTTTTTATATATATTATTATATATATATATATATATATATATATATATATTTAAATATATATATATGTAACTATTTACAAATAGTTGTTCGTGAATGGTCGAAGTTCAATTGAATATATGAAACAGTTCAAAATTTTTGAGATCCAACCTAACAGACTTTGCTTATCGTGTTGAAAATACAATATCGTATCGAGAGTTTGATTTAAAATTAGTCAAAAATTTTCAGGTCACTACAGTACCTACCCGTTAAAAAAATTTCGTCCCGAAATTTGAGTTAGGTCGTCATGGCTAACAATAAAAATGTTTTCATGACGAATATGAGTTAGAGTTTTATCATTATTGATTAATATAGATAAAACGATTCGATCATGTGAAGCGTACGAGTGAAGCTATCACAAAAGAGTGAAAAGTTTCGTCTGAACTTTTGACGTAGTCATGGTGGATTTCCGAAATTCAAGGAATTTAAGGAAATCTTCTAATCAGAAAGAAAATGTAATATCATGATTAATATCATGATTAATTAGCAAACTGCTGGAATCACGGTAAGGATAGAAATATCAAGAAAATAATCTCTTGATATGTTTAGAGGTTAAGTAGAATGAAAGAGTTATGTATCATGGCACATGATGAGGGTAAGATCTGTGAACCATTATCACGTTCCATTAGAAATTCTGCATGACTTACTGTAATATAACCACGTTGGCCTGATGTCATTATATTATATTAACTCATGCTTCAATTCCCAACACTTCTCCAGAAACCATTCATAATTCAAACTCGAATTTTAAAGAAATTTAGAAACTAAGATAGTTTCCTTTATGACGTAACACGGATAGGACGAAGAGATAGATAATTTCGAATAAAGATATTTATGAAGGTATCTTCAGAAATATCTAAGATATTTATAACGAAAGATACGATGATATCTTTAGAATTTAAAATATTTAAGATCAGAAGATGATGAAGAAATTCGTCCGCAAGGATTTAGAGTAAGGAGCAAGGTATTCGCTAAAGATTTCATCAGCTTTTTCAAAACTCAGAAAACTGATTCATAGACTAAAGCGCTTTTCAGAAATTCAGAATTGAAGTTTTGTAAATCCAAGAGATAGAATATATATATATATATACACACACACACACACACACATATATATATATATATATATATATATATATATATATATATATATATATATATATATATATATATATATATATATATATATACTTATATATATAATTGTTGTCGTAGAATCGCTGAGGAATTTGAGATTATCGATTGATGCCTCCCAGTATTTGGTATGGTAATTATCGTTACAAGATGCCGATGAGTTCATGATAAGACTTCAATAGATAAATATAGTGATTTGTCAGAGAGATTTAAACCAAGGAGCAACGAGGTTGCTTGTACATCTGCTGGTAATATGGGGAAATATAAAAGGTTCTCCGGTAACAATAAAAGAGCAAGCATATATATCAAGGTTATAATAAGATTGTTTCGAATGAAAAGTCGAAGTTGACTTGCTGGAGCTGTGACAAAACTGACTATCACGAACAGGAGTTGCAAAGTTATTTTCGGTAATAATAACGCTAAAGGAATTAGCACAGCTACGTGTTAAACGTTTACTCAGTTTTCGAGAGTTTTTTAGGTGCATACTATATGCATAAATCTTTCCTTCCGTAGATGAAGTGTGGTTGGTTCATCCGCTCGATTGAGGTGTTTTCAAGAATCATGAAAGGTTTGAACGCAGATTGTAATCGTCAAGATACAAATGAGGTTTAAGATGAAATCAAGTGACAAACTTGAAGAAATGTTTAGTTTCATATGTTATAATCAATATTTTAATTCATTTTAATTGTCCAATATTATTAGTCCACAGTCGATAGTCCACATTTAACAGTCCAATAATTCATATATAGTTTAATATATAATATTCGAATTAATTAATACGTATCGTGACCCGTGTACATGTCTCAGACTCGATCACAACTCAAAGTATATATATTATTGTAGAATCAACCTCAACCCTGTATAGCTAACTCGATCATTACTGCATATAGAGTGTCTATGGTTATTCCAAATAATATATATAGATGCGTCGATATGATATGTCAAAACCTTGTATACGTGTCCCGATATTTAAAGTGCGTAAAATAAATAACAGGAATTAAATGACGATAAATAAAATTGCGAGAATATAAATTGCGATAAATAAAATGTAATCAGTTAGCTAGGAACAGTTAGCTAGGAACAGTTAGCGTAGATTCTTAACAAAATTTTTCTCATAGTTAATTTGCTTGTTTCTAACAAATTTTATTTTGTCCAATGTTTTCTTCATTATGCCACTTGTTGGATTCTGATAGGTCAAACTCCAAATATGAAATTGAATGAAAATGATTATTTTGTGGTGAACGGATTCGTATATCTTGTGGATGTAAGTAGGGTAGTAAATGACTGTTGAATCAGATTCGAAGAATGTACAATGCAACTTATTAATGTGAAATCTAAATATTCCTTGGGTATTACCTACCCGTTAAAATATTTTCATCATTAACAGTTTTGTACGAAATAATTTTTAATTACAATCTTTATGAAAACATATACACATATATATTTCCTTCATATGTAATCATGGATTTAATGAGTCAATATGATATTAAAATCATTTGATTTACCATTAGAACAAGAATATATAATCTCTAAAACATTAGAGATTACTTAATCGCCATGTCGAACGTAAATAAAATAGATAGAACGATACGTAGTACGATGATTATACTCGAGGTACAGAATGAGATGTTGAGACTTGGATTGTTGATGGTACTGATGCTGTTATTGATGGTACAGTTGGTGCCGGTGTTGGTGCTGAAGCTGGTAAATTTTGCACCATATTCTCCAAATTGATTACTCGAGCACGAAGTTCGTTGACTTCTTCTATTATTCCAGGATGATTGTCGGTCAGAACGAGCGAGTGAATAAGGTTTAGAATTTTAGATAGAATATAATCGTGGTGAGATACTCTGAAAATGAGTGTGGAAATGGTGTTTCGAATAGGTTCGCCGGTAAATGCTTCAGGTTCTTTGCCAAGAGGGGAATGTGGTGGATGGAAAGGATCGCGTTCTTCGCATCTCCATCGGTTAAGTCGTCTACGAACCCATCAGATGAATTGGGGATGGCTGATTGATTGATTCATTCTGGTGACACCGCTTTCGGAGCTTAGGTGAATATCCATGTCGGAATAGCTGTCGGAGTAACTATCGGAATAGCTATCGAAATATGAGGGACTCGAACTGGTTGAGGGATTCATCTCGTACGATCAGATGAAGGATTTTCGATAAGAAATAGATTATAGGATGTAGATTAGTACCCTGCAATACATAATTTACATATGCATATAATACTAAAATCCCACAAGTTACGGAGGAATCTACGGAAACTGTCAGGAAAAGTCTACAGTAACAGATACGCTAAGATATGAATTTTTGTCTATACACTATTCATGCAATCAATGCAGTAAGATGTGTCTAGACTAAGAGTGATAAGCAAATGATTCCCTAAGAATGATAAACAGGTAATTTTTGACACAAAATGATAAGCAAAACTTTTGACATGCAGACACGATCGAAGTCCAGACTCACTAATGCATCCTAACAACTATCAGTTAGACACACTAATGCAGACCTGGTTCGCTAAGACCACCGCTCTGATACCAACTATAACGACCCATCCTAATCCATCTGGACGAATACATTACATTTGGTTACATCGCGAGGTACTTGACCTCTATATGATACATTTTACAAACATTGCATTCGTTTTTAAAAGGCAAACTTTCATTACATCGAAAGTTGACGGCATGCATATCATTTCATAATATATCCAACTATAATTGACTTAATAATAATCTTGATGAACTCAACGACTTGAATGCAACATCTTTTGAAATATGTCATGAATGATTCCAAGTAATATCTCTAAAATGAGCAAATGCACAGCGGAAGATTTCTTTCATACCTGAGAATAAACATGCTTTAAAGTGTTAACCAAAAGGTTGGTGAGTTCATTAGTTTATCATAAAACAATAAAATTCATCATTTTGATAGACCACAAGATTTAAATGCTGCATGGTACAAATGGGCCCGAATCCTATACCCACCTGTAATGTACATGCGATGTCTTTTAAATACAGTACACCTTTCTCGTGTACGAAATCATCTTTCATAAATCTTAGTAACCGTACACATATCTCGTGTACAAAAATAACATACACATAACCTGTGTATAAAATCATTCTCTCGATACATAACATTCACTTTTCATTGCTTTCATAGCTTGGCTTGGTAACCGACCTTAACATATAATGCGCATAATAATATCTCCAAAATAGAACATCTCGTCTATATAATAATAATAAACCTCGAAGTACTAAACACCACGCCCACTAGCCCTTTCGTCTAGTGAACATTCTGGGTGGGGGTGTTAAACCCAGTAGCTACCTTTAGGATTCGCGTGAATTAGGCATGCACTAATTCTCAAAATTAGTGATGTTCCCTAATTCTTAGGTTACCAAGCAATAATAATCAGGGGAAAAATATTCATATCAATTGTGGCAATTATCACGTCCACATAATTCAATGGTGGCAATTATCACGTCCACATAATTCATTCGAGGAATGTTTTGCTTGTGTCTATCTCGTCAAACATTTATAAAAGCATTTCATGTATTCGCAGTTCAAAATGTATTTCAAAAGCATTTAATAAAGCAGTTGTAAAAGTAGAGCATGTATTCTAAGTCCCAAAAATGTAAAGAGTAAAAGGGAATCAAATGAACTCACTATACGATATTTTATAGTAAAAATATGCATACGACGGAACTGAACAATGCAAGGTTGGACTCGAATTCACGAACCTATATCATTTGTATATATATTAACATTCATAATTGTAACCAAACAAATATATATATATATATATATATATATATATATATATATATATATATATATATATATATATATATATATATATATATATATATATATATATATATATATATATTATGTCTTTAAATTATATATTACATATATATTTATCTGATTAATATTATATTAAGAACACCTAGTTTATTATATATGATTATTTTTATATAAAATTTGATAATATAATTAATACATACTTATATATAATATAAATATATTCTCAAATGTATAATATTCACTTGTCATAAAAGTAATAATGATAATAAAAATAATTTTTAATAAAAAGATAGTTTTAATATCAAGATAATTTTAGTAATACTAATAATAATATAAATGATAATACTAATAATAAATTTAATAATGATAATAAAAATGATAATAATAATAATAACAATCCTAATAATATCAATAATAATAATCATATTAATAAAATTAGTAGTAATAATAATAATAATAATAATTATAATAATAATAATAATAATAATAATAATAATAATAATAATAATAATAATAATAATAATAATAATAATAATAAAAGAGTTTAACCTTTGAGGAAAAGAGCTTTAAAAATAAAACGCCACTGCCCGGGCTCGAACCCGCGACCTCTCGGTTAACACAAACAACTCTAACCAGCTGAGCTGATATGTCTTTCTGTTTTATATCACTGATCAAAATTATATAACCCGTATTATCATATTTATCATCATATGTTCCATCATCATCATGTTATTAACATAATCTAATATCATTAACACCTAATCCACATCCATCTAACACCTATCATCATTTAACATCATTGCAGCATCATCATCATTGTGAATCATCAACTCATCTTCATCGTCATAAAACAGAAAACGAGCAGCAGGGATAAGTCGTTCAGCAAACAAAGTCCTTGGGCCGAAATTCTATGCAATCCCATTAACAAACACAACCCAATTCACAAGCCCATTTAGATCTTTAATTTAGCCCAACTTCGTAAGCCCAAAATAATCCAGTTCTTTTTCTTTTCTACATCAGGTTACACGTACAATATATATATATATATATATATATATATATATATATATATATATATATATATATATATATATATATATATATATATTTAGGCTATTTAATTTCATTTTATTACTACCTACTGTCGGCCACTTATTTGCACATAGTCCACATCTATCAATGGTGTGAATTGTTTAAGATTTTTTCTTCTTTAACACCTCCCTGTATCACCATCATCATTCTCATCTTCGTTTGTTTGCAGTGGCGAGGGAATCAATAAAGGTGGTGGTTTGTGATTTTTGGTTCGGACAATAGAATCCGAAATGGCACAGTAGCAGCTGCACTATATGACGACGAAGTTGTAGGTTGTTTGTGATTGTTGTTGGACGTACAGCTGGACAGAAAAACAAATAGGTTTCATTGAAAAATACTAGACAAGTAGTTGTAATAGTGAGGTTGGTGTTTGGTTCACCATTAAAATAGAAAGATAAGAGAGGGAGAGAGGAGATAGTTGCAGCTGGGTTTTGATATTGGGTTTTAAATGGGAGCTGTTGAAAACGAAAATAATATTGGTTTTATGGTGGGTGGTTGTTTAGTGTTTCACGGTGGATGGCGAGTCTTGTGGGTTCAGGTTATGGCGATGGTTGTCGATGGTTATTGAGGTTGAGCTTACAACCGAAACTGAATTTGGTGGTGGTTATGGGTTGATGGTTTTGTTGTCGATACACGATTATAAACCGAAAACAAAAGTATCGAACAATGATTGGTGGTAGGGTGGTGACAGTGCGATGGTGAAAGTTGCTCCGGTGGTGAGGGTTGCCGGTTGTGGTGGTGAGGTGATCTCTTTATATGTGTGTATATGTTATATATATATATATATATATATATATATATAAACACATATGTTATATATATATATATATATATATATATATATATATATATATATATATATATATATATTAAATGGATGGATTAGATATTCAAAAAGCAAAACAGTAATTCAAATATTATAATAATAATAATTAACACTCAACGAGAATTAAAACATGCACAATCAGTTAGCACAGTATAGCAGCCTTTCCTTTAGCTCTTTCTACCGACGATTTTTCCCGAAATATTATATCGTGTCCATTGCTAAACAGTTAACATTTAAAAGTGTTCCTAAAAATCCCAAATTTTTAGATTAAATATATTTAATTATTTCACTCATTAACTGTTTGAAACCTGATCAAAAAAGTTCGATAATTATTTATTTTCTGTTCCAATTTATATGTACGGAGTACTAATATTTAAACTTAAAAAGGTAAAAATATTTTTAACAAATCTAACATCTTCGTAATCGATTTACAGTTCAACTTTTATTTTAGTCCTTCATGAACATGTAATATATCTATATTAAAACTAATGAAACGTCAACCAAGTGTTACTGACGTTTACTAATTAGGCTCGAAATCATTCATTTTCAATATACACATTCTATATATATATATATATATATATATATATATATATATATATATATATATATATATATATATATATATATATATATCAAATCTTAATTAACAAGTTTAAGTAAATAAATATATTAATTATTCTTTTAATCAACTAAATATAATATTATATATTTACAAGTAATATTTATATATATATATTTTTTATATATTTTATATATATATATATATATATATATATATATATATATATATATATATATATATATTTGAATATATATGTAACTATTTTCAAATAGTTGTTCGTGAATTGTCGGGAATGGTCGAAGATCAATTGAATATATGAAACAGTTCAAAATTTTTGAGATCCAACCTAACAGACTTTGCTTATCGTGTTGAAAATACAATATCGTATCGAGAGTTTGATTTAAAATTAGTCGAAATTTTCCGGGTCACTACAGTTTCATCGAAGGTGACTTGAGGGGAAAGGATAATTTTATTGGTGGTGAGATCAAGACATGATAGCCTCACTGATTAGAGGGGTACTCAAGAAATGGTGACAAGATGAGGATAGCAAAGGCAGCCAAAAACACGAAGATGAGTGTAGTTGGGTATTTGTTTGTAGAGACGGGTGTGAGGTATGTCATGGTCAATGGCAGAAGACGGGAGAATATTAAGTAGATGAGCAACCATGTGAAGAGCTTCCACCCAATAGATTGGTGGGAGATGTGCTTGAAATAGGAGGGTGTGAAATAGGTTATTGATGGTATAGAGCATGCGTTCGGACTTGTCGTTTTGTTAAGAGGTGTAAGGACAAGAGAAGCGGAATTGAATGCCGTTAATTTGGAGAAGTTGATGAAAGGCTGTTTGTCAAATTCATCAGCCATTTTCTTGAATATGATTGAAACGGGATCCACCCATGATCTGATTTGATCGCAGATGAACGGAATTTTAATGGCTTATTTGAATTAGGGTTCAACGACTTTATAACTCTTATATATATTGGCAAATAATCATATTAATTTGAATCCAATGATTGTTATATAAAGATCTTTTTTAATCTAAATGACACTTTTCTTTCATGTAAGTTTTTGGATAAAATGCTTAGCAAATATTGCTTTTGTTATACACTAATATATATATATATATATATATATATATATATATATATATATATATATATATATATATATATATATATAGAGAGAGAGAGAGAGAGAGAGAGAGAGAGAGAGATTCGTTGAAGTTTTGTAGTTATTATAAAGTTGTTTTTCGGAAATTAATAATACAACAACAACAAAACCTAATCCTACAAAAGTGGGGTATGAGAGAGGTAAAATGTAGACAATTATTCACCTATCCTAAAATAAAGAGAAATCATTTCTCTACCCAGAGTATAACACCCCAAAGAGTAGAAAAAAGTCTTCCCTCTCAATGTTTTATGGATAGAGAGATTGCTTTCGAATGAATCTTCGCCCAATAAAAGGTTAAAAAAGGGTGAGACGTCATGAAAATAATAGAATCAAATTTCAATGTTGTTTAGACCTGCCTGAAGTTCAATTTAGATTTTAAGCGACAGTTAAGTCGCCAATAAATTGACGTTTACTGTTGACTCATTTAATACAGCCCTTCAATTAATGATAATACAAAAGAATACATATTTACATACCATAACTATAAATTGCTAGCTACGCACGTTACAAACATTGTTTTTGAACATTGCATAATCGAACACATTACCGAATACAATATGTGAACCAACAATAGAACTACTAACACTTACAACATAAATATCTCCAAACTAAAAAAAGAGATCACCAATATCATATTATTCTACATAAACATTCATACCAGTAAATCAAACCAGTTATTTAACTCTTAAGAGCACTCATGAACTCCTCATCACATTCAAGATCCATCATACATTCAGGCAAAAGACAAACTTCAACATCCATGCTCCCACCTCCTTTTCGACCCGGATACAACGTCATCTTCCCGTCACCTTTGTTAACGAACCCACTTCTAGCCGCAACCGCTTTCCCCATCCCGAATTCACACCCATACATATCAAACCTTGGTGAACTCCCAATATGTACCACATTTGAAAACATCTGCCCACTCATTTTATACACCACCAGGTTCTCAACCCCTGACCCGACCCACTTTTTCACTGATTCATCGTCGTAATTTTTAACCATTTCATGCAATTTCAAAGCCGCCCATCCAAGATCATGAGTCAGCAGATCCTCCACTGTCACTTTTTCCATCACCGTACCAATTAGATTACCAAAATAGTCATCGGGTAAAGGTGGGTCCATTTTACGTCTGTTATTAACAACAAGTCTACACACGGTTTCATTGTTTCCTCCTGGTCGTCTCACACGTGTAACGCACCTCCATATAAGTGCGGACACTGCTTGTAAACTTGAAATTTCGTTCATATTGGATTCAATATTTGCTTTTTCTTTCACTCTTGAAACCGAACCCGATGAAAAATTAAAGAATCTTTCTTTAACTTGTGAACAATGTTTGGAACGTTCGATGAACTGATCATCATTTGTATACGGAATACTTGCAATCGGGTAGGATCCTTCATGGACCCTTTGTTTGATTACCGGAGGACGCGATATAAAACAACCATCTTGATCTTTAGATCTAAATATTTCACTCCAAGTAGCCATGAAATGCCAAAAAGACGTACCATCTGCTACCAAATGGTTAACTGAGCCACCGATGAATATTCCATCGGTCAACTCGGTTACCTGAATTGACAACAAAGGTAACGTATGACCATCGTGGTTTATAACGTCATTAAGATCGAAAAACGAATGAACAAGTAAAGGTACTTCCGCAGGGTTAAGTACATCGGATAAATTAGCGTCTGCTATGGTGTATACAAACTTGACCCCGGGGCTGTTTTTGGGGTCTATGTAGATGACAGAAGATGGTGGAATTTGTTGTTTTCGAGTGGCTAAATGGGCTGGAGTGGATAAAAATGAGTGAGGGTCGCTGATAGGGTGTGCTGAAGTTTGTCCAAGAAATCGGTTATCGAAAAATGTAGATTTTCGGACGGTGATGGTTTAGCGAAAAGAAGACCTTTCTGGCTGTAGTTGATGTTGAGGTAAGCGAGCTCAAAGGGTGCGAAGTAGATTATTGGTTTGTTTGCATCTGGTGAAAGGTCGTGTAATGGTTTCACTAAGCATTCTGATATAAGGTTTACCGACGGCGAAGTCATCGGAGAAGAATTTAGGAAGTTATAATTTGACTAAAGAACTGTATGGCTTTAGTTGCTCAACATCGCAATCATATATGACTTGTTAAGTCCAATATGTTCAGCGTTACAAGAATAAAATACTCATAATAATGTATGGAGTACTATGGAGTATGATATATATACATTTTAAAATTGGGGAAGTCATATTCTTTTGGACGTATGGCTAGGGCCGTCCGAATATTTTATCTTTCGATGGTGCTATTAGTGATGCAGGTGCTAGGATTCATCATTCATGTATCAACAAAATAAGTGATTTAAACCAATTACTAACCCACAAACGATAAAAGAATTAGGTAAATCATAAAAATGATAAAAGTAAACAATAGCGACAAAAGAATTTAACGTGGTTATATTCCAACTTCAAACACGAACTTAGTACATGAGCGCAAACCAGGGATTTTTTACTATTAATTTCGTGCACACAATTATAGGTTTCATGGGGTTACATTTTAGTGGAAAACAAATTAGAATCACAAAAGGAATCCTAGTTGCATTCCAACTTCATGCGTCTAGCACTTTTTCGCAATCGTAGTCTCTATCATCACAATCGCGAGGCTTGTCACGTCATAACTCCAATTCACTAGCTGCATCTTTGCGACTATAGTTGCACCCCTCGAGGTTGCGAGCCTTGACCAGTTTCGGATTCTTCTTCTTGTTTAACTCGACTTCGCACTCCAACAATCTTTCACTCTAAGAAGACTTTAAACAACCCATACCGATCTTCAATCAAAAATCCATCTCAACTGTTAATTATGTTTATACAATCCATAATAACCCCGAATTATCTGATTAACAACTCCTTTTGATACCGCCGGATGAGACACCCGAATCACGATGCACTTCCATCGCTATGCTACAATGGAATGAAGTATTTCGACATAAAAAACAATGTTGGCCGATAATTCAATCTCTTAGTTACTAGCATGGGTCATCTCGGTTTCTTCGCCACCAACATCTTAAACCAGAAGATACCTTCTTACGCTACAAGACCCATTGAAGTATGTGAAACTTTAATTACAAGATTTAACAGGAAGCAACAATGCTTCACTCATCACTCTAGACACATCCAACCATGTCACTAACATGTCAACGATCATCCATACAGTTTACCCCATCTATCTTTGATATTCCTTCACAACAATCAGAAACCTCCAACAGAGGCCTTCGTAGACTCTTCATCAAGATACCCAGTGAGAACACGGTTATCATCTCAAAATCTACCGCATTTTCCAATTTCCCACTTTCACGATGGTACACTGACCTCCACATAGCTATGAATTTCACAAACCCCATCTTATCACCTAAGCACGCTCACATTGTACGAGTAAGATTTAAAATCGCTGCTACTTGAGAATAAACTTAGTTTGTACAACCAGTCAATCGCAAATTACTTTTCCATTGGAGAGTAAAATAAATATTCCAAGCCCTAGTGTTATCCAATGCACTAATCTTGAAAACATTGGTGAACAACGTCGTATAACCATCTCAACAACTCCACTAGTCGTCTAACTCCCACTAGCTCGATAACTTTCGTCGGTTACAAAACTCACATTGTGTTCCCGACACCCTCAACAATTCTAGAAAGGTCAAGTTCCGGGACTTACAGGATTATCCGCATGCATATTCCAAGGATCTTGAAATACCCGACCAATTATTTGGTCATCCCTTTTCAACCGCACAAGTATCCAACTTTCCTAATAACTCCCACTGTCGACTTTTAAACCGATGCGTCTCGTTCATTATAACACCTCCCAAATATGAGTTAAACCACCATACTAAAATCCCTTAACAAACCTAATAGTCTCTGAAAATCCAGCGCGTACCGCCCGAAGTTTCCGAGACAATATCGTCTCATCACTCGCATCATCAAACCCAGAAAATTTATTCCAAATCTGCAAAAAAAATCGAAAATCGATATATGAATATCCAACGGTCCGATCATCATTAAATTTTTACCTCTCTTAGCTTCATATGTGTAGACCTCCAGTCCAAATTTCAGGTCAACCCAACGGAAGATGAACTGGCAATGATTTTCTCTCACAACTAAGCAATCATATCTCCCAATTGAGTGGTCTGATCACTACTAAATTTTGACCATTTTTATATTTACATGTTTAAAAGCTATAAATATCAAAGTGATCTAACAATTAACGAGCCCGCTATGTATTTCCTATCACTGCTGCGCCAGAACATCCGAAATCACTGACAATAAAACCTATCGATCCGACCCTTGCTTCGTTACTGCTGCGAACCACCACAATAACCTATTGTAAATAATATATCAATTTTAATAGATTATCTCATGAGTATATAGACATACCCGAGAGTTCTTCTCGATATGCTAACTAAGCCATTGGATCTCGATACATGTTGCACAAATTCTAAACACGACGTTTGTTCACCATACTTTCAATCTATCATCGTGCCCAACCTTCGAATCTTAAAGCTCTTCTACCGCATAAAAACTTTATGGCTTTAATTGCTCAACATTGCAATCATATATGACTTGTTAAGTCCCATATGATCCGCGTTACAAGAATAAAATGATAATGTAGGGTGTAGTACATTTATAAAATTGGAGAAGTCATATCACTACAACAAAAATGGCCTTACGAGACCCCTAAAAGGGTCCTAATATGCGCCAATTTAGAACCCTTTTGCTCATAGGACCCTTTTCCAAACGGTTACTAGATAAGGTGTCACTAAAGGTAATAGGGTCCCAAAAAAATGACCTATAAGGACCCCACAAAAGGTCCTATCATGTGATGATCTAGTAATAGGGTTGTGACGCCCCGTACGAAATTAACGTGTACGGATCATCAACAACAGGATCATTACAAGGTCACACACTATATGCTGTTTTAAAATAAGTTTGCATTCATAAAAAGGGGTAACGTCTTTACCGACGTCAAATGTTTTACAAACGATAGTGTGCTTCTATGAATAGAAAGCAATAACATAAGTACGAGACTCAAAGGTCATTACAATTTCATTGTTCAAAAGTAACATAGTTCGTGAATGCAAAGTAAAAGTTTCATGCAGAGACATCTCTAAACAAAAGCAGCGGGAGTCTACACAGCAAGTCTAACAGCGAGACTAATACAGCAGAAGCATCAAACGTCTAAGCACCTAAGAAATAACATGCTTAAAAGTCAACACGAATGTTGGTGAGCTATAGTTTAATTGTAACAGTAATGTAAGGTAGGCCACGAGATTTCATATTTCAAAACAGTATGAAAAGTATATGCTTAACCGTGGGCACTTGGTAACTAACTTAACGTAAATATCACCCCCTAAAAGTACACTTGGCGAGTGCGTAAGTCTACGAAGTATTAAACACCCATTAAATGCTAGCATGACTAGCCCGAGTGGGGATGTCAAACCCTATGGATCCATATCTATGATTCGCGTTCACCGGTTCAAAAACCAATGACTAAACGTTACCGAGCTAAGGGGAAAGTTTATGCCATTATATAACCCACACATATATAAAGTTTAAGTACTCGTGCCTAGTAAGTAAAACATAAAAAGCGCATGTATTCTCAGTCCCAAAAATAGTTGAAGTAAAAAGGGATGCTATAAATCACAGTGAAAGTGCGGTAAAAGTCGATACGAGATAAGTAAGCAAGTAAGTCGGTCCGAAAGGTCCTCAACCTAGGTCAAAAGTTACTAAGTCAGTAAATCGTCCCAAAAGGTTTTAGAAGTACGTAAGTTAAGTCTTAAGCATCGTCATCATCAACATCATACGTAAAAAGTAAAGTAAGTTTTCAATCAAGAATAGAGAACGAAACAAAGGCTGACTTCGTTCAGCTGCTACGACCTCTATACAAACTGAAATAACGTGAGGCCAGTGGCCATGCCTCCGTATATTAGTCCTCAATCTGCTGACAAATTTTCAGAACCTAACTCGTCTTTGTTTGACCGTGGCGACAGTTTAAGTGCGAGTAGGTCAGAAATTTGAGCACAACATTACATGGGCGTAGTGACTTTTGGAAGGCTATAAATCCTAAACCGTACATCGGATTTAGGCGAGGCCTAAATGAAAGGTCATCTACTCGAACCGAACTATCTGGAAATCAACTTTTCCAGAATCCCAGGAGCCTGCTCAGAACCTGAAAAACAGAAAGCAAGTGCTCCGGTGGGTTTCTCGGTGTTTGATGCTCATCATGGTTCTCATCCTTGATGCATATAAGCCTCAAGTGTACAACTCTTGATGTTTTAGCATCACTTTAACCAAGGTTTAACCATCAACACACAAAGTTAAGACTAGGAAACAAAATACAACTCATGTAAGAGTTTGAGCAAGATGATGAACCAAAGTTACATCAATTTCCTAGTTTCAACACAATCACAAGTTCTATTAAGCTATAAACTTTGAATCAAACTAAATAAGCAAGAACTTAAGCTATAGAACTTAGATCTTAGCTAAATATTAAAGACCTTAGACTACAAAGTCTAGACCTCATGTTCTTGGTGAAACCCTAAGTCATAACACTTAGACGTTCAACTTTTACACAACCATAAGTTATGAAACTTAGATCTTGTAAAGTAAGATGAACATAATCAAATGAACTTTTGTTTAAACCAAGTAGAAGATCATAAGTTACACAACTTAGATCAAACACAAAAATGAAATCCTAAGCTAGAGAGCTTGGATTCCTAACAACACTTATGAGATCTCAAGCTAGCAAGCTTGCATCTTTTGTTTCTTGAAAACACAAGTCACAAATCTAAACTACAACAAATAAAAGAAGATCATAAGTTAGCAAACTTTGATCTTATCTTAACTTTTTGTAGAAACATCAAGCTAGTAAGCTTGTATTCCAAACTTTCTTGAAGATCCATAAAGTAAAGTGTTGGATCTACAAGTTACATGAAGATTATAAACATGAGTTTTGATCTTTAAACATAAATAAAGAGATCTTAAGTAAATAAACTTAGATCTAACAAGATTATAAAGATTCAAAGCTAAGAAGCTTGAATCCTTCATGTTCTTGAAAACTTTTCAAAACAAAGTTTAAATCAACAAAAGTTATGAAGATTCAAGTTACAAAACTTGAATCTTTGTTCATGATGATGATGATCTATGAATTAAAGTAAGAAAAGAAAGAAAAAGAACTTAAGAACTTACAAGTTCTTCAAGTATTTGAGAGAAATTTTAGAGTGAGAAAGTAGAGAGAAGAGTGTGTGTTTGAATGAAAATGAAAATGAGAGAAATGAATGAAGTGTGGGTATTTATCAAAGAAAGAAAAAGAAAAAAAATACAAAATGGTAGGGTGGTGGGTGGTGGCCGACGGTCAAGGGAGGCAAGGGTGGGGGGACCATTTGGCCTCATGTGGTGTGGTTCATGGTGGTAGTGACATGTTGGATGGTTTGAGACATAATGCAAGCCTTGGTACATAAGCATGCATAATACTTGTCTTATTAATTTCATGGACTTAATTATGATTACATGGGCTAATTAACCCATTACTAGCCCACTTAAGTTGAGTAGGTTGGGTCATGGAAGTCCATTAAGGTGTTAAGTCTATTAAGGTAACTAGTAAGCCTTAGTAAACACTTAAACATAATTAAGGAACCATAAAACCAAGTAATTGTCATTAATAAATAACAATTACGTTTACGTAGCCATAATATCCCAATTATGGCAAAAGTTTAACAAGTACTAAGTTCGTAGCTCTTTTTAATCAATAAGTGACACTAACGGTCGTAAATGAAATCAAGGATCACGTTAAGTAACTAAGTACTCAGAAACACGTTGTAAGGCATTAACACAAGTAATTAACATAATTAATGATCCCGGAATATAATCTAACACAGTACGCACAAATACGCAGTTTCATGAAAGAAATAAATATAATTAAAAGTCGAAAAAGTCGGGTCGTTACATTACCCACCTTTTAAAGAAAATTTCGTCCCGAAATTTAAGCTGAGGTAGATGGTGGAGTCGGGAAAAGGTGAGGATACTTCTTCATCATCTGATCCTCTCGCTCCCAAGTAAACTCAGGTCCTCGTTTTGCATTCCATCAGACTCGGACGATCGGAATCTTGTTACGTTTCAAGGTCTTGACCTCACGGTCCATAATTTCAACGGGTTCTTCTACGAAGTGGAGTTTGTCATCAATCGTAAGTTCTTCTAGTGGTATGACAAGTTCTGGTTCAGCAAGACACTTCTTCAGATTCGATACGTGAAAGGTAGGATGAACGGAGCTCAATTGAGTCGGAAGATCCAAACGGTAAGCAACGGGTCCAACACGCTCCAAGATTTCAAAAGGACCGATGTATCGCGGGTTTAACTTTCCACGCTTTCCGAAACGGATTACACATTTCCAAGGTGAGACTTTCAACATTACGCGATCACCCACTTTGAATTCGAAGTCCTTTCGTTTAAGGTAGACATAGCTCTTCTGGCGATCACGGGCCGTCTTGAGCCTCGCTTGAATTTGAACAATCTTCTCGGTTGTTTCATGAACGAGTTCGGGTCCGGTGATTTTCTTCTCACCCACTTCGGCCCAACAAATAGGAGAATGACATTTGTGGCCATACAACGCTTCGAAAGGTGCGACATTAATGCTCGAATGATAACTGTTGTTGTAAGAGAATTCGGCTAGCGGCAAATGCTTTTCCCAAGCTTTTCCGAAATCAATAACACAAGCACCCAACATGTCCTCCAAAGTTTGAATCGTTCGCTGGCTTTGTCCGTCGGTTTGCGGGTGATACGCAATACTCATGTCGAGACGAGTTCTCAAGGCTTCTTGCAAAGAACGCCAAAATCTAGAAGCGAAACGGGTATCGCGATCTGAGATAATCGATAAGGGCACACCATGACGAGATACAATTTCCTTTATGTATAGCTGAGCGAGTTTTTCCATCGTATCTGTGATAACTCGAAAATTTCCTACAAAATTTAAACACAATCTTCATTTAACTCCAAAATAATTCCTTCGATTCACGAACCATTATTTGTAAATAATTAGCTATTAATATTAATTTGTTATATTAATATTATTATTATCACTCATCATTATTAATTACAAGTATTATTATTACAAATATTATTAATATTATTATTAATAATTATTAATAACATTAATATTATTAGTATTAACACTTTTTACTAAAATTATTAATATCTTTATTATTAATACAACTCATTATTATTAATAATAATATTATTATTAATAGTATTATTAACATTCTATAATGATTAATATTATTAATTATAAATAAAGTTATCATTTTTATTATTAAGATTGTCATTATTATCATTATTATTATTAAGAGTATTATCATTACTAATATTATTATCATTTTTATTAGTACTAGTAATATCATTATTATTATTATTTGCATTATTATTATTAATTATTATTATTATTATTATTAATCATTAATATTAATATTAATATATATATATATATATATATATATATATATATATATATATATATATATATATATTATAAATGATTCACAATAGTTGATTACGTTGCGAGGTATTTGACCTCTATATGATACATTTTACAAACATTGCATTCGTTTTTAAAAGACAATCTTTCTTTACATCAAAAATTGACAGGCATGCATACCATTTCATAATATCCACTATCCAACTATAAATTGATTTAATAATAATCTTTGATGAACTCAATGACTCGAATGCAACGTTCTTCGAAATATGCTATGAAAGACTCCAAGTAATATCTTTAAAATGAGCAAATGCACAGCGGAAGATTTCTTTAACACCTGAGAATAAACATGCTTTAAAGTGTCAACCAAAAGGTTGGTGAGTTCATTAGTTTATCATAATCATTTATTTCCATCATTTTAATAGACCATAAGAATTTCATTTCCAGTTCTCATAAATATACGTCCCATGCATAGAGACAAAAAAATAATCATTCATATGGTGAACACCTGGTAACCGACATTAACTAGATACATATAAGAATATCCCCTATCATTCCGGGATCCTCCTTCGGACATGATATAATTTCGAAGTACTAAAGCATCCGGTACTTTGGATGGGGTTTGTTAGGCCCAATAGATCTATCTTTAGGATTCGCGTCAATTAGGGTGTCTGTTCCCTAATTCTTAGATTACCAGACTTTAATAAAAAGGGGCATATTCGATTTCGATAATTCAACCATAGAATGTAGTTTCAATTACTTGTGTCTATTTCGTCAAACATTTATAAAAGCGCATGTATTCTCAGTCCCAAAAATATAAAGGGTAAAAAGGTAAATGATGGGAGTAGTCATTTATGATTCAATATTTATATTTACTCACGTATCAATATTGAGATTCAATATTGCAGGAAAGGTACGTAGACGCAACAGAGATGATAAACACTATATTGATCTCACGAGCATACCCATGAACCATACCCAATCACCTCCATAGCTATAACCCATAATTTCCTTAATCCAATCCCACTCGAAAAACAATTTCTAAATCACTAGGACAGCACTCTGACGTAATATTTTATGTATAATAATAATATCTTGAAATAATACGGAGTAACTATATATATGTAAATCGATTGAGAGAGTTTAGAGAAAAATATTTTCAAGTTTCTTATGAAATAATGAAACCTATTGAATTCTATTTATAATAGATTTTTAAATTATTAAAGTGAATTATTAAAGTATGAATTATTAAAGTGAATTATTAAAGTATGAATTATTAAAGTGAATTATTAAAGTATGAATTATTAAAGTATGAATTATTAAAGTGAATTATTAAAGTTAAAGTAAAGTAAAAATAAAGTAAAGGTAAAGTTTAAGTATAGTAAAAGTATAAAACTATGTACGTATAATACGCGTATAAATATATATAATATTAATTTAAATCGTTATATATATTTAATAAAATAAAATATAAATATCGTTATCTTTATCATACTGGTTAAGTAATGAGTTATCAAAAGTGGTTCTAGATATTTATAAAAGTTATATACGTTTTAATAATAAAGTTCTTTTTAAACTGAAAACGTTTTTGTACGTTTGAAACTAAATCAAATAAATATAATAATTTTGTTTTCCAAAACCAAATATATTTTTAAGAATCATTTTGTTTAAAGGTTAAAATAATGGAAATCGTTATATCATAAAATGTTTTAGAAAAGTAGAATCATATATATTCATAATAGGTTTCAAGTTTTTAAATTACAGTTTGTTGGTGAAGCATGGGATAAAGTTCAAAGGTTAAATAAACGTATGAAATCATCTTAATGAAAAATGTCGAGTTACATAACTTGTCGATATCCAACATCTAAGTTATTTACACTTCACGTTCTTACTTATAAATCACTTTACCATTTTCCGAATGTTGTCAAAAAGAATAGATTTCTTAAATCACAGTGGACCTCATAACATAGACCCGTAATCATATCATAATGTATCTGATAAATCAATCATTTGATATTATCTTCTAATTCCATCGATAAACATATTGAAACAAATACATTCATGTAAAGTATTATACGTTTAATACTTTATTAATATTCTCAAGTTATAATATATATATACATATATATACATATTTATTCATATATAACGGTTCGTGAATCGTCGAAATTTGGTCGAGGTTATAATGAATGTATGAACACAATTTAAAATTCTTGAGATTTAACTTAACAAACTTTGCTTATCTTGTCGGAATAATATAAAGATAAAGTTTAAATTATATATATATATATATATATATATATATATATATATATATATATATATATATATATATATATATATATATATATATATATATATATATATATATATATATATATCACGATCTGCTTTCCCATTTTTTTATGATCTGCTTTTAATTTTTTTCTAAAATGATGAACTACTTTTAGTTTTTTTTTATATAATCTTGATTTTTTTTATTCATCACGAAACCTGCTTCTATTTTTTTATATATTTTTCTTCCTCCTTGAATTGAATTAGTCGACCCATTTAGGTTATATAAATCAATCCAATCAAAGTTAAATGAATCATTCAACATCATATTATATATATCATCCTCTGCAATCACAATTAACGAACATATATTTTTATTTTAAAACCGTCGACCCCTGTTATTGCTTCATTTTTCAAAAGCTTAAAAAACGAATCTAATTTCAAAAAATGTAAATGCAGTCATGTTAGGAATATTGTAATCAAACTTTCTCTAAAACTTCAGCCTTCAATTCCTAAAAACGATTACGAATTTCTGAGTTAAAGTTTTTAATTTTAAAAGTCAAACATTTGTTCTTGATAAAATTTGAATTTTCTGTTATGTTTTCAGTTAAATTAAGGATTTGGAAAGTTTCCATGAAGGTTTTCTAACATGTTTCATGTTATAATTATTGTCAAAAACGATCTCAATTTCATTATCAATTTTTTTTGTTTGAAGTATTCTTCGACTGCAGCAGCAACTGCTATACCATTTTTTATTTTTTGTTTTGTTTTAATTAATTTAATTTCCCACTAATCATTTCTGTGTCATTTTAAAATCCCAAAACCAATTATGCATTCGTGTTTTGATTAATGGGTTAACTCTGGTCGACTAGTTAGAAACAAAGAAGGAGAAGATAAGGGAAAACGATTAATACGGGTTATATGTAATTGGTTTCTGTTTTAAATCAAAAAAGTATGACAGATCAAATGGTTTGGGTGTGTTTGTGTTGAGCGAGAGGTCACGGGTTCAAGCTCGGTTGTGGGCATTTTTTTTTTGGAAAAAGCTTTATAAGGTAGTTCTCATATTATAATTTTTATTATTATTATTATTATTATTATTATTATTATTGTTATTATTAAGTATTGTAATTATTATTATCATTAACATAAGTATTATTAATATTACCATTATTATTATTAATATGATATCATTAGTAGTATTATTATTATTAAAACTATTATCATTATTATTATTATCATTTTAAATATCATTATCATTATTAAGATTAGAATTATTATTATTCTTAAAACAATACAAATTATTATTATTGTTATTAGTATTAGTATCATTTTATAATTAATAATACTATTATTATCATTTTTAACATAAGTATAATTATTATTATTAGTATTGTTATTATTAAAATTATTATCGTTATTATCATTTTTACAAAAATTAACATTTTTGCTATCATTAAAACTATATTATTATTATTATTATTATTATTATTATTATTATTATTATTATTATTATTATTATTATTATTATTATTATTTTTAAAACCTTATTATGATTATTATCATTTTTACTACTAGTATTATTATTGTTATTACAAAATAATAGAACTCTTTATTCATTATCATTATTAAAATCATTTTATCAAACAAATACTTATACATAGAATATATATATAAGTATATATATATATATATATATATATATATATATATATATATATATATATATATATATATATATATATATATATATATATAGAAATATATAACAAGTGAAATAATATATATAAACTTATTTGATTACAAGTATATGTGTTAATATATATACTTGATATAGGTTCATGAATCCGAGGACAACTCTGCACTTTTTCAATGACATTATACACATATTTACTACAAACTATCATATCGTATCGTGAGTTTTCATAGCTCCCTTTTTATCTATATTTTTGGGCTTAGAATACATCGCAACTTTTATAACTGTTTTACACGTTAGACACAAGTACTCAAACTTTTATGCTATATACGTGCTTTGTCATGCTAAATCCTTGCCGTAATATCGTTAATTGCTGAGGTATAAGATGCAAACTTAGTTATTATGAATAGCGCTACTGAGAGTGACGTCTCTAGTCAGTTGACCGTTGGTCTTTGACTACATAATAATGATTCAACGACATGAATAACAAGTGTCACTGGGTAACTTTGTTTAGTCGCGATATTACAAACATCAACTCTTTTGATTGATATATTTGGTATTAATCAACTTTAAACTGAAATCTTGTGGTCTAATGCTATACTGAACTATTGATTTATGATAAACCTATGAACTCACTCAACCTCGTGTTGACTTTTTAAGCATGTTTATTCTCAGGTACTTAAATATTGCTTCCGCTGTATATCTACTGGTTTGATGATGATTGCTTGCTATGCTTGGAGTCTTCATTACATATCATATCAATTAAAGACATTTAATGCTCTAAATACAATGTAATCTATTTATCTTCCGCTGCAAAACTCAATAAAACGTCTCATATAGAGTCGTTCTTGTTTATACAACTGTGATTTGATATAATTAGTCACAAATACCACAGACCCTATTTGGGGGTGTGATAGTTTGGTATCAGAGCAGGCTGTTGTAGAGAACCAGGATTGTATTTTATGTGTGCCTTATACAATTAGGTACCTTAGCAATGTAGGACTACAACTTTCCTTGACCATAATGCCTTTAATTGTTGCCTTTAATTGTTAAATGCTACACTATACCTTAGAAACTTACTTATAAAATTCTTTAATCTTCCTTAGAATGCCAAGCCAATCTAAGAACTCTGCTCACTCTCTTAAGTACTATCCAATTCCGCCACCACATTTAAATGCGACACCATGATTTCTGAAATTCTCGACATTCCTTTGTCATCTATCATGGTTTTGTGTATTACATATGTATTACATGAAATATTATCCATAATTTTTGAAACTTCTATAATTGTTACTACTCATACTCAAACGTATATAACCTCCCTGTTATATCACGTACCTATATGCCTTATGCCTTTATGCATCGGTTTGCGAACCAAAAAATGTCATTGAGTTATTAAGAATCTCAAAGACATTAAAATGTCATCACTATTCATATTCATTACTTTCAAAATCTTTGCTTTCTCGTTATTTTTTATCATTGAATTTTCTTGACTGATGGCGTCTACGAAACTCTAGAATGGAAGGGTTTGGATTACCGATTTAAAGGATCCTATAGCTCAAGCCCCTAGACCTGAGTCGGCCATTAAGAATTTAAAGTCTTTAATCGAAAGATTATCAGATTACATACTTATCATTTTATTATCTCAACACGTCTTACTACCATTATTGCATAAATGGAGAATAGACACATCATATCTTATCATATCTATCCCAATAGACTTTGTCTACTACTTTTCCTAAATCTCCTCCGTAAATTACGGAATCTCTTTGATATATATACGTATTCAAGGAGACGAATATATCATTCAGTATCCAACACCCATTTCATATCAAACCTTATTCCAACCACATAATATGGATTTCTCACTTGATTCCTCGAACTCTTCGAGCTCCAATGACAGCGTAACTGGAACAAACGAACCAATTAGCCATCATCTATTTTGGATGAATTGGGGATGGGTTCGTAGTCTACTTAATCAATGGAGAAGTGAAGAAGGTGATCCTTTTCACCCACCACATTGCCCTATTGGCGAAGAACCTAAAGCACTTACCGGCGAACCAATTCGGAACACCATTTTCACCCTCATTTCCAGGATATCCGGTCACGAATATATAATATCTAGAATTCTAGATCTTATTCATCCTCTTGTCCGAACCGCCAATCATCCCGGAATAATAGAAGAAGTCAACGAGCTTCACGCTCGAATAGTGGCTCTAGAGAATATGGTGCAAAATCTGAGAGCATCAGCAGCACCAGCAGCATAACCAGCACCACTAGTACCATCAGTACCACCAACATCACCAACACTACAAGCACTGTAAGCACCATCAGCATCACCACCAACAGCAACAGTACCAACAACAACATCCGCATCCCACACCTCAACATCACACTCAGTACCTCAAACATCAACATCATACGCCCCATAGATACCAAGGAATATTAGTAATAATGAGTTAAGATGTATTGACTCATTCTTCGTGAAGAATTATATATGTATACTTTATATATATATATATATATATATATATATATATATATATATATATATATATATATATGATTTGGAACAATAATAAATCTTGTCGTACTAAGCTATTACGTGTGAATCTTAACTAGTAAGTACTACTTGGTTAATTCATATCACTAATATGATATGATGTACACCCTTCGTTAATGACTTAACAATTATTAATCACTGCTTCAACACAATAAACTCCATTTCATAATAAATCAAGTGTAACGACGAATGTATTGATTCATAACTTCATTAGCGAAATATTTCGCGACAATTATGAAATCTCTAAGATTTTGGAGATTATTCATTCTCGTTTCAACCGTAAATCAAATGAGTTTAATATTATATTAACTCATTAAATCCATGATTACATCTGAAGGAAAATATATATGTACGTATATTTTCATAAAGACTTTAATTAAAACTCTTTTGTACAAACTGTTAATTGTGAAAACATTTTAACGGGTAGGTAATACTCTAGAAATATTTATATCTCACATTAATATGTTACATTGTACATTATTCAATTCTGATTCAACAGTCATCAACTATTCTACTTACATCCACAGATATATGTATCTGTTCACCGAAGAACAACCATTTTCATACAAATTCAATTACATATTCTAATTTTGGCATATCAAAATCCAAGAAAAGCTTTAGCAAGTGTTATCTTCCTAAGGATCACTACATTCATGAATTATATTCATTCGTATTCTGTGATGAATTATCACATCAAACCACCGAAATTATCATTCAATACTTTTGAAATCAACAACGTTTATTCATCAACTGTTAGACCCATTGATGGATACATCTTACGCTTAAACACTTCAAATCAAAATTCTTGAAAACAATTCGGATTGATAACCAATGATTCAGATTCGTTAAACTTTGAGAATGCTGACGAAGCAGCAAAAGCTGTAGAGGGTCTTAATGACCAAAAGCTTGATAATAAAGAATGGTACGATGGATAAGCTAAAAAAAAAAAAGCTTGGTACCCATGAAGGAGGTTGTTGATAAATCACGAAGATTAAACATATAACCAAAGAATCTAGATGATTCAATTTCTGAAGGAAATCACGAAGATCTTCTTACTTATCTTAAATCCCTACAGAAGAATTTCCATCATTATCCTTCAATTTTAAATATTTTCGTATTCTTCGTTATAAATATCCTCGATATTTCTGAAGATATCTTCATAACTATTCTTGTCCGAGATTATTTATCATTTCACATTATCAGTGTTACATAATAAAGGAAACTGTTTTAGTTTCTATATTTCTGTAACATACAAATTTAAATTATGAATGATTTGAAGTAGTGTTGGGAATTGAAGCATGAGTTAGTATAATATAATGACGTCAGGCCAACGTGATTATATTACAGTAAGTTATGTTAAATTTCTAATGGAAGATGATGATTCATAGACAATACCATCATCATGTGCCATGTTACATAACTCTTTCATTCTATTTAACCTCTAAACATATCAAGAAAATATTTTTCTTGATGATTCGGTTTTTTCCAGATATTATGGTAATTTGACAAATCAAATCGTGCTATTACCTTTCCTTTATGATTTGTATATTATGATCATTCGAAACTTCATACCTACGAATTCTGGACCATTACTTGCTTTACAAAAGCATGAAGCTTCGACATATAAGGGAAAATATAAAGCCCGATAACAACACTGAAATTACAAACTGTGTATATCAATGCGTACAGCAATATAAAGACACGGGAGAACTAAAAACACTATAAAACGAAGAGCATAGTAGAAGTAAACAGACTCTTCCGGCGACAAATGAAAAAGAAGAACGATTGATATAAAAGTCAGGACTATATCCAGAATTAGAACTGGATGAAGCATATTGACGAATCTTTTGAAAGTATGAATTGAGGAAGAAAGTATAGAAGTGGTAAAGATAATGAAACGGAAGAAGCTAATTTATAGCAAAATTTTAGACACAACAATCGAGGCAATTCACCGCCCTTAATTAAAGAAAATCCTAATTTCCTTAATTACCGGAGAATCAAATCTTATAAAGATTATGAAGATTTCTTTAAATACATTGAATTCCGGAAATCAACTTTAACTATATCAAAAGTTAAGGTGAACATTTAATTTACTCAACTCACTCTTTTACGATAACTTCGTTTATACTCTTCCTGTAATCGAATCGTTTCATCCATATTACCCAATGTTGATAAAACTCTATTTTTCAACTCATATTCATCATTCTTGTTGTAAACAATGACGATCTCTATCAAATTTCATGACCGTAATTTTCACGAACTCCTCTCTATTTTCTCTACTCTAATATTGCGGCATAAACGCTCAAGGTTTAAATAAGCTCACTATTATTAATAACACATTTCATGTGTATTGAAATGCTTGTATAGCGTCATCATCTCTTTCTGAGAAAACCTAATCAATGACACTCCTGTCAAATCCTTTAGATAACCTCTGCATTAATAATAAAATGCACTTCGTAGAATGTATGGATCGTAAGATTTAAACGCTATAAACAAAACAACATTTTATCCGTTGAAATTCACGCAAAGCCCCGAGTATACCTGGGAACGTGAAAATCAAATAAAACGAAAATATCCTCACCTGTTTACAAACAACGCCGATTGATGGCAACAACTAAATTTCGGGGCGAAATTTCTATTAACAGGGGGATACTGTGATAACCCGAAAATTTCCGACAAAATTTAAACACAATCTTCATTTAACTCCAAACTAATTCTGACGATTCACGAACCATTATTTGTAAATAATTAGGTATTAATATTAATTTGTTATATTAATATTATTATTATCACTCATCATTATCAATTACAAGTATTATTATTACAAATATTATTAATATTATTATTAATAATTATTAATAACATTAATATTATTAGTATTAACACTTTTTACTAAAATTATTAATATCTTTATTATTAATACAACTCATTATTAATAATAATATTATTATTATTAATAGTATTATTAATTATTAACATTCTATAATGATTAATATTATTAATTATAAATAAAGTTATCATTTTTATTATTAAGATTGTCATTATTATCATTATTATTATTAAGAGTATTATCATTACTAATATTATATTATTATCATTTTTATTAGTACTAGTAATATCATTATTATTATTATTTGGATTATTATTATTAATTATTAATATTATTATTAATCATTAATATTAAATAAAAAAATTATATATATATATATATCTGCCTCTCTATATCACGATCTGCTTTCCCATTTTTATATGATCTGCTTTTAATTTTTTTCTAAAATGTTGAACTTCTTTTAGTTTTTTTTATATATAATCTTGAATTTTTTAATTCATCACGATACCTGCTTCTATTTTTTTTATATATTTTTCTTCCTCCTTGAATTGAATTAGTCGACCCATTTAAGTTATATAAATCGATCCAATCAAAGTTAAACGAATCATTCAACATCATATTATATATATCATCATCTGCAATCACAATTAAAGAACATATATTTTTATTTTAAAACCGTCGACCTCTGTTATTGCTTCATTTTTCAAAAGCTTCAAAAACGAATCCAATTTCAAAAACTGTAAATGCAGTCATATTAGGAATATTGTAATCAAACTTTCTCCAAAACTTTAACCTTCAATTCCTAAAAACGATTACGAATTTCTGAGTCAAAGTTTTTAATTTTAAAAGTCAAACATTTGTTCTTGATAAAATTTGAATTTTCTGTTATGTTTTCAATTAAATTAAGGATTTTGAAAGTTTCCATGAAGGTTTTCTAACATATTTCATGTTATAATTATTGTCAAAAACGATCTCAATTTCATTATCAATTTTTTTTTGAAGTATTCTTCGACTGCAGCAGCAGCTGCTATACCATTTTTTATTTTTTATTTTTGTTTTGTTTTAATTAATTTAATTACCCACTAATAATTTTTGTGTCATTTTAAAATCCCAAAACCAGTTATGCATTCGTGTTTTGATTAATAGGTTAACTCTGGTCGACTAGTTAGAAACAAAGAAGGAGAAGATAAGGAAAAACGATTAATACGGGTTATATGTAATTGCTTTCTGTTTTAAATCAGAAAAGTATGACAGATCAGATGGTTTGGGTGTGTTAGTGTTGAGCGAGAGGTCACGGGTTCAAGCCCGGTTGTGGGCATTTTTTTTGGAAAAAGCTTTATAAGGTAGTTCTCATATTATAATTTTTATTATTATTATTATTGTTATTATTAAGTATTGTAATTATTATTATCACTAACATAAGTATTATTAATATTACCATTATTATTATTAATATAATATCATTAGTAGTATTATTATTATTAAAAGTATTATCATTATTATTATTATCATTTTAAATATCATTATCATTATTAAGATTAGAATTATTATTATTCTTAAAACAATACAAATTATTATTATTATTATTGTTATTAGTATTAGTATCATTTTATAATTAATAATACTATTATTATTATCATTTTTAACATAAGTATAATTATTAGTATTAGTATTGTTATTATTAAAATTATTATCGTTATTATCATTTTTACAAAAATTAACATTTTTGCTATCATTTACACTATATTATTATTATTTTTATTATTTTTAAAACCTTATTATGATTATTATCATTTTTACTACTAGTATTATTATTGTTATTACAAAATAATACAACTCTTTATTCATTATCATTATTAAAATCATTTTATCAAACAAATACTTATACATAGAATATATATAAATATAAGTGTATATATATATATATATATATAACAAGTGAAATAAAATATATAAACTTATTTGATTACAAGTATATGTGTTAATATATATTGATAGTGCTCCAAATTAAAATGTCCCGTTCTTATTGATTAAAAACGTTCCATATTAATTGATTTCGTTGCGAGGTTTTGACCTCTATATGAGACGTTTTTCAAAGACTGCATTCATTTTAAAACAAACCATAACCTTTATTTCATCAATAAAGGTTTAAAAAGCTTTACGTAGATTATCAAATAATGATAATCTAAAATATCCTGTTTACACACGACCATTACATAATGGTTTACAATACAAATATGTTACAACAAAATAAGTTTCTTGAATGCAGTTTTTACACAATATCATACAAGCATGGACTCCAAATCTCGTCCTTATTTAAGTATGCGACAGCGGAAGCTCTTAATAATCACCTGAGAATAAACATGCTTAAAACGTCAACAAAAATGTTGGTGAGTTATAGGTTTAACCTATATATATCAAATCATAATAATAGACCACAAGATTTCATATTTCAATACACATCTCATACATAGAGATAAAAATCATTCATATGGTGAACACCTGGTAACCGACATTAACAAGATGCATATATAAGAATATCCCCATCATTCCGGGACACCCTTCGGATATGATATAAATTTCGAAGTACTAAAGCATCCGGTACTTTGGATGGGGTTTGTTAGGCCCAATAGATCTATCTTTAGGATTCGCGTCAATTAGGGTGTCTGTTCCCTAATTATTAGATTACCAGACTTAATAAAAAGGGGCATATTCGATTTCGATAATTCAACCATAGAATGTAGTTTCACGTACTTGTGTCTATTTTGTAAATCATTTATAAAACCTGCATGTATTCTCATCCCAAAAATATTAGATTTTAAAAGTGGGACTATAACTCACTTTCACAGATTTTTACTTCGTCGGGAAGTAAGACTTGGCCACTGGTTGATTCACGAACCTATAACAATATATACATATATATCAAAGTATGTTCAAAATATATTTACAACACTTTTAATATATTTTGATGTTTTAAGTTTATTAAGTCAGCTGTCCTCGTTAGTAACCTACAACTAGTTGTCCACAGTTAGATGTACAGAAATAAATCAATAAATATTATCTTGAATCAATACACGACCCAGTGTATACGTATCTCAGTATTGATCACAACTCAAATTATATATATTTTGGAATCAACCTCAACCCTGTATAGCTAACTCCAACATTCACATATAGAGTGTCTATGGTTGTTCCGAAATATATATAGATGTGTCGACATGATAGGTCGAAACATTGTATACGTGTCTATGGTATCTCAAGATTACATAATATACAATACAAGTTGATTAAGTTATGGTTGGAATAGATTTGTTACCAATTTTCACGTAGCTAAAATGAGAAAAATTATCCAATCTTGTTTTACCCATAACTTCTTCATTTTAAATCTGTTTTGAGTGAATAAAATTGCTATGGTTTCATATTTAACTCTATTTTATGAATCTAAATAGAAAAAGTATAGGTTTATAGTTGAAAAAATAAGTTACAAGTCATTTTTGTAAAGGTAGTCATTTCAGTCGAAAGAACGACGTCTAGATGACCATTTTAGAAAACATACTTCCACTTTGAGTTTAACCATAATTTTTGGATATAGTTTCATGTTCATAATAAAAATCATTTTCTCAGAATAACAACTTTTAAATCAAAGTTTATCATAGTTTTTAATTAACTAACCCAAAACAGCCCGCGGTGTTACTACGACGGCGTAAATCCGGTTTTACGGTGTTTTTCGTGTTTCCAGGTTTTAAATCATTAAGTTAGCATATCATATAGATATAGAACATGTGTTTAGTTGATTTTAAAAGTCTAGTTATAAGGATTAACTTTTGTTTGAGAACAAGTTTAGAATTAACTAAACTATGTTCTAGTGATTACAAGTTTAAACCTTCGAATAAGATAGCTTTATATGTATGAATCGAATGATGTTATGAACATCATTACTACCTTAAGTTACTTGGATAAACCTACTGGAAAAGAGAAAAATGGATCTAGCTTCAACGGATCCTTGGATGGCTCGAAGTTCTTGAAGCAGAATCATGACACGAAAACAAGTTCAAGTAAGATCATCACTTGAAATAAGATTGTTATAGTTATAGAAATTGAACCAAAGTTTGAATATGATTATTACCTTGTATTAGAATGATAACCTACTGTAAGAAACAAAGATTTCTTGAGGTTGGATGATCACCTTACAAGGTTGGAAGTGAGCTAGCAAACTTGAAAGTATTCTTGATTTTATGTAACTAGAACTTGTAGAATATATGAAGAACACTTAGAACTTGAAGATAGAACTTGAGAGAGATCAATTAGATGAAGAAAATTGAAGAATGAAAGTGTTTTTAGGTGTTTTTGGTCGTTGATGTAAGGATTAGATATAAAGGATATGTAATTTTGTTTTCATGTAAATAAGTCATGAATGATTACTCATATTTTTGTAATTTTATGAGATATTTCATGCTAGTTGCCAAATGATGGTTCCCACATGTGTTAGGTGACTCACATGGGCTACTAAGAGCTGATCATTGGAGTATATATACCAATAGTACATACATCTAAAAGCTGTGTATTGTACGAGTACGAATACGGGTGCATACGAGTAGAATTGTTGATGAAACTGAACGAGGATGTAATTGTAAGCATTTTTGTTAAGTAGAAGTATTTTTATAAGTGTATTGAAGTCTTTCAAAAGTGTATAAATACATATTAAAACACTACATGTATATACATTTTAACTGAGTCGTTAAGTCATCGTTAGTCGTTACATGTAAGTGTTGTTTTGAAACCTTTAGGTTAACGATCTTGTTAAATGTTGTTAACCCAATGTTTATAATATCAAATGAGATTTTAAATTATTATATTATCATGATATTATCATGTATGAATATCTCTTAATATGATATATATACATTAAATGTCTTTACAACGATAATCGTTACATATATGTCTCGTTTAAAAATCATTAAGTTAGTAGTCTTGTTTTTACATATGTAGTTCATTGTTAATATACTTAATGATATGTTTACTTATCATAGTATCATGTTAACTATATATATATATATCCATATATATGTCATCATATAGTTTTTACAAGTTTTAACGTTCGTGAATCACCGGTCAACTTGGGTGGTCAATTGTTTATATGAAACATATTTCAATTAATCAAGTCTTAACAAGTTTGATTGCTTAACATGTTGGAAACATTTAATCATGTAAATATCAATCTCAATTAATATATATAAACATGGAAAAGTTCGGGTCACTACACAAATGAACATATATTTAGTAGCAATATCCTCCCAATATGTAAATTATTTAGTTGTAATTGTCCTATTTTAAGTTGTAATCGTTTATATTAAATAAGTGCGAAGACAAAAGGCAAAAACGAAGAATTGAAGACGCAAATGTCCAAAAAGCTCAAATGTACAAGATACAATCCAAGTGGTTCAATTTAATGATTAGAAACATCTAAAATTGACAAGACTACAAGTTACGAAACGAAAAGCATGAAGATTAAAGAATTGGAGAAAAAGTGCCACTAAAGCTGGAAAAGTGCCACTAAAGCCATAGTGCACTCAAAAGTGCCACTAAAAAGTGAGTAAAAGACTCGCACGGATTTTGGAAGTTAAGGAAAATAATTTTTGTGCAAAGTTACAAATCGCGAAATGCAAAGTACAAGATATTAAATTATACGAAAGGACGTTCGAAAATTCGGAACCGGTACCCGAGCCAACTATCAACGCGCGACGCAACGGACCAAAAATTATAAGTCTACTATGCACAAGAATATAATATAATATATATAATTATATAAATTATATATATATATATTATATATATTTATATATTATGTCGACAAAGAAGAAAACAAGCAAATGTGGCTGGATCCAGCTGGCCATGAGATCGCATGGCCTGGAAGGCAAAAAGCCATGCGATCGCATGGGGCCAAAATCCTGGCCACATCTATAAATAACCAACGAATTCGACGAGTAAAAAATATATATATAGATATATATATATATATATATATATATATATATATATATATATATATATATATATATATATATATAATACTCCTCTAATAATATATATATATATATATATATATATATATATATATATATATATATATATATATATATATATATTATAGTATAGGGTAGTTTTATATTAGATTAGTTTGGGTTATGTAAAGGTTATTTTACGGGTTTTAAAGTCGAAGCTCTGTCCGTGTAACACTACGCGATAAATAATCAATGTAAGCTATGTTCTCCTTTTTAAATTGATGTCTCGTACTTAAGTTATTATTATGCTTATTTAAGACGAAGTAATCATGATGTTGGGCTAAAAATATTAAAATTGGGTAATTGGATTTTGTACCATAATTGGGGTTTGGACAAAAGAACGACACTTGTGGAAATTAGACTATGGGCTATTAATGGGCTTTATATTTGTTTAACTAAATGATAGTTTGTTAATTTTAATATAAAGATTTACAATTGGACGTACCTATAAATAACCATATACACTCAAATCGGACATGATGGGCGGGGTATTTATATGTACGAATAATAGTTCATTTAACCGGACACGGGAATGGATTAATAGCCACTAGAATTATTAAAACAGGGGTGAAATTATGTACAAGGACACTTGGCATAATTGATAACAAAGTATTAAAACCTTGGGTTACACTCAGTCGATATCCTGGTGTAATTATTAAACAAAGTATTAAGACCTTGTAACAGTTTAAGTCCCCAATTAGTTGGAATATTTGACTTCGAATATAAGGATAATTTGACGAGGACACTCGCACTTTATATTTATGACTGATGGACTGTTATGGACAAAAACCAGACGGACATATTGAATAATCCAGGACAAAGAATAATTAACCCATGGGAATAAAATAAAATCAACACGTCAAACATCATGATTACGAAAGTTTAAATAAGTATAATTCCTTTATTTTCATATTTAATTGCACTTCTAATTATCACATTTTTAATTATCGCAATTTTATTTCATCGCACTTTTATTTATTGCAATTTCATTATCGTTATTTATTTTACGCTTTAAATTAAGTCTTTTATTTATTTAATATTTTACATTAGGTTTTAACTGCGACTAAAGTTTTAAAATCGACAAACCGGTCATTAAACGGTAAACCCCCTTTTATATATTATTATATATAATTATAAATATTTTGTACAAATATAGTTAATTAAAATATAGTGTACAATAAGCCCGCTCCCTGTGGAACGAACCGGACTTACTAAAAACTATACTACTCTACGATTAGGTACACTGCCTATAGTGTTGTAGCAAGGTTTAGGTATATTCCATCTGTAAATAAAATAATAAAACTTGTATAATATTTTGCAATAAAAATAATAGTATTTCATATCCCTCCGCTCGCACATCATATATACTTGATATAGGTTCATGAATTCGAGGACAACTCTGCACTTTTTCAGTGCCATCATACACATATTTACTACAAACTATCGTATCGTATCGTGAGTTTTCATATCTCCCTTTTTATCTATATTTTTGGGCTGAGAATACATCGCAACTTTTATAACTGTTTTACACGTTAGACACAAGTACTCAAACTTTTATGCTATATACGTGCTTTGTCATGCTAAATCCCTGCCGTAATATCGTTAATTGCTGAGGTATAAGATGCAAACTTAGTTATTATGAATAGAGCTACTGAGAGTGACGTCTCTAGTCAGTTGACCGTTGGTCTTTGACTACATAATAATGATTCAACGACATGAATAACAAGTGTCACTGGGTAACTTTGTTTAGTCGCGATATTACAAACAGCAACTCTTTTGATTGATATATTTGGTATTAATCAACTTTAAACTGAAATCTTGTGGTCTAATGCTATACTGAACTATTGATTTATGATAAACCTATGAACTCACTCAACCTCGTGTTGACTTTTTAAGCATGTTTATTCTCAGGTACTTAAATATTGCTTCCGCTGTATATCTACTGAAATGTCCCGTTCTTATTAATTAAAAACGTTCCATATTAATTGATTTCGTTGCGAGGTTTTGACCTCTATATGAGACGTTTTTCAAAGACTGCATTCATTTTTAAACAAACCATAACCTTTATTTCATCAATAAAGGTTTAAAAAGCTTTACGTAGATTATCAAATAATGATAATCTAAAATATCCTGTTTACACACGACCATTACATAATGGTTTACAATACAAATATGTTACAACAAAATAAGTTTCTTGAATGCAGTTTTTACACAATATCATACAAGCATGGACTCCAAATCTTGTCCTTATTTAAGTATGCGACAGCGGAAGCTCTTAATAATCACCTGAGAATAAACATGCTTCAAACGTCAACAAAAATGTTAGTGAGTTATAGGTTTAACCTATATATATCAAATCGTAACAATAGACCACAAGATTTCATATTTCAATACACATCCCATACATAGAGATAAAAATCATTCATATGATGAACACCTGGTAACCGACATTAACAAGATGCATATATATAAGAATATCCCCATCATTCCGGGACACCCTTCGGATATGATATAAATTTCGAAGTACTAAAGCATCCGGTACTTTGGATGGGGTTTGTTAGGCCCAATAGATCTATCTTTAGGATTCGCGTCAATTAGGGTGTCTGTTCCCTAATTCTTAGATTACCAGACTTAATAAAAAGGGGCATATTCGATTTCGATAATTCAACCATAGAATGTAGTTTCACGTACTTGTGTCTATTTTGTAAATCATTTATAAAACCTGCATTTATTCTCATCCCAAAAATATTAGATTTTAAAAGTGGGACTATAACTCACTTTCACAGATTTTTACTTCGTCGAGAAGTAAGACTTGGCCACTGGTTGATTCACGAACCTATAACAATATATACATATATATCAAAGTATGTTCAAAATATATTTACAACACTTTTAATATATTTTGATGTTTTAAGTTTATTAAGTCAGCTGTCCTCGTTAGTAACCTATAACTAGTTGTCCACAGTTAGATATACAGAAATAAATCGATAAATATTATCTTGAATCAATCCACGACCCAGTGTATACGTATCTCAGTATTGATCACAACTCAAACTATACATATTTTGGAATCAACCTCAACCCTGTATAGCTAACTCCAACATTCACATATAGAGTGTCTATGGTTGTTCCGAAATATATATAGATGTGTCGACATGATAGGTCGAAACATTGTATACGTGTCTATGGTATCTCAAGATTACATAATATACAATACAAGTTGATTAAGTTATGGTTGGAATATATTTGTTACCAATTTTCACGTAGCTAAAATGAGAAAAATTATCCAATCTTGTTTTACCCATAACTTCTTCATTTTAAATCCGTTTTGAGTGAATCAAATTGCTATGGTTTCATATTGAACTCTATTTTATGAATCTAAGCAGAAAAAGTATAGGTTTATAGTCGGAAAAATAAGTTACAAGTCGTTTTTGTAAAGGTAGTCATTTCAGTCGAAAGAACGACGTCTAGATGACCATTTTAGAAAACATACTTCCACTTTGAGTTTAACCATAATTTTTGGATATAGTTTCATGTTCATAATAAAAATAATTTTCTCAGAATAACAACTTTTAAATCAAAGTTTATCATAGTTTTTAATTAACTAACCCAAAACAGCCCGCGGTGTTACTACGACGGCGTAAATCCGGTTTTACGGTGTTTTTCGTGTTTCCAGGTTTTAAATCATTAAGTTAGCATATCATATAGATATAGAACATGTGTTTAGTTTATTTTAAAAGTCAAGTTAGAAGGATTAACTTTTGTTTGCGAACAAGTTTAAAATTAACTAAACTATGTTCTAGTGATTACAAGTTTAAACCTTCGAATAAGATAGCTTTATATGTATGAATCGAATGATGTTATGAACATCATTACTACCTTAAGTTCCTTGGATAAACCTACTGGAAAAGATAAAAATGGATCTAGCTTCAATGGATCCTTGGATGGCTCGAAGTTCTTGAAGCAGAATCATGACACGAAAACAAGTTCAAGTAAGATCATCACTTAAAATAAGATTGTTATAGTTATAGAAATTGAACCAAAGTTTGAATATGATTATTACCTTGTATTAGAATTATAACCTACTGTAAGAAACAAAGATTTCTTGAGGTTGGATGATCACCTTACAAGATTGGAAGTGAGCTAGCAAACTTGAAAGTATTCTTGATTTTATGAAACTAGAACTTTTGGAATTTATGAAGAACACTTAGAACTTGAAGATAGAACTTGAGAGAGATCAATTAGATGAAGAAAATTGAAGAATGAAAGTGTTTGTAGGTGTTTTTGGTCGTTGGTGTATGGATTAGATATAAAGGATATGTTATTTTGTTTTCATGTAAATAAGTCATGAATGATTACTCATATTTTTGTAATTTTATGAGATATTTCATGCTAGTTGCCAAATGATGGTTCCCACATGTGTTAGGTGACTCACATGGGCTGCTAAGAGCTGATCATTGGAGTGTATATACCAATAGTACATACATCTAAAAGCTGTGTATTGTACGAGTACGAATACGGGTGCATACGAGTAGAATTGTTGATGAAACTGAACGAGGATGTAATTGTAAGAATTTTTGTTAAGTAGAAGTATTTTGATAAGTGTATTGAAGTCTTTCAAAAGTGTATAAATATATATTAAAACACTACATGTATATACATTTTAACTGAGTCGTTAAGTCATCGTTAGTCGTTACATGTAAGTGTTGTTTTGAAACTTTTAGGTTAACGATCTTGTTAAATGTTGTTAACCCAATGTTTATAATATCAAATGAGATTTTAAATTATTATATTATCATGATATTATCATGTATGAATATCTCTTAATATGATATATATACATTAAATGTCTTTACAACGATAATCGTTACATATATGTCTCGTTTAAAAATCATTAAGTTAGTAGTCTTGTTTTTACATATGTAGTTCATTGTTAATATACTTAATGATATGTTTACTTATCATAGTATCATGTTAACTATATATATATCCATATATATGTCATCATATAGTTTTTACAAGTTTTAACGTTCGTGAATCACCGGTCAACTTGGGTGGTCAATTGTCTATATGAAACATATTTCAATTAATTAAGTCTTAACAAGTTTGATTGCTTAACATGTTGGAAACATTTAATCATGTAAATATCAATCTCAATTAATATATATAAACATGGAAAAGTTCGGGTCACTACAGTACCTACCCGTTAAATAAATTTCGTCCCGAAATTTTAAGCTGTTGAAGGTGTTGATGAATCTTCTGGAAATAGATGCGGGTATTTCTTCTTCATCTGATCTTCACGCTCCCAGGTGAACTCGGGTCCTCTACGAGCATTCCATCGAACCTTAACAATTGGTATCTTGTTTTGCTTAAGTCTTTTAACCTCACGATCCATTATTTCGACGGGTTCTTCGATGAATTGAAGTTTTTCGTTGATTTGGATTTCATCTAACGGAATAGTGAGATCTTCTTTAGCAAAACATTTCTTCAAATTCGAGACGTGGAAAGTGTTATGTACAGCCGCGAGTTGTTGAGGTAACTCAAGTCGGTAAGCTACTGGTCCGACACGATCAATAATCTTGAATGGTCCAATATACCTTGGATTTAATTTCCCTCGTTTACCAAATCGAACAACGCCTTTCCAATGTGCAACTTTAAGCATGACCATCTCTCCAATTTCAAATTCTATATCTTTTCTTTTAATGTCAGCGTAGCTCTTTTGTTGACTTTGGGCAGTTTTCAACCGTTGTTGAATTTGGATGATCTTCTCGGTAGTTTCTTGTATAATCTCCGGACCCGTAATCTGTCTATCCCCCACCTCACTCCAACAAATCGGAGACCTGCACTTTCTACCATAAAGTGTTTCAAACGGCGCCATCTCAATGCTTGAATGGTAGCTGTTGTTGTAGGAAAATTCTGCTAACGGTAGATGTCGATCCCAACTGTTTCCGAAATCAATAACACATGCTCGTAACATGTCTTCAAGCGTTTGTATCGTCCTTTCGCTCTGCCCATCAGTTTGTGGATGATAGGCAGTACTCATGTCTAGACGAGTTCCTAATGCTTGCTGTAATGTCTGCCAGAATCTTGAAATAAATCTGTCATCCCTATCAGAGATAATAGAGATTGGTATTCCATGTCTGGAGATGACTTCCTTCAAATACAGTCGTGCTAACTTCTCCATCTTGTCATCTTCTCTTATTGGTAGGAAGTGTGCGGATTTGGTGAGACGATCAACTATTACCCAAATAGTATCAAAACCACTTGTAGTCCTTGGCAATTTAGTAATGAAATCCATGGTAATGTTTTCCCATTTCCATTCCGGGATTTCGGGTTGTTGAAGTAGACCTGATGGTTTCTGATGCTCAGCTTTGACCTTAGAATACGTCAAACATTCTCCTACGTATTTAGCAACATCGGCTTTCATACCCGGCCACCAAAAATGTTTCTTGAGATCCTTGTACATCTTCCCCGTTCCAGGATGTATTGAGTATCTGGTTTTATGAGCTTCTCTAAGTACCATTTCTCTCATATCTCCAAATTTTGGTACCCAAATCCTTTCAGCCCTATACCGGGTTCCGTCTTCCCGAATATTAAGATGCTTCTCAGATCCTTTGGGTATTTCATCCTTTAAATTTCCCTCTTTTAAAACTCCTTGTTGCGCCTCCTTTATTTGAGTAGTAAGGTTATTATGAATCATTATATTCATAGATTTTACTCGAATGGGTTCTCTGTCCTTCCTGCTCAAGGCATCGGCTACCACATTTGCCTTCCCCGGGTGGTAACGAATCTCAAAGTCGTAATCATTCAATAATTCAATCCACCTACGCTGCCTCATATTCAGTTGTTTCTGATTAAATATGTGTTGAAGACTTTTGCGGTCGGTATATATAATACTTTTGACCCCATATAAGTAGTGCCTCCAAGTCTTTAATGCAAAAACAACCGCGCCTAATTCCAAATCATGCGTCGTATAATTTTGTTCGTGAATCTTCAATTGTCTAGACGCATAAGCAATCACCTTCGTTCGTTGCATTAATACACAACCTAGACCTTGCTTTGATGCATCACAATAAATCACAAAATCATCATTCCCTTCAGGCAATGACAATATAGGTGCCTTAGTTAGCTTTTTCTTCAATAACTGAAACGCTTTCTCTTGTTCATCATTCCATTCAAATTTCTTCCCTTTATGCGTTAATGCAGTCAAGGGTTTTGCTATTCTGGAAAAGTCTTGGATGAACCTTCTGTAGTAACCAGCTAGTCCTAAAAACTGGCGTATGTGTTTCGGAGTTTTCGGGGTTTCCCACTTTTCAACAGTTTCTATCTTTGCCGGATCCACCTTAATACCTTCTTTGTTCACTATGTGACCGAGGAATTGAACTTCTTCCAACCAAAATGCACACTTTGAAAACTTAGCGTACAATTCTTCCTTTCTCAATACTTCTAACACCTTTCTCAAATGTTCACCGTGTTCTTGGTCATTCTTTGAGTAAATAAGTATGTCATCAATGAAAACAATGACAAACTTGTCAAGGTATGGTCCACACACTCGGTTCATAAGGTCCATGAACACAGCTGGTGCATTAGTTAAACCAAACGGCATGACCATAAACTCGTAATGACCATAACGTGTTCTGAAAGCAGTCTTTGGAATATCATCTTCTTTCACCCGCATTTGATGATACCCGGAACGTAAGTCAATCTTTGAATAAACAGACGAGCCTTGTAGTTGATCAAATAAGTCGTCGATTCTCGGTAGTGGGTAGCGGTTCTTGATGGTAAGTTTGTTCAACTCTCGGTAGTCGATACACAACCTGAATGTACCATCTTTCTTCTTAACAAACAAAACAGGAGCTCCCCACGGTGATGTGCTTGGTCGAATGAAACCACGCTCTAAAAGTTCTTGTAATTGGCTTTGCAGTTCTTTCATCTCGCTGGGTGCGAGTCTGTAAGGAGCACGAGCTATTGGTGCAGCTCCTTGTACAAGATCTATTTGAAATTCAACGGATCGATGTGGGGGTAATCCCGGTAATTCTTTCGGAAATACATCGGGAAATTCTTTTGCAATGGGAACATCATTGATGCTCTTTTCTTCAGTTTGTACTTTCTCGACGTGTGCTAGAATAGCATAGCAACCTTTTCTTATTAGTTTTTGTGCCTTCAAATTACTAATAAGATGTAGCTTCGTGTTGCCCTTTTCTCCGTACACCATTAAGGGTTTTCCTTTTTCTCGTATAATGCGAATTGCATTTTTGTAACAAACGATCTCTGCTTTCACTTCTTTCAACCAGTCCATACCGATTATCACATCAAAACTCCCTAACTCTACTGGTATTAAATCAATCTTAAATGTTTCGCTAACCAGTTTAATTTCTCGATTCCGACATATATTATCTGCTGAAATTAATTTACCATTTGCTAATTCGAGTAAAAATTTACTATCCAAAGGCGTCAATGGGCAACTTAATTTAGCACAAAAATCTCTACTCATATAGCTTCTATCCGCACCCGAATCAAATAAAACGTAAGCAAATTTATTGTCAATAAGAAACGTACCCGTAACAAGCTCCGGGTCTTCCTGTGCCTCTGCCGCATTAATATTGAAAACTCTTCCGCGGCCTTGTCCATTCGTGTTCTCCTGGTTTGGGCAATTTCTAATAATGTGGCCCGGTTTTCCACATTTATAACAAACTACATTGGCATAACTTGCTCCGACACTACTTGCTCCGCCATTACTCGTTCCGACACCATTTGTTCCTTTCGTTCTATTAACCCCTGGTCCGTAGACCTCACACTTCGCCGCGCTATGACCATTTCTTTTACACTTGTTGCAAAATTTGGTGCAGAACCCCGAGTGATACTTTTCACACCTTTGGCATAGCTGCTTCTGATTGTTGTTGTTGTTGCGGTTATTATTGTTGTTGGGATGATTGTTGTAGTTGCTGTTGTTGTTGTTGTTATTGGGCCGTTTGTTGTAGTTGCGATTGATGTTGCGATTGTTGTTGTTGTTGTTGTATTGGTGATTCTTATCACCATTTTCCTCCCACTTTCTTTTGACTTGCTTCACATTGGCCTCTTCAGCAGTCTGTTCTTTAATTCTTTCTTCAATCTGGTTCACTAGTTTGTGAGCCATTCTACATGCCTGTTGTATGGAGGCGGGCTCGTGTGAACTTATATCTTCTTGGATTCTTTCGGGTAATCCTTTCACAAACGCGTCGATCTTCTCTTCCTCATCTTCGAATGCTCCCGGACACAATAGGCACAATTCTGTGAATCGTCTTTCATACGTGGTAATATCAAATCCTTGGGTTCGTAACCCTCTAAGTTCTGTCTTGAGCTTATTGACCTCGGTTCTGGGACGGTACTTCTCGTTCATCAAGTGCTTGAATGCTGACCACGGTAGTGCGTACGCATCGTCTTGTCCCACTTGCTCTAGATAGGTATTCCACCATGTTAACACAGAACCTGTGAAGGTATGCGTAGCGTACTTCACTTTGTCCTCTTCAGTACACTTACTTATGGCAAACACCGATTCGACCTTCTCGGTCCACCATTTCACTCCGATCGGTCCTTCGGTTCCATCAAATTCCAAAGGTTTGCAGGCAGTGAATTCTTTGTAGGTGCATCCTACACGATTTCTTGTACTGCTAGATCCAAGGTTATTGTTGGTATGTAGCGCAGCCTGTACTGCGGCTATGTTTGAAGCTAGAAAAGTACGGAATTCCTCTTCATTCATATTCACTGTGTGTCGAGTATTCGGTGCCATTTCCTTCAAAATAGTCAAATGGAACAAGTTAATCATACAGAATATTAAGAGTAGTTAATAGTATTTCGTAGCATAATATGAACTCATTTATAATAGCTTTTTCTTCATATTAGCGTTTTATAAGTTTAAATTCGGGTAGTACCTACCCGTTAAGTTCATACTTAGTAGCTAATATACAATTCAACTACTACAATTCTATATGAAAAACTGATTATAATAATATTTCGCGTTCAAACTTTTATACAATATTTTACAAACTTACAATACCGCTTATTTTACATAAAGCATGAAATATAGCACACAATAACTTTGATACAAGATAGTTGTGAAGAAAATTCTAGCTAGTACACAAGTCGTTCAGCAAAGGCAATAAAGACACGTAATTCATACGTCCAGAAACAAGGCATGCATTCTGGTTTTACTAGGACTACTTTCCATCCTTGGTCTTGTGCAACATAACCGTTATGGCCGTTGATAAGACAGCGTGTTGTAACGTCGTCAAAGGGACGAGGGTTACGTAATGTCCAACAGTCCCGTAACAATCTAAAAACCTCATTTCTTACCCCAATTACCGACTCCGTCACTTGTGGGAACGTTTTGTTTAATAGCTGTAGCCCGATGTTCTTTTTCTCACTTTGGTGAGAAGCGAACATTACTAACCCATAAGCATAGCATGCTTCTTTATGTTGCATGTTAGCCGCTTTTTCTAAATCATGAAGTCCTATATTCGGATACATTGAGTCAAAATAATTTCTTAACCCGTTGCGTAAAATAGCATTTGAGTTCCCCGCAATATATGCATCAAAGTAAACACATCGTAACTTATGGGTTTCCCAATGTGATATCCCCCATCTTTCAAACGAAAGTCTCTTATAAACCAAGACATTCTTGGAACGTTCTTCGAATGTCTTACAAACTGATCTCGCCTTAAATAGTTGTGCCGAGGAATTCTGACCGACTCTAGACAAGATTTCATCAATCATGTCTCCGGGTAGGTCTCTTAAAATATTGGGTTGTCTATCCATTTTGTGTTTTTATACTGTAAAATAGACAAGAGTTAGATTCATAAAAAAAAATACTTATTAATACAAGCAATTTTTACATATATCATAAAGCATAAGCACACTATATTACATATATTACACCACATGAATACAACTATCTTATTCCGACTCGCTTGTTTCTTCTTCTTCGGTTTTGGTTCGTTTTGCCAAGTTTCTAGGGATATATGATTTTCCCCTAATACGAGCCGTCGTTATCCACATTGGTTTAGAAAAACCTGATGGTTTAGAGGTTCCCGGGTCATTGTTACAACTTAAGGACTTCGGGGGTTGACGATACATATAAAGTTCATCGGGGTTGGAATTAGATTTCTCTATTTTTATGCCCTTTCCCTTATTATTTTCTTTTGCCTTTTTAAATTCATTTGGGGTAATTTCTATAACATCATCGGAATTCTCGTCGGAATCCGATTCATCGGAGAATTGGTAATCCTCCCAATATTTTGCTTCCTTGGCGGAAACACCATTGACCATAATTAACCTTGGTCGGTTGGTTGAGGATTTTCTTTTACTTAACCGTTTTATTATTTCCCCCACCGGTTCTATTTCTTCATCCGATTCCGATTCTTCTTCCGGTTCCGACTCTTCTTCCGGTTCCTCTTCGGGAACTTGTGAATCAGTCCACGAATCATTCCAATTTACATTTGACTCTTCATTATTATTAGGTGAGTCAATGGGACTTGTTCTAGAGGTAGACATCTATCACATAATATCAAATGCGTTAAGAGATTAATATATCACATAATATTCACATGTTAAAAATATATAGTTTCCAACAAAATTTGTTAAGCAATCATTTTTCAAGTAAACACGGTCGAAGTCCAGACTCACTAATGCATCCTAACAAACTCGATAAGACACACTAATGCAAAATTCTGGTTCTCTAAGACCAACGCTCGGATACCAACTGAAATGTCCCGTTCTTATTGATTAAAAACGTTCCATATTAATTGATTTCGTTGCGAGGTTTTGACCTCTATATGAGACGTTTTTCAAAGACTGCATTCATTTTTAAACAAACCATAACCTTTATTTCATCAATAAAGGTTTAAAAAGCTTTACGTAGATTATCAAATAATGATAATCTAAAATATCCTGTTTACACACGACCATTACATAATGGTTTACAATACAAATATGTTACAACAAAATAAGTTTCTTGAATGCAGTTTTTACACAATATCATACAAGCATGGACTCCAAATCTTGTCCTTATTTAAGTATGCGACAGCGAAAGCTCTTAATAATCACCTGAGAATAAACATGCTTAAAACGTCAACAAAAATGTTGGTGAGTTATAGGTTTAACCTATATATATCAAATCGTAACAATAGACCACAAGATTTCATATTTCAATACACATCCCATACATAGAGATAAAAATCATTCATATGATGAACACCTGGTAACCGACATTAACAAGATGCATATATATGGGACCTGGTAACCCATCATTCCGGGACACCCTTCGGATATGATATAAATTTCGAAGTACTAAAGCATCCGGTACTTTGGATGGGGTTTGTTAGGCCCAATAGATCTATCTTTAGGATTCGCGTCAATTAGGGTGTCTGTTCCCTAATTCTTAGATTACCAGACTTAATAAAAAGGGGCATATTCGATTTCGATAATTCAACCATAGAATGTAGTTTCACGTACTTGTGTCTATTTTGTAAATCATTTATAAAACTTGCATGTATTCTCATCTCAAAAATATTAGATTTTAAAAGTGGGACTATAACTCACTTTCACAGATTTTTACTTCGTCGAGAAGTAAGACTTGGCCACTGATTGATTCACGAACCTATAACAATATATACATATATATCAAAGTATGTTCAAAATATATTTACAACACTTTTAATATATTTTGATGTTTTAAGTTTATTAAGTCAGCTGTCCTCGTTAGTAACCTATAACTAGTTGTCCACAGTTAGATATACAGAAATAAATCGATAAATATTATCTTGAATCAATCCACGACCCAGTGTATACGTATCTCAGTATTGATCACAAATCAAACTATACATATTTTGGAATCAACCTCAACCCTGTATAGCTAACTCCAACATTCACATATAGAGTGTCTATGGTTGTTCCGAAATATATATAGATGTGTCGACATGATAGGTCGAAACATTGTATACGTGTCTATGGTATCTCAAGATTACATAATATACAATACAAGTTGATTAAGTTATGGTTGGAATATATTTGTTACCAATTTTCACGTAGCTAAAATGAGAAAAATTATCCAATCTTGTTTTACCCATAACTTCTTCATTTTAAATCCGTTTTGAGTGAATCAAATTGCTATGGTTTCATATTGAACTCTATTTTATGAATCTAAACAGAAAAATTATAGGTTTATAGTCTGAAAAATAAGTTACAAGTCGTTTTTGTAAAGGTAGTCATTTCAGTCGAAAGAACGACGTCTAGATGACCATTTTAGAAAACATACTTCCACTTTGAGTTTAACCATAATTTTTGGATATAGTTTCATGTTCATAATAAAAATCATTTTCTCAGAATAACAACTTTTAAATCAAAGTTCATCATAGTTTTTAATTAACTAACCCAAAACAGCCCGCGGTGTTACTACGACAGCGTAAATCCGGTTTTACGGTGTTTTTCGTGTTTCCAGGTTTTAAATCATTAAGTTAGCATATCATATAGATATAGAACATGTGTTTAGTTTATTTTAAAAGTCAAGTTAGAAAGATTAACTTTTGTTTGCGAACAAGTTTAAAATTAACTAAACTATGTTCTAGTGATTACAAGTTTAAACCTTCGAATAAGATAGCTTTATATGTATGAATCGAATGATGTTATGAACATCATTACTACCTTAAGTTCCTTGGATAAACCTACTGGAAAAGAGAAAAATGGATCTAGCTTCAATGGATCCTTGGATGGCTCGAAGTTCTTGAAGCAGAATCATGACACGAAAACAAGTTCAAGTAAGATCATCACTTAAAATAAGATTGTTATAGTTATAGAAATTGAACCAAAGTTTGAATATGATTATTACCTTGTATTAGAATGATAACCTACTGTAAGAAACAAAGATTTCTTGAGGTTGGATGATCACCTTACAAGATTGGAAGTGAGCTAGCAAACTTGAAAGTATTCTTGATTTTATGAAACTAGAACTTTTGGAATTTATGAAGAACACTTAGAACTTGAAGATAGAACTTGAGAGAGATCAATTAGATGAAGAAAATTGAAGAATTAAAGTGTTTTTAGGTGTTTTTGGTCGTTGGTGTATGGATTAGATATAAAGGATATGTTATTTTGTTTTCATGTAAATAAGTCATGAATGATTACTCATATTTTTGTAATTTTATGAGATATTTCATGCTAGTTGCCAAATGATGGTTCCCACATGTGTTAGGTGACTCACATGGGCTGCTAAGAGCTGATCATTGGAGTGTATATACCAATAGTACATACATCTAAAAGCTGTGTATTGTACGAGTACGAATACGGGTGCATACGAGTAGAATTGTTGATGAAACTGAACGAGGATGTAATTGTAAGCATTTTTGTTAAGTAGAAGTATTTTGATAAGTGTATTGAAGTCTTTCAAAAGTGTATAAATACATATTAAAACACTACATGTATATACATTTTAACTGAGTCGTTAAGTCATCGTTAGTCGTTACATGTAAGTGTTGTTTTGAAACTTTTAGGTTAACGATCTTGTTAAATATTGTTAACCCAATGTTTATAATATCAAATGAGATTTTAAATTATTATATTATCATGATATTATCATGTATGAATATCTCTTAATATGATATATATACATTAAATGTCTTTACAACGATAATCGTTACATATATGTCTCGTTTAAAAATCATTAAGTTAGTAGTCTTGTTTTTACATATGTAGTTCATTGTTAATATACTTAATGATATGTTTACTTATCATAGTATAATGTTAACTATATATATATATATCCATATATATGTCATCATATAGTTTTTACAAGTTTTAACGTTCGTGAATCACCGGTCAACTTGGGTGGTCAATTGTCTATATGAAACATATTTCAATTAATCAAGTCTTAACAAGTTTGATTGCTTAACATGTTGGAAACATTTAATCATGTAAATATCAATCTCAATTAATATATATAAACATGGAAAAGTTCGGGTCACTACATCTACTGCTTTGATGATGATTGCTTGCTATGCTTGGAGTCTTCATTACATATCATATCAATTAAAGACATTTAATGCTCTAAATATAATGTAATCTATTTATCTTCCGCTGCAAAACTCAATAAAACGTCTCATATAGAGTCGTTCTCGTTTATACAACTGTGATTTGATATAGTTAGTCACAAATACCCCAGGCCCTATTTGGGGGTGTGACAGTATCAGTTTCTTTCATGGCTAAGAAGTGTGCAGATTTGGTAAGACGGTCAATAATTACCCAGATGGTATCATATCCGCCCACCGTCTTTGGTAGTTTCGTAATGAAGTCCATTCTCATCCTTTCCCACTTCCATTGCGGTATTTCTGGTTGCTGAAGTAATCCAGATGGCCTTTGATGTTCGGCCTTAACTTTTGAGCAAGTTAAACACTTTCCAACATAAGTAGCAACATCCTTCTTAAGATTAGGCCACCAATACTGCTCCTTGAGATCGTGGTACATCTTACCGGCTCCTGGATGAATCGAATATCTTGACTTGTGGGCTTCGTCTAGAATGAGGCTTCGTAAATCCCCATAATTAGGCACCCAGATTCTTCCGGCAAAGTACCGGAGTCCAGTCTCCTTAACCTCGAATCGAGAGATGAGAATGTTCAAATGTTCATGAGAAATATTCTCCTCTTTGAGACCCTCATATTGGGCTACTCAGATTTGGCCATTGAGATTCGAATGAATGGTGATGTTCAAGGCTCGAACACGAAGAGGTACCATTCTTTCCTTTTGGCTCAAAGCATCGGCTACAACATTTGCCTTGCCAGGATGGTAACGAAGTTCACAATCATAATCGTTCAGCGTCTCGATCCATCGTCGCTGTCTCATGTTTAGTTGCTTCTGATCAAAGATGTGTTGGAGGCTTTTGTAGTCGGTAAAGATGGTACTCTTTGTTCCATACAAATAGTGTCTCCATAGTTTGAGCGCAAAGACAACGGTCCTTAAAAACATATTGGAACCCTTTATTACTAAGGAAAATGGTCCTTAAAAACATATTTGGGACCCTTTATTACGACCGATAAATATACAAGGAGTGGAGCGCAGAACGAGTTTATTTGCGGTGACATATGAGGATAGTAGAGGCAGCAGAAAACACGAAGATGAGTGTAGTTAAGTATTTGTTTGTAGAGACGAGTATTAGGTATGCCATGATCAATGGCCAAAGACGGGAGAATATTAAGTAAATGAGCGACCATGTAAAGAGCTTGCACCCAATATATTGGTGGTAGATGTGCTTGGAATAGGAGGGTGCGAATTAGGTTATTGATGATACGGAGCATGCGTTGGACTTGCCATTTTGTTGAGAGGTGTAAGGACAAGAGACGCGGAATTGAATGCCGTTAGTTAGGAGAAGTTAATGATAGGCGATGTTGTCAAATTCGCTACCGTTATCACTTTTGAAAGCTTTAATTTCTTTTTCAAACTGAGTTTTTACAAAGGTGCGGAATTGTGCAAATTTTGTGATTGCATCAGATTTATAGTGTAACGGAAATACCCAAACATAGTGCGTATAATGATTGATAATGCTAAAAACAAACATATATTTCATAGCATTATTCCTCAATAAAGACAAGCTTTTAGTTGCAATTGTTCTATCTACAAGTGATATTCGTTTAAATAATAAAAGGTGAAGACAAAAGATAGATTCGACAAATTGAAGATGCAAACGACCAAAAAGCTCAAAAGTACAAAAGACAATCAAAGAGGTTCCAATTATTGATGAGAAACGTCTCAAAATTATAAGAGTACAAGATTCAAAATGCAAAGTACAAGATATTAAATTGTACGCAAGGACGTTCGAAAATCCGGAACCAGGACCAGAGTCAACTCTCAACGCTCGACGCAACGGACTAAAAATTACAAGTCAACTATGCACATGAATATAATATAATATAATATAATATATAAATAATTTTTAAAAATTTTATATATATTATATTAATATTTAAAATCGTCGGCAAGAAAGAAGCCAAAGCTGGTGAGCTGGAATTTCAAACTCCGCGACTCACGGAGTTTGAAGAAGAAAAGGGCCGCGAGTCGCGGAGCCCCAAATGTTGAAACTGCCTATAAAGCTCGCGCATTCTGATCGTAAATAAATATCCATATATATCAATCTCTCTATATCTATACGTAATATTTATATTTATAATTTATATTTTAATTTTAATTTTAATTTTAATTCTAATAATAAGGGTATGTTAGCGAATGTTGTAAGGGTGTATGTGATGACCCGGGAATTTCCGACCAAATTTAAACTTAATCTTTATATGATTTCGATACGATAAGCAAAGTATGTAATGTTGAGTCTAGAAAAAATTGGAACGATGTTCATATATTCAATTGACCTTCGACTGCTCTCGAAGATTCACGAACAATTAATTGTAAATAGATATGTGTGTATGTATATATAAATAATAATTTGAAATATTATATGTTGTGGTTAATAAAATTTAATAAAATAAAAATTAGATATTATAATAATTATTATTTAAAATATATCTCCATATATAAATAAAGTATATTAAAAATAAATATTTAGGGCTTATGTAAATTTTTGGTATTTTTCTGAAGACTTTAACTGCCACTAATTAACAACGGATCATGAAATCCAGTCCGTAAATGATGACGGTTAACTTATCACACGTTTATATTTTAAGTCATATTATAATAATTATTATATTATTATTATTAAAATTATTGATTCCTATTTTTCAATTGATTGAACATCTAACCGATTAAATCAAACTCAAATTAGTGATTTGAATTACGGTATGTGATTGAATGATTAAACTTTTGTTTCTTTACATATATAGACACATGCATTGAATTACTTACTCACATACACTATGATACCTTTTTCACTTATCTTCATCCGACAACCACATTCATCACTACATGATTCAATAATAATTTATTTGAGTTGACTGTGCATGATTAATAATGCACCGTTTCTTTTGACATTCAATATATGTTATTACTAATAGATTGTAGTAAAGTAATATATATATATATATATATATATATATATATATATATATATATATATATATATATATATATATATATATATATATATATTATACATATACCCATGAGCAACTATCTGTAAACACCCATTAAACACTGCCATGATTACCGATCTATCACTTTCTCCAATTGCTCACTATTGTTGATTGATATCTTGATTTTGCTGTATTTGTTTTTGTGATTCCCCACTAAATCATATAGTTATATATATGTACATATCCACTAGAAGAACAACTCACTCAATCTATATTTTTCTTCACTCTACTGTTTCTTTTTCTTTTCTCACAATTATGTACGGAGTGTATATATATCCATATCTTTTCAACCATCTTTTTGAAATTTCAAGGAGATATATTTATGCATTACAAGGAGATAAAATATAAATCATCTTTCACTTTTCTTATGACCACAATACAACCCAAAAATATGTTTTCATCCGGCCATTTACTACTACTTTTGTTTGGAACCATCCTAGCACCATTTTCTGTTCAAGGTTTGTTAACCGATCGAGAACCACTTCACCACTATGAAACCACTTATGGTTTCACTTTTCTGTCAACCAAAACAACGTCCATCAACCAACTCCTTAGTGCGTTACTATCATTGCTACTACCTGCCTCTAATACTAATGTAGCAACAACAACAACCATTAACCACCATCAACTTGGTAAATTTTTCTTTTCGTTTTCTGTTTCCTTTTGGATCACGAACACTAACCACAACTATTACTATGTTAGTTTTCGTTTCTATTCCTTGTTCAACCTACAATCACCACCATGACACCATTGCAACGCCACTGTTATTACCTTGTTCGATTTCCGTTGGGTCAGAAATCACCACAACCATTAACCACCACACTTAGACCCAAACCGAGAACCATGGCACCTTATGTTTTCTGTATTCATTCGAATCACGAAAACAACTGCAAACCTACTTTGTCTAAATGGTTGTGTTTGCTTCTCGCTGCTATAATAGTTTATGCTTCTTCTTTGTACGTTTGAACCAACCCTTGAAACCACCATAGAACATCACTTGATTACTACCAAGCTAATTTCTCTTTCTTCCTATGTGTCGATCATAATTTCATCACCTTCAAACTAAAACCGCCACACTAGAACCACTTTGAACCACCCAGCTTTTCTCTCCTTCGATTACCATCATTACCGCTATATTTTTTTTTATTTAAACGTTAGAAAGAAACATGGTGATATTTCAACTTTTGACTAAATCACTACCAACGAATATTATGTTTTCTTTTTTCCCCACTTGCCGATTTAAGTATAGTGTGGACCAAGTTTCCCTTCTAACTTCACATGCCAAATACCCCACTAGCTAAGTTCTTTATTGATACCTTTAATTCACCTTTCCAGTCTAAAATGATTCCTGCTACTTCCATTTAAATAACCGCACCCTTTTAATTATTTCATGGATGGATATTATTTGTGGATTGTTACCTTGTTTGGGCCGTGAAACAACTTAACAACTTGGATCATTTAATTGACAATTGTGTATGTGAAGAAGTGTTGAGTTTTGTGCTTGCAAGAATCCTCAAACAAATTGCATGCATACATACAGCGTAATTTTTTTTCTCTAGTTAATCTCATGCTGCTGCTATATTACGGTCTCTATGCATATTATCAAACAAGTTGGAATGATGAGGGAAGGATGAAAGTGGTTGCTCGGTAATATCGATTATGAGTGATATTAGTATGTTTTAGATAGTGTATCAAAGTTGATGATATTGTGATAGTGATACAAGATAACGATGAATAATAGAGACGATGATGATGATAAAAGCCATGATTTTATGTTAGAATATAGATGACGATAAGATGATGATCGATGTTGTTGATGATGATTAAGAGTACGCTGTAAACGATGATGATAGTTGTGGAAACGTTTTGGCATGATGATGAAAATGATTTAATTACCACGGCTTGCACTTATATTTTTTTTTTTTTTGCTTTTACAACCGTTGAAGAGTACCAAGAAGAGTTTCAATGGATCGAATGTTGGACTGCTATACTATTGGGCCATACATTTATTGATTGGGCCGAGACCCAGTGAGACTGCTGGTGACGAATGAATGATGAAGATAGAAAAGAAGGAGAAACAGATAATACGGATTATATATACATATCTGAGATACATAAACAGAAATGTAGTGATGGAAGATTGGTTAAGGGTGTTGTGAGTTGAGCGAGAGGTCACGGGTTCGAGTCTGGTCTAGGGCATTTCTTTTTACAAAAAGATTTTAAAAGGGTATACACTCCTATTTGTATTCCTTTCCTTATTATTAGTTATTATTATTATTATTATTATTATTATTATTATTATTATTATTATTATTATTATTATTATTATTATTATTATTATTATTATTGTTATTGTTATTGTTATGATTATGAATTATTATTATTATTATTATTATCATTTTATAAATATTAGAACTCTTATGATTAATATAAGTATATTATTAGTATTAATATCATATCAGAGTTATTATTATTATTATTACCATTAGTAATAAGATTGTTATAAATACTATTATTAAGTATTAAAATCAAAAATTATTATTTTCATTACGAATATTATTAAATTATTCATTTAACTTAAAATTATAAATATTATCATTATTATGAGATTTATTATCGAAAACTATCATTAATATTTAATATTATTATTAATAGGATTATAAGTATATATTAACTATATTAAAGATCATTTTGAAACATTCATATATATATATAAATATATATATATATATATATATATATATATATATATATATATAACAATTTATGTATTTTTTTTATATATATAACACTAAACAGATATACATATACATTAATATAACTATAACAATATTAATCATTTTGAATGTATATACTAATTAAAAAGATATGTTATTAATATAAAAATAATGTGATTAATAAATTTATATATATATATATATATATATATATATATATATATATATATATATATATATATGTATATATATATATTGTTCGATTACAACTATGTATATTAATGAATATACAAATGATATAGGTTCGTGAATCCGAGGCCAACCATGCATTATTCAATGTCGTCATTTGCATTTTACTACAAAATACAATATTGTGAGTTTCATTCGCCCTTTTTACTCTTTACGTTTTTGGACTGAGAATACATGCAAATGCTTTATTAACTGTTTTACAATATTTATATGCGTGAGTTTCATTAATCCCTTTTTAAATGCTTTTGCAATATATATTTTTGGGACTGAGAATACATGCGCTGTTTTTATAACTGTTTTACGAAATGGACACAAGTAATTGAAACTACATTATATGGTTGAATTATCGAAATCGAATATGCCCCTTTTTATTAAGTCTGGTAATCTAAGAATTAGGGAACAGACACCCTAATTGACACGAACTCTAAAGATAGATCTATCGGGCCCAACAAGCCCCATCCAAAGTACCGGATGCTTTAGTACTTCGAAATTTATATCATGTCCGAAGGAGGATCCCGGAATGATGGGGATATTCTTATATACATATTGTGAATGTCGGTTACCAGGTGTTCAATCCATATGAATGATATTTTTGTCTCTATGCATGGGACGTATGATTATGAGAAATGGAAGTATGAAATCTTGTGGTCTATTAAAATTATGAAATGATTCTTTATGATAAACTAATGAACTCACCAACCTTTTGGTTGACACTTTAAAGCATATTTATTCTCAGGTACGAAAGAAATCTTCCGCTGTGCATTTGCTCATATTAGAGATATTACTTGGAGTCATTCATGACATATTTCAAAAGATGTTGCATTCAAGTCGTTGAGTTCATCAAGATTATTATTAAGTCAATTATATTTGGATATATTATGAAATGCTTTACATGCCTGTCAACTGTCGATGTAACGAAAGTTTGTCTTTTAAAAACGAATGCAATGTTTGTAAAATTTATCATATAGAGGTCAATTACCTCGCGATGTAATCAACTGTTGTGAATCATTTGTAATCGATATGGACTTCGTCTTGATGGATTAGGACGGGTCTCTACAGTTGGTATCAGAGCGATGGTCTTAGCGAACCAGGTCTTGCATTAGTGAGTCTAACTGATAGTTGTTTAGATGCATTAGTGAGTCTGGACTTAAACCGTGTTTGCATGTCAAAAGTTTTGCTTATCATTTCTAGTCGGAAATCATCTGCTTATCATCTTTAGGAAATTACCTGCTTATCATTCTTAGTCTAGACATGTCTTACTGCCTCTATTGCATAGACAGTGTATAGATAAATTCATATCTTAGCGTATCTGTTATTGTTACCTTTGCCTGATAGCTTCCGTATATTCCTCAGTAATTTATGGGATTTTAGTATTATATATGCATATGTAAACTATGTATTGTAGGGTACTAATCTACATCCTATAATTTATTTCATATCGAATATCCTTCATCTGATCGTACGAGATGAATCCCTCAACCAGTTCGAGTCCCTCAGATTTCGATAGCTATTCCGATAGTTATTCCGACAGCCATTCCAATATGGAGTTTCACCTATCAGCATCACCAGAATGAATCAACCAATCAGTTAACCCCAATTCATATGATGAGTTCGTAGTCGACTTCATTAATAGAGAAGCGAAGAAGGCAATCCCTTCCACCAACCGAATTTATCTCTTGACGATGAACCTGAAGCACTTACCGGCGAACCAGTCCGAAACACTATTTTTACCCTAATTTCCTAAATATCTCAACACGATTATATTCTATCCACAATTCGAAACCTTATTCAGCCGATCGTTACAACCGAAAATCATTCCTGAATAATGGAAGAAGCCAACAAGCTTCGCGCTCGAGTAATCAAATTGCAGAATATGGTGCAAAACTTACCAGCTTCAGCAACAACATCAATACCATTACCACCAACAACCTAAGTTTCAACGTCACACGCCTCAACATCTCATTCGGTACCTCGAATATAATCATCGTTCTACGAATCGTTCTACATAAACTATCTTCGTCCTTCATGGCAATTATGTAATCTTTAATGTTTTAGAGATTATGTACTCTAGTTTTAGCCGTAAATATGATGAGTTTAATATCACATTGACTCATTAAATCCATGATTACGTCTGAAGAAAATATATATGTATATATGTTTTCATAAAGATTGTAATTAAAAATTCTTTTGTACAAACTGTTAATGGTGAAAATATTTTAACGGGTAGGTAATACCCGAGGAATATTTAGATTTCACTTTAATAAGTTATACTGTACATTCTCCGAATCTGATTCAACAGTCATTTACTATCCTATTTACAACCTCTGATTTACGTATCCGTTCACCAAAGAATAACTATTTTCATTCAAATTCAACTTCATATTGGATTTTAACCTATCAGAATCCAACAAGTGGCATAATGAAGAAATAATGGACACAATAAAAATTGATTAGAAACAGACTAATTAACAATATGAAATTTTGTTAAGAAACCACGCTAACAAGATCCTAGCTAACTGTTAATTCTGCATCACATTTTATGTTATCGCAATTTATTTATCGCAATTTATATTCTCGCAATTTTATTTATCGTCATTTAACTTCTGTTATTTACTTTACGCACTTTATTTATCGTTATTTAATTTCTGTTATTTATTTTACGCACTTTAAATATCGGGACACGTATACAAGGTTTTGACATATCATATCGACGCATCTATATATATTATTTGGAATCACCATAGACACTCTATGTGCAGTAATGATCGAGTTCTCTATACCGGGTTGAGGTTGATTCTACAATAATATATATAGTTTGAGTTGTGATCGAGTCTGAGACATGTATACGGGTCACGATATGTATTAATTAATTCGAATATTATATATTAAATTATAAATGAATTATTGGACTGTCAACTATGGACTATCGACTGAGGACTAATAACATTGAACAATTAAAATAAATTAAAATATCGATTATAATATATGAAACTAAACAATTCTTCAAGTTGCCACTTGACGTTCATCTTAAACCTCATTTGTATCTTGACGATTACAATCTGCGTTCAAACCTTTCATGATTCTTGAAAACACCTCAATCAAGAGAATGATCCAACCGCATTTCATCTATAGAAGAAAAGATTGATGCATATAGTTATGCACCTGAAAACACTCAGAACCTGAGTAAACGTTTAACACGTAGTTGTGCTAATTCCTTAGTGTTATTATTACCCAAAATAACTTGATAATCCCTGTTCAAAGTAGTGAATTTTGTCACAGCTCCAGCAAGACAACTCTGACTTTTCGTTCGAAACAACCTTATTATAACCTTGATATATATGCGTGCTCTTTTAATGTTACCGGGGAACCTTTCATATTCTACCATATTACCAGTAGACGTACCAGCAACCTCAGTGCTTCTTAGTTTAAATCTCTCCGATATATCCTTATATTTATTCATTGAAATCCTATCATATACTCATCCGCATCTTGTAACGAGAACTGTCATACCCATTACCGGGAATCAGTAATCAGTACTTTGAAAACTCACAGCATATCAACATCAACATTTATATGTATAACATTTATCTCTTAGAATTATGGTCTTTCATTCTGAAATCCTAAACATCACTTAATCTACAAATCAATACTCTGAATGTTGAAAAAGCTGAATGAAGCAGCAGAAACAGTAGACAACCGTAAATGACGTTAATCGTCGAAAGTTTAATGATAAAGGATTGTAGGTTGGTAAAGCTCATAAAAAGTTTGAAACTGAAAAACTGATTGAGCAAACTACGAAGGAGTCTCTGAACAAATCACAAGGACTAAACTTGTACATTAAGAATCCTGATGATTATGTTTCTGATGAAATCTTTAGCGAATACCTTGCTTCTGACTCCAAACTCTTGCGGACAATAGTTTCTATCATCCTTTGATCTTAGATATTCCGAGATATTATCGTATCTTTCATTATAAATATCCTCCATATTTCTGAAGATATTTTCGTAACTATTCTTATCTGAAATCATTAATCTATTAGTGCTATCAGTGTTACATCATATAGAAACTGTTAGTTTCTATATTCTGTAAACCTTCGAGCTTAAAATATGAATGTTATTGAAGTAATGTTGGGAACTGATGCATGAGTTAGTATAATATAATGACACTTGATCAACGTGATTATATTATAGTAAGTCATGCTGAGTTTCTAAATGGAACATGATGATTCACAAATTATAACGTCATCATGCGTCATGTTACATAACTCTTTCATTTTGATTAACTTCTGAACATATCAAGAAAATATATTCTTGATAGTTCTATTCTCAGTGATTTTGGTAATTTGATAAATCAAATAGTGCTATAATGTCCTTTCTTGTTTAGAACATTAAATTCATTCAAAACTCCATATCTATGAATTCTGGACCATCACCATAGATGTCCAATTATAAAAAGAAGAAACGAAGGGACAAAGATCCAAAAGAAATAGAAAATTGGAGTATAAATCGCAGCAAAATAGGAGGGAGCATTAACTATAGATGACAATGATTATAGAAAACGGAAGCAGGGATTTCAAAATATAAGAGATAATATAAAGCCCGATAACAACACGAAGGTTGCAAACCGTGGATATTAATACGAATAGCAATATAAAGACACGGTATAATTAAGAATAGCATCAACCCAAGGTAATATTAGAAGTAAACAGATTCTTCTGGTGAAAGATTGAAAGGAAGGATGACAGGAATGATAATTAGGAAAATATCAAAGATTAGAATTGGATTAAGCATTTTCAAAATCTTTTGGATGTATGAAATAAGAAGGAAAGTATAGGAATGGTGAGCATAATGGAAAGGAAGAGCTTAATTTATGGTGAAAATATCAGACAGAGTAATCGAGGCGGGTCACCGTATTTAATTATAGAGATCTTAATTTCATTAAATCCCGAAGAATCCGATTTTATAGATTTTGAAGATTTTCTTTGAATCCATTGAATTCCGGAATTCAACCAAGGTGACGCCAAAAGCTAAGATGCATCTTATTTTCTGAAATTCAGCCCTCTACATCAAAAGTTAAGACGCACCTTATTTTCTAAATTCAACCACGTATACGTCGAAAGTTATGACGAACTTTATTTTCTCATTTCACTCTTTTGCGATAACTTCACTCGTACGTTTCACAATAATTGAATCGTTTTATCTATATTAATCAATAATGATAAAACTCTATTTATCAGTTCATATTCGTCAGGAAAACAAATTTATTGTTAGCCATGACGACCTCACTCAAATTTCGGGACGAAATTTCTTTAACGGGTAGGTACTGTGATGACCCGGGAATTTCTGACCAAATTTAAACTTAATCTTTATATGATTTCGATACGATAAACAAAGTATGTAATGTTGAGTCTAGAAAACATTGGAACGATGTTCATATATTCAATTGACCTTCGACTTCTCTCGACGATTCACGAACAATTAATTGTAAATAGATATGTGTGTATGTATATATAAATAATAATTTGAAATATTATATGTTGTGGTTAATAAAAATTAATAAAATAAAAATTAGATATTATAATAATTATTATTTAAAATATATCTCCATATATAAATAAAGTATATTAAAAATAAATATTTAGGGCTTATGTAAATTTTTGGTATTTTTCTGAAGACTTTAACTGCCACTAATTAACAACGGATCATGAAATCCAGTCCGTAAATGATGACGGTTAACTTATCACACGTTTATATTTTAAGTCATATTATAATAATTATTATATTATTATTATTAAAATTATTGATTCCTATTTTTCAATTGATTGAACATCTAACCGATTAAATCAAACTCAAATTAGTGATTTGAATTACTATATGTGATTGAATGATTAAACTTTTGTTTCTTTACATATATAGACACATGCATTGAATTACTTACTCACATACACTATGATACCTTTTTCACTTATCTTCATCCGACAACCACATTCATCACAACATGATTCAATAATAATTTATTTGAGTTGACTGTGCATGATTAATAATGCACCGTTTCTTTTGACATTCAATATATGTTATTACTAACAGATTGTAGTAAAGTATTATATATATATATATATATATATATATATATATATATATATATATATATATATATATATATATATATATATATATATATATATATATATATGTATTATACTTATACCCATGAGCAACTATCTGTAAACACCCATTAAACACTGCCATGATTACCGATCTATCACTTTCTCCAATTGCTCACTATTGTTGATTGATATCTTGATTTTGCTGTATTTGTTTTTGTGATTCCCCACTAAATCATATAGTTATATATATGTACATATCCACTAGAAGAACAACTCACTCAATCTATATTTTTCTTCACTCTACTATTTCTTTTTCTTTTCTCACAATTATGTACGGAGTGTATATATATCCATATCTTTTCAACCATCTTTTTGAAATTTCAAGGAGATATATTTATGCATTACAAGGAGATAAAATATAAATCATCTTTCACTTTTCTTATGACCACAATACAACCCAAAAATATGTTTTCATCCGGCCATTTACTACTACTTTTGTTTGGAACCATCCTAGCACCATTTTCTGTTCAAGGTTTGTTAACCGATCGAGAACCACTTCACCACTATGAAACCACTTATGGTTTCACTTTTCTGTCGAACAAAACAACGTCCATCAACCAACTCCTTAGTGCGTTACTATCATTGCTACTACCTGCCTCTAATACTAATCGAGCAACAACAACAACCATTAACCACCATCAACTTGGTAAATTTTTCTTTTCGTTTTCTGTTTCCTTTTGGATCACGAACACTAACCACAACTATTACTATGTTAGTTTTCGTTTCTATTCCTTGTTCAACCTACAATCACCACCATGACACCATTGCAACACCACTGTTATTACCTTGTCTTGGGTCAGAAATCACCACAACCATTAACCACCACACTTAGACCCAAACCGAGAACCATGGCACCTTATGTTTTCTGTATTCATTTGAATCACGAAAACAACTGCAAACCTACTTTGTCTAAATAGTTGTGTTTGCTTCTCGCTGCTATAATAGTTTATGCTTCTTCTTTGTACGTTTGAACCAACCCTTGAAACCACCATAGAACATCACCTGATTACTACCAAGCTAATTTCTCTTTCTTCCTATGTGTCGATCACAATTTCATCACCTTCAAACTAAAACCACCACACTAGAACCACTTTGAACCACCCCGCTTTTCTCTCCTTCGATTACCATCATTACCGCTATATTTTTTTTTATTTAAACGTTAGAAAGAAACATGGTGATATTTCAACTTTTGACTAAATCACTACCAACGAATATTATGTTTTCTTTTTTCCCCACTTGCCGATTTAAGTATAGTGTGGACCAAGTTTCCCTTCTAACTTCACATGCCAAATACCCCACTAGCTAAGTTCTTTATTGATACCTTTAATTCACCTTTCCAGTCTAAAATGATTCCTGCTACTTCCATTTAAATAACCGCACCCTTTTAATTATTTCATGGATGGATATTATTTGTGGATTGTTACCTTGTTTGGGCCGTGAAACAACTTAACAACTTGGATCATTTAATTGACAATTGGGCATGTGAAGAAGTGTTGAGTTTTGGGCTTGCAAGAATCCTCAAACAAATTGCATGCATACATACAGAGTAATTTTTTTTCTCTAGTTAATCTCATGCTGCTGCTATATTACGGTCTCTATGCATATTATCAAACAAGTTGGAATGATGAGGGAAGGATGAAAGTGGTTGCTCGGTAATATCGATTATGAGTGATATTAGTATGTTTTAGATAGTGTATCAAAGTTGATGATATTGTGATAGTGATACAAGATAACGATGAATAATAGAGACGATGATGATGATAAAAGCCATGATTTTATGTTAGAATATAGATGACGATAAGATGATGATCGATGTTGTTGATGATGATTAAGAGTACGCTGTAAACGATGATGATAGTTGTGGAAACGTTTTGGCATGATGATGAAAATGATTTAATTACCACGGCCTGCACTTATATTTTTTTTTTTTTTTTTTTGCTTTTACAACCGTTGAAGAGTACCAAGAAGAGTTTCAATGGATCGAATGTTGGACTGCTATACTATTGGGCCATACATTTATTGATTGGGCCGAGACCCAGTGAGACTGCTGGTGACGAATGAATGATGAAGATAGAAAAGAAGGAGAAACAGATAATACGAATTATATATACATATCTGAGATACATAAACAGAAATGTAGTGATGGAAGATTGGTTAAGGGTGTTGTGGGTTGAGCGAGAGGTCACGGGTTCGAGTCTGGTCTAGGGCATTTCTTTTTACAAAAAGATTTTAAAAGGGTATACACTCCTATTTGTATTCCTTTCCTTATTATTAGATATTATTATTATTATTATTATTATTATTATTATTATTATTATTATTATTATTATTATTATTATTATTGTTATTGTTATTGTTATGATTATGAACTATTATTATTATTATTATTATCATTTTATAAATATTAGAACTCTTATGATTAATATAAGTATATTATTAGTATTAATATCATATCAGAGTTATTATTATTATTACCATTAGTAATAAGATTGTTATAAATACTATTATTAAGTATTAAAATCAAAAATTATTATTTTCATTACGAATATTATTAAATTATTCATTTAACTTAAAATTATAGATATTATCATTATTATGAGATTTATTATCGAAAACTATCATTAATATTTAATATTATTATTAATAGGATTATAAGTATATATTAACTATATTAAAGATCATTTTAGAAACATTCATATATATATATATATATATATATATATATATATATATATATATATATATATATATATATATATATATATATATATATAACAATTTATGTATTTTTTTATATATAACACTAAACATATATACATATACATTAATATAACTATAACAATATTAATCATTTTGAATGTATTTACTAATTAAAAAGATATGTTATTAATATAAAAATAATTTTATTAATAAATTTATATATATATATATATATTGTTCGATTACAACTATGTATATTAATGAATATACAAATGATATAGGTTCGTGAATCCGAGGCCAACCATGCATTGTTCAATGTCGTCATTTGTATTTTACTACAAAATACAATATTGTGAGTTTCATTCGCCCTTTTTACTCTTTACGTTTTTGGGCTGAGAATACATGCAAATGCTTTATTAACTGTTTTACAATATTTATATGCGTGAGTTTCATTAATCCCTTTTTAAATGCTTTTGCAATATATATTTTTGGGACTGAGAATACATGCGCTGTTTTTATAACTGTTTTACGAAATGGACACAAGTAATTGAAACTACATTATATGGTTGAATTATCGAAATCGAATATGCCCCTTTTTATTAAGTCTGGTAATCTAAGAATTAGGGAACAGACACCCTAATTGACGCGAACTCTAAAGATAGATCTATCGGGCCCAACAAGCCCCATCCAAAGTACCGGATGCTTTAGTACTTCGAAATTTATATCATGTCCGAAGGAGGATCCCGGAATGATGGGGATATTCTTATATACATATTGTGAATGTCGGTTACCAGGTGTTCAATCCATATGAATGATATTTTTGTCTCTATGCATGGGACGTATGATTATGAGAAATGGAAGTATGAAATCTTGTGGTCTATTAAAATTATGAAATGATTCTTTATGATAAACTAATGAACTCACCAACCTTTTGGTTGACACTTTAAAGCATGTTTATTCTCAGGTACGAAAGAAATCTTCCGCTGCGCATTTGCTCATATTAGAGATATTACTTGGAGTCATTCATGACATATTTCAAAAGATGTTGCATTCGAGTCATTGAGTTCATCAAGATTATTATTAAGTCAATTATATTTGGATATATTATGAAATGCTTTACATGCCTGTCAACTGTCGATGTAACGAAAGTTTGTCTTTTAAAAACGAATGCAATGTTTGTAAAATTTATCATATAGAGGTCAATTACCTCGCGATGTAATCAACTGTTGTGAATTGTTTGTAATCGATATGGACTTCGTCCGGATGGATTAGGACGGGTCTCTACAGTGTAAGTCGAAATTCTGTCCGTGTAACGCTACGCTATTTTTAATCATTGTAAGTTATGTTCAACCTTTTTAATTTAATGTCTCGTAGCTAAGTCATTATTATGCTTATTTAAAACGAAGTAATCATGATGTTGGGCTAATTACTAAAATTGGGTAATTGGGCTTTGTACCATAATTGGGGTTTGGACAAAAGAATGACACTTGTGGAAATTAGACTATGGGCTATTAATGGGCTTTATATTTGTTTAACTAAATGATAGTTTGTTAATGTTAATATAAAGATTTACAATTGGGCGTCCCTATAAATAACCATTTACACTCAATCGGACACGATGGGGTGGGTATTTATATGTACGAATAATCGTTCATTTAACCGGACACGAGAATGGATTAATAGCCACTAGAATTATTAAAACAGGGGTGAAATTATGTACAAGGTGTAGTGACCCGAACTTTTCTATGTTTATATATATTAATTGAGATTGATATTTACATGATTAAATGTTTCCAACATGTTAAGCAATCAAACTTGTTAAGACTTGATTAATTGAAATATGTTTCATATAGACAATTGACCACCCAAGTTAACTGGTGATTCACGAACGTTAAAACTTGTAAAAACTATATGATGACATATATATGGATATATATATATTTAACATGATACTATGATAAGTAAACATATCATTAAGTATATTAACAATGAACTACATATGTAAAAACAAGACTACTAACTTAATGATTTTTAAACGAGACATATATGTAACGATTATCATTGTAAAGACATTTAATGGATATATATCATATTAAGAGATATTCATACATGATAATATCATGATAATATAATAATTTAAAATCTCATTTGATATTATAAACATTGGGTTAACAACATTTAACAAGATCGTTAACCTAAAGGTTTCAAAACAACACTTACATGTAACGACTAACGATGACTTAACGACTCAGTTAAAATGTATATACATGTAGTGTTTTAATATGTATTTATACACTTTTGAAAGACTTCAATACACTTATCAAAATACTTCTACTTAACAAAAATGCTTACAATTACATCCTCGTTCAGTTTCATCAACAATTCTACTCGTATGCACCCGTATTCGTACTCGTACAATACACAGCTTTTAGATGTATGTACTATTGGTATATACACTCCAATGATCAGCTCTTAGCAGCCCATGTGAGTCACCTAACACATGTTGGAATCATCATTTGGCAACTAGCATGAAATATCTCATAAAATTACAAAAATATGAGTAATCATTCATGACTTATTTACATGAAAACAAAATTACATATCCTTTATATCTAATCCATACACCAACGACCAAAAACACCTACAAACACTTTTATTCTTCAATTTTCTTCATCTAATTGATCTCTCTCAAGTTCTATCTTCAAGTTCTAAGTGTTCTTCATATATTCTACAAGTTCTAGTTACATAAAATCAAGAATACTTTCAAATTTGCTAGCTCACTTCCAATCTTGTAAGGTGATCATCCAACCTCAAGAAATCTTTGTTTCTTACATTAGGTTATCATTCTAATACAAGGTAATAATCATATTCAAACTTTGGTTCAATTTCTATAACTATAACAATCTTATTTCAAGTGATGATCTTACTTGAACTTGTTTTCGTGTCATGATTCTGCTTCAAGAACTTCGAGCCATCCAAGGATCCGTTGAAGCTAGATTCATTTTTCTCTTTTCCAGTAGGTTTATCCAAGGAACTTAAGGTAGTAATGATGTTCATAACATCATTCGATTCATACATATAAAGCTATCTTATTCGAAGGTTTAAACTTGTAATCACTAGAACATAGTTTAGTTAATTCTAAACTTGTTCGCAAACAAAAATTAATCCTTCTAACTTGACTTTTAAAATCAACTAAACACATGTTCTATATCTATATGATATGCTAACTTAATGATTTAAAACCTGGAAACACGAAAAACACCGTAAAACCGGATTTACGCCGTCGTAGTAACACCGCGGGCTGTTTTGGGTTAGTTAATTAAAAACTATGATAAACTTTGATTTAAAAGTTGTTATTCTGAGAAAATGATTTTTATTATGAACATGAAACTATATCCAAAAATTATGGTTAAACTCAAAGTGGAAGTATGTTTTCTAAAATGGTCATCTAGACGTCGTTCTTTCGACTGAAATGACTACCTTTACAAAAATGACTTGTAACTTATTTTTCCGACTATAAACCTATACTTTTTCTGTTTAGATTCATAAAATAGAGTTCAATATGAAACCATAGCAATTTGATTCACTCAAAACGGATTTAAAATGAAGAAGTTATGGGTAAAACAAGATTGGATAATTTTTCTCATTTTAGCTACGTGAAAATTGGTAACAAATCTATTCCAACCATAACTTAATCAACTTGTATTGTATATTATGTAATCTTGAGATACCATAGACACGTATACAATGTTTCGACCTATCATGTCGACACATCTATATATATTTCGGAACAACCATAGACACTCTATATGTGAATGTTGGAGTTAGCTATACAGGGTTGAGGTTGATTCCAAAATATATATAGTTTGAGTTGTGATCAATACTGAGATACGTATACACTGGGTCGTGGATTGATTCAAGATAATATTTATCGATTTATTTCTGTACATCTAACTGTGGACAACTAGTTGTAGGTTACTAACGAGGACAGCTGACTTAATAAACTTAAAACATCAAAATATATTAAAAGTGTTGTAAATATATTTTGAACATACTTTGATATATATGTATATATTGTTATAGGTTCGTGAATCAACCAGTGGCCAAGTCTTACTTCCCGACGAAGTAAAAATCTGTGAAAGTGAGTTATAGTCCCACTTTTAAAATCTAATATTTTTGGGATGAGAATACATGCAGGTTTTATAAATGATTTACAAAATAGACACAAGTACGTGAAACTACATTCTATGGTTGAATTATCAAAATCGAATATGCCCCTTTTTATGTAATCTAAGAATTAGGGAACAGACACCCTAATTGACGCGAATCCTAAAGATAGATCTATTGGGCTTAACAAACCCCATCCAAAGTACCGGATGCTTTAGTACTTCAAAATTTATATCATATCCGAAGGGTGTCCCGGAATGATGGGGATATTCTTATATATGCATCTTGTTAATGTCGGTTACCAGGTGTTCACCATATGAATGATTTTTATCTCTATGTATGGGATGTGTATTGAAATATGAAATCTTGTGGTCTATTATTATGATTTGATATATATAGGTTAAACCTATAACTCACCAACATTTTTATTGACGTTTTAAGCATGTTTATTCTCAGGTGATTATTAAGAGCTTCCGCTGTCGCATACTTAAATAAGGACGAGATTTGGAGTCCATGCTTGTATGATATTGTGTAAAAACTGCATTCAAGAAACTTATTTTGTTGTAACATATTTGTATTGTAAACCATTATGTAATGGTTGTGTGTAAACAGTATATTTTAGATTATCATTATTTGATAATCTACGTAAAGCTTTTTAAACCTTTATTGATGAAATAAAGGTTATGGTTTGTTTTAAAATGAATGCAGTCTTTGAAAAACGTCTCATATAGAGGTCAAAACCTCGCAACGAAATCAATTAATATGGAACGTTTTTAATCAATAAGAACGGGACATTTCACAAGGACACTTGGCATAATTGATAACAAAGTATTAAAACCTTGGGTTACACTCAGTCGACATCCTGGTGTAATTGTTAAACAAAGTATTAAAATCTTGTTACAGTTTAAGTCCCCAATTAGTTGGAATATTTAACTTCGGGTATAAGGATAATTTGACGAGGACACTCGCACTTTATATTTATGACTGATGGACTGTTATGGACAAAAACCAGACGGACATATTAAATAATCCAGGACAAAGGACAATTAACCCATGGGCATAAAACTAAAATCAACACGTCAAACATCATGATTACGGAAGTTTAAATAAGCATAATTCTTTTATTTCATATTTAATTTCCTTTATATTATATTTAATTGCACTTCTAATTATCGCATTTTTTTTATTGTTATTGTATTTAATTGCACTTTTAATTATCGTACTTTTTAATTATCGCAAGTTTATTTTATCGCACTTTTATTATTCACAATTTCATTATCGTTATTTACTTTACGCTTTAAATTAAGTCTTTTATTTATTTAATATTTTACATTTGGTTTAATCTGCGACTAAAGTTTTAAAATCGACAAACCGGTCATTAAACGGTAAAAAACCCCTTTATAATAATAATAGTACTTATATATATATTTGTATTTTTATAAATTAAACTAATATAGCGTTAAGCTTTGATTAAAAGATTTTCCCTGTGAAACGAACCGGACTTACTAAAAACTACACTACTGTACGATTAGGTACACTGCCTATAAGTGTTGTAGCAAGGTTTAAGTATATCCATTCTTTAAATAAATAAATATCTTGTGTAAAATTGTATCGTATTTAATAGTATTTCCTTGTAAAATTTAAGCTATTTTATATACACCTCGCATAACATCAAGTATTTTTGGCGCCGCTGCCGGAGAACATCTAGCTTAAAAGCCGGAAGCGCAACGCTAATATAAAAAAAATTTTATTTTTTTACTAATATAAAAAATTACGCTTTTGTAAAAATACGTTTTAAATAATAAAAAAAAGAGAAAACAAAAATATAAATATTTTTAAGAGTTTGTTAAATATTCAAGTTTTATAAAGTTTCTTTATTTTTATTTTATAAAAATATAATTTTTATTTAAATATTTTGTGTTTATTTAAAACATAAAATTAAAAAACCGAATATATATATATATATATATATATATATATATATATATATATATATATATATATATAAATCTATTTTTAAGATTTTTATAAAATTATAAAGTATCTTATTTTTTTTAAATATAAGTTTTATTTAGTTTTTTATAAATATTTTATATAAATATTAAAAACAGAAAATATAAAAAAGATATATTCAAATAAAATTAAACCTGTCGAACGAAACAGCCTGCCTCATTTGAATTTTTAAGCCCCACGACTTGCGGAGTTTTTTGCCAGGTGTCACCGCGACTCGCGGAGTTCTCCCTGACGCGCCTGACAGAACCCTAATCAGCATTTATTACGGAGTAATTATTATTATTAATTTTTAATTAAACCCTAATTAGTTTTGTTAATTTATTATTAAGTTTAGTTTATTTATTTAATTTGTATATTTAGTTTATTTAGTTTAATTAAATTGTAAAATTAATAGTTTTATAAATTAAATAATATAAAAATAATATTTTTATAAAAATTGTACTTTTTACAACTTTTAGTATATTTTTATATTTTGTTTTTTTAATTGTTTTAGCGTAATATTTGTATTTTTTGCTCGTATTTAGTTTTAAACTTAGTTTTTGCCATAGTTATTTTTATATTTAGTTTTTTAGGCTTTGCCGTAAAATCCCTTAAAGTGCCTTTTCTTTAGACTAAGAATTAAGTGCTTTAGAATTTTGCGATGCCTTTTTAAGTTTTAGTTTCTTTTTAAGTTATTTCCATTTGGGATATAGTTTTACTTGTAAGCTTTAATATTTTTAGAAGCAACTTTTAATTTTTAGTGCCTTTTTAAGTTTCAACGCGCTACTTTCTTATTTTTATTTTTCGACGCCTTTTATTTTTCAACCCTTTTTTTTTTCTTTTTCGACGCGCTCTTTTTCTTTCTTATTTCTCGCTATTCTAGTTTTTAGGACATAGATTTTTATTCTACTTCTTATCTAAATTTCTTAAAATTAAGAAAATTTATTTTAAGTGGTTAAATTGATAGACATCAAAATTTTCTGGTTCGTAGTAATAGTTGGATTTGTACGTGGACCGGGTTATTGGAGCCAAACAGTCCTCAATTATATTGAGACCAAACGAATCCTGCCCCTCTGCTGCATCTTTTGGCTATTCGAAACGTGGGCAAAATCAGAAAAGTCTATTAATTGGATAACTTATATAATTTTTCTTTCATTTTAAAAACTAATAGGATATTCAGTGAATGCACCGAGCAGGACGTTCACCACCTTTTGTACGTTCACCATCTGTAACTAGATCAAGACATTTAGCAAATATTACCGTCGTTGATTTTTCTTTAAAATCGTCATCCAGTCGACCAAGTACTCCAATTCAAATTTCCGATAATCCATTTTTTGAACCCGACCTCACAATTGAGAATCCGGAGAATATTCAGGGACAATTCATAGATCCTGAACCATTAAATTTTCCTCCGGAACCACCAATCATTCAAACAGAGATTGTTGAGGAACGAACCATTAAATCAGAATCCTCTAGTGATTCCGATTCAACAAATTCAATTATGGAGAATCTGGAACCTTTAAGTATGGAAGATTGAATGAGAGCTAAACGCACTGGCCAAGGTCACGCAATTACTCATCCAGACATTAATGCGCCAGATTATGAAATCAAAGGACAAATTCTACATATGGTGACTAATCAATGCCAATTTAGTGGTGCGCCGAAGGAAGATCCAAATGAACATCTACGTACCTTTAATAGGATCTGCACACTATTTAAAATAAGAGAAGTGGAGGATGAACAGATATATCTCATGTTATTTCCCTGGACTTTAAAGGGAGAAGCCAAAGATTGGTTGGAATCGTTACCTGAAAGGGGCGATTGATACATGGGACGTTTTAGTTGAAAAATTTCTTAAACAATTCTTTTCAGCATCTAAAGCCGTAAGACTTCAAAGAGAAATTGTTACGTTCACACAGAAGCCAAATGAAACTCTATATGAGGCGTGGACAAGATTTGGAAAGTTATTAAGAGGATGTCCGCAACATGGTTTAGATACATGTCAAATAGTACAAATATTCTACCAAGGATGCGACATCACTACAAGGAAAGACATAGATATTGCAGCTGGTGGTTCCATTATGAAGAAAACCGAAACTGATGCTTACAAAATTATTGATAACACTGCTTTCCACTCACATGAGTGGCACCAAGAAAAAGATATCGTTAGATCATCTAAAGCAGCTAGAGCCGATTCTAGCCATGACTTAGATTCCATTTCTGCAAAGATAGATGCTGTCGAGAGACGAATGGAAAAGATGACTAAGGATATCCACTCAATACGAGATGCTGTCGAGAGACGAATGGAAAAGATGACTAAGGATATCCACTCAATACGAATTAGTTGTGAGCAGTGTGGAGGACCACATTTGACAAAAGATTGTCTCAGTATTGAATTAACAATGGAACAAAGAGAGAATATTTCATACATAAACCAAAGGTCTGGAAATAATTATCAGAATAATTATCAACCGCCAAGACCGATCTACAATCAAAATCAGAATTATAACCGAAATATTCCATACAACAACCAACAAGGTCCTAGCAATCAACAAGTATCCAATAATACTTACAACCAGCAAAGACCTAATTTTCAAAACAAACCACCACAAACCGATGATAAAAAGCCGAATTTAGAAGATATGATGACGAAGCTAGTTGAAACTCAAACGCAGTTTTTCACATCTCAGAAACAAACTAATGAACAAAATGCTCAAGCATTTAGAAATCAACAAGCTTCTATTCAAAACTTGGAACAAGAAGTAAGTAACCTAGCAAGGTTAATAGGTGAAAGAAAATCGGGAAGTTTACCTAGTGATACAAATGCAAACCCCCGGAATGAAACAGCTAAAGCTATTACCACAAGAAGTGGTACAACACTTAAACCACCTGAAATACCTGTAACTTCTGATGAAGCTATTCCTACTCCACAAGAACCACAACCTGATCAAGATAAGAAAAAAAAACCGGTAGTTGAAAAGGTTAATGAAGATAACACAGTTAAAGCTAAACCTTATGTTAAACCATACCAACCACCACTTCCTTACCCGAGTAAAATGAAGAAAGAGAAACTTGAAGCCGAGCAATCTAAATTCTTGGATATGTTTAAACAGATAAATGTAAATCTTCCTTTCATTGATGTGATTTCAGGAATGCCTAGATATGCTAAATTCTTGAAAGATCTGATCACGAATAGAAAGAAAATGGAAGAACTCTCGGCCGTTACTATGAATGCTAATTGTTCAGCAGTACTGTTGAATAAGATACCAGAAAAACTATCTGATCCAGGAAGTTTCACAATTCCATGTTTTCTGGGTAGTCTTAGTTCAATAGAAGCATTGGCAGACTTAGGTGCTAGTATAAATTTAATGCCGTATTCACTATACGCTAAACTAGACCTTGGAGAATTGAAACCAACAAGAATAAGCATACAACTAGCCGATCGATCAATAAAATATCCTAGAGGGATAATGGAGAACATGCTAGTTAAAGTTGGTACTTTAGTATTTCCAGTAGATTTTGTTGTTCTGGACATGGAAGAAGATTCTCAAGTTCTCTCATATTAGGAAGACCATTCTTAAACACGGCTAAAGCAATGATAGACGTGTTCGGTAAGAAATTGACCCTAAGTATAGAGGACGAGAGTGTTACCTTTTCAGTTGATAGAGCAATGCAACAACCGCAATCTGCAGATGATACATGTTATTATATTCAAACTATAGATTCACATGCAGAATTGTTAGAAGAATTTCCAGAATTACAAGGAACAGGAGAATGTTCTTTAGGAGAAGGAACTGAACCAATTGATGAAGTTGAAATGTTAGCTACACTTATAGCTAATAGATATGAACCAACAACAGAAGAAATTCAAATGCTAAAAGAAGAAGACAGATATCGATATAAATCATCGATAGAAGAACCACCGAAATTAGAGTTAAAGCCACTTCCAAACCATTTGGAATACGCTTATTTACATGGTGAATCTGAATTACCTGTAATAATATCGTCTTCTCTTACTGAAAATGAGAAATCACAACTCATTTCTGTGTTAAAAGCTCATAAACCAGCCATTGCATGGAAGATTCATGATATTAAAGGAATAAGTCCTTCGTATTGCACACATAAAATCCTTATGGAAGAAGGTCATAAAACGTATGTGCAATGCCAACGAAGACTAAATCCAAATATGCAAGATGTAGTTAAAAAAGAAATTATTAAACAGCTTGATGCAGGTTTAATTTATCCAATCTCTGATAGTCCATGGGTAAGCCCAGTTCAATGCGTGCCTAAGAAGGGTGGTATGACTGTCATTACAAATGAAAAAATGATCTTATTCCTACTAGGACTGTAACAGGATGGCGTGTATGTATTGATTATAGAAAATTAAATGACGCCACCAGAAAAGATCACTTTCCCTTACCTTTCATTGATCAAATGTTAGAAAGATTAGCCGGAAATAGTTATTATTGTTTTCTTGATGGATTTTCTGGATATTTTCAAATTCCAATAGCACCCCAAGATCAAGAGAAAACCACATTCACGTGCCCTTATGGTACTTTTGCTTACAAACGCATGCCATTTGGACTTTGCAACGCCCCTGCAACCTTTCAAAGGTGTATGATGGCGATTTTTCACGACATGATAGAAGAATGCATGGAAGTTTTCATGGATGACTTTTCAGTTTTCGGTGATACATTTGAATCATGTCTAGTTAATCTAGAACGAATGCTTATTAGATGCGAACAATCAAATCTAGTACTTAATTGGGAGAAATGCCATTTCATGGTTAAAGAAGGCATCGTTCTTGGTCATAAAATTTCAAAAGAAGGAATTGAAGTGGATAGAGCTAAAGTAGATGTAATTGCTAAACTTCCACATCCCACCAATGTTAGAGGAGTTAGGAGTTTTCTAGGGCATGCCGGTTTTTACCGACGTTTCATAAAAGATTTTTCTAAAATTGCCACTCCTATGAATAAACTCCTAGAAAAGGATGCTCCATTCATCTTTTCAGATGAATGTATCAAATCTTTTAATATTCTTAAAGAGAAACTCACTAATGCGCCGATCATGATAACACCAAATTGGAATCTACCGTTTGAACTAATGTGCGATGCAAGTGATTTTGCAATGGGAGCCATTTTAGGACAAAGGATTGAAAAACGATTTCAACCTATATATTATGCTAGTAAGACGTTGCAAGGAGCACAAACGAACTATACAACTACTGAAAAAGAACTCCTTGCTATTGTCTTTGCTTTTGACAAATTTCGTTCATATCTCGTTCTAGCAAAAACGGTGGTCTATACCGACCATTCTGCTCTTAGATACCTATTTTCAAAACAAGATGCTAAACCAAGATTAATCTGTTGGATCTTACTCTTACAAGAGTTTGATATTGAAATCCGAGATAAAAGAGGAGCAGAAAATCTCGCCGCTGATCATCTTTCTCGTCTTGAAAATCCCGAATTAGAAGTTCTAAATGAATCGGCCATACAAGACAACTTTCCTGATGAATATCTATTGAAGATAGATTATAATGAAATACCATGGTTTGCAGACTATGCAAACTACTTAGTATGTGGATTCCTTGAAAAAGGATTATCGTACCAAAAACGAAAGAAATTCTTCAGTGATATAAAACACTATTTTTGGGAAGATCCACATCTGTTTAAAAGTTGTCCCGATGGAATAATACGTCGATGTGTATTCGGAGATGAAGCTAGTAAAATTTTAAACCATTGTCACACAGGACCAACAGGAGGGCATTATGGGCCTCAACTAACAGCAAGAAAAGTTTATGATGCTGGATTCTATTGGCCTACAATTTACAAAGACGCTCACCTTCTTTGCAAATCCTGTGATGCTTGTCAAAGGACCGGAAAAATAAGTCAACGTGATGAAATGCCACAAAATGTCATTCAAGTATGTGAAGTATTTGACATTTGGGGTATTGACTTTATGGGTCCATTTCCAAAATCTCATAATAATCTCTATATTCTCGTAGCCATTGATTATGTATCTAAATGGGCGGAAGCACAAGCTCTCCCAACTAATGATGCACGAGTTGTAGTCAACTTTTTAAAACGTCTTTTTGCAAGGTTTGGAACACCGAAATCTTTAATAAGTGATCGGGGAACTCATTTCTGTAACAATCAACTTGAGAAAGTTCTCAAAAGATATGGAGTAACTCATAAAATCTCCACCGCATATCATCCACAAACAAGTGGACAAGTTGAAAATACCAACCGAGCTTTAAAACGTATTCTAGAGAAAACCGTAGGATCAAATCTGAAGGAATGGTCCATTAAATTGGAGGATGCACTCTGGGCTTTTAGAACAGCCTACAAAACTCCAATTGGAACCACACCTTTTAAACTCGTCTACGGAAAAGCATGTCATCTTCCAGTAGAAATTGAACACAAAGCATTTTGGGCTTTGAAGACATGTAATCTTGATTTACATGAAGCTGGGCGTCTACGGTTAAGTCAACTAAATGAATTAGAAGAATTAAGACATGAAGCATACGAAAATTCATTAATCTATAAAGAAAGAACGAAGAAATGGCATGATAAAAGAATCAGAAGTTCAAAAGAATTCAAAGAAGGAGACAGAGTTCTTATTTTCAATTCACGATTCAAGCTATTTCCTGGAAAATTGAAATCAAAATGGTCTGGACCATTCATAGTCAAAAGAGTTTTCCCATACGGAACAGTAGAATTAATAAATTCAAATGGAATTGAATTTAAAGTTAATGGTCACAGAGTTAAACATTACATAGATAGTCCAATGAGAATCGACAACGAAGTTAATCACAATTTCGATACCACAGCTAACTAAGTGTGGGGAGAATCAAGTCTTTAAAGGATAATATGTATTTCTGTTAGAGTTATATTTTCTGTTTTCGTGTAGTTCTCAAAAATGGAACCCGAATAGTCTTTCCCTAGCAGACCCTAAAGAACTAGTCTTCTCCCCCCATTCTGAATTTTTATTTTTTTAGGTTTTTACGAAATGAAGACTTCCTGCGAACTAAACCATGGTCTAATGCTACACGCTTTGATCACTAAACGTAATAATGACACACTTCCGAGTGAAATAGTATTAGTAATCAGAGAAAGATTGGATGGAGTAAGAAAAGAATCCAGATGCGAAGATAATAAGTTACAATTTGGTAAAGGAAAATCAAAATCCGCAGCGAAAAGAAGAGCACGACACCTAGAAAGATGTCACAAATGCGGAAAATGGTCACATGGAGGTAAATGTTCAAATAATCAAACCTATTCAAACACCGAATTTGTTACTTTATGCAGAGACGGACCGTTCATATGTTTAGAAAAAAAAACACTGAATGCTCGAGGTTACGCCTATGTAGCCATGGAAAACCAATTAAACCGACTATCTTATGAATGGGATAGATCATATAACTAAGAATACTATCTCACAGGTAAGTCTGTACAGTTTTTATTTTTTTTATTTTTATTTTTAACCTTTTGATAATAAACGCTAATTTGTTCGCTATAAAGTATTAAATTGGTATTGAATAAAATTAGGTTTAGCGACCGAAATTATTGATATTATTCAAAAATTTATTACATCACTGCGAAATTTAACGTTTATTCTTAAGGTATAAATATCTGTAATCAATCAAGCCAAAATATTTCAAAAATTCGTCATGAGTTAAATTAGGTCGTGGAACCGAAATTACTTTACCGAAAAGAGGGGCGCATATTTTTGATAATATTTGATTGATTAAAGTGGGATAAAAGACCAAAAAGATTTTTAATTTTATTTTTACCATGTTTTTAAAATTAATATATAAATCTTAAATTAATATTGTGAACTCTGTAAAATCAATATATTTAAGTTTGTCAATATTTGAAAAATTAATATTTTTAATATAAGTTTGTATGTATAAAAACAAAAATATAATATAAGTTTGGTGTGAATTTATAATATGAAATTTTAATTAAGTTTGGTGTGAATTTTTAATTTTATGCATTTTAAATTTAAGTTTGGTGTGAATTTAAAAACAAAAATTTACTTTATGTCGCTAAGTTAAAAATATGATTTTTAAAATTCGTCGTAAGTTGAAGACTAGGTCTTTGAACCGAAATTGCTTTACCCGAGGGAGGGATGAGAACTTTTATTATCATTATTTTTAATCTTATTGAATTAAAGTATGCCAAAAACATTAAAAAAAACCCAAAAATCTTAGCTTTTAAAACAATCGCTACAAAAAAGACAAATTTTAAAATTTTGTCGAAGGACGGACTAGGACATCGATCCGAAACGACCTCGTCCTAAATAACAAGGGAAACAAAAGTTTAAAATTAATTACTTAATTGTTTTAATTAGTATAAGATGTTTAAAAAAAAAAATACAAACTCCGCGACTTGCGGAGTTTGAAGGGTAAATATGCCGCGACTCGCGGAGGGACTAAAATTCAGAAAAAAATATAACGAGCTGAACTGATCAGTCCCCTTCCCCATCCACAAAAACTGCGAAAATACAGCGAAAATACACAAAAAAACACTCCTAAATTCACAATTTTTCACCGTTTTTCATCAAATTTTTTACTAAAATCATGTTGAGAAGGATGCTATCAAGGAATTACTCAAAAAAAAACGGTAAATTTTTACACCTAAACACCATTTAATCCGAAAATTAGTGTTCTTGAGAAATTTTATACCCAATTCGATTTTGATGCTTTTTAGTGTAATTATGCTTAAATTGTTTATGTATTATGCTTGTATAACCTAGATTGATGCTATTTAACATGATTAGAAGCCTTAAACTTCAAATTTTGAGTAATCTAGGGTTTGTGTTTTTGAGCAAATTTGGGGCTTTTTGATATAAACAGGTTATGGCCGATTTTTGTCATGAATTGTTGCTAAATTAAGTAGTGTAACATATTTACGTAGTTAAATGATCCAAACTTTGAGCCTAAACATGATTTTGAGAATTAAAGTGGACTTTTTCAAGTCTAAAATTCATGAACTTGATTTTTGAGAGATAATGCCATTTGAAACTTGTTTAATTGCTAGTAATGACATGTTATTTGAGTTGAATGCTTATGAACTTGGTGAACATTTTCGTATATGCTTATTTGAAAAAGTGTAGATTTGATAAAAATATGAAAATGAGCTTATGTTTGATATAAATTGAACATGTCATTGTAATTATTTTGATTGATGATTTTGCTGACACTAATGCATATTTGGATGCACAAAAATTGTGTTTGATGTGTTTTGCAGACTGAAAGGGGTGAATCTTCATCCCAAGCTCTCAATGCTCCTGCTGAGAATGCAGAACAACAGGAGGTGGATAACTACTACAAACAAGATATACCTCATCCAGTCATGACATTTTATGATATGCACTTGGAAGATTTGCACCCGAACCTGAGATTTGACAGACTTTGGATAGATTATCCAAAATACCAAAGGGCGTTGCATACTCTTCATTCTAAAACTGTTGAAGTACCTAGGGTAATAGAATGGGCACCGTTAGAAGCTGTAGAATTGGCCGGGCCAATTAGAGAATTACTTACACAGAGGTATGGTAATTCTACTTTTAACGATTGGGTACGATTATTCAGCATGCGTAGACCTGTATATAAAGTATGGTGTGAAGAATTGTTGTGTAGTATAGAAATAAATGATCGGGTAGTTAGTTTAACCGATCGATCTTTTATTAGATTTTTGTTAGGAGGTTCGATGCGCCACATGTCTCTACTAGACATGGCTCAGGCTTTACGTATATATATGCCTGAGGAGTTAGCATCTGCCGATTGTAGAGGGTTGATACTAAATGGTAGAAAGATAGACGAAAATTTTGATACGCATGGTGTATGGAGTCAAATGACTAGCCATCACCGATTTAAAGGGGGAAATTACTCTTATTTGGATATAGATAGAGCAGAGTTAAGAGTAATTCATAGGTTTTTAGCCAATTCGATTACACAAAGAGGTAAGAATAAGGAAAAGGTAAATGAACAGGATTTGTTTTACCATATGTGTATTCGAGACCCACAAAGCACTGTAAGTATACCGTATTGTGTGGGTTATTATTTATCAGCTATGGTTAGGGGGATGAGACCGCACAGTATAATAGGAGGTGGTATATTTATTACTTTGATTGCTGAATATCTCGGTGTGGATATAAGTCGGGGGGATTACTAATCGAAGAACCAGAACCCCGCGATACAATAGGTTTAAATGTATACCATGGTGCGAAGGTTTTAAAGAGGCGAAATAATGCCGCAGTACAATACCATGGTAGACATCCACAGGTTGAGAGAAACCAACAGCCAGGTAATGTGGGAGGGGGAAATGAAATGATAGAAATGCAAAGGTTTATAGCTTCACAAGAGTATGAAAATGCTAGACATCGAGCATTTGAAGATTGGCAAGTTCATCAAAACCAAATCATAGCTTATTGCCAACAAATAGGTAGAAACTATATTCCTACTCCAACGCCCATATTTCCTCCCTGGTCTATAGAGATGCAACCACCGTATCCTACATATAACCCAGCCGAAGCATTTTATAACACATATGGTTATGCATGGAACCCCTACTGGTATCAGTATCATCCCTAGTCTACTTAGTTTTATTTATTTTATTATTTGTAATGTTGATACATTTAATACTTATGTTAATATTGTAATAGTTTTTATAATTTTCTAATTTTTTTTATTAGATTTTAATAATTTTTGAATGTGGGGTAATATACCAAACTTCAAAAATATGTATATATGTTTGCAGTTTATCTTATGTACACAACAGAGTAAAACAACGCATTTTCAAAGACTGGCATTCAGTTCAGCAAAAGCAACTAATTTTGACGACAAGATGCAAAATAAATGTGATATAACAACAAGACGGAATGAACAAATGATATGCACCATTTATCATTCAGCAAACAAACGCCAATATGTTTGGAAACTTTGGTAAAATTTAATCATTTTCACAAAAATCACCCTCAATAATTTAAATTGTTACTGATTTCTTGCAAATGGGGGCATTGCAAGATCTTAAGTGTGGGAAGGGGTTAAATTCTTTCGGATTTTAAAATTTTTACTTTATACACTTGGTTACCATTGTTACCTCGGAAAAGGACATAAATTGAGAAACAAACCAAAATGTTAAAATTTATTTAAAATGGAATAGAGGACAATAAAAAGGAAAATAAAAGCCAAGTGTGGGAAAATTTACCAAGATATTTTAAACATATGTCACATATTTCTGTAACAAATAACTGAAAATACTTTTGCTTTGGACTAAACTAAACTGTTTTACCCGATGAAAGAAAAGAAGAGATGGGTCTACACGATGAATCAATTCCATCATTAAAAGGAAGTAAAGTCTTTCGAAAAAGAAACGCGCTTCTTGATTTAGGTCAGGAAGTTGTCGTCCAGACCAGCTGTAGGTTGACGAAAAATCTAGAAAAGTCATCACTAAAATCAGCAGGAAATCCACGGACCTCAGCATAAAACAGAGTCGCCAAGTGGTCAGATTTATCCTAACCATGAGAAGGATTTATCTCGTAAAATGGGGGGCACCGTGCAAATTAACTTTATAAGACTAATGAATCAGATCCCCAGAAAGGATAATCTCCTTAAAGATCAAAAATCAGCTTTTAAGACTGATATTACTCAATCCTAGAGATTGACCTTAAAGATTGAGAATTCAAACTCATGGAATTCGATGATATCTAAACTCGAGCTTGAACGAGAAAATATTTTGATCAAAAATTATAAACCGATTTGTTTTCTGTAAACCCATTTTCAATGCGTTCATTACCATTGAACGTAAAATCCTAGGAATTCACCTGGAATTCATTAGGTCACCTGAACCAAATCGGGTGTCAACCGTAAGAACGGTGGTTGCATAGCATGGTCAAAGACAGGACCTTGTGCCAGACCGAAAAATCATAAGGGTGAGCTTTACTATTGCTCCTACCAAGGATAGTAATTGCGTCCGACACGTTATAGACCATAATTAAAAGCATGTCAGGAGACATTGCCTTAACAGTTGCTTGTTCAACGCTTTCCTTTACAACCGGACGGTAGTTTACCGAAAGGTAATATACGGAGCAAGTATACTGGACGTGTTGCTTTCCTAATACAAGGTTAGCAAGTGGGTGACACAAAACCGCAAGTTTTGAGCTAAAATTTTTAAATCTGAAACCCACCAAACCCACAAAAATATTTTGCAAACACCGGTGAAGGGTTATTCCGGAAAACTTATCTAGCGTAAAAGCTTGATTAAAATTTTCAAAAGATCAAATGTTTTCATAAAGATCCAATTTCCTTAATGGATCTAAATTTTATAGTCATGTGGGACTGTAAACCACATCGTTACTACCATTGTTTATACCGCCGTAAAGAAATCACTAATGTACAAAGTGTGAAGAATAAAGAAGTGATTCTAGTATTTCAAGACTATATTGCTTGAGGACAAGTAACGCTCAAGTGTGGGAATATTTGATAATGCTAAAAACGAACATATATTTCATAGCATTATTCCTCAAGAAAGACAAGCTTTTAGTTGCAATTGTTCTATTTACAAGTGATATTCGTTTAAATAATAAAAGGTGAAGACAAAAGATAGATTCGACAAATTGAAGACGCAAACGACCAAAAAGCTCAAAAGTACAAAAGACAATCAAAGAGGTTCCAATTATTGATGAGAAACGTCTCAAAATTACAAGAGTACAAGATTCAAAACGCAAAGTACAAGATATTAAATTGTACGCAAGGACGTTCGAAAATCCGGAACCAGGACCAGAGTCAACTCTCAACGCTCGACGCAACGGACTAAAAATTACAAGTCAACTATGCACATGAATATAATATAATATATAAATAATTTTTAAAAATTTTATATATATTATATTAATATTTAAAATCGTCGGCAAGAAAGAAGCCAAAGCTGGTGAGCTGAAATTTCAAACTCCGCGACTCGCGGAGTTTGAAGAAGAAAAGGGCCGCGAGTCGCGGAGCCCCAAATGTTGAAACTGCCTATAAAGCTCGCGCATTCTGATCGTAAATAAATATCCATATATATCAATCTCTCTATATCTATACGTAATATTTATATTTATAATTTATATTTTAATTTTAATTTTAATTCTAATAATAAGGGTATGTTAGCGAATGTTGTAAGGGTGTAAGTCGAAATTCTGTCCGTGTAACGCTGCGCTATTTTTAATCATTGTAAGTTATGTTCAACCTTTTTCATTTAATGTCTCGTAGCTAAGTTATTATTATGCTTATTTAAAACGAAGTAATCATGATGTTGGACTAATTACTAAAATTGGGTAATTGGGCTTTGTACCATAATTGGGGTTTGGACAAAAGAACGACACTTGTGGAAATTAGACTATGGGCTATTAATGGGCTTTATATTTGTTTAACTAAATGATAGTTTGTTAATGTTAATATAAAGATTTACAATTGGGCGTCCCTATAAATAACCATTTACACTCGATCGGACACGATGGGCGGGGTATTTATATGTACGAATAATCGTTCATTTAACCGGACACGGGAATGGATTAATAGCCACTAGAATTATTAAAACAGGGGTGAAATTATGTACAAGGACACTTGGCATAATTGATAACAAAGTATTAAAACCTTGGGTTACACTCAATCGACATCCTGGTGTAATTATTAAACAAAGTATTAAAATCTTGTTACAGTTTAAGTCCCCAATTAGTTGGAATATTTGACTTCGGGTATAAGGATAATTTGACGAGGACACTCGCACTTTATATTTATGACTGATGGACTGTTATGGATAAAAACCAGACGGACATATTAAATAATCCAGGACAAAGGACAATTAACCCATGGGCATAAAACTAAAATCAACACGTCAAACATCATGATTACGGAAGTTTAAATAAGCATAATTCTTTTATTTCATATTTAATTTCCTTTATATTATATTTAATTGCACTTCTAATTATCGCATTTTTTTTTATTGTTATTGTATTTAATTGCACTTTTAATTATCGTACTTTTTAATTATCGCAAGTTTATTTTATCGCACTTTTATTATTCACAATTTCATTATCGTTATTTACTTTACGCTTTAAATTAAGTCTTTTATTTATTTAATATTTTACATTTGGTTTTAACTGCGACTAAAGTTTTAAAATCGACAAACCGGTCATTAAACGGTAAAACCCCCCCTTTATAATAATAATATTACTTATATATATATTTGTATTTTTATAAATTAAACTAATATAGCGTTAAGCTTTGATTAAAAGATTTTCCCTGTGGAACGAACCGGACTTACTAAAAACTACACTACTGTACGATTAGGTACACTGCCTATAAGTGTTTTAACAAGGTTTAAGTATATCCATTCTTTAAATAAATAAATATCTTGTGTAAAATTGTATCGTATTTAATAGTATTTCCTTGTAAAATTTAAGCTATTTTATATACACCTCGCATAACATCAATGATCTAGAAAAATAGTATAATATTCTAAACCTCTAATGCTAAAAACAGTAGAAGTCCATAAATTAGAGTGAATAATATCAAAATGTGCATTAACATTATCACTAGAAACATAAAAAGGAAGACATGTTTGCCAAGTTGAAATGCATGACACAAAACAGGAAATGCAGTTTTATTACAAATAATGTCTTTATTCGAAAGAAGCCTACAAAAAACTTCATAGCTTGAATGTCCAAGTCATTGATGCCAGGTGACAGAACTGGTGAGAAAAGCATGCGGAGGAGAGTGCGGGGAAGAAGGCATGATGGGGTAGAGATCTCTAGTGCTATCACATCGGAAAGAATACGGCGCGTCAGATGATCCTTCACTAGAAAAATCAAAGGATCAAATTCAACAGATACAATATTATCGAGAATAAATTGACGAACATAAATACTACCAACAATAATATATATAGAGATATATTCGATTCCATTCGATTCGTTGAAGTTTCTAGTTATTAGAAACTTGTTTTTTCGGAAACTAATAATAATAGAAAAAAAAATACATATTTACATACCACAACTATTAGAAAGTTGTTTTGGCTCTATTTATTTAGGCAACACCAAACGTCGATTAAGTAGCGTCTTGACTGCCGCTTTGAGCGTAAATTGATTTTCAGGCAGACTTTTAACCTATAAAAATCTGATTCTACCATTTCCATGAAGTCTTAATTTTGTTTTGCTATTTTTTATTTTTAAAAAAAATCTTATTTTTTGGCCGGACGTCCACTCGAAAGCAATATCTTTATCCGCAAAATAAAGAGAGGGATGACTTTCTCTACTTTTGAGATCACTCTTGGTGGAGAAAGGACTTGTTTTTATTCTCGGTTAGGGGAATGATTGTCTACATCCAACCTCCCCCATACACCACTCGGATGGTATTGGGTTTTGTTGTTGTTGTGTAACTATAAACTGATAGCTACGCACGTTACAAACATTGTTTTTGAACATTGCATAATCGAACATATTACCGAATACAATATGTGAACCAACAATAGAACTACTAACACTTGCAACATAAATGTCTCCAAACTAAAAAAAAGACATCACCAATATCATATTATTCGACATAAACATTCATATCAGTAAATCAAACCACTTAATTAACTCTTAAGAGCACCTATGAACTCCTCATCACATTCAAGATCCATCATACATTCAGGCAAAAGACAAACTTCAACATCCATGCTCCCACCTCCTTCTCGACCCGGATACAACGTCATCTTCCCGTCACCTTTGTTAACGAACCCACTTCTGGCCGCAACCGCTTTCCCCAACCCGAATTCACACCCATACATATCAAACCTTGGCGAACTCCCAAAATGTACCGCATTTGAAAACATCTGCCCACTCATTTTATGCACCACCGGGTTCTCAACCCATGACCCGATCCACTTTTTCACTGATTCATCATCGTAATTTTTAACCATTTCATGCAATTTCAAAGCTGCCCATCCAAGATCATAAGTCAGCAGATCCTCCACAGTCACTTTTTCCATCACCGTACCAATAGCGATTCTACATGGAGGGGTGTGGGGTCCTATGACCCCACTACTTTAGAATTTTTTTTGCCATCTACTCTTTAAATTGTATAGGACACTACTAAATTAAAGTATAGGACTCTATATATTTTTAGGACTTATGTTTTTTTTAGAGGTAAACAAACACTAAGGTACCTTTAAAATATTTTTAGCCTTCAAATTTTTTTTGGGACCCCAATAAAATTTCATCGTAGAATCGACACTGAACCGTACCAATTAGATTACCAAAATAGTCATGGGGTAAAGGTGGGTCCATTTTACGCCTGTTATTAACAAGAAGTCTACACACGGTTTCACTGTTTCGTCCTTGTCGTCTCGCACGTGTAACGCACCTCCATATAAGTGCGGACACTGCTTGTAAACTTGAAATGTCGTTCATATTGGATTCAATATTTGCTTTTTCTTTCAGTCTCGAAACCGAACCCGATGAAAAATGGAAGAATCTCTCTTTAACTTGTGTACGATGTTTGAAACGGTCGATGAACTGATCTTCACGTGTATACGGAATACTTGCAATCGGGTCGGATCCTTCGTGGACCCTTTGTTTAATTACCGGAGGACGCGATATAAAACAACCATCTTGATCTTTAGATTTAAATATTTCACTCCAAGTAGCCATGAAATGCCAAAAAGACGTACCGTCTGCTACCAAATGGTTAACCGAGCCACCGATGAAGATTCCATTGGTCAGCTCGGTTACCTGAATTGACAACAAAGGTAACGTATGACCATCGTGGTTTATAGCGTCATTAAGATCGAAAAACGAATGAACAAGTAAAGGTACTTCAACAGCATTAAGTACATCGGATAAATTAGCGTCCGCTTTGGCGTATACAAACTTGACTCCGGGGCTGTTTTTGGGGTCTATGTAGATAACAGAAGATGGTGGACTTTGTTGTTTTCGAGTGGCTAAACGGGCTGCGAGTGGGTAAAAATGGGTGAGGGTCGAAGAGAGGGTGTGTTGAAGTTTGTCCAAGAAATCGGTTATCGAAAAACGTGGATTTTCGGATGGTGATGGTTTAGCGAAAAGGAGACCTTTTTGGCTGTAGTTGACGTTGAGGTAAGCGAGCTCAAAGGGTGTGAAGTAGATTATTGGTTTGTTTGCATCTGGTGAAAGATCGTGTAATGGTTTCACTAAGCATTCCGATATAAGGTTTACCGACGGCGAAGTCATCGGAGAAGAATTTAGGAAAATTATAATTTAACTAAATTATTAAGAACTGTATAGCTTTAGTTCTCAACATCGCAATCATATATGACTTGTTAAGTCCCATATGTTCCGCGTTACAAGAATAAAATACTCCTAATAATGTATGGCCATATATATTTTAAAATTGTGGAAGTCATATTTGTTTAGCTAAGTTTGTCCGAATATTTTATCTTTCGATGATCCTGTTAGTGATGCACGTGATGTACAAACAACATAATTGATTTAAACCAATCACTAATTCACAAACAATAAACAAATTAGCTAAAGCATAAAATTGATAAAAGTAAACGATAACGATACAAAAATTTAATGTAATTATATCTCAACTTCAAATACGGAGAATGGATTAGTCTACGAACATAAATCAAAATTTTATTTATTATTATTTTCGTGCACACAATTACAAGTTATAAGTCATATTTATAATGGAAAACAAGTTAGAATCACAAAAGTAATTTTCTCATGTTATGACACATTCTCAAGCCATGTTATTTACGATAATATGCTTTCCAATATCATATATTTGAATCACATTCTAATTAATATATCCAAATATGGTCCAAGTCATATAATGACATAATTAATTTATCTTTCAGTTATTGTCATGACACAATTTAAAGAACAATACAACTAAAATTATCTCTTTTAATATTCCACTAAAATAGAGGGAAGCACAATGTCATAGTTATAAACTCCACTATGAAATATACTAAGTTTATATGTATAGATAAAATGAATCAGAAAATTCACATTTAATCATAAACCGGCTATAACTATTTCATTTTCAAGTTTTATACACACTCGTAAATTTAACGATAAAAATAATTTCATGACATGCTATAAAGAGAAAAACCTTAGATATCATTGATGTCCTTTTCACTTTCATCGTAGGATATGTCCATTTCATCCATGATTATCATTATTCCATTCAAATGATAAAAGATACAACTAGAAATGACGAAATATGTCATTTCGTGATCATTGATTGAAGTATCATAGAAAGGTTAGTGATCACAAATAGGTTATATCAACCAGGTTTTAACCAAACATGTTAAACCAAACAGGTTTCAACCAAAGTTTCAACCTAACAAGTTAAACCGAACATGTTTCAAACAAACATGTTAAACGAAATAAGTTTCAACCAAATATGTTTCAACCCAAACAATTAAACCAAACAGGTTTCAACTAAACATGTAAACCAAACGGGTTATACCAAACATGTTAAATCAAACATGTCTTTTCATACTCATGAGATGTGTAATATATCAACATAGTTCTCATCACGGACCTTCGTGGGAAGTACTTTGGTTCTCTCAAGTTGGAAATCCCGATATCCACAATCCCATATTCATCGAGAAACAATTAACTTAGAACAATCAAGAATGAGTTCTAAATTTTTACCGTTAAATAGTTAACTAACTACATCATCGAGTAGTAGGCCGTTTACATTTCTCGTTAACTATTATTGAATAAGGTATCAAGAACCTTACGTTTTAAATACAATTATGTTCCATCCATGAAGGCACTCAACCTTACTTTTTGAATGCCACCTACATTTCGGTACCAAAAAAGTGATAAACCTTATAGTTTGAATAAAAGATATTCCAAACCAATATTTTTGAATTATCTATTTCCAAACTACAAATAAATTGTTAAATCCATGATATAAAATCATTTTAAAGAAACAACTCTTTTTATGTCATTTTGAAAACATATTACCACTATGTTTCAGGTATGTAACTATAAGTTTTTCGAAACTTATTTCACAAATTATATAAAGCTCACACTCCATTTATATTACTATTTGTATTAATAAAACCTTTGGTGAATAAAAAGTAAAATGTTGCATGTGCACAAATGTTCTACCTATCCAGATCATCACAACATTAATTTAAGCTGTTAACTCACCATTTTAGACGTTATTCATGTCATCATTAAGATAACTTTTTACAAATATGGAAGTTACATATATCTCTTTCATATAAAGAAATCACAAAGTCCGGAAACTATTACACGGTATCATTTATATCAAATTAGTTCACACCCCCGTAACAGTAAAACATTCCAACTAGGACTTATGCATTTTTAAAACCCAATATTACAAAAGTAGGCAAATGATAAAACCCCACAAATATTCCAACCATACATGTTTAATCACTGAACCCAGGTTCAATTCCCACCTGCTACACTTTGAGGGACTTGTCTTCAAAAAAAAAAAAAAAAATTGTTGCAAAAAATTTTCTCAATTTTAACCATACATAATACGTAGTAGTTAATCTTGCAAATTAACATGTTCAATGTGTTCATAACGCACGTCCAAATCCAACATGTGCACTACAGTATCATGGTTTTAACCATTTTTTAAATAAAATAGAGATCCAAAATTTCAAACCAGAGAGGTTCATTGATTTAATTATTTTTATTTTGAAAAATGGTCAATACATACCGCACAACATTGGTGTTTTTAAAGACTTCTCTTTAGATTGCATTGTTCGATTCATTCATTAAAATCAACAAATACATTTTTATATTACAAAAACTTATATTCCAGATTACATCCAACAAAGGTATAAGTTTTTCCAAACATATTATGATACCTTTCAATAGTTTCGTGTTATTCACATAATCCATTTCGCCAAAGAAACTCAACACACCTTTTATAAACTTATTCGAGTAACGATTATCAAGAACTATTTTAATATGAATTGTTTTAAGTTTGTAAGAAATAGTACCCGAATATATATATATATATATATATATATATATATATATATATATATATATATATATATATATATATATATATATATATATATATATATAGAAATAGATTCGCGTCGCCTACTTGCTGAAAGCACAAATGAAATGGCCGATCATGAATTCTATGAATTAAGACCTTTTTTAGTTCATAATGAATGAAATGAACCCCCGGATGAGGGGCAAATCTCCCCTTATATATATATATATATATATATATATATATATATATATATATATATATATATATCATATATATATTCATTATAATAAGAAATCAAATATAATAATATATACATACCTTGAAAATGGCGTACTCAAAAGGATATGTGATATATGAATCATCTCACCAAGAGAAGCCGAGACTCGTGTTTAACACAGTTTTCTTAAAACAGTTCCTCCGTCTACACATCGTTTGTTTCTCAGGGTACAACGGTCGAAACAGTAGTACTGCCGGACTCGAACACTTGTCTGAAAATGTTGTCTATGTTGTCCGAATAGTTATCCATAAGCTAACTCAATTGCTTGTTCCTCACTTAGCCAAATCAAGAGGTCACAATGTGACCAGAACAAAGCCAATAAGCTTACAAAACTAATTGTTTAACTTATGTGTATTTTTCTTTTTAGAACTAAGGTAACATACATGTCTACCATTACTAGAGATGAATCAAGGTAAATTGTTATTTCAAGAGAGCAAATTATCTCCTTTTATCTTGGAGGATGGATGGAGTGAAATAATTGATTCAATATGAGAATCAATCAAATAACCATAAAGAGTCACTTAATAATCATAAGTTATGGTATGTTAAAAGTCACATTTACTAGTAACTAATGCCACATAATTGTGACATTACTAGTAACCTTATTCAATTACCTTGTAATCAATTTTAATTCAATTATTTTTTTCCAACACATTACCGAATACAATATGTGAACCAAACAATAGAACTACTAACACTTGCAACATAAATGTCTCTAAACTAAAAAAAAAAAAAAGAGATCACCAATATTATATTATTCTACGTAAACATTCATACCAGTAAATCAAACCAGTTAATTAACTCTTTAGAGCACTTATGAACTCCTCATCACATTCAAGATCCATCATACATTCAGGCAAAAGACAAACTTCAACATCCATGCTCCCACCTCCTTCTCGACCCGGATACAACGTCATCTTCCCGTCACCTTTGTTAACGAACCCACTTCTGGCCGCAACCGCTTTCCCCAACCCGAATTCACACCCATACATATCAAACCTTGGTGAACTCCCAATATGTACCACATTTGAAAACATCTGCCCACTCATTTTATACACCACCGGGTTCTCAACCCATGACCCGACCCACTTTTTCACTGATTCATCATCGTAATTTTTAACCATTTCATGCAATTTCAAAGCCGCCCATCCAAGATCATGAGTCAACAGATCCTCCACTGTCACTTTTTCCATCACCGTACCAATTAGATTACCAAAATAGTCATCGGGTAAAGCTGGGTACATTTTACGCCTGTTATTAACAACAAGTCTACAAACGGTTTCACTGTTTCGTCCTTGTCGTCTCACACGTGTAACGCACCTCCATATAAGTGCGGCAACTGCTTGTAAACTTGAAATATTATTCATATTTGATTCGAAATTTGCTTTTTCTTTTAATCTTGAAACCGAACCCGGTGAAAAATGGAAGAATCTTTCATTAACTTGTGGAAGTTGAGAACGTTCAATGAATTGATCTTGATGTGTGTAAGGAAGACTTACAATTGGGTCGGACCCTTCAAGGTCCCATCGCTTGAATACCGGAGGACGCGATATAAAACAACCGTTTTCGTCGTCTGATCTGAATATTTCACTCCAAGTAGCCATGAAATGCCAGAATGACGTACCGTCGGCTAAAAGATGGTTAACCGAGCCACCGATGAAGATCCCATCGGTCAGCTCGGTTACCTGAATTGACAACAAAGGTAACGTATGACCATCGTGGTTTATAGCGTCATTAAGATCGAAGAACGAATGAACAAGTAAAGGTACTTCGACAGGGTTAAGTACATCGGATATATTAGCGTCGGCTTTGGCGTATATAAACTTGACACCCGGGCTGTTTTTGGGGTCAATATAGATAACATAAGACGGTGGGTTTGTTTGTTTTCGAGTGGCTAAACGGGCTGCGAGTGGATAAAAATGGGTGAGGGTCGCGGAGAGGGTGTGCTGTAGTTTGTCCAAGAAATCGGTTATCGAAAAATGTAGATTTGCGGATGGTGATGGTTTAGCGAAAAGTAGACCTTTTTGGCTATAGTTGGCGTTGAGGAAAACAAGCTCAAAAGGTGTGAAGTAGATCGGTTGCTTTGCATCTGGTGAGAGATCGGGTAATGGTTTCACTAAGCATTCCGATATAAGCTTTACCGACGGTGAAGTCATAGGAAAATAATTTATAAGGAAAGGTATATGTTGTGTACCAAAAAATGTGTGGCTTAAATTCGTAAACAATGAGGATAATATAGGAAGGGCTAGATTTTTTTTTTTTTTGTAGTGAATTCTAATTCTAAAATTAGATATCCTATCTATACTGTTACTATAATATAAATATATCTAAAATAATAATTTCATAAATAAAGATTATTTAAATTTTTAAAAAAATCAAAAATAAAAAAAAATTCTAAACTCCCCGTAATGATGTCATTAAAATAATTAATTATTTTTTAATAAAAATATTAACATGTTAATTGTATAATATATGAAGTATGTACAACCTTGTGATAAAATACCCCAATGACCATATGTATAATATTTGAAACATTATGTACAACCTTATAGTAAAACACTCTCATGACTATATGTAAAATATTTGAAACATTATGTACAACTTTGTGATAAAACACCCCAATGACCATATGTACAAATTTTAAAACAAATTGTACAATCTTTTACAAAATACACCATGAACACATGTATAAACTTTGAAGCATATTGTACAACCTTCATATAATAATTGTACTTTAGTTTTTTAAAAAAAATTAAAGAGACATTTGTTATTACTAATAATTATTATTAAAAATATAAATAATCAATTTTATAGCAAACATTATTACTATTATTCAAATATGAGTTCTTTTTACGGGATTAATTACGTTACATATCTAATCGAAATACATGTCTCGATAAAATATTGTAATGTAGCTTTCATGACAAGAAAAATAATAATTGTGATGAAAATTGGAAGAAAGTGGTGGGAGAATAAATGTAGTTCATTTATTCTGACTAAGTCAAGTATATCAATATGTTTGTAAAAACAACAACAAGTTTCTTAGTCAGAATATGTGGTTTCACGGGTCATTATACTAAATGACTTTAGCATGTACGTTCACTTAATACCTAAAACATATCATTAAGTTGTTTCGTTTAAACAAACCCGTGATTCCACGAGTCATTTCACTAGTATCTAACTATATTAGTTACTCTTGTGTTAAGTATGATGTTAAGTGTTTTATTTCTAATCTTAATAAATGTGTTGAACCTAAAACTTATCATGAATTGTAATGATTCAAATTGGGTTGATGCTATGAATAATGAGATAGAAGCTCTTAATAAAAATAACACTTGGGTCTTAACTGAGTTACCTGTAGATAGAAAACCAATATGTTTCAAATGGATTTATAAAATTAAATATAAGTCTAGTGGTGAAATAGAAAGATTTAAAGCAAGACTTATTGCTAAAGGGTATAGTCAAAGAGAAGGAATTGACTATGAAGAAACTTTTAGTCCCATTGTTAAAATGGTGACTGTTAGATGCTTATTAAATGTTTCTGTTCAATATGGTTAGAATGTTATCAATTAGATGTAATAATGCTTTTTTGTATGGTGATTTAGTTGAATATGTTTACATGACCTTACCTCGAGGTTTTTTTTTGTTGAAAATGAAACTAAAGTGTGTAAATTAAACAAATCTTTATATGAACTCAAGCAAGCTCATAGAATGTGGAATGCTAAGCTAACATCTTCTCTTATTGAATATGGTTTTAAGCTATCTATGAATGATTATTCTCTTTATACTTTGTCTAAAGAATCTGTTTTCATTGCTCTTCTTGTGTATGTGGATGATATTATCATTACTAGTAATTGCATTGATGAAGTTAATAATGTTGAAAGGTTTTTAAATACCAAATTTATGATTAAAGACTTAGGAGAATTGAAATATTTTTTAGGTATTGAGGTGATTAAAACTGATATTGGTTTGTATATGTCTCAAAGAAAATATTGTCTTGATCTTTTAAATGAATTTAGTATGTTTAGGATGTAAACCAATTGATACTCCATTAGAAATAAATTATGTTCTTGCTTCTGAATCTTCTGAAAATGATCAATTAATTCCTAATGTCACTGAGTTTCAAAAATTAATTGGCAAACTTATTTATCTTACTCATACTAGACCTGATATTTCTTATTCTGTTCAAACCTTAAGTCAACATATGCATGCACCTTTAGAATCACATGTTAAGGCTGCATTTAGAGTGTTAAGATACTTAATAGGTTCTCCAGGTAAAGGTGTTCATGTCAAAAAGAATTCAGGTATGTTTTCTTTAATTGCTTTATCTGATGTTGATTGGGGTAAGTGTCTCATAAATAGAAGATCCGTTACAGGGTTTTGTTTATTTTTATGTGGATCCTTAATATCTTGGAAAAGCAAAAAACAACCCATTGTATCAAGATCTTTTAGTGAATATGAATACAGAGCACTAGCTGCAGCTACTTTTGAAATCTTTTGAGTTTTTTAAACTTTTGTCTGATTTTGGTCTTAAAAATCTTTTACCTGTAAAATTAATGTGTGATAACAAGCCTGCTCTGTTATTGGCTGCTAATCTTGTGTTTCATGAAAGGTTAAAACACTTTGAAATAGATGTTCATGTTGTTAGAGAGAAATGCACGACTAGTGTAGTTGAAATTGAGTCTATTGACTCTGCAAGTCAAACTGCGGATATTTTTATAAAAGGTCTATCAAAGTTGTAGCATAATGTGTTGCCTGAAAAATTGGGATTATTAGATTATTTCAAGGATAAGATTGAGGGAGGGTGTTAAAATTATATGTTTACAATCTTTTCCTTGAAATTGGTTCATGTTCTAACTTAAAATGTTTTATTTTTCAGTTAAATGCTAAGAATGGACTACTGTTAGCATGTTTGTTCTTTTGGTGGTCAAAGTTGAATAAAGAAAACTTCATTTGATGTTGTGTGAGAGTTGTTGTGGCAGAAGTTGAAGTTCAAAGAGTTTGCGGGGCTTTTGTGTAAATTATATTAACATAGGAAGGAGGATTCAGAAAATCATAGGAAGGAGGTTCAGTAGGTGTGATAGAGCCAAAGAGGAAAGAAGTTTCATCGAAGGTGACATGAGGGGAAAGGATTATTTTATTGGTGGTGAGATCAAGACATGATAGCCTCACTGATTAGAGGGGTACTCAAGAAATGGTGACAGGATGAGGATAGCAAAGGCAGCCAAAAACACGAAGATGAGTGTAGTTGGGTATTTGTTTGTAGAGACGGGTGTGAGGTATGTCATGGTCAATGGCAGAAGACGGGAGAATATTAAGTAGATGAGCAACCATGTGAAGAGCTTCCACCCAATATATTGGTGGGAGATGTGCTTGAAATAGGAGGGTGTGAAATAGGTTATTGATGGTATAGAGCATGCGTTCGGACTTGTCATTTTGTTAAGAGGTGTAAGGACAAGAGAAGCGGAGTTGAATGCCGTTAATTTGGAGAAGTTGATGAAACTATGAAAGGCTGTTTGTCAAATTCATCAGCCATTTTCTTGAATATGATTGAAACGGGATCCACCCATGATCTGATTTGATCGCAGATGAACGGAATTTTAACGGCTTATTTGAATTAGGGTTCAACGACTTTATAACTCTTATATATATTGGCAAATAATCATATTAATATGAATCCAATGATTGTTATATAAAGATCTTTTTTAATCTAAATGACACTTTTCTTTCATGTAAGTTTTTGGATAAAATGCTTAACAAATATTGCTTTTGTTATACACTAATATATATATATATATATATATATATATATATATATATATATATATATATATATATATATATATATATATATATATATATATATAGAGAGAGAGAGAGAGAGAGAGAGAGAGAGAGAGTGAGAGATTCGATTCGATTCGTTGAAGTTTTGTAGTTATTATAAAGTTGTTTTTCGGAAATTAATAATACAACAACAACAAAACCTAATCCTACAAAAGTGGGGTATGAGAGAGGTAAAATGTAGACAATTATTCACCTATCCTAGAATAAAGAGAAATTATTTCTCTACCCAAAGTATAACACCTCAAAGAGTAGAAAAAAGTCTTCCCTCTCAATGTTTTATGGATAGAGAGATTGCTTTCGAATGAATCTTCGCCCAATAAAAGGTTAAAAATGGGTGAGACGTCATGAAAATAATAGAATCAAATTTCAATGTTGTTTAGACCTGCCTGAAGTTCAATTTAGATTTTAAGCGACAGTTAAGTCGCCAATAAATTGACATTTACTGTTGACTCATTTAATACAGCCCTTCAATTAGTGATAATACAAAAGAATACATATTTACATACCATAACTATAAATTGCTAGCTACGCACGTTACAAACATTGTTTTTGAACATTGCATAATCGAACACATTACCGAATACAATATGTGAACCAACAATAGAACTACTAACACTTGCAACATAAATATCTCCAAACTAAAATAAGAGATCACCAATATCATATTATTCTACATAAACATTCATACCAGTAAATCAAACCAGTTATTTAACTCTTAAGAGCATTCATGAACTCCTCATCACATTCAAGATCCATCATACATTCAGGCAAAAGACAAACTTCAACATCCATGCTCCCACCTCCTTCTCGACCCGGATACAACGTCATCTTCCCGTCACCTTTGTTAACGAACCAACTTCTAGCCGCAACCGCTTTCCCCAACCCGAATTCACACCCATACATATCAAACCTTGGTGAACTCCCAAAATGTACCACATTTGAAAACATCTGCCCACTCATTTTATACACCACCGGGTTCTCAACCCCTGACCCGACCCACTTTTTCACTGATTCATCATCGTAATTTTTAACCATTTCATGCAATTTCAAAGCCGCCCATCCAAGATCATGTAAGGATATTAGGACCCAAAACAAAGCAAGTGATTCAACAAGATCACTCACCGATAGTAATTCTACAAGATTACTAACCCACTTAATGAACGAAAGATTATAAATGCAAGAAATGTAAATCGACACAAGAGATAACGTGGTTATATGCAATCGTTGTGATTGCTTTAGTCCACGGACCAACTAGAGAATGTATTTGCTGAATATGTGTGGTGTATTTACAATGAGTTACAAGAGAGTCTATTTATAGAATGATTTAAGGAGTAAGCTAAAAACAATTCTTTGAAGCTTCATGTGAGTTTCCTGACAGCTTCATGGAAGCTACATGTGAGTTTCCTGACAGCTTCGTGGAAGCTACATGTGACTTTCCTCACAACTTCGTGGAAGCTTCGTGTGAGTTTCCTGAAATCTTCCCTCTAATTGTTTAAAGTTCTCCATATCTCCAACAATCTCCCACTTGGAGACTTTGAACAAACCCAACCTTCGTCAACCCAAAATATCAATGATCTAACTAAGAACGTTAAACCACCATTATACCGCCAAACTCCATTTGGGACACGCACACTCAACACATACTTCGGATGAGCAGACTTTCGATACAAGGTCTTTAACACTACTTGTTAGAATATTAACTCTCTAATTCTCTAGTTGGGGTCTTCTCTCATCAATTCATTAGAAGACCAATTGAGGTAATGCAAAACCTCAATTTCTCTGTCGTAACAACCTTAGTAAACATATCAGCAGGATTCTTCGTACCAAGGATTTTCTCCAATAATAAAGTACCATCATTTATATGTTGTCGAATAAAATGATACCTTATCTTGATGTGTTTCGTACGACTATGAAACACCGAATTCTTCCCAAGATGAACCGCACTTTGATTATCACAATTCAAGACGCAATAGTCTTGTCTTTTACCCAACTCACCTAAGAAGTTTTTCAACCAAACAAGCTCTTTAGAAGCTTCTGCAATAGCCATATATTCGGCTTCGGTGGTTGATAAAGCAACACTCTTTTGTAGTCGAGACATCCAACTAACCGCCGTCTTCCCCATTGTAAAAACATAACCCGTAGTGCTTTTCCCCGAATCATCACATCCACCCAAATCAGCATCCGCATAACCCCTAAGTATGAGATTGTTTTTGGAGAAACACAATCCCATATTAGAAGTACCTTTCAAATAACGAAGCAACCATTTAACCGCTTCCCAATGTTCTTTCCCCGGATTAGACATATAACGACTTACAACTCCCACTGCTTGAGCAATATCGGGTGTGATGCCCCATACAAAACCATCGTGTACGAATCATCAACAACAGGATCATTACAAGGTTAAGTACTATATGCGATTTCAAAAAGAGTTTGCATTCATAAATAAACTGATGTCTAAACCAACATCGAATGTTTTACAATCCAAAAGCATGCTTCACTAAGTAGAAGCAAATAATAAGTGTATGTGACCACAATGGTCGTTACAAGTCATAGTTCAAAAGTACTAAAGTTTGAATGCAAGGTAAAGTAGTTCATGCGATGACAACTCTAAGAAGCGGGTGTCTACAGCACGACTAGTACACATCGGAAGCTAACCTCAAGCACCTGAGAAAAACATGCTTAAAAACCTCAACACAAAGGTTGGTGAGCTATAGTTTAAGTATAACAGTAAGTAAGGTAGGCCACGAGATTTCAGTGCTACAAAGAGCGTTTCAAAACAGTATGATAAAGTATATGTTAACCGTGGGCACTTGGTAACTAACTGAACGTTTATACCCCCTGAAAGTACACTTGGCAAGTGCGTATGTTTACGAAGTATTAAACACTCGTTGACTACTAGCGTGACTAGCCTGAGTGGGGATGTCAAACCCTATGGATCCATATCTAAGATTCGCGTTCACGGTTCAAAAACCAATGATTAAACGTTACCGAGCTAAAGGGAATGTTTATGCCGTTGTATAACCCACACATATATATAAGTTTAAGTACTCGTGCCTAGTATGTAGAACATAAAATCCGCATGTATTCTCAGTTCCCAAAATAAGTTAAAGTAAAAAGGGAATGCTATAACTCACAATGATAATGTAGTCGTAAAGTCGAGTCGGGAAAAGTGTGCAAGTAATCGGTCCGAAAGTCCTCAACCTAAGTCAAATAGTACTAAGTCAGTAAATCGTCCGAATAGGTTTAAAAGTATGTAAATAAGGTCTTAAGGGTCATCATCATTCATCATCAAATAAAAGGCGTAAAGTAAGTTTCGTTTACGAAAGTAGTTTAAAACAAAGGCTGACTTTGGTCAGTCACCACGGCCTCTACCCTTACTGAAATAAGGTGAGACCAGTGGCCGTGGCTCCGTATATGAGTCCTTTAAGTGTGATAAAATTTACAGAAGCAAACTCGTCTTCGTTTGATCGTGGCGACGGTCTAAGTGCGAGTAGGTCAGAAATTTCTGCACAACGTTAAAGGACATAGTGACGATCGGAGAGCCATAAATCCTAAACCGTAACTCGGATTAAGTCGAGTCCTATATGAAAAGTTATCTACTCGAAAAGATCTATTTGAAAATCAAGGTTACAGCAGCCCAGGTTTACTGGTATGTTACAGAAACAGCAGAACAATAGGCTGTAAACAGAAACAGAAAGATAAATGGGTTCCGGTGGGTTTTGGTGCTTGATGTTCATCATGGTTCTCGTCCTTGATGCATATAGCTTCAAGTGTACAACTCATTGATGTGTTTACATCATCTTTACCATGGTTTGACCATCATCACCCAAGTGTAAGTCTAAGACATGAAGCACAACTCACTTAATTGTTGCAAGTGTTTTGATGAACCAAAGTTACATCAAAGTCTTAGATCTAACACATACATGAACTTTAAGACTAATAATAAGTTACAAACTTGAAAGTGAACTTATGAAATCAAGATCTTAAGTTGTAGAACATTGTTCTTAGTTTGATCTTGAAGATCCAAGACTCAAAAGTCTAGATCTAACATAAGTGTACAAAGTTATATTTAAAGAAAACTTATTTGTGTGTTCTTGAACTTTTAAAGTTAACCTTTAGTTCCAAGAGATATGAGATCAAGACTAACTTGTAGTACTTGACCAACAACAACCAAAATCATAAAATTAGAGTGCAAGTAAAACTAAATAAACAAGTAAATAAGTTCATAGGTTTCATACTTTAAAGATTCAAACCAAAATTTGATCTTTAAGAATGTAAACTTTAAAGTTTACAAACATGATTCACAAGTATGATTTGCAACACATGAACTCTAAATTTTTTTGAAACATTAAAAGTAGAATCATAAACTAGTAAGTTTATGTTCTTGTTGTTCTTGTTATAACAAGATAAAATGAAGAATCAAACTAGAAAGTTTGGTTCTTGGAAACTAGTAAGTAAAGTAACTACAAATACATGTAACTAAATAATAATCAAGAACAAGTAGCAAACAACAAATGATGATGATGATTTGCATGTATGTATTCGGTTTCTAGGAGGAAAAGGAAGGAGAAAGAAAGCTTGTAACTTACAAGAATGAAGAGAAAGTTGAGAGAAAAAAGTTGAAAGGAAAATGTAAATAAGAATGTGTGTGAAAATGAATGATGAATACTAGTGAATGAAGTAAGTAAAAAAAAATAATTTGAACTCCTCCTTGATGTTCAAAACCGACAGCCAAAGTGTGGGGGAGGGAGGAGGCCAAAATCCACTAGTCTCATGTATGTAAAGCTCATAAAAGGTGGTTAATAGAGTTGATTTCATGGGGATTGTGTGCAAACAAGATTCCAAGTATTCTAACTACTAGTTCACATTTAATTTGGTACTTACACATGAAAGAGTGTGCTAACTAAGTCCATTTAAAAGGTAGGGTGGGCTTGGAAGCCCAATATCATGAGTCCATTTACTTTAAACAAGCCCAAGTTCCATTAATTAACAATTAAATCCAATTAAAGCCCAAGTAACTAACTAATCACCATAGTTAATTAAAATGATTAGTAAAATTAATCATGAATGTAAATAATACTTGAAAATATTATTCGTGTAAGTTCCGGGTGTCACAAAGACATTTCGGGCAATTAAAGTCAAGTTCGGGCAATCATGGCAACATGTAAATGTAATAACATACATTCGTTTTATCACACGTATTAATAATAATAATTATTAATAAATAAACGTTGGAAATTCCAGGGTCGTTACATTACCCACCTGTTAAAGAAAATTTCGTCCCGAAATTTAAGCTGAGGTAGATGGAGGAGTTGGGAAAAGGTGAGGATACTTCCGCATCATTTGATCCTCTCACTCCCAAGTAAACTCAGGTCCTCGTTTGGCATTCCATCGTACTCGTACAATCGGAATCTTGTTGCGTTTTAAAGTTTTGATCTCACGATCCATTATTTTAATATGTTCTTCCACAAAGTGGAGTTTGTCGTCAATCGTAAGTTCCTCAAGTGGTATGATAAGTTCAGGTGCGGCAAGACACTTCTTCAAGTTTGACACGTGGAAGGTAGGATGAACTGAGCTCAACTGTGCTTGTAGATCCAAACGGTAAGCAACGGGTCCAACACGTTCCAAGATTTCAAAAGGACCAATGTATCGTGGGTTTAACTTTCCACGTTTTCCAAAATGGATCACACCTTTCCAAGGTGCGACCTTTAACATTACACGATCACCAACATTGAATTCAAAGTCTTTACGTTTAAGATCAACATAACTCTTTTGACGATCGCGGGCAGTCTTAAGTCTAGCTTGAATCTGAGCAATCTTCTCCGTTGTTTCATGGACTACCTCGGGTCCGGTGATTTGCTTTTCGCCTACTTCGGCCCAACAAATAGGAGATCGGCACTTACGGCCATACAATGCTTCAAAAGGCGCGGCATTAATGCTCGAGTGATAACTCTTGTTGTACGAGAATTCGGCTAGTGGCAAATGCCTTTCCCAGGCCTTTCCAAAATCAATGACACATGCACGCAACATGTCTTCCAAGGTCTGAATCGTTTGTTCACTTTGCCCGTCAGTCTGAGGGTGATAAGCAGTACTCATGTCAAGACGAGTTCCCATGGCTTCTTGCAAAGAACGCCAAAATCTAGAAGCAAAACGGGGATCGCGATCGGAGATGATCTATAAAGGTACACAGTGACGAGATACAATCTCCTTAATGTATAGTTGAGCAAGTCTCTCCATTTTATCAGTTTCCTTCATCGCTAGGAAGTTTGCAGATTTGGTGAGGCGGTCAACAATAACCCAAATGGTATCGTATCCGCCCACCGTCTTTGGCAGCTTGGTGATAAAATCCATTGTGATCCTTTCCCACTTCCATTGTGGGATCTCCGGCTGTTGAAGTAAACCAGAAGGTCTCTGATGCTCGGCTTTAACTTTCGAGCAGGTTAAACATTTACCAACATAGGTCGCAACGTCCTTCTTAAGATTCAGCCACCAATACTGTTCTTTAAGGTCGTGGTATATCTTGCCCGCTCCAGGATGAATCGAATATCTCGATTTGTGTGCTTCATCAAGTATGAGGTTCCGTAGATCCCCATAAAGAGGTACCCAAATTCTTCCAGCATAACATCGGAGTCCAGACTCCTTAACCTTGAATCGAGAGACAAGTATGTTCAAATGTTCGTGAAATATGTTCTCCTCCTTGAGAGCCTCATCTTAGGCTACTCTGATCTGGCTGTTGAGGTTCGAATGGATGGTGATGTTCAGAGCCCTAACACGAAGAGGTGCCGTCCTCTCCTTTCGGCTTAAAGCGTCAGCTACAACATTGGCCTTGCCAGGGTGATAATGGAGTTCACAATCGTAGTCGTTGAGCGTCTCGATCCATCGAAGCTGTCTCATATTCAGTTGCTTCTGATCGAAGATGTGCTGGAGACTCTTGTGATCAGTGAAGATAGTGCTCTTAGTTCCATACAAATAGTGTCTCCATAATTTAAGCGCAAAGATAACGGCTCCAAGTTCAAGATCGTGAGTAGTGTAGTTCCGCTCGTGAATCTTCAGTTGGCGGGAGGCATAGGCAATAACCATTGATCGTTGCATCAGTACACAACCAAAACCACTCTTCGATGCATCACAATAAAAAACATAGTTGTCACTGCCCTCAGGGAGTGATAGGATAGGTGCGGTGGTTAGCTTCTTCTTCAAATTTTGAAATGTTGATTCGTGTGCGGGTTCCCAAATGAACTTCTTGCCCTTGTGAGTCAGTGCGATCAAAGGACGCGCAATCAGAGAAAATCCTTCAATGAACCTTCGGTAGTAACCGGCGAAACCTAGGAATTGGCGAATGTGAGTTGGAGTGGTGGGGGTCTCCCACTTACTGATGGCTTCAATCTTGGCGGGATCAACTTTGATACCCTGGTCGCTCACAACATGACCCAGAAACTGAACTTCCTTCAACCAAAATTCACACTTGGAGAATTTGGCGTAAAGTTGCTCTTGTCTCAAGAGCTCGAGCACTAGTCGGAGGTGTTGCTCATGTTCTTCTTTGCTCTTAGAGTAGATGAGGATATCATCTATGAAGACGATAACAAACTTATCCAAGTACGGCTTGCAGACACGATTCATGAGGTCCATGAACACGGCAGGTGCATTTGTCAAACCGAATGGCATCACGAGAAACTCATAATAACCATAACGGGTCCTGAATGCAGTTTTCATCACGTCACTTTCCTTCACCCTCAGCTGGTGATATCCGGATCGCAAATCGATCTTTGAGTAAACGCTCGATCCTTGTAGTTGGTCAAAAAGATCGTCAATTCGTGAAAGAGGATACCGATTCTTGATTGTTAATTTATTGAGTTCACGGTAGTCGATACACATACGGAAGGATCCATCCTTCTTCTTCACGAACAGCACAGGTGCGCCCCAAGACGAGAAACTTGGTTGGATAAATCCTCGATCAAGTAGTTCTTGTAGTTGGCTCTGTAATTCTTGCATCTCGGAAGGTGCGAGTCTATAAGGTGCGCGAGCTACAGGTGCAGCTCCTGGCACTAAGTCGATCTGAAACTCTACGGCTCTCGGCGGTGGTAATCCGGGCAATTCCTCTGGGAAGACATCGGAAAATTCGTTCACAATTCGAACGTCGTTCACGCTCTTCACCTCAGTTTCTACTATTTTCACATGCGCTAGGACAGCAAGACGTCCCTTCTTCATAATCTTTTGCGCTTTCACGCAACTAATGAGGTTCAACTTCGAGGTACATCTCTCTCCATAGATAACCAGTGGTTCGCCATCTCCTTGTGGTATGTGAAGTGCTTTATCTCCACAGATAATATCGGCCTTTATCTTGCTCAACCAATCCATACCGACGATCACGTCAAAACTTCCCAGTTTGATAGGTATCAAGTCAATTTCGAAATCTGCACCAGCTATGTTGATAATAGCTCCTCGACTAATATGGTCAACCTTTTCAAGTTTTCCATTGGCGACCTCGACAAGCATACTCTCTTTTAACGGGACTAATGACCAATTAATCTTATCGCAAAAATATCTACATACATAACTTCTATCCGCACCAGTATCAAACAAGACAGAAGCTAAAAGATTGTTGATTTTGAATATACCTGTCACCAAGTCGGGGTTATAGCGTGCATCCCTTGCATTAACATTAAAAGCTCTACCATGGGGTGGTCCGCCGTCTTTTCGCTTGTTTGGGCACGCATTTCTGAAATGGCCCGTCTGCCCGCATTCGTAGCACTTTTTAGGTCCATTGATATTCGGCTTCCCATTCAAAGTGGTGACCTTGCAGTCTTTCCCGATATGCCCAGCCCGTTGACACTTCTCACAGACAACACTACAATATCCAGTATAGTGCTTGTAGCACCGCTTGCATTGTGGTAAGGTTCCTTTGCAGTTCGGGTTGGAGTTGGTGTTGTTGTTGGGGTTGGGGTTTCCACTGTTGTTGTGCCTCTTGGCGGGGGTCTGGTCATAGGTTCTCCCCCTGTTGTTGTGGTGGTTGTTGTTGTTGTTGTTGTTGTTGTTATTATCCCACTTTCGCTTTTCGCTACTACCAGCTTCAAACTTAGCCTTCTCCGGCTCATCAATAATGATTTGGTTCATGAGAGCATGCGCCATGCGCATTGCTTCGGAACATTCGGTGGTTTGGATGATGTGACGTTTCCTTTGATGGACTTAGGGAGTCCCCAGAAGTATCTCTCCATTCGCTTGAATTCTGGGGTGACCATTGTCGGACACATCAGGGCTAGTTCCAAAAATCTCCTATTGTAACCATCGAGGTCGTTCCCAACGGCCTTTAACTGCATGAATTCCATCTCCATCTTTTGTATTTCGGTTCTTGGACAATACTCATCAATCATTGCCGCTTTGAATTCCTCCCATGGCGTAGCATACGCCTCATCGATACCTTTCTCTTGAGCTAACGTGTTCCGCCACGTTAGTGCGCCGACAGATAGCGTGCAAGATGCAAATTTGGTTTTGCTGTCCTCCGAACAGTTGCTAACTCGGAATACTGATTCAAGTTTCTCGAACCATCTGGTGAGACCAACCGGTCCCTCGGTTCCACTGAAGTTATGTGGTTTGTAGCTCTGGAATTCCTTGTAAGTACACCCATTTCGAACGGGTGGGATAACCGGTGGTGGTGGCGGTGGAGCTTGGAGGTTTCTTTCTGCTAGGGCTGCGGCTACACGTTCTTGGATCATCTCTTCAATTTAAGCAGCAGTAGGTGTGGATCGACCGTTAGCCATGATGTTGTAAACAAAAATTTTGACTCAAGTCAAAATCCAGTATGCAAGTAGTAATAATACAGTATATAGTAACCAACATGGAATCAAAACATCACATGCTATTAAATAACGCATCTAGGTACAAATACCACAGAATCATCGTACAGTAATGTAAATAGAACATCGTGCAAGAATTAAATAACGCAAAGTTCCATTCATTAATAATAATAAGTTTCATACATCTGAATAAGTTCGTACAATACATGAGTAATACAACAAACTACAGCTAGATTACATAACGAAATCTAAATACAAAAGTCCTACGGTGAAGGTGGGTGAAGGATGTCTAAAACCTGAGCTAACTGCTCCTCGAGCTTAGTAACCCGAGCTCGGAGGATTCCCACCTCCCTTGTCAATTCCTCGACAGTGGGAGCTGGTGGGGCAGGCGGTGCTGGTGGTGCAGGTGGGGCCAGTGGAGCGGATGGTGCAGACCGCACGAAACGGGGTGCAGATGTCCCGGCTCCAGAAATAGTCAGTACGTAACGGGGAACCTTACGTATCTGTGGGTCGGCAGGGTACGGCACAAGCCGTTTACGGGCAGTAACCCTCCGACGCCAAAAGCGTCAGTGAAAGCACGACCTCCATTCACCCCTGGAATGACGGTGCCATCATGACGGTACCGCTTCTTCAGCGGGATGGAGGGTGCCTGTATAGGTACGTCATCAAGGTTCTCTTCGTCGGAGTCACTGGAGTCATCTGTAGAGGAGTCATCGGATGAAGGATCATCAGAATCATGTGGTGGTGACACTGGTGGCTGAACTGGTCGTCCATGAGCGGCCATCATCTGTCTGTATCTGAATGGCGGAATCGGCACTAAACGTCCATCTGGAGCGCGTCGGCACGGTATGCGCATATGGTTACGGAATGGCCCTTCCCCGAACTCCGCGGGGATCACAACACCACCGATGCGGGGCTGTGACTCCGAGGATCCGGGAGCAGACGGAGCTGGAATCTCCGCAGGGTCCACGTGTCCATCGATAGTAGCCACTGGTGCAGGCGGCTGGCTGCTAGTCCCGGAAGATGAAGCGCCGGCGTCACTCGTGCGTATCGGGATCGGTGTGTCGGCAGCAGCAGCAGGTGGGGTGGCTGAAGAGTCTAAACTGCCCAAAACGATAGCAGGTGGTACATCCGACATCTGAATAAGGAAAAATAAATTTTCCATGTCAGTAAGTCATAAAGCAAGCACGTATTAGGCCAACAGTTTAAATCACGTGTAACAATAAGTAGCATGGCAATAACAGAAAATCGTACGAAGGTAGCATGCAATCGAAAGCAAGTAATAGCATGCAGTAGTGAAATCATGTAGTAGCATACGGCATATAGCAGTAACAGTAAGCAGCAGCATGCAGTAATGAAAGGACCCATTCATATACATTATAAACGATTCACAATAGTTGATTACATCGCGAGGTATTTGACCTCTATATGATACGTTTTACAAACATTGCATTCGTTTTTAAAAGACAAACTTTCTTTACATCAAAAATTGACGGCATGCATACCATTTCATATTACATCCAACTATAATTGACTTAATATTAATCTTGATGAACTCAACGACTCGAATGCAACGTCTTTCAAAGTATGCCATGAATGACTCCAAGTAATATCTGAAATGTCCCGTTCTTATTGATTAAAAACGTTCCATATTAATTGATTTCGTTGCGAGGTTTTGACCTCTATATTAGACGTTTTTCAAAGACTGCATTCATTTTTAAACAAACCATAACCTTTATTTCATCAATAAAGGTTTAAAAAGCTTTACGTAGATTATCAAATAATGATAATCTAAAATATTCTGTTTACACACGACCATTACATAATGGTTTACAATACAAATATGTTATAACAAAATAAGTTTCTTGAATGCAGTTATTACACAATATCATACAAGCATGGACTCCAAATCTTGTCCTTATTTAAGTATGCGACAGCGGAAGCTCTTAATAATCACCTGAGAATAAACATGCTTAAAACGTCAACAAAAATGTTGGTGAGTTATAGGTTTAACCTATATATATCAAATCGTAACAATAGACCACAAGATTTCATATTTCAATACACATCCCATACATAGAGATAAAAATCATTCATATGGTGAACACCTGGTAACCGACAATAAAAAGATGCATATATAAGAATATCCCCATCATTCCGGGACACCCTTCGGATATGATATAAATTTCGAAGTACTAAAGCATCCGGTACTTTGGATGGGGTTTGTTAGGCCCAATAGATCTATCTTTAGGATTCGCGTCAATTAGGGTGTCTGTTCCCTAATTCTTAGATTACCAGACTTAATAAAAAGGGGCATATTCGATTTCGATAATTCAACCATAGAATGTAGTTTCACGTACTTGTGTCTATTTTGTAAATCATTTATAAAACCTGCATGTATTCTCATCCCAAAAATATTAGATTTTAAAAGTGGGACTATAACTCACTTTCACAGATTTTTACTTCGTCGGGAAGTAAGACTTGGCCACTGGTTGATTCACGAACCTATAACAATATATACATATATATCAAAGTATGTTCAAAATATATTTACAACACTTTTAATATATTTTGATGTTTTAAGTTTATTAAGTCAGCTGTCCTCGTTAGTAACCTACAACTAGTTGTCCACAGTTAGATGTACAGAAATAAATCGATAAATATTATCTTGAATCAATCCACGACCCAGTGTATACGTATCTCAGTATTGATCACAACTCAAACTATATATATTTTGGAATCAACCTCAACCCTGTATAGCTAACTCCAACATTCACATATAGAGTGTCTATGGTTGTTCCAAAATATATATAGATGTGTCGACATGATAGGTCGAAACATTGTATACGTGTCTATGGTATCTCAAGATTACATAATATATAATACAAGTTGATTAAGTTATGGTTGGAATAGATTTGTTACCAATTTTCACGTAGCTAAAATGAGAAAAATTATCCAATCTTGTTTTACCCATAACTTCTTCATTTTAAATCCGTTTTGAGTGAATCAAATTGCTATGGTTTCATATTGAACTCTATTTTATGAATCTAAACAAAAAAAGTATAGGTTTCTAGTCGGAAAAATAAGTTACAAGTCGTTTTTGTAAAGGTAGTCATTTCAGTCGAAAGAACGACGTCTAGATGACCATTTTAGAAAACATACTTCCACTTTGAGTTTAACCATAATTTTTGGATATAGTTTCATGTTCATAATAAAAATCATTTTCTCAGAATAACAACTTTTAAATCAAAGTTTATCATAGTTTTTAATTAACTAACCCAAAACAGCCCGCGGTGTTACTACGACGGCGTAAATCCGGTTTTACGGTGTTTTTCGTGTTTCCAGGTTTTAAATCATTAAGTTAGCATATCATATAGATATAGAACATGTGTTTAGTTGATTTTAAAAGTCAAGTTAGAAGGATTAACTTTTGTTTGCGAACAAGTTTAGAATTAACTAAACTATGTTCTAGTGATTACAAGTTTAAACCTTCGAATAAGATAGCTTTATATGTATGAATCGAATGATGTTATGAACATCATTACTACCTTAAGTTCCTTGGATGAACCTACTGGAAAAGAGAAAAATGGATCTAGCTTCAATGGATCCTTGGATGGCTCAAAGTTCTTGAAGCAAAATCATGACACGAAAACAAGTTCAAGTAAGATCATCACTTGAAATAAGATTGTTATAGTTATAGAAATTGAACCAAAGTTTGAATATGATTATTACCTTGTATTAGAATGATAACCTACTGTAAGAAACAAAGATTTCTTGAGGTTGGATGATCACCTTACAAGATTGGAAGTGAGCTAGCAAACTTGAAAGTATTCTTGATTTTATGAAACTAGAACTTTTGGAATTTATGAAGAACACTTAGAACTTGAAGATAGAACTTGAGAGAGTTCAATTAGATGAAGAAAATTGAAGAATGAAAGTGTTTGTAGGTGTTTTTGGTCGTTGGTGTATGGATTAGATATAATGGATATGTAATTTTGTTTTCATGTAAATAAGTCATGAATGATTACTCATATTTTTGTAATCTTATGAGATATTTCATGCTAGTTGCCAAATGATGGTTCCCACATGTGTTAGGTGACTCACATGGGCTGCTAAGAGCTGATCATTGGAGTGTATATACCAATAGTACATACATCTAAAAGCTGTGTATTGTACGAGTACGAATACGGGTGCATACGAGTAGAATTGTTGATGAAACTGAACGAGAATGTAATTGTAAGCATTTTTGTTAAGTAGAAGTATTTTGATAAGTGTATTGAAGTCTTTCAAAAGTGTATAAATACATATTAAAACACTACATGTATATACATTTTAACTGAGTCGTTAAGTCATCGTTAGTCGTTACATGTAAGTGTTGTTTTGAAACCTTTAGGTTAACGATCTTGTTAAATGTTGTTAACCCAATGTTTATAATATCAAAAGAGATTTTAAATTATTATATTATCATGATATTATGATGTACGAATATCTCTTAATATGATATATATACATTAAATGTCGTTACAACGATAAACGTTACATATATGTCTCGTTTCAATATCATTAAGTTAGTAGTCTTGTTTTTACATATGTAGTTCATTGTTAATATAATTAATGATATGTTTACTTATCATAATATCATGTTAACTATATATATAACCATATATATGTCATCATATAGTTTTTTTTTTACAAGTTTTAACGTTCGTGAATCACCGGTCAACTTGGGTGGTCAATTGTCTATATGAAACCTATTTCAATTAATCAAGTCTTAACAAGTTTGATTGCTTAACATGTTGGAAACATTTAATCATGTAAACATCAATCTCAATTAATATATATAAACATGGAAAAGTTCGGGTCACTACAGTACCTACCCGTTAAATAAATTTCGTCCCGAAATTTTAAGCTGTTGAAGGTGTTGACGAATCTTCTGAAAATAGATGCGGGTATTTCTTCTTCATCTGATCTTCACGCTCCCAGGTGAACTCGGGTCCTCTACGAGCATTCCATCGAACCTTAACAATTGGTATCTTGTTTTGCTTAAGTCTTTTAACCTCACGATCCATTATTTCGACGGGTTCTTCGATGAATTGGAGTTTTTCGTTGATTTGGATTTCATCTAACGGAATAGTGAGATCTTCTTTAGCAAAACATTTCTTCAAATTCGAGACGTGGAAAGTGTTATGTACAGCCGCGAGTTGTTGAGGTAACTCAAGTCGGTAAGCTACTGGTCCGACACGATCAATAATCTTGAATGGTCCAATATACCTTGGATTTAATTTCCCTCGTTTACCAAATCGAACAACGCCTTTCCAAGGTGAAACTTTAAGCATGACCATCTCTCCAATTTCAAATTCTATATCTTTTCTTTTAATGTCAGCGTAGCTCTTTTGTCGACTTTGGGCGGTTTTCAACCGTTGTTGAATTTGGATGATCTTCTCGGTAGTTTCTTGTATAATCTCCGGACCCGTAATCTGTCTATCCCCCACCTCACTCCAACAAATCGGAGACCTGCACTTTCTACCATAAAGTGCTTCAAACGGTGCCATCTCAATACTTGAATGGTAGCTGTTGTTGTAGGAAAATTCTGCTAACGGTAGATGTCGATCCCAACTGTTTCCGAAATCAATAACACATGCTCGTAGCATGTCTTCAAGCGTTTGTATCGTCCTTTCGCTCTGCCCATCAGTTTGTGGATGATAGGCAGTACTCATGTCTAGACGAGTTCCTAATGCTTGCTGTAATGTCTGCCAGAATCTTGAAATAAATCTGCCATCCCTATCAGAGATAATAGAGATTGGTATTCCATATCTGGAGACGACTTCCTTCAAATACAGTCGTGCTAACTTCCCCATCTTGTCATCTTCTCTTATTGGCAAGAAGTGTGCTGATTTGGTGAGACGATCAACTATTACCCAAATAGTATCAAAACCACTTGCAGTCCTTGGCAATTTAGTGTGGTAATGTTTTCCCATTTCCATTCCGGGATTTCGGGTTGTTGAAGTAGACCTGATGGTTTTTGATGCTCAGCTTTGACCTTAGAACACGTCAAACATTCTCCTACGTATTTAGCAACATCGGCTTTCATACCCGGCCACCAAAAATGTTTCTTGAGATCCTTGTACATCTTCCCCGTTCCAGGATGTATTGAGTATCTGGTTTTATGAGCTTCTCTAAGTACCATTTCTCTCATATCTCCAAATTTTGGTACCCAAATCCTTTCAGCCCTATACCGGGTTCCGTCTTCCCGAATATTAAGATGCTTCTCCGATCCTTTGGGTATTTCATCCTTTAAATTTCCCTCTTTTAAAACTCCTTGTTGCGCCTCCTTTATTTGAGTAGTAATGTTATTATGAATCATTATATTCATAGATTTTACTCGAATGGGTTCTCTATCCTTCCTGCTCAAGGCATCGGCTACCACATTTGCCTTCCCCGGGTGGTAACGAATCTCAAAATCGTAATCATTCAATAATTCAATCCACCTACGCTGCCTCATATTCAGTTGTTTCTGATTAAATATGTGTTGAAGACTTTTGTGGTCGGTATATATAATACTTTTGACCCCATATAAGTAGTGCCTCCAAGTCTTTAATGCAAAAACAACCGCGCCTAATTCCAAATCATGCGTCGTATAATTTTGTTCGTGAATCTTCAATTGTCTAGACGCATAAGCAATCACCTTCGTTCGTTGCATTAATACACAACCGAGACCTTGCTTTGATGCGTCACAATAAATCACAAAATCATCATTCCCTTCAGGCAATGACAATATAGGTGCCGTAGTTAGCTTTTTCTTCAATAACTGAAACGCTTTCTCTTGTTCATCATTCCATTCAAATTTCTTCCCTTTATGCGTTAATGCAGTCAAGGGTTTTTCTATTCTGGAAGAGTCTTGGATGAACCTTCTGTAGTAACCAGCTAGTCCTAAAAACTGGCGTATGTGTTTCGGAGTTTTCGGGGTTTCCCACTTTTCAACAGTTTCTATCTTTGCCGGATCCACCTTAATACCTTCTTTGTTCACTATGTGACCGAGGAATTGAACTTCTTCCAACCAAAATGCACACTTTGAAAACTTAGCGTACAATTCTTCCTTCCTCAATACTTCTAACACCTTTCTCAAATGTTCACTGTGTTCTTGGTCATTCTTTGAGTAAATAAGTATGTCATCAATGAAAACAATGACAAACTTGTCAAGGTATGGTCCACACACTCGGTTCATAAGGTCCATGAACACAGCTGGTGCATTAGTTAAACCAAACGGCATGACCATAAACTCGTAATGACCGTAACGTGTTCTGAAAGCAGTCTTTGGAATATCATCTTCTTTCACCCGCATTTGATGATACCCGGAACGTAAGTCAATCTTTGAATAAACAGACGAGCCTTGTAGTTGATCAAATAAGTCGTCGATTCTCGGTAGTGGGTAGCGGTTCTTGATGGTAAGTTTATTCAACTCTCGGTAGTCGATACACAACCTGAATGTAGAGCTATTGGTGCAGCTCCTGGTACAAGATCTATTTGAAATTCAACGGATCGATGTGGGGGTAATCCCGGTAATTCTTTCGGAAATACATCGGGAAATTCTTTTGCAATGGGAACATCATTGATGCTCTTTTCTTCAGTTTGTACTTTCTCGACGTGTGCTAGAACAGCATAGCAACCTTTTCTTATTAGTTTTTGTGCCTTCAAATTACTAATAAGATGTAGCTTCGTGTTGCCCTTTTCTCCGTACACCATTAAGGGTTTTCCTTTTTCTCGTATAATGCAAATTGCATTTTTGTAACAAACGATCTCTGCTTTCACTTCTTTCAACCAGTCCATACCGATTATCACATCAAAACTCCCTAACTCTACTGGTATCAAATCAATCTTACATGTTTCGCTAACCAGTTTAATTTCTCGATTCCGACATATATTATCTGCTGAAATTAATTTACCATTTGCTAATTCGAGTAAAAATTTACTATCCAAAGGCGTCAATGGACAACTTAATTTAGCACAAAAATCTCTACTCATATAGCTCCTATCCGCACCCGAATCAAATAAAACGTAAGTAGATTTATTGTTAATAATAAACGTACCCGTAACAAGCTCCGAGTCTTCCTGTGCCTCTGCCGCATTAATATTGAAAACTCTTCCGCGGCCTTGTCCATTCGTGTTCTCCTGGTTCGGGCAATTTCTAATAATGTGGCCCGGTTTTCCATATTTATAACAAACTACATTGGCATAACTTGCTCCGACACTACTTGCTCCACCATTACTCGTTCCGACACCATTTGTTCCTTTCGTTCTATTAACCCCTGGTCCGTAGACCTCACACTTCGCCGCGCTATGACCATTTCTTTTACACTTGTTGCAAAATTTGGTGCAGAACCCCGAGTGATACTTTTCACACCTTTGGCATAGCTGCTTCTGATTGTTGTTGTTGTTGTTGTTGCGGTTATTATTGTTGTTGGGATGATTGTTGCTGTTGTTGTTGTTGTTGTTGGGCCGTTTGTTGTAGTTGCGATTGATGTTGCGATTGTTGGGATAATTGTTGCGATTATTGTTGTAATTGCTGTTGTTGTTGTATTGGTGATTCTTATCACCGTTTTCCTCCCACTTTCTTTTGACTTGCTTCACATTGGCCTCTTCAGCAGTCTGTTCTTTAATTCTTTCTTCAATATGGTTTACTAGTTTGTGAGCCATTCTACATGCCTGTTGTATGGAGGCGGGCTCGTGTGAACTTATATCTTCTTGGATTCTTTCCGGTAATCCTTTCACAAACGCGTCGATCTTCTCTTCCTCATCTTCGAATGCTCCCGGACACAATAGGCACAATTCTGTGAATCGTCTTTCGTACGTGGTAATATCAAATCCTTGGGTTCGTAACCCTCTAAGTTCTGTCTTGAGCTTATTGACCTCGGTTCTGGGACGGTATTTCTCGTTCATCAAGTGCTTGAATGCTGACCACGGTAGTGCGTACGCATCGTCTTGTCCCACTTGCTCTAGATAGGTATTCCACCATGTTAACGCAAAACCTGTGAAGGTATGCGTAACGTACTTCACTTTGTCCTCTTCAGTACACTTACTTATGGCAAACACCGATTCGACCTTCTCGGTCCACCGTTTCAATCCGATCGGTCCTTCGGTTCCATCAAATTCCAAAGGTTTGCAGGCAGTGAATTCTTTGTAGGTGCATCCTACACGATTTCCTGTACTGCTAGATCCAAGGTTATTGTTGGTATGTAGCGCAGCCTGTACTGCGGCTATGTTTGAAGCTAGAAAAGTACGGAATTCCTCTTCATTCATATTCACGGTGTGTCAAGTAGTCGGTGCCATTTCCTTCAAAATAGTCAAATGGAACAAGTTAATCATACAGAATATTAAGAGTAGTTAATAGTATTTCGTAGCATAATATGAACTCATTTATAAAAGCTTTTTCTTCATATTAGCGTTTTATAAGTTTAAATTCGGGTAGTACCTACCCGTTAAGTTCATACTTAGTAGCTAATATACAATTCAACTACTACAATTCTATATGAAAAACTGATTATAATAAATTTCGCGTTCAAACTTTTACACAATATTTTACAAACTTACAATACCGCTTATTTTACATATAGCATGAAATATAGCACACAATAAATTTGATACAAGATGGTTGTGAAGATAATTCTAGCTAGTACACAAGTCGTTCAGCAAAGGCAATAAAGACACGTAATTCATACGTCCAGAAACAAGTCATGCATTCTGGTTTTACTAGGATTACTTCCCATCCTTGGTCTTGTGGAACATAACCGTTATGGCCGTTGATAAGACAGCGTGTTGTAACGTCGTCAAAGGGACGAGGGTTACGTAATGTCCAACAGTCCCGTAACAATCTAAAAACCTCATTTCTTACCCCAATTACCGACTCCGTCACTTGTGGAAACGTTTTGTTTAATAGTTGTAGCCCGATGTTCTTGTTCTCACTTTGGTGAGAAGCGAACATTACTAATCCGTAAGCATAACATGCTTCTTTATGTTGCATGTTAGCCGCTTTTTCTAAATCACGAAGTCCAATATTCGGATATATTGAGTCAAAATAATTTCTTAATCCGTTGCGTAAAATAGCATTTGGGTTCCCCGCAATATATGCGTCAAAGTAAACACATCGTAACTTATGGGTTTCCCAATGTGATATCCCCCATCTTTCAAACGAAAGTCTCTTATAAACCAAGACATTCTTGGAACGTTCTTCGAATGTCTTACAAACTGATCTCGCCTTAAATAGTTGTGCCGAAGAATTCTGGCCGACTCTAGACAAGATTTCATCAATCATGTCTCCGGGTAGGTCTCTTAAAATATTGGGTTGTCTATCCATTTTGTGTTTTTAAACTGTAAAATAGACAAGAGTTAGATTCATAAAAAAAAATACTTATTAGTACAAGCAATTTTTACATATATCATAAAGCATAAGAACACTATATTCCATATATTACACCACACGAATACAACTATCTTATTCCGACTCGCTCGTTTCTTCTTCTTCGGTTTTGGTTCGTTTTGCCAAGTTTCTAGGGATATATGATGTTCCCCTAATACGAGCCGTCGTTATCCACATTGGTTTAGAAAAACCTGGTGGTTTAGAGGTTCCCGGGTCATTGTTACAACTTAAGGACTTCGGGGGTTGACGATACATATAAAGTTCATCGGGGTTGGGATTAGATTTCTCTATTTTTATGCCCTTTCCCTTATTATTTTCTTTTGCCTTTTTAAATTCAGTTGGGGTAATTTCTATAACATCATCGGAATTCTCGTCGGAATCCGATTCATCGGAGAATTGGTAATCCTCCCAATATTTTGCTTCCTTGGCGGAAACACCATTGACCATAATTAACTTTGGTCGGTTGGTTGAGGATTTTCTTTTACTTAACCGTTTTATTATTTCCCCAACCGGTTCTATTTCTTCATCCGGTTCCGATTCTTCTTCCGGTTCCGATTCTTCTTCCGGTTCCGACTCTTCTTCCGGTTCCTCTTCGGGAACTTGTGAATCAGTCCACAAATCATTCCAATTTACATTTGACTCTTCATTATTATTAGGTGAGTCAATGGGACTTGTTCTAGAGGTAGACATCTATCACATAATATCAAACACGTTAAGAGATTAATATATCACATAATATTCATATGTTAAAAATATATAGTTTCCAACAAAAATGTTAAGCAATCATTTTTAAAGAAAACACGGTCGAAGTCCAGACTCACTAATGCATCCTAACAAACTCGATAAGACACACTAATGCAAATTTTCTGGTTCTCTAAGACCAACGCTCGGATACCAACTGAAATGTCCCGTTCTTATTGATTAAAAACGTTCCATATTAATTGATTTCGTTGCGAGGTTTTGACCTCTATATTAGACGTTTTTCAAAGACTGCATTCATTTTTAAACAAACCATAACCTTTATTTCATCAATAAAGGTTTAAAAAGCTTTACGTAGATTATCAAATAATGATAATCTAAAATATTCTGTTTACACACGACCATTACATAATGGTTTACAATACAAATATGTTATAACAAAATAAGTTTCTTGAATGCAGTTATTACACAATATCATACAAGCATGGACTCCAAATCTTGTCCTTATTTAAGTATGCGACAGCGGAAGCTCTTAATAATCACCTGAGAATAAACATGCTTAAAACGTCAACAAAAATGTTGGTGAGTTATAGGTTTAACCTATATATATCAAATCGTAACAATAGACCACAAGATTTCATATTTCAATACACATCCCATACATAGAGATAAAAATCATTCATATGGTGAACACCTGGTAACCGACAATAACAAGATGCATATATAAGAATATCCCCATCATTCCGGGACACCCTTCGGATATGATATAAATTTCGAAGTACTAAAGCATCCGGTACTTTGGATGGGGTTTGTTAGGCCCAATAGATCTATCTTTAGGATTCGCGTCAATTAGGGTGTCTGTTCCCTAATTCTTAGATTACCAGACTTAATAAAAAGGGGCATATTCGATTTCGATAATTCAACCATAGAATGTAGTTTCACGTACTTGTGTCTATTTTGTAAATCATTTATAAAACCTGCATGTATTCTCATCCCAAAAATATTAGATTTTAAAAGTGGGACTATAACTCACTTTCACAGATTTTTACTTCGTCGGGAAGTAAGACTTGGCCACTGGTTGATTCACGAACCTATAACAATATATACATATATATCAAAGTATGTTCAAAATATATTTACAACACTTTTAATATATTTTGATGTTTTAAGTTTATTAAGTCAGCTGTCCTCGTTAGTAACCTACAACTAGTTGTCCACAGTTAGATGTACAGAAATAAATCGATAAATATTATCTTGAATCAATCCACGACCCAGTGTATACGTATCTCAGTATTGATCACAACTCAAACTATATATATTTTGGAATCAACCTCAACCCTGTATAGCTAACTCCAACATTCACATATAGAGTGTCTATGGTTGTTCCAAAATATATATAGATGTGTCGACATGATAGGTCGAAACATTGTATACGTGTCTATGGTATCTCAAGATTACATAATATATAATACAAGTTGATTAAGTTATGGTTGGAATAGATTTGTTACCAATTTTCACGTAGCTAAAATGAGAAAAATTATCCAATCTTGTTTTACCCATAACTTCTTCATTTTAAATCCGTTTTGAGTGAATCAAATTGCTATGGTTTCATATTGAACTCTATTTTATGAATCTAAACAAAAAAAGTATAGGTTTCTAGTCGGAAAAATAAGTTACAAGTCGTTTTTGTAAAGGTAGTCATTTCAGTCGAAAGAACGACGTCTAGATGACCATTTTAGAAAACATACTTCCACTTTGAGTTTAACCATAATTTTTGGATATAGTTTCATGTTCATAATAAAAATCATTTTCTCAGAATAACAACTTTTAAATCAAAGTTTATCATAGTTTTTAATTAACTAACCCAAAACAGCCCGCGGTGTTACTACGACGGCGTAAATCCGGTTTTACGGTGTTTTTCGTGTTTCCAGGTTTTAAATCATTAAGTTAGCATATCATATAGATATAGAACATGTGTTTAGTTGATTTTAAAAGTCAAGTTAGAAGGATTAACTTTTGTTTGCGAACAAGTTTAGAATTAACTAAACTATGTTCTAGTGATTACAAGTTTAAACCTTCGAATAAGATAGCTTTATATGTATGAATCGAATGATGTTATGAACATCATTACTACCTTAAGTTCCTTGGATGAACCTACTGGAAAAGAGAAAAATGGATCTAGCTTCAATGGATCCTTGGATGGCTCAAAGTTCTTGAAGCAAAATCATGACACGAAAACAAGTTCAAGTAAGATCATCACTTGAAATAAGATTGTTATAGTTATAGAAATTGAACCAAAGTTTGAATATGATTATTACCTTGTATTAGAATGATAACCTACTGTAAGAAACAAAGATTTCTTGAGGTTGGATGATCACCTTACAAGATTGGAAGTGAGCTAGCAAACTTGAAAGTATTCTTGATTTTATGAAACTAGAACTTTTGGAATTTATGAAGAACACTTAGAACTTGAAGATAGAACTTGAGAGAGTTCAATTAGATGAAGAAAATTGAAGAATGAAAGTGTTTGTAGGTGTTTTTGGTCGTTGGTGTATGGATTAGATATAATGGATATGTAATTTTGTTTTCATGTAAATAAGTCATGAATGATTACTCATATTTTTGTAATCTTATGAGATATTTCATGCTAGTTGCCAAATGATGGTTCCCACATGTGTTAGGTGACTCACATGGGCTGCTAAGAGCTGATCATTGGAGTGTATATACCAATAGTACATACATCTAAAAGCTGTGTATTGTACGAGTACGAATACGGGTGCATACGAGTAGAATTGTTGATGAAACTGAACGAGAATGTAATTGTAAGCATTTTTGTTAAGTAGAAGTATTTTGATAAGTGTATTGAAGTCTTTCAAAAGTGTATAAATACATATTAAAACACTACATGTATATACATTTTAACTGAGTCGTTAAGTCATCGTTAGTCGTTACATGTAAGTGTTGTTTTGAAACCTTTAGGTTAACGATCTTGTTAAATGTTGTTAACCCAATGTTTATAATATCAAAAGAGATTTTAAATTATTATATTATCATGATATTATGATGTACGAATATCTCTTAATATGATATATATACATTAAATGTCGTTACAACGATAAACGTTACATATATGTCTCGTTTCAATATCATTAAGTTAGTAGTCTTGTTTTTACATATGTAGTTCATTGTTAATATAATTAATGATATGTTTACTTATCATAATATCATGTTAACTATATATATAACCATATATATGTCATCATATAGTTTTTTTTTTTACAAGTTTTAACGTTCGTGAATCACCGGTCAACTTGGGTGGTCAATTGTCTATATGAAACCTATTTCAATTAATCAAGTCTTAACAAGTTTGATTGCTTAACATGTTGGAAACATTTAATCATGTAAACATCAATCTCAATTAATATATATAAACATGGAAAAGTTCGGGTCACTACAATATCCTTAAAATGAGCTAATGCACAGCGGAAGATTTCTTTAATACCTGAGAATAAACATGCTTTAAAGTGTCAACCAAAAGGTTGGTGAGTTCATAGGTTTATCATAACAATCATTTCAATATATTAATAGACCACAAGATTTCCGTTTATAAATATATGTACACTCGCAAGTGTATAAAAGTATTCTATAAGTTGTAGGCACCCGGTAACAAGCCTTAACGTTCATGTTTTACCCTCTGAAGTACACCAGATCAGGTGTGTTTAAAATAACCTCGAAGTACTAAAGCATCCCATAGTCAGGATGGGGTTTGTCAGGCCCAATAGATCTATCTTTAGGATTCGCGCCTACCGTACATAGACAAGTAGTTTAATGTTACCAAGCTAAGGGTATATTTCTGGTTTAAACCCACGTAGAATTAGTTTTAGTACTTGTGCCTATTTCGTAAAACATTTATAAAAACAGCGCATGTATTCTCAGTCCCAAAAATATATATAAAAGGGATCAAATGAAACTCACCATACTGTATTTCGTAGTAAAAATACATATAACGTCATTTAATAAGTGCAAGGTTGGCCTCGGATTCACGAACCTATATTAATTATATATATTTATATGTTGGTCAATATTTGTCTAACAATTTTTGGTCAAGTCATAGTGTACCACAATCCTAATGCTCGAGACTAATATGCAAAAGTCAACAAAAGTCAACTTGACCCAAAATGACTTCTAAAATTTATACGTGTTTATTATATAACTTAACTATAGTCGTTTTATATATTTAAATATATTTATTAGATTTTATAATAATAAAAGTCATTTATTAATAAAAATTTATATTAACGTTTATATATGATAGAATATACTTTTATATATCTTAAGTAGTAAAATTTATAAAGTTCACTTAATATCGTAAAACTATAGTGGTAAGTATTATTAATGTAATTATATTACGCGTGGTGAAAAATATCTTTATATCCCCTATTTATTTGATAAAATAATATTGATCATAATAATGATAAGTAAAAGTTGTATTATTTTGTAATAATAATTATTATTATTCTATAAAAAAATAACAATATTTATATTTACTAAAAATGGTATTATGATAAAATGATAATACTAATATAATAGTAATAATGATATTTTATAATAACAATGATATTTCTATTAAAATAATAACGACGATAGTAATAATAATCATTTTAACAATAATACTAAAATTCAGTTGACTATAACTTCTAATCCGTTCATCGAAACCATTCGATATCTAAATGAAAAGTTCTTAATTTTTCGCTAGCTTTCCAATGATATGCATATCATATACCCTATCTCAGTAGCATATGTATCTAATTCAGGATTCAACAAACCTATCTAAGGACAATATCGAATGTACAAGCATGCATAATCCTATATACTCGAGCACTAGTCAGGGATACACTATTGATATATAAAAGTGAAGTTATGAGTGCTCACGTATCAATATTGAGATTCAATATTGCAGGAAAGTACGTAGACGCAACGGAGATGATAAACACTAGATTGACCTCACGAGCATACCCATGAACCATACCCATCACCTCCATAGCTATAACCCATAATTTCCTTAGCTTCGACTCATTAAAAAAAAACTATTTTGAAATCACTCGGACAGCACTCCGTCGTAATATTTTATGTATACTAATAATATCTTGAAATAATACAAAGAAAATATATATATGTAATTCGATTGAGAGAGTTTAGAGAAATATATTTTCAAGTTTCTATGAAATAATGAAACCTATTGAATTCTATTTATAACAGATTTTTGAATTATTAAAGTGAATTATTAAAGTATGAATTATTAAAGTGAATTATTAAAGTATGAATTATTAAAGTGAATTATTAAAGTATGAATTATTAAAGTGAATTATTAAAGTATGAATTATTAAAGTATGAATTATTAAAATTAAAGTAAAGTAAAAGTAAAGTAAAGGTAAAGTTAAAGTATAGTAAAAGTATAAAAAACTATGTATGTATAATACGCGTATAAATATATATAATATTAATTTAAATCGTTATATATATTTAATAAAATAAAATATAAATATCTTTATCTTTATCATACTGGTTAAGTAATGAGTTGTCAAAAGTGGTTCTAGATATTTATAAAAGATATATATGTTTTAATAATAAAGTTCTTTTTAAACTGAAAACGTTTTTTGTACTTTTGAAACTAAATTAATAGAATATTATGGAAACCAATTCTCCACTAACTTTTGTCTAACTTTCGTAAATGACACTTTTTGTTTTTATTTATAAATAGCTTTACAAATTATTCTGAATATCGTTAAGAGGAATAGATTTTCTCAAATCATAGTGGACCTCTCAACAGAGACTTGTAATCATAATTCAATGTTTCTGATAATTCAATCATTTAATATTTTTTTTCGTCAAAAATCATATTGAAACAAATATGTTCGTGTAAAGTATTATACGTTTAATACTTTATTAATATTCTCAAGTTATAATATATATATACATATACATATCAATTTATATATAACGATTCGTGAATCGTCGGAATTTGGTCGAGGTTATAATGAATGTATGAACACAGTTTAAAATTCTTGAGATTTAACTTAACAAACTTTGCTTATCGTGTCGGAATAATATAAAGATTAAAGTTTAAATTTGGTCGGAAATTTCTGGGTCGTCACAGTACCTACCCGTTAAAGAAATTTCGTCCCCGAAATTTGATCGAGATCGTCATGGCTAACCATAAAAATGTTTTCATGATGAATATGAGTTGATAAATAGAGTTTTATAATCATTGAGTAATATAGATAAAACAATTTGATTACGCAAAGAGTATAAGTGAAGCTATCACAAAAGAGTGAAATGAATAAATGCAGATTCGTTTTAACCAGTGACGTAGTCACGGTTGATTTTCAGATTTAGAGGAAATCTTCGTCATAAGATTTGGGATCTTCGATAATTAAGGAAATTAGAATCCTCTTTGGTTAAATGCGATGATCTGTCCTGATTGTTCTGTCTGGTACTTCACTATAAATCCACCATCTTCGTTTCCTTACACCTTCTATTCTTTCTCCCTCAACTCATATTTTAAAGTATTTGTCAATATGCTCCATCCAGTGCTGATTCTTGATATACTCCTCACTTTCATATCTGTCGTTCTTCTTTTTCATCTGCCACCGGAAGAATCTATTTACTTCTACTATACTCTTGGTTTTATAGTGTTTTAGTTCTCCCGTGTCTTTATATTGCTATATGCATTGATATATACGGTTTGTGATTTCTGGGTTGTTGTTGGGTTTTATATCTTCCCTTATATTTCAAAGTCCTTGCTTCTTCTATAATCATTGTCATCCACAGTTAATGCTCTTTTCTATTTGCTATGATTTATACTCCCATTTCTAGTTCGGAGCTTTGTCCTTCCGTTTCTTCTTCTTGCGATTAAGCACCGCTTGTAATGGTCCAGAATTCGCAGATATAAATTTCGGAATGAACATTGTTAATGTTCTAGGAAGGAAATTGTAATGACACGATCTTGACTTGTCAAATTACCAGAATACCTCGGAAAAGGCCGAATCATCAAGAAATATTTTCTTGATATTTAGAGATCAAAGAGAATACAAGAGTCGTGTAACATAACACATGATGACGTTATGATCTGTGAATCATCATGTTTCATTTAGAAACTCAGCATGAATTACTGTAATATAATCACGTTGATCAAGTGTCATTATATTATACTAACTCATTCTTCAGCTCCCAACACTTCTTCAAGAATATTCCTATTTTAAACTCGAATGTTTCAGAATTTAGAAACTAAAATAGTTTCTTTTATGATATAATACAGATAGCGCGAAGAGGTAAATGATTTCAGATAAGAATAATTATAAAAATATCTTCAGAAGTATGGATGATATTTATAATGAAAGATACGATGATATCTTAGAATGTCTAATAGCAGAGGATGATGAAGGATATTGTCCGCAAGGGTTTAGAGTCAGGAGCAAGGTATTCGTTAATGACTTCAGCAAGTACTGAATCATTTGGATTCTTTGAAGGCAGGTTTAGTCTTTGTGATTTGTCCACAGCCTCCTTCATACTTTGCTCAATCCGTTTTCCAGTTCCAAACCTTATCTTTTTCTGAGGTTTGCCAACACACATTTTTTATCATCAAACTTTTTACTGTTAAGATCGTTGACAGTTTCTGCTGCTTCATCAGCATTTTTTTAAAATTTCGAGAACTAGTTCGCAGTTTAGGCGTTTTTCAAAAACTTCACATTCGAAGTATGTAAGTCTTGGAGGTAGACGTTATATGTATATATAACTGTTGATGTAGACATGCTGCAAGATTTCAAAATACTGATTACTGATTCTCAATAATTGGTATGGCAATTCTTGTTACAAAGTGCGGATGAGTATATGATAGGGTTCTAATGAATATATCGATTTTTCTGAAAATCAAAGATCAGTGAAATTGTTGGTAAGTTTATTGCTAATGTGATGGGACATAAACGGTTCTCCGATAACGATGGCGAAAGGGCATCGTATATATCGAGATTATAATAAGACCATTTTAATTGAAAAGTCGAAGTTGACTTGTGGAGCTGTGACACAACTGTCTACTTTGGTAAGGAATTGAAAAGTCATTTTTGCTAATAAATGCCAAAGAGTCTGACACGGATACGTGTTAAACTATGACTTTAGTTTCGAGAGTTTTTCAGGTGTATACTGTGGGTAACATGTGGTTAGATCATCATCTCGATTGTTCATTATTTGAAGCGTCTTCAGGAATTTCGAAGGGTTTGGACACAGATTGTAATCGTTAATATACCTATGATGTTCTAACACAGTTTTGAAGTCAAAGTATAGCTTTGAAAGATGTAAGGATTTAAGAGTGATGATTTTTGGCTATATCTCGAATTAAATTTTGCGATTTCAAAATCAGAATATGTAATTGAATTTGAATGAGTATGGTTATTTTGATTTCTATAAAAGAATGTATATTGTTGTGAAAGTAGGGAGTATAATGGATGATTTGCTGAATCAGATTCGAAGAATGTAATATATTAATTGTGAATTTATATATCTCTCGGGTATTACCTACCCGTTAAAAAAAAATTGTCACAATTAATATTTTGTACAAAAGAATTTTATTACAGTCTTTATGGAAATATATGTGTATACTTTTTCAGATGTAATATTGATTTAATGAGTTAATATTAAATTAAACTCACTTAATTTATGGTTAAGGCTAGGATAGATAATTTCTAAACTTTAGAAATTACATAATCGTCATAGAATGTTTTCCCAATGAAGTTATGAATCAATACTTTATCGTTGTGGTATTCCTTAGTATCTACAGGGCGTATGACGTCGATGCTCATGGGACAGATTGTGAAGTTGAGGTTTGCGATGCGGTTGTTGTTGGTGGTGGTAATGGTACTGTTGATGTTGTTGATGGTGGTACTGGTTATGTTGTTGGTGCTGCTGCTGGTGTTTGTAACCTTTGCACCATATTCTCCAAAGCCACTACCCGAGCGCGAAACTCGTTGACTTCTTCTATTACACCGGGGTGATTGTCGGTTCGGACGTGCGGATAAATAAGATCTAGAATTTGGTGTAGTATATAATCATGACGAGATACTCTGGAAATGAGAGAGAAAATGGTGTTTCGAATAGGTTCGCCGGTAAGTGCTTCAGGTTCTTCGCCAAGAGGGCAATGTGGTGGATGGAAGGGATCACCTTCTTCTTGTCTCCAATGATTAAGGAGGCTACGAACCCATCCCCAATTCATCCAGAATAGATGATGACTAATTGGTTGATCCATTCCGGTCACACTGCTTTCGGAACTTGAGTGGGATTCCATTTCGGAATCCGAGGGACTTGAACTAATGACGAATTCCATTTCGTACGATTGAATAAAGAATTTTTCGATATGAAATGATTTTCCGGCTATCAGGTGGTATTCTAATTATATAGAGCAAAAGATTTCGTAGATTACGGAGGAATTTACGGAATATGTCAGGCAAAGTTTACAGTAACAGATACGCTAAGATATGAATTAGCAGATACGCTAAGATATAAATTTTGTCTATACACTATTCATGTAATCAATGCAATAAGATGTGTCTAGACTAAGAATGATAAGCAGATAATTTCCGACAAAAATGATGAGCAAAACTTTTGACATGCAGACACGGTCGAAGTCCAGACTCACTAATGCATCCTAACGACTATCAGTTAGACACACTAATGCAGACCTGGTTCGCTAAGACCACCGCTCTGATACCAACTGAAAGGACCCGTTCATATACATTATAAACGATTCACAATAGTTGATTACATCGCGAGGTATTTGACCTCTATATGATACGTTTTACAAACATTGCATTCGTTTTTAAAAGACAAACTTTCTTTACATCAAAAATTGACGGCATGCATACCATTTCATATTACATCCAACTATAATTGACTTAATATTAATCTTGATGAACTCAATGACTCGAATGCAACGTCTTTCAAAGTATGCCATGAATGACTCCAAGTAATATCCTTAAAATGAGCTAATGCACAGCGAAAGATTTCTTTAATACCTGAGAATAAACATGCTTTAAAGTGTCAACCAAAAGGTTGGTGAGTTCATAGGTTTATCATAACAATCATTTCAATATATTAATAGACCACAAGATTTCCGTTTATAAATATATGTACACTCGCAAGTGTATAAAAGTATTCTATAAGTTGTAGGCACCCGGTAACAAGCCTTAACGTTCATGTTTTACCCTCTGAAGTACACCAGATCAGGTGTGTTTAAAATAACCTCGAAGTACTAAAGCATCCCATAGTCAGGATGGGGTTTGTTAGGCCCAATAGATCTATCTTTAGGATTCGCGCCTACCGTACATAGACAAGTAGTTTAATGTTACCAAGCTAAGGGTATATTTCTGGTTTAAACCCACGTAGAATTAGTTTTAGTACTTGTGCCTATTTCGTAAAATATTTATAAAAACAGCGCATGTATTCTCAGTCCCAAAAATATATATAAAAGGGATCAAATGAAACTCACCATACTGTATTTCGTAGTAAAAATACATATAACGTCATTTAATAAGTGCAAGGTTGGCCTCGGATTCACGAACCTATATTAATTATATATATTTATATGTTGGTCAATATTTGTCTAACAATTTTTGGTCAAGTCATAGTGTACCACAATCCTAATGCTCGAGACTAATATGCAAAAGTCAACAAAAGTCAACTTGACCCAAAATGACTTCTAAAATTTATACGTGTTTATTATATAACTTAACTATAGTCGTTTTATATATTTAAATATATTTATTAGATTTTATAATAATAAAAGTCATTTATTAATAAAAATTTATATTAACGTTTATATATGATAGAATATACTTTTATATATCTTAAGTAGTAAAATTTATAAAGTTCACTTAATATCGTAAAACTATAGTGGTAAGTATTATTAATGTAATTATATTACGCGTGGTGAAAAATATCTTTATATCCCCTATTTATTTGATAAAATAATATTGATCATAATAATAATAAGTAAAAGTTGTATTATTTTGTAATAATAATTATTATTATTCTATAAAAAAATAACAATATTTATATTTACTAAAAATGGTATTATGATAAAATGATAATACTAATATAATAGTAATAATGATATTTTATAATAACAATGATATTTCTATTAAAATAATAACGACGATAGTAATAATAATCATTTTAACAATAATACTAAAATTCAGTTGACTATAACTTCTAATCCGTTCATCGAAACCATTCGATATCTAAATGAAAAGTTCTTAATTTTTCACTAGCTTTCCAATGATATGCATATCATATACCCTATCTCAGTAGCATATGTATCTAATTCAGGATTCAACAAACCTATCTAAGGACAATATCGAATGTACAAGCATGCATAATCCTATATACTCGAGCACTAGTCAGGGATACACTATTGATATATAAAAGTGAAGTTATGAGTGCTCACGTATCAATATTGAGATTCAATATTACAGGAAAGTACGTAGACGCAACGGAGATGATAAACTCTAGATTGACCTCACGAGCATACCCATGAACCATACCCATCACCTCCATAGCTATAACCCATAATTTCCTTAGCTTCGACTCATTAAAAAAAAACTATTTTGAAATCACTCGGACAGCACTCCGTCGTAATATTTTATGTATACTAATAATATCTTGAAATAATACAAAGAAAATATATATATGTAATTCGATTGAGAGAGTTTAGAGAAATATATTTTCAAGTTTCTATGAAATAATGAAACCTATTGAATTCTATTTATAACAGATTTTTGAATTATTAAAGTGAATTATTAAAGTATGAATTATTAAAGTGAATTATTAAAGTATGAATTATTAAAGTGAATTATTAAAGTATGAATTATTAAAGTGAATTATTAAAGTATGAATTATTAAAGTATGAATTATTAAAGTTAAAGTAAAGTAAAAGTAAAGTAAAGGTAAAGTTAAAGTATAGTAAAAGTATAAAAAACTATGTATGTATAATACGCGTATAAATATATATAATATTAATTTAAATCGTTATATATATTTAATAAAATAAAATATAAATATCTTTATCTTTATCATACTGGTTAAGTAATGAGTTGTCAAAAGTGGTTCTAGATATTTATAAAAGATATATATGTTTTAATAATAAAGTTCTTTTTAAACTGAAAACGTTTTTTGTACTTTTGAAACTAAATTAATAGAATATTATGGAAACCAATTCTCCACTAACTTTTGTCTAACTTTCGTAAATGATACTTTTTGTTTTTATTTATAAATAGCTTTACAAATTATTCTGAATATCGTTAAGAGGAATAGATTTTCTCAAATCATAGTGGACCTCTCAACAGAGACTTGTAATCATAATTCAATGTTTCTGATAATTCAATCATTTAATATTTTTTTTCGTCGAAAATCATATTGAAACAAATATGTTCGTGTAAAGTATTATACGTTTAATACTTTATTAATATTCTCAAGTTATAATATATATATATACATATACATATCAATTTATATATAACGGTTCGTGAATCGTCGGAATTTGGTCGAGGTTATAATGAATGTATGAACACAGTTTAAAATTCTTGAGATTTAACTTAACAAACTTTGCTTATCGTGTCGGAATAATATAAAGATTAAAGTTTAAATTTGGTCAGAAATTTCCGGGTCGTCACAAGTAAGTTCAGCGAAAACACGTAAACTAGCAAGTTGTAGATTAGTCCTATTAGTGAATCCTACTCGGGTCGGTCTTAGACTCACTAATGCAACCTAATTCCCTACAACCAATGTTCTGATACCAAATGTGATGTCCCATACAAAACGATCGTGTACGAATCATCAACAACATGATTATTACAAGGTTAAGTACTATATGCGATTTCAAAAAGAGTTTGCATTCATAAATAAAGTGATGTCTAAACCAACATCGAATGTTTTACAATCCAAAAGCATGCTTCACTAAGTAAGTGTATGTGACCACAATGGTCGTTACAAGTCATAGTTCAAAAGTACTAAAGTTTGAATGCAAGGTAAAGTAGTTCATGCGATGACAACTCTAAGCAGCGGGTGTCTACAGCACGACTAGTACACAGCGGAAGCTAACCTCAAGCACCTGAAAAAAACATGCTTAAAAACGTCAACACAAAGGTTGGTGAGCTATAGTTTAAGTATAACAGTAAGTAAGGTAGGCCACGAGATTTCAGTGCTACAAAGAGCGTTTCAAAACAGTATGATAAAGTATATGTTAACCGTGGGCACTTGGTAACTAACTTAACGTTTATACCCCCTGAAAGTACACTTGGCAAGTGCGTATGTTTACGAAGTATTAAACACTCGTTGAGTGCTAGCGCGACAAGCCCGAGTGGGGATGTCAAACCCTATGGATCCATATCTAAGATTCGCGTTCACGGTTCAAAAACCAATGATTAAACGTTACCGAGCTAAAGGGAATGTTTATGCTGTTGTATAACCTACACATATATAAGTTTAAGTACACGTGCCTAGTATGTAGAACATAAAATCCGCATGTATTCTCAGTTCCCAAAATAAGTTAAAGTAAAAAGGGAATGCTATAACTCACAATGATAATGTAGTCGTAAAGTCGAGTCGGGAAAAGTGTTCAAGTAATCGGTCCGAAAGTCCTCAACCTAAGTCAAATAGTACTAAGTCAGTAAATCGTCCGAATAGGTTTAAAAGTATGTAAATAAGGTCTTAAGGGTCATCATCATTCATCATCAAACAAAAGGCGTAAAGTAAGTTTCGTTTACGAAAGTAGTTTAAAACAAAGGCTGAGTTTGGTCAGTCACCACGGCCTCTACCCTTACTGAAATAAGGTGAGACCAGTGGCTGTGGCTCCGTATATGAGTCCTTTAAGTGTGGTAAAATTTACAGAAGCAAACTCGTCTTCATTTGACCGTGGTGACGGTCTAAGTACGAGTAGGTCAGAAATTTCTGCACAACGTTAAAGGACATAGTGACGATCGGAGGGCCATAAATCCTAAACCGTAACTCGGATTAAGTCGAGTCCTATATGAAAAGTTATCTACTCGTAAATATATATTTGAAAATCAAGGTTACAGCAGCCCAGGTTTACTGGTTTGTTACAGAAACAGCAAAACATTAGGCTGTAAACAGAAACAGAAAGATAAATGGGTTCCGGTGGGTTTTGGTGCTTGATGTTCATCATGGTTCTCGTCCTTGATGCATATAGATTCAAGTGTACAACTCATTGATGTGTTTACATCATCTTTACCATGGTTTGACCATCATAACCCAAGTGTAAGTCTAAGACATGAAGCACAACTCACTTAAGTGTTGCAAGTGTTTTGATGAACCAAAGTTACATCAAAGTCTTAGATCTAACACATACATGAACTTTAAGACTAATAATAAGTTACAAACTTGAAAGTGAACTTATGAAATCAAGATCTTAAGTTGTAGAACATAGTTCTTAGTTTGATCTTAAAGATCCAAGACTCAAAAGTCTAGATCTAACATAAGTGTACAAAGTTATATTTAAAGAAAAATTATTTGTTTGTTCTTGAACTTTCAAAGTTAACCTTTAGTTCCAAGAGATATGAGATCAAGAATAACTTGTAGTACTTGACCAACAACAACCAAAATCATAAAATTAGAGTGCAAGTAAAACTAAATAAACAAGTAAATAAGTTCATGGGTTTCATACTTTAAAGATTCAAACCAAAATTTGATCTTTAAGAATGTAAACTTTAAAGTTTACAAACATGATTCACAAGTATGATTTGCAACACATGAACTCTAAATTTTTTTGAAACATTAAAAGTAGAATCATAAACTAGTAAGTTTATATTCTTGTTGTTCTTGTTATAACAAGATAAAATGAAGAATCAAACTAGAAAGTTTGGTTCTTGGAAACTAGTAAGTAAAGTAACTACAAATACATGTAACTAAATAATAATCAAGAACAAGTAGCAAACAACAAATGATGATGATGATTTGCATGTATGTATTCGGTTTCTAGGAGGAAAAGGAAGGAGAAAGAAAGCTTGTAACTTACAAGAATGAAGAGAAAGTTGAGAGGAAAAAGTTAAAAGGAAAATGTAAATAAGAATGTGTGTGAAAATGAATGATGAATACTAGTGAATGAAGTAAGTAAAAAAAATAATTTGAACTCCTCCTTGATGTTCAAAACCGACGGCCAAAGTGTGGGGGAGGGAAGAGGCCAAAATCCACTAGTCTCATGTATGTAAAGCTCATAAAAGGTGGTTAATGGAGTTGATTTCATGGGGATTGTGTGCAAACAAGATTCCAAGTATTCTAACTACTAGTTCACATTTAATTTGGTACTTACACATGAAAGAGTGGGCTAACTAAGTCCATTTAAAAGGTAGGGTGGGCTTGGAAGCCCAATATCATGAGTCCATTTACTTTAAACAAGCCCAAGTTCCATTAATTAACAATTAAATCCAATTAAAGCCCAAGTAACTAACTAATCACCATAGTTAATTAAAATGATTAATAAAATTAATCATGAATGTAAATAATACTTAAAAATATTATTTGTGTAAGTTTCGGGTGTCACAAAGACGTTTCGGGCAATTAAAGTCAAGTTCGGGCAATCATGGCAACATGTAAATGTAATAACATACATTCGTTTTATCACACGTATTAATAATAATAATTATTAATAAATAAATGTTGGAAATTCCAGGGTCGTTACATCAGGTCTTGTACAAACCATGGCATACATAATACTACCCACGGCCGATGCATATGGAACCTTTTCCATATCCGTTTTATCTTTTACCGTCTTTGGTGATTGACTTTTTGATAACTTAATCGTGCTACCCAAAGGCATAGAACGAGCCTTTGAATTCTCCATATTAAACCTCTCTACTACTTTCTCAATATATTTGGATTGAGACAAGTATAGAGTACCTTTCACACGATCATACACAATACTCATGCCAAGTATTTGCCTAGCACCACCAAGATCTTTCATCTCGAACTCATGGGAAAGTAATCCCTTTAACTTGTTAATCTCGAACATGTTGGAACCTGCAAGTAACATGTCATCAACATACAACAATAAGATTATGTAAGAAGACTTGAATTTCTTCAAGTAGCAACAGTGATCTACTTCACATCTTAAGAAACCAATCTTCTTCATAAACTCGTCAAACTTCAAGTACCATTGTCGAGGTACTTGCTTCAATCCATACAAACTTTTCTTTAGCTTACAAACCCACTTCTCTTTACCCTTTAACTCAAAGCCCTCGGGTTGCCTCATATAGATCTTTTCATCAAGGTTACCATGTAAGAATGCGGTCTTCACATCTAGTTACTCTAGATGTAAGTCCTCAGATGCAACCATAGAAAGTACCAAACGAATAGTAGTCATCTTCACCACCGGTGAAAATATCTCTTGGTAGTCAACTCCTTTCTTTTGTTGAAAGCCTTTAACCACCAAACGAGCCTTGTACCTTTTCTTGCCATCCAACTCATTCTTGATTCGATACACCCATTTACTTTGCAACGCCCTTTTATCATGAGGTAACTTCACTAGTGACCAAGTTTTATTCTTCTCAAGTGACCCCATCTCTTCTTTCATGGCAAGCTCCCATTGTATGGATTCTTTTGTCTTCCTTGCCTTAAAGTAACTTTCGGGTTCACCATTCTCGGTATAGAGCAAGTAGTTTGCTGATGGAGAATACCTAGGATTAGGTTTGGGCACTCTAGTCGAGCATCTTAGTGTAGAAACAACCGAAATGGTTGGATCGGTTTCATTTGTGTCCTCCTCATCACTAGAATTCGCACTATGTTTGGAATCATCACCGCTATCCGAATCATTTTCATCATTAGGATTTTCTGACGCCTCACTGTTAATTGGCAATTCATTGTTACCCGTACTCCCACTAGAACCTGCAAGATCATCAATAGAAATATCGTCAAAAGTAACATGACCCGGTTTAGGACTCCCCGTTTTCGGTTTGCCATAAACCGAATCTTCATCAAAGGTAACATCACGAGAACGATTCACTTTTCTAGCCTCGTTATCCCAACAACGATAACCCATTTCATCCGACCCGTAACCTATGAAAGTACACTTCTTTGACTTAGCTTCAAGCTTGTCTCTATCCGCATCTTTGGTCTTCACATAAGCATTACACCCAAAGATCCTAAGGTGATTATAACTCACCTTCTTACCTTACCATTCTTCCTCAGGAATTCGGAAACCCAACGGTGTTGAGGGTCCCCTATTTATCAAATAAGCCACCGTGTTAACCGTATCTGCCCAAAACATCTTAGGCAAACCGGCATGTAGTCTCATACTCTTAGCCCTTTCATTTAACGTACGATTCATACGTTCAGCGACCCCCATTGTGTTGCGGTGTCTCCGGTACCGTTTTAAACATTCTAATACCGAGCTTTGCACAATGGTCTTTAAACTCAAGACTACCATATTCCCCTCCATTATCCGACTTCAAGCACTTGACTTTCAAATTAGTCTCATTTTCTACCATAGCTTTCCACTTCACAAATGTATTAAATACATCAGATTTAGCTTTAAGAAAATAAACCCATACCTTTCGAGTGGAGTCGTCAATGAAGGTGACATAATAGCGAGAACCTCCATGTGATTCTACATTGGTTGGACCAAACACATCCGTATGAACGAGCTCCAATTTCTCCAACTTAGGTGCATTCCCTGATTTTCCAAAAGTCACCTTCTTTTGCTTCCCATATACACATGGTTCGCAAAACCCAAGTTCTACCTTTTTCAAATCCGGAATTCTCCCACTCGAAACAAGCATCTTCATACCCTTCTCACTCATATGCCCGAGTCTTCGGTGCCATAGAGTTGATTCGGACTCAACATTAACTGTAGCAACCACCGTGTCTTCATCAAACACTTCAACCATATAAAGAGTTCCCCTTTTATGTCCACGAGCCACTACACAACTACCCTTAACCACCTTCCATTGGCGGTTTTCAAAAGTAACCGCGTTACCTTCATCATCTAATTGACCAACCGAAATAAGTTTTCTTTTTAATTTAGGAATGTACCTTACGTTTTTCAAGGTCCAATTAGAGCCAAGAGTAGTCTTCAATGCAACATCTCCAATGCCCTCTATATTGAGTTGTTTATCGTCCGCCAATCTAACCTTGCCTTGATATGAACAGAAATTCTTCATCATGCTTTTGACATGAGTAGCATGAAACGAAGCTCCCGAATCCAAAATCCAAGACTCAATAGAATTTTCAACACTACATAAAAGTGCATCATCACTTTCTTCCGCGGTCAAGTTTACACCTTTCGCCAGACCATTTATACAATTCCTTTGAAAGTGTCCTTTTTGATTGCAACCCCAACAAACAGCTTCACTTCTATCTTTCGATGGATACCTCTTCTTAGACTTCTTTCTACCCTTCTTCTCACCACGATCAAATTTCCTACCACGGTTGTCGGTACTTAACAAAGAACCGGATGTCGATTCCCCCGAGTTTCTCCTACGAGTATCTTCACCACGAATCAAATCCTTTATTCCTTCAAACGATAGCTTAGTAGTTCTTGTAGAGCTACTAACTGCGGTAACCGTACCCGACCAACTTTCCGGTAATGATGAAAGCAAGATTAGTGCTTTTAGTTCATCATCAAACTTAATCTATACCGATTCAAGCCTTGAAAAGATATTATTAAATTCATTGATATGATCCGTTGCACTCGTACCTTCCTTCATCTTTGTATTGAACAATTGACGCATGAGAAATACCTTATTAGAAGCGGTAGATTTCTCATACATGTTAGAGAGTGCTTTCAAGCAAGCAAACGTCGTCTTCTCATTCACAACGTTGTATGCAACGTTCTTAGCAAGTGAAAGACGAATAGCGTCCAAAGCTTGACAATCCAAAAGCGTCCAATCAGCATCGTTTATGCTTTCAGGCTTGGTCTCTAACAAGGGTTGGTGTAGCTTCTTTTGATACAAGTAATCTTCAATTTGCATCTTCCAAAAGCCAAAGTCTCTCCCATCGAATCGGTCGATTCTAAACTTCCCGTCTTCCGCCATCGTTTCCTTAACAAAACCTTTTGCTCTGATACCAGTTGTAAGGATATTAGGACCCAAAACAACGCAAGTGATTCAACAAGATCACTCACCGGTAGTAATTCTACAAGATTACTAACCCACTTAATGATTGAAAGATTACAAATGCAAGAAATGTAAATCGACACAAGAGATAACATGGTTATATGCAATCCTTGTGATTGCTTTAGTCCACAGATCAACTAGAGAATGTATTTACTGAATATTTGTGGTATATTTACAATGAGTTACAAGAGAGTCTATTTATAGAATGATTTAAGGAGTAAGCTAAAAACAATTCCTTGAAGCTTCATGTGAGTTTCCTGACAGCTTCATGGAAGCTACATGTGAGTTTCCTGACAGCTTCGTGGAAGCTACATGTGAATTTCCTCACAACTTCGTGGAAGCTTCGTGTGAGTTTCCTGGAATCTTCCCTCTAATTGTTCAAAGTTCTCCATATCTCCAACAGATCATGAGTCAGCAGATCCTCCACAGTCACTTTTTCCATCACCGTACCAATTAGATTACCAAAATAGTCATCGGGTAAAGGTGGGTCCATTTTACATCTGTTATTAACAACAAGTCTACACACGGTTTCATTGTTTCCTCCTTGTCGTCTCACATGTGTAACACACCTCCATATAAGTGCGGACACCGCTTGTAAACTTGAAATTTCATTCATATTGGATTCAATATTTGCTTTTTCTTTCAGTCTTGAAACCGAACCCGATGAAAAATTAAAGAATCTTTCTTTAACTTGTGAACAATGTTTGGAACGTTCGATGAACTGATCATCATTTGTATACGAAATACTTGTAATCGGGTAGGATCCTTCATGGACCCTTTGTTTGTTTACCGGAGGACGCGATATAAAACAACCATCTTGATCTTTAGATCTAAATATTTCACTCCAAGTAGCCATGAAATGCCAAAAAGACGTACCGTCTGCTACCAAATGGTTAACTAAGCCACCGATGAATATTCCATCGGTCAGCTCAGTTACCTGAATTGACAACAAAGGTAACGTATGACCATCGTGGTTTATAGCGTCATTAAGATCGAAAAACGAATGAACAAGTAAAGGTACTTCCGCAGGGTTAAGTACATCGGATAAATTAGCGTCTGCTATGGTGTATACAAACTTGACCCCGGGGCTATTTTCGGGGTCTATGTAGATGACAGAAGATGGTGGAATTTGTTGTTTTAGAGTGGCTAAACGGGCTGCGAGTGGATAAAAATGAGTGAGGGTCGCGGATAGGGTGTGCTGAAGTTTGTCCAAGAAATCGGTTATCGAAAAATGTAGATTTTCGGATGGTGATGGTTTAGAGAAAAGAAGACCTTTCTGGCTGTAGTTGATGTTGAGGTAAGCGAGCTCAAAGGGTGCGAAGTAGATTATTGGTTTGTTTGCATCTGGTGAAAGATCGTGTAATGGTTTCACTAAGCATTCTGATATAAGGTTTACCGACGGCGAAGTCATCGGAGAAGAATTTAGGAAGTTATAATTTGACTAAAGAACTGTATGGCTTTAGTTGCTCAACATCGCAATCATATATGACTTGTTAAGTCTAATATGTTCAACGTTACAAGAATAAAATACTCCTAATAATGTATGGAGTACTATGGAGTACGATATATATACATCTTAAAATTGGGGAAGTCATATTCGTTTAGACGTATGGCTAGGGCCGTCCGAATATTTTATCATTCGATGGTGCTATTAGTGATGCAGATGCTAGGATTCATCATTCATGTATCAACAAAATAAGTGATTTAAACCAATTACTAACCCACAAACGATAAAAGAATTAGGTAAATCATAAAAATGATAAAAGTAAACAATAACGACAAAAGAATTTAACGTGGTTATATTCCAACTTCAAACACAAACTTAGTACATGAGCGCAAACCAGAGATTTTTTACTATTAATTTCGTGCACACAATTATAGGTTTCATGGGGTTACATATTAGTGGAAAACAAATTAGAATCACAAAAGGAATCCTAGTTGCATTCCAACTTCATGCGTCTAGCACTTTTTAACAATCGTAGTCTCTATCATCACAATCGCGAGGCTTGTCACGTCATAACTCCAATTCACTAGCTGCATCTTTGCGACTATAGTTGCACCCCTCGAGGTTGCGAGCCTTGACCAGTTTCGGATTCTTCTTCTTGTTTAACTTGACTTCGCACTCCAACAATCTTTCACTCTAAGAAGACTTTAAACAACCCATACCGATCTTCAATCAAAAATCCATCTCAACTGTTAATTATGTTTATACAATCCATAATAACCCCGAATTATCTGATTAACAACTCCTTTTGATACCGCCGGATGAGACACCCGAATCACGATGCACTTCCATCGCTATGCTACAATGGAATGAAGTATTTCGACAAAAAAACAATGTTGGCCGATGATTCAATCTCTTAGTTACTAGCATGGGTCATCTCGGTTTCTTCGCCACCAACATCTTAAACCAGAAGATACCTTCTTACGCTACAAGACCCATTGAAGTATGTGAAACTTCAATTACAAGATTTAACAGGAAGCAACAATGCTTCACTCATCACTCTAGACACATCCAACCATGTCACTAACATGTCAACGATCATCCATACAGTTTACCCCATCTATCTTTGATATTCCTTCACAACAATCAGAAACCTCCAACAGAGGCCTTCGTAGACTCTTCATCAAGATACCCAGTGAGAACACGGTTATCATCTCAAAATCTACCACATTTTCCAATTTCCCGGTTTCACGATGGTACACTGACCTCCACATAGCTATGAATTTCACAAACCCCATCTTATTACCTAAGCACGCTCACACTGTACGAGTAAGATTTAAAATCGCTGCTACTTGAGAATAAACTTAGTTTATACAACCAGTCAATCGCAAATTACTTTTCCATTGAAGAGTAAAATAAGTATTCAAAGCTCTAGTGTTATCCAATGCACTAATCTTGAAAACATTGGTGAACAACGTCGTATAACCATCTCAACAACTCCACTAGTCATCTAACTCCCACTAGCTCGATAACTTTCGTCGGTTACAAAACTCACATTGTGGTCCTGACACCCTCAACAATTCTAGAAAGGTCAAGTTCTGGGACTTACAGGATTATCCGCATGCATATTCCAAGGATCTTGAAATACCCGACTAATTATTTGGTCATCCCTTTTCAACCGCGCAAGTATCCAACTTTCCTAATAACTCCCACTGTCGACTTTTAAACCGATGCGTCTCGTTCATTATAACACCTCCCAAATATGAGTTAAACCACCATACTAAAATCCCTTAACAAACCTAATAGTCTCTAAAAATCCAGCGCGTACCGCCCGAAGTTTCCGAGACAATATCGTCTCATCACTCGCGTCATCAAACCCGGAAAATTTATTCCAAATCTGCAAAAAAAATCGAAAATCGATATATGAATATCCAACGGTCCGATCATCATTAAATTTTTACCTCTCTTAGCTTCATATGTGTAGACCTCTAGTCCAAATTTCAGGTCAACCCAACGGAAGATGAACTGGAAATGATTTTCTCTCACAACTAAGCAATCATATCTCCCAATTGAGTGGTCTGATCACTACCAAATTTTGACCGTTTTTATATTTACATGTTTAAAAGCTATAAATATCAAAGTGATCTAACAATTAACGAGCCCGCTATGTATTTCCTATCACTGCTGCGCCAGAACATCCGAAATCACTGACAATAAAACCTATCGATCCAACCCCTGCTTCGTTACTGCTGCGAACCACCACAATAACCTATTGTAAATCATAGATCAATTTTAATAGATTATCTCATGAGTATATAGACATACCCGAGAGTTCTTCTCGATCTGCTAACTTGTGACGACCCGAAAATTTCTGACCAAATTTAAACTTAATCTTTATATAATTTCGAATTGATAACCAATGAATTTTAATAAATCTTAAACCTCCAGAAAGAGTTTTACACAAACTTTTGGTCACCCTTTTATTCCGACGATTCACGAACGTCATAACTTGATTTAATTGTCTAATTGTTTAATTGTTTAATTATTGTGTATATATATGGATTTATATATATTTAACTTGAAAATATGATAATTAAATATCTCATTAAGTATATTAACAAAGTATTATATATATATATATATATATATATATATATATATATATATATATATATATATATATATATATATATATATATATATATATATATATATATATATATATATTTTCATACTACTAATTTAAAGATTTTTCAAACAATATATATGTTACTATTTAAATGACGTAATTAACTTATGTTAAAATGTATTTACATATAATGTATTACGAGTGTAAATACATCCTTACAAGTATTGAATACACTTTATAATATACCAATACATATAAAGGATAGCTATACTCGTATTTCCGTTCAATTTCCTCAAGAATTCTACTCGCATTCATACGGTATTTTTACCCGTATTATACACAGCTTCTAGAAGTATTTACTATTGGTATATACCAATAGAAATCTGCAATTATTTGTGTAATATGTCATCCATGACCTAATCAATTTAATATGTCATGCATGACTTAATACAATTTAACTTATCTTAGATATTTTCACTAAAAGCCAAAATTATAAGCTTAAAAATAAGGACCATTTTAACTCATTTTTACTCCACATTTTCTTAAACTAAAAATACACACTTGAATGCTCTCATATCATACTTTAATCTCAGAAACTTTCCTCTTCATAATCAAGTTAAAATACTTCTAAAAATCCTTGTTCAATTCCTTGTATAGTTGCTATCTTATTATACTTATAAAACTTGTAAAAAGTAGAACTTGTTTTGGTGAACACCAAGCTTGTTTGAAAAACTAATCTAATCTTTCTAACATAACTCTAATAACACTTATTTATATGTATTATGATGTTATATTAAGTTAATATAAGAAATTATAACTTGTACATATGAAGAACACCTTGAAACTTAACATATATCCTTTAATCTCCATTCGGTAAAAAGCGGGCTGTTTTGGGTTGAGAATTAAAAACCTATCTTAGACTTTGATTTCGAGGCTAAGACTTTGGAAATATGTTAATATATATAAATAAGACTTCCAGTATTTTTTTCATGATTTTAGACAAAGTGAAAGTATTTTATCAAAAATCATATATTGGGTGGATGCCGGGATTTTTTCAAATCTGTCCACCGACACAAAAAGAGGGTAAAGCTCTAAATATTACTACTTGGGATGAACTTTTCGAATTGGTTTTGTAAAATTTACTTCTTAAGAAATCCATAGCAATTTGATTCACTTTAAACGGAGTTGTAATAAATATTTGGCGAGCAAAACAAAATCTGCTAAAATTAACGTTGTATGGACGAAATTTATATTATAAAACTATATTAACCGTATCCTTGTTAACTTTTCCTATATCCTATATATATATTTAGACATGTTATCAGTAGTATAACAAAATATTATAATCTTGGTTAATTATGTGATTGTATATATGTATAATAATATTCTTGGTACGTCCTAACACAATATGTATACAATACGTTTTGATAAATCCTAAGACAATACGTACACAATATGTCTTAGTTAATTCTAAGGCAATACGTATACAATACGTCTCTGGGTTGATGCAAAGACAATACGTATACAATACGTCGTGGGGTAATTCTAAGATTATATATATATACCGATTATTGGACTGTTGGACTTTTCGGACTATTTTGGACTACTAACAAAGGACTACTAACAATGGACTACTAACATAAAATGTTAAAAATTATTATATAAGTATTCTATGAACTTGCTTTATTTTATTCATATGTCGTATTATTATCTGAATCGTTATTATTATTATAGGTTCGTGAATCCAAGGACGACGGTCATATTTTTAATAAGTTGAAAACTTATTATTAATATATTTTTACTACTGTGAGTATATAGTCCCATTTTTAAACTCTAAAAATATTTTATGATGAGAATACATGCATTTTATGTTTTACGTCATGGACACAAGTACTTAAAATATATTCTACGTTGAGTTATACCACATTGCATATCTTCCCTAATAGCTTGGTAACTAATATTTACATGTTGTAAGAACATGTAAGCGCGAATCCTATTGATAGATCTATCGAGTTTGACAACCCCAACCGGGCTAGTCGCTCTAGTATCGTAAACGGTTGCATAGTACTTCGTTTTTACTACACTTGGTACAGTGTAGGGAGATTTCATAATAAAGGGAATATGCCACATTAATGGTTAAGTATGGTTACTGAAGCGCTCAACAACTTATAGAATACTTTTATACACTTGCGAGTGTACATATATTTATAACTATGAAATCTTGTGGTCTATATTTATATCGATGCTAAACCTATATATCTCACCAACCTTTGTGTTGACTGTTTAAGCATGTTTATTCTCATGTCCTTAAGAAAGTCTTCCGCTGTTGCATTATCTGAGCAAGCTGTGCATGGAGTCTCATGTTTTTGTTTAAATGAAGTGATACATTCAATAAAACCTTCATCATGTATTATATTCAACTTTTATGTCACGTGTGTAGTATTTGGAAACCGATGTATTATGGGGATTATTTCTTAAATAATCGCCCACTTGTTTAAAACATGCATTATGTATAATAATGGTGTGCTTTTTATGAAACGAATGTAATAATTTATAAAATGTATCATATAGAGGTCAAATACCTTGCTATGGGACCAATGAATAACGTACTGCGTTTATAGTGATATGAACGGGTCATTTCAGTTGGTATCAGAGCAGTGGTCTTAGCGAACCATGTCTTGCATTAGTGTGTCTAACGGATAGTTATTAAGATGCATTAGTGAGTCTGGACTTCGACCTTAACTGCATGTCAAAAGTTTTGCTTATCATTTCTAGTCGAAAATCATCTGCTTATCACCCTTAGAAAATTACCTGCTTATCATTCTTAGTCTAGACACATCTTACTGCATTGATTACATGAATAGTGTATAGATGAAATTCATATCTTAGCGTATCTGCTAATTCATATCTTAGCGTATCTGTTACTGTAAACTTTGCCTAACATATTCCGTAAATTCCTCCATAATCTATGAAATCTTTTGCTCTATATATATAGATATTCTATGTAATTAGAATACCATCCGATAGCCAGAAATCATGTCATATCGAAAAATCCTTTATTCAATCGTACGAAATGGAACACTCCACTAGTTCAAGTCCCTCAAATTCCGATATGGATTTCACTCGAGATCTAAAGCAGTGTGACCGGAATGGATCAACAAATTAGCCATCATCTATTTTGGATGAATTGGGAATGGGTTTGTAGTCTACTTAATCATTTGAGACAAGAAGAAGGTGATCCCTTCCATCCACCACATTGCCCTTTTAGTGAAGAACATGAGGCACTTACCGGCGAACCCGTTCGTAACACCATTTTCTCTCTCCTTTCCAGGATATGTCGCAACGAGTATAATATTACTAATATTATTGAGGCTATCCGACCTTTAATCCGTATCTTGCATGGTGAATTATTTAGTAAAAAAAATAAAAAATTTACTATCATGAAAAGCAAAACTTCATTAGCAAGTGCATCCTACATCATTTCATTCCCTTTATAAAGCTCTTGACCTCTCTTTTTATTCAAGAAACTTTAAATATCTTCTTTCACAATACAAAACAAAACAAATTCTCATCATCTATACTCACATCAAACCACTACCAGCACCAGCAGCAGCAATACCGACAGCATCACCAGTACCAGCAGCACCTACAACATCACAAGCTCCGCCAGTTCCATAATCACCGACATCATCACAAATCAACAATGAGCATATTGTATCAACGAGTTATTAAACCACAATATATTTTTTCGTACTAAGCTATTACGTGTGAATGTTAAAGGGTAGATACTACTCGGTTAATTCATATTACTAATATGCTATGATGTACATCCTTCGCTAATGACTTAACAATCATTAATTATAATCTCTGCTTCAAATCAATAGATTCCATTTCATAATAAACCAAGTGTATTGTTCGAGTACGTGTTAGATTTCACACTTTCATTTTCGATGTACTCGAAACTTTCTAGAAAACGTCATTCGTGTCTTGCGAAGTTCACAAGAATTCTACGAACACCAACATCAATCACTGAGGAAATATCAATAAAAATGAATAATGAAGTATTTATTCATAATTTCATTTACGTTGAAGAAATACTCCGCAAAAATTATGTAATCTTTAAAGTTTTAGGGGTTATTCATTCTAGCTCCAGCAAAAAAAAAAATCAAATGAGTTTAATAGTATATTAACTCATTAAATCTATATTACATCTGCAAAAAATATAAAAACATATATTTTCATAAAGACTGTAATAAAAATTCTCTTGTACAAAATATTACTTGTGAAACTTTAATGGGTAGGTAATACCCGAGAATTATACAAATTCACAATTAATATGTTATACTGTACATTCTTCAATTTTGATTCAATAATCATTAACCATACTCACTACTTTCACAACAATATACATTCTTTCATAGAAACCAGAACAACCATTCTCATTCAAATTCAATTACATATTCTGATTTTGACAGATCAGTATCCAAGTCAAGCTTAAACAGATGACATCACTCTTAGATTCCTACATCCTTCAAAATCATACTTTAAATTCAAACTATACTAGAACATCACTTTCATTCACAGAACTCATAAAGATATTCGTATCATTCAAGATTCACGATGAATTCATTATACGGATATTGACGATGACAACCTGCGTCTAAACCCTTCAAAATTCTTGAAAACACCTCAACTAAGGAACAATCGAGAGAATGAACCAATCACACGATACATACGAAGAATATATGCATATAGATATGCATTCGGAGGACACTTGAACCTAAGCAAAGGTTCAACACAAATCCGTGTCAGATCCTTTAGCATTATTATTACCCAAAATAACTTTACAATCCTTTTTCAAAATAGCGAATTTTGTCACAGCTCCAAAAAGACAACTTCGAGTTTTCATCCGGAGTAGCCTTATTATAACCTTGATATATACGTTTTCTTTTCGCCATCGTTACCAGGGAACCTTTTATATTTCACCACATTAGTAGTAAGCTTACCAGCAACTTTATTGCTCTTTGACTTAAATCTCTCTGAAAGATCACTATAAAACCTTGTCATGTACCCATCTATATCTTGTAACAATAATTGTCATACCAAACCCCAGGAAGCATCAATAATTATTCTTGAATCTCACATCATTTCTGCATATACATATAACGTTATTTCCTGGAATTATAATTCTGAAATCCGGAATAGCACTTCAGCCTACAAATCAGTACTATGAAGTTTTGAAAAAAGCTGAATGAAGCAGCAGAAACTGTAGACAACCGTAACAGTCAAAAGTTGATGATAAAGAATATTGTGTTAGCAAAGCACATAAAAAGAGAAAGTTTGGAATTGGAAAACGGATTGAGCAAACCCTGAAGGAGGCTGTGGACAAATCACAAGGACTAAATCCGCCTCCAAAGAATCCAAATGATTCAGTGTCTGCTGAAGTCTTTAGCGAATACCTTGCTCCTTACTCTAAATCCTTGTGGATAATATTCTTCATCATCCTCTGATCTTAGATATTCTAAGATATCATCGTATCTTTCATTATAAATATCCTCCATATTTCTGAAGATATTTTCATAACTATTCTTATCTGAAATAATTCATCTTTTCGCGCTATCTATGTTACATCATAAAAGAAACTATTTTAGTTTCTAAATTCTGGAACCTTCGAGTTTAAAATATGAATGTTTTGAAGTAGTGTTAGGAACTGAAGCATGAGTTAGTATAATATAATGACACTTGATCAACGTGATTATATTACAGTAAGTCATGCTGAGTTTCTAAATGGAACGTAATGATTCACAGACCATAACATCATCATGTGCCATGTTACATGACTCTTACATTCAATCTAATCTCTAAACATATCAAGAACATATTCTATTGATAGTTCTATCTTTTTCTTTGGATTCTGGTAATTTCACAAGTCAAATTGTGCTATTACAATTTCTCTCTTAGAGCATTAGCTATGTTCATTCCGAATTTCATATCTATGAATTCTAGACCATTATTCGCTTGACTTGAAGTCGAGAAAAGAAGACGGAAGCATGAAACTCCAAAATATAAGGAAAAATATAAGCACGAAGACAACGCAGAAATTACAAACCGTGTATATCGATGCGTATAGCAACATAAAGACACGGGAAAACTATGAACACTATAAACCCAAGAGCATAGTAGAAATTAACGGATTCCTCCGGTGGAAGATGAAAAAGAAGAATGACAGATGTGATAGTCAAGAATATATCAAGAATTAAAACTGGATGGAGCATATTTACGAATGTTTTGGAAGTACGAAGAAAGGAAGAAAGTATAAAAGATGGGAGATGTGGAAATAAGGAAACGTAGGAGGTTGATTTATAGTAAAATATCCGACAGAGAAATCGAGACAGATAATTGCATTAAATCGAAGAGGGTCATAATTTCCTTAATCGTCGAAGAATCAAATCTTATATAGATTACAAAGATTTTCTTTAATCCGAAGATCAACCGTGATGACATCAAAAGATAAGACGAATCCCTATTTTCTCATTTCACTCTTTTACGATAGCTTCACTCATACGTTTCGAGTAATCGAATTATTTTATCCATATTTCTCAATCATGATAAAACCCTATGAATCAACTTATATTCGTCATAATAACATTCTTATTTTTAGCCATGACGACCTCGATCAAATTTCGGGACGAAATTTCTTTTACGGGTAGCACTGTGACGACCCGGAAATTTCCGACCAAATTTAAACTTAATATTTATATAATTCCGAATTGATAACCAATGAATTTTAATAAATCTTGAACCTCCGAAAAGAGTTTTACACGAGCTTTTGGTCATCCTTTTATTCCGACGATTCACGAACGTCATAACTTGATTTAATTGTTTAATTGTTTAATTGTTTAATTATTGTGTGTATATATAGATTTATATATATTTAACTTGAAATATGATAATTAAATATCTCATTAAGTATATTAACAAAGTATTATATATATATATTTTCATACTACTAATTTAAAGATTTTTCAAACAATATATATGTTACTATTTAAACGACGTAATTAACTTATATTAAAATGTATTTACATATAATGTATTACGAGTATAAATACATCCTTACAAGTATTGAATATACTTTATAATATACCAATACATATAAAGGATAGCTATACTCATATTTCCGTTCAATTTCCTCAAGAATTCTACTCGCATTCATACGGTATTTTTACCCGTATTATACACAGCTTCTAGAAGTATTTACTATTGGTATATACCAATAGAAATCTGCAATTATTTGTGTAATATGTCATCCATGACCTAATCAATTTAATATGTCATGCATGACTTAATACAATTTAACTTATCTTAGATATTTTCACTAAGAGCCAAAATTATAAGCTTATAAATAAGGACCATTTTAACTCATTTTTACTCCACATTTTCTTAAACTAAAATTACACACTTGAATGCTCTCATATCATACTTTAATCTCAGTAACTTTCCTCTTCATAATCAAGGTAAAATACTTCTCAAAATCCTTGTTCAATTCCTTGTATAGTTGCTATCTTATTATACTTATAAAACTTGTAAAAACTAGAACTTGTTTTGGTGAACACCAAGCTTGTTTGAAAAACTAATCTAATCTTTCTAACATAACTCTAATAACACTTATTTATATGTATTATGATGTTATATTAAGTTAATATAAGAACTTATAACTAGTACATATGAAGAACATCTTGAAACTTAACATATATCCTTTAATCTCCATTCGGTAAAAAGCGGGCTGTTTTGGGTTGGGAATTAAAAACCTATCTTAAACTTTGATTTCGAGGCTAAGACTTTGGAAATATGTTAATATATGTAAATAAGACTTCCAGTATTTTTTTTAATGATTTTAGACAAAGTGAAAGTATTTTATCAAAAATCATATATTGGGTAGATGCCGGAATTTTTCCAAATCTGTCCACCGACACAAATAGAGGTTAAAGCTCTAAAAATTACTACTTGGGATGAACTTTTCAAATTGGTTTTGTAAAATTTACTTCTTAAGGAATCCATAGCAATTTGATTCACTTTAAACGGAGTTGTAATGAATATTTGGCGAGCAAAACAAAATCTGCTAAAATTAACGTTGTATGGACGAAATTTATATTATAAAAACTATATTAACCATATCCTTGTTAACTTTTCCTATATCCTATATATATATATTTAGACATGTTATCAGTAGTATAACAAAATATTATAATCTTGGTTAATTCTGTGATTGTATATATGTATAATAATATTTTTGGTACGTCCTAACACAATAAGTATACAATACGTTTTGATAAATCCTAAGACAATACGTACACAATACGTCTTAGTTAATTCTAAGACAATACGTATACAATACGTCTCTGGGTTGATGCAAAGACAATACGTATACAATACGTCGTGGTGTAATTCTAAGATTATATATATATACCGATTATTGGACTGTTGGACTTTTCGGACTATTTTGGACTACTAACAATGGACTACTAACATAAAATGTTAAAAATTATTATATAAGTATTCTATGAACTTGCTTTATTTTATTCATATGTCGTATTATTATCTGAATCGTTATTATTGTTATAGGTTCGTGAATCCAAGGACGACGGTCATATTTTTAATAAGTTGAAAACTTATTATTAATATATTTTTACTACTGTGAGTATATAGTCCCATTTTTAAACTCTAAAAATATTTTGGGATGAGAATACATGCATTTTATGGTTTATGCCATGGACACAAGTACTTAAAATATATTCTACGTTGAGTTGTACCACATTGCATATCTTCCCTAATAGCTTGGTAACTAATATTTACATGTTGTAAGAACATGTAAGCGTAAATCCTATTGATAGATCTATCGGGTTTGACAACCCCAACCGGGCTAGTCGCTCTAGTATCGTAAACGGTTGCATAGTACTTCGTTTTTACTACACTTGGTACAGTGTAGGGAGATTTCATAATAAAGGGAATATGCCACATTAATGGTTAAGTATGGTTACCGAAGCGCTCAACAACTTATAGAATACTTTTATACACTTGCGAGTATACATATATTTATAACTATGAAATCTTGTGGTCTATATTTATATCGATGCTAAACCTATATATCTCACCAACCTTTGTGTTGACTGTTTAAGCATGTTTATTCTCAGGTCCTTAAGAAAGTCTTCCGCTGTTGCATTATATGAGCAAGATGTGCATGGACTCTCATGTTTTTGTTTAAATGAAGTGTTGCATTCAATAAAACCTTCGTCATGTATTATATTCAACTTTTATGTCACGTGTGTAGTATTTGGAAACCGATGTATTATGGGGATTATTTCTTAAATAATCGCCCACTTGTTTAAAACATGCATTATGTATAATAATGGTGTGCTTTTTATGAAACGAATGCAATAATTTCTAAAATGTATCATATAGAGGTCAAATATCTCGCTATGGGACCAATGAATAACGTACTGCGTTTATAGTGATATGAACGGGTCGTTTCATAACTAAGCCATTGGATCTCGATACATGTTGCACAAATTCTAAACACGACGTTTGTTCACCATACTTTCAATTTATCATCGTGCCCAACCTTCGAATCTTAAAGCTCTTCTACCGCATAAAAATTTTATGGCTTTAATTGCTCAACATTGCAATCATATATGACTTGTTAAGTCCTATATGATCCACGTTACAAGAATAAAATGATAATGTAGGGTTTAGTACATTTATAAAATTGGAGAAGTCATATCACTACAACAAAAACGACCTTACGAGACCCCTAAAAGGGTCCTAATATGTGCCAATTTAGAACCCTTTTGCTCATAGGACCCTTTTCCGAACGATTACTAGATAAGGTGTCACTAAAGGTAATAGGGTCCCCAAAAAAATGACCTATAAGGACCTCCCAAAAGGTCCTATCATGTAATGATCTAGTAATAGGGTTGTGACGCCCCGTACAAAATTAATGTGTACGGATCATTAACAACAGGATCATTACAAGGTCAAACACTATATGATGTTTTAAAATAAGTTTGCATTCATAAAAAGGGGTAACGTCTTTACCGACGTCAAATGTTTTACAAATGATAGTGTGCTTCTACGAATAGAAAGCAATAACATAAGTACGAGACTCAAAGGTCATTACAATTTCATTGTTCAAAAGTAACATAGTTCGTGAATGCAAAGTAAAAGTTTCATGCAAAGACATCTCTAAACAAAAGCAGCGGGAGTCTACACAGCAAGTCTAACAGCGAGACTAATACAGCGGAAGCATCTAAGCACCTGAGAAATAACATGCTTAAAAGTCAACACGAATGTTGGTGAGCTATAGTTTAATTGTAACAGTAATGTAAGGTAGGCCACGAGATTTCATATTTCAAAACAGTATGAAAATTATATGCTTAACCGTGGGCACTTGGTAACTAACTTAATGTAAATATCACCCCCTAAAAGTACACTTGGCGAGTGCGTAAGTCTACGAAGTATTAAACACCCGTTAAATGCTAGCGCGACTAGCCCGAGTGGGGATGTCAAACCTTATGGATCCATATCTAAGATTCGCGTTCACCGGTTCAAAAACCAATGACTAAACGTTACCGAGCTAAGGGGAAAGTTTATGCCATTATATAACCCACACATATATAAAGTTTAAGTACTCGTGCCTAGTAAGTAAAACATAAAAAGCGCATGTATTCTCAGTCCCAAAAATAGTTGAAGTAAAAAGGGATGCTATAAATCACAGTGAAAGTGCGGTAAAAGTCGATACGAGATAAGTAAGCAAGTAAGTCGGTCCGAAAGGTCCTCAACCTAGGTCAAAAGTTACTAAGTCAGTAAATCTTCCCAAAAGGGTTTAGAAGTACGTAAGTTAAGTCTTAAGTATCATCATCATCAACATCATACGTAAAAAGTAAAGTAAGTTTTCAATCAAGAATAGAGACCGAAACAAAGGCTGAATTCGTTCAGCTGCTACGACCTCTATACAAACTAAAATAATGTGAGGCCAATGGCCATGCCTCCGTATGTTAGTCCTCAATCCGCTGACCAATTTTCAGAACCTAACTCTTCTTCATTTAACCGTGGTGATAGTTTAAGTGCGAGTAGGTCAGAAATTTGAGCACAACATTACAAGGGCGTAGTGACTTTCGGAAGGCTATAAATCCTAAACCATACATCGGATTTAGGCGAGGCCTAAACGAAAGGTCATCTACTCGAACCGAAGTATCTGGAAATCAACTTTTCCAGATGCCTAGGTGTCACGAAACGGAAAAAAATTCGACTAAATTTAAACCAAACTCTCGATACGATTTAATATTTTTGACACGATAAGCAAAGTCTGTTAGGTTGAGTCTCAAAAATTTTGAACTGTTACATATAATCAATTAACCTTCGACCATTCCCGACGATTCACGAACAACTACTTGTAAATAGATATATATATATATATATATATATATATATATATATATATATATATATATATATATATATAATAAATTGAAATATAAATTTGAAATAAAATGATTATTTAATTGTTAGAAATAAATATGTAAAATAAAATAAAATAAGATATAATAAAATTTTATTATTAAAATGAATCTATATATATACATAGCATATTGAATATAAATGATTTCGAGCTTAATTAAGTAAACGTCAGTAACACTCGGTTGATATTTTGTTAGTTTTAATATAGATATTGTACATGTTCATGAAGGATTGAAATAAAAGTTGGACTGTAAATTGATTACGAAGATTTTAGATTTGTTAAAAATATTTTTACATTTTTAAGTTTAAATATTAGTACTCCGTACATATAAATTGGAACATAAAATAAATAATTATCGAACCTTTTTGATCAGGTTTCAAACAGGTAATGATTGAATTAAATAAATGGACTTAATTTTAAAATATGTGATTTTTTTCTGAATTAAATTATCCGTAACTGTTTAGCAATGGTCACGATATACCCGATAGTGATAGATTGTAAGCAGATAATTCAATAGAGAGCCACAAGATGCTTTACTGTATTCTTTTTCTTTCATTCCACGTTTTTATTGACAATAAGATTATTATTATATTATTAACTTAACTTTATTAATCATGTATATGTATATGAACTAAGTAACTTGATAAAATAACACAACCATCTTCAATCCTCCATCTCACGCTATTACGGCAACCATGAATCACCTTCAACCACCAATCATCACCACTAATCCATCGTCACCATTCCTCTCTATATCTCTCTCTTTTGCAAGTCCAAAGAACCATCTCCGGTCACATCCAAAACCGCCAAACCCATCTTCAAGAACACCACATTCTCTCTCCCTCTATCTATCCTCTCTCTAGTTTTAATCATAGTTCGATCAACTAAACCACCGCTAGGCACTTCTTTTTGCTGCTACAACCGTCACCAAAACACCATTCTCAACACCCAAACCATCGTTACACAACCATCACAAAAATCGTTTTCTCTCTCTAAATTTACTTCATGAACTCGAGATAACCAAACACCCATATATTACTGTCTATTACCGCTGCTTCGTTTCTATTACAAGACCAAATGTTGTTAATTTTACAATCATCACTGTCGTGATCAACCATAACCACCATCATCTTAGTTCACCACCTTGATTGATCTCAATCACCACCCAACACCCACGATCACCTTTTATCACCAACAACCTCGTAAACCGCCACCTCCTGCCATAGCCATCGAACCATAACCACATCCAACACCTCATCATCACCGAAGACATACATCACCTTTCACCAATATTCGAAAGTCACCTTCACCAAAAATAACCATTTTTTTTTCACCGTCATTATATTTTTTTCTGTTTTGACAGACACACAACCAACGTCATTTACTTCATTATCCTACCACTAATGTACCAAACTTCTTCTACATTTTTTTCTGTTTTAATCAAACTTTTACACACCTTCTTGTGACTTATATTTTTTTTTGTTTAAAAAGGAAAACATAAATGATAAAAACTGTGAGTGGTAATGGTGAACCCAACATATGATGATGATGATTTAGGATAAAGTAGGAATGATATCCGATTGAGTTATAATAAAGGTTGATGGGGTCAGTGAAAGAAAACGATATTTGGTGAACTATTCTATCGAGCTGTACATAAAATCCCATATATATCTCTTCTTTACTAAATCAAACCTATGTATTTTGATTGGGCCGTAGAAGACTTGGTCACCATTTTGTTGGACTGTGTTACCATTTCTGTTAATTAGGCCGTAGGAATCAACTTTCTATCTTGGGCTACTAATTGCAAAAACCACGTTTCTTATTCTTTCATTTATTGATTTCGTGTGTGATGATGTACTAATAAGTGTGACGATGATAATGATTAATATGATGAGGGTGAAATGAATCATAATGATGATCATTATGTGATGATTGTAGGATAGTGATGATGATAATGGTCTCTGTGATGTTAAGATGGGGAATAGGAGGAGAGTGATAATTGTATGATGATGATGATGCCATGCATTATAGATGGTGATAATAATTAGTTAATGATGATGATATTGAATATGGCTAAGATGATATGATATGGTATGAAAAAAGTGAGAATCGTATGATGATTATGATTCGTTAATGATAGGTGAAATAACGATAATAATAAATATGGTTAAAGATGGGGGGATGATTCTCACACACTGTTTTTTGATCCTCACACACCCTTTTATCCTATTATTAGGGAGGAGTTCAAGTAAATTGGTGTGTGAGGATCAAAAAACAGTGTGTGAGAATCATCCCCCTTAAAGATGTTATCGGGTTAGCGGGACATCGTGGGTTCAAACCCGGACTTGGGCATTTCTTTTAAGACTACTTCTTGAGGTAGTTTACTTATTACTCATTATTATTATTATTATTATTATTATTATTATTATTATTATTATTATTATTATTATTATTATTATTATTATTATTATTATTATTATTATTATTATTATTATTATTATTAAAAGCTATCATGTTTATTAAAATCATTATTTTTAACAATATTAGTATTATTATTTCTATCATTATGATTATTATCCTTAATAGTATTATCATTATCATTAATAAGAATCATTATTATTAATATATCATTATTGATAATATTAAAATATTTTAATGAAACACATAAGTTATAAAATGATATCACTAGTAAATACGTATATAAATCTATTTGATTACAATTAGAGGTGTTAATATATATATAAATGATATAGGTTCGTGAATTCGAGGCCAACCCTGCATTGTTCAGTTGTTTAATGTCATCATATGTATTTTTACTACAAAATACAATATGTTGAGTTTCATTAGCTCCCTTTTTAATTGCTTTTGCAATATATATTTTTGGGCTGAGAATACATGCGCTGCTTTTATAAATGTTTACAAAATAGACACAGGTACTTAAAAATATATTCTACGTTGAGTTGTACCACTGGCATATTTCCCTGTAGCTTGGTAACTACTATTTACATGGGTATTGTAAACGCGAATCCTGTTGATAGATCTATCGGGCCTGACAACCCCAACCGGACTGGACGACCAGTATTCAACGGTTGCACAGTACTTTGTTTTGGTGACTACACTTGGTACGGTGTAGTGAGATTTCATAATAAAGGGAATATGCGACGTTGATTAAATGTTAAGTATGGTTACCAAGTGCTCAACCTCTTAGAATGCTTTTTATACACTTGCGAGTGTATTATGTTTATGATAACGGAAATCTTGTGGTCTATTAATATAGTGAAATGATTGTTATGATAAACCTATGAACTCACCAACCTTTTGGTTGACATTTTTAAGCATGTTTATTCTCAGGTACGAATTAAGTCTTCCGCTGTGCATTTGCTCATGTTAACAACATTACTTGGAGTCGATCATCGCAATAGGACCAAATGTTGATGACTTCGTCTAGGTGGATAAGGACGGGTCGTTTTAGTTGGTATCAGAGCGTTGGTCCTAGAGAACCAGGTCTTGCATTAGTGTGTCTAACTGATAGTTGTTAGGATGCATTAGCGAGTCTGGACTTTGACCTTAGCTGCATATTATAAGTATTGTTTATCATTCCTAGTGGAAAATTACCTGCTCATCATTCCTAAGTCTAGACACGACTTCCTGCACTTATTTGATAGATATTTTACAGATAAATCCATATCTTAGAGTATCTGCTAATTCATATCTTAGCGTATCTGTTACTGTAGACTTTATCTGACACGTTTCCTTAAATCCCTTCGTAATCTACGAGATCTTCTGTACTATGTATATGTATTCTATATAATTAGAATATCATCCGATATCCGAAAATCTTTTCATATCAAAAAATCCTTTATTCACTCGTACGCAATGGAACTCACCATTAGATCAAGTCCCTCATATTTCGATATGGAGTCCCACTCCAGCTCCGAAAACATCGTCACTAGAATGAATCAATCAATCAGCCATCCCCTATTCATCTGATAAGTTCGTAGTCGACTAAATCAATGGAGACGAGAAGAAGCGATCCTTTCCACCAACCGAATTCACCTCTTGGTGAACCTGAAGCACTTACCGGTGAATCTATCCGAAACACCATTTTTAGCCTTATTTTCAGGGTAGCTCGTCACAATTACATTCTATCTAAAATTCTAAATCTTATCCATCCGCTCGTTTCGACCGCCAATCATCCCGATATAATAGAAGAAGTCAACGAGCATCGTGCTCGGGTAGTAGCTTTAGAGAATATGGTGCGAAGGTTACAAACACCCGCAACAGCACCAGCAGCATAATCCGTACCACCATCATCAACGCCGACAGTACCCTTATCACCCCCAACCACAACCACGTCGTAAACCTCAGCATCACAATCTGTACCTCGGATATCAACATCACACGCCTCAATATTACCATTTGTACTTTGAGTATGATCTTCGTTCTACAGATCGTTCTACATCGATTATCTTCGCTTTACGTATCGTACTATCTTATTTATTTTCGTTCGACATAGTGATTATGTAATCTCTAATGTATTAGAGATCATGTAATCTAGTAATAACGATAAATCAAATGAGTTTAATATCTTATTGACTCATTAAATCCATGATTACATCTGAAGAAAATATATATGTAAGTATATTTTTATAAAGATTGTAATTAAAAATTCTTTCGTACAAACTGTTAATGATGAAAATATTTTAACGGGTAGGTAGTACCCGAGGAATATTTAGATTTCACATTAATAAGTTACACTGTACATTCTTCGAATCCGATTCAACGGTCATTTACTATCCTACTTACAACCACCGATATACGTATCCGTTCACCACAGAACAATCATTTCCATTCAAATTACATATTTGGATTTTGACTATCAGAATCCAACAAGTGGCATAACGAAGAAAACATTGGACAAAATAAAAAGTATTAGAAACAAACAAATTAACTATGATGAATTTTGTTAAGATTCCACGCTAACTGTTCCTAGCTAACTGTTCCTAGCTAACTGGTTACATTTTATTTATCGCAATTTACATTCTCGCAATTTACATTCTCGCAATTTTATTTATCGTCATTTAATTTCTGTTATTTACTTTTATGCACTTTAAATCGGGACACATGTACACAATACGTCGGATTAATTCTGAGACAATAATTTGTACACGGGTCATGATACATATTTATTTATTTTACGCACTTTAAATAACGGGACACGTATACAAGGTTTCGACATATCATATTGACCCATCTATATATCTATCTTGAAACAACCATAGAAACTCTATATGTGAATGTTGGAGTTGGCTATACAGGGTTGAGGTTGATTCCAAAATATATATATGGTTTGAGTTGTGATCAATACTGAGACCGGTACACGGGTCACGATACGTATTAAATTAATTTGAATATTTTATATTAAATTATATATGAATCTAGTGGACAATTGGACTATTGGACTGCTAACTTTGGACAATTAAAATGAATTAAAATATTGATTATAACATATGAAACTAAACAATTCTTCAAGTTTGCCACTTGATTTCATTCTAAACCTCATTTGTATCTTGATAATTCCAATCTGCGTTCAAACCGTTCATGATTCTTGAAGACACCTTAATCTAGAGGATTAAACCAACTGCACTTCATCTACGGAAGGAAAGATTTATGCATATAGTTATGCACCTGAAAAACCCTCGGAAACTGAGTAAACGTTTAATACGTAGCTGTGCTAATTCCTTTAGTGTTATTATTACCCAAAATAACTTTGCAGTTCTTTTCCAAAATAGCCAAATTTTGTCACAGCTCCAGCAAGACAACTTTGACTTTTCATCCAAAACAACCTTATTATAACCTTGATATATATACGTACTCTTTATTGTTACTGGGGAACATTTTATATTCCACCATATTACCATCAGCGTTTAATCATCTAAAAACACAATTCTCCTGAAACCACCTCGATTTGATAACTGATGACCCAGATCCGTTAACTTTGAAAATGCTGACGAAGCAGCATGTTGTAGATGGTCTTAATGGCCAAAAGTTGATGATAAGGAATGGAGTGTTGGAAACACTCAATAGAAAATTGGTACTGAAAAACGAATTAAGCAAACCATGAAGGAGATTGTGAACAAATCACAAAGACTAAGCCTGTACTTAATGAATCCAGATGATTCAGTATCTGCTGAAACCTTTAAACGAATATCTAGCTCCTACTTATTCTAAATCCTTGCGGAAATATTTTCTTCATCAACCTTCGATCTTATAAATTCCAAAATATCGTCAAAAATATCTAAGATATATCTAAATATTCTTCTCCGAAATTATCTATCTCTTCGTGCTATCTGTGTTACATCCTAAAAGAAACTGTTTTAGTTTCTATATTCTTTAAAAGTCAAGTTAAATTATGAATGATTTCTTAGAGAAGTGTTGAGAATTGAAGCATGAGTTAGTATAATATAATGATGTCAGGCCAACGTAGTTATATTACAGTAAGTCATGCTAAATTTCTAATGGAATGTGGTGATGATTCCCAGATCATACCCTCATCATGTGCCATGTTACACGATTCTTTCATTCTACTTAATTTCTAAGCATATCACGGAAATATTTCCTTAATATTTCTGTTCTTCCGCAATTCCAACAGTTGCCAATAAATTGTGTTATTACATTTTCTTCCTGATCAGAAGATTTTCTTAAATTCCCTGAATTCCGAAAATCCACCATGACTACGTCAAAAGTTAAGACGAAAATTTTCACTCTTTTGTGATAGCTTCACTCTTACGCTTCACATAATCGAATCGTTTTATCTATATTACTCAATGATGATAAAACTCCATTATCACCTCATATTAGTCATGAAAACATTCTTATTGTTATCCATGACGACCTCTATCAAATTTCGGGGACGAAATTTTTTTAACGGGTAGGTACTGTCACGACCCGGAAAAAAATTCGACTAAATTTAAACCAAACTCTCGATACGATTTAATATTTTTGACACGATAAGCAAAGTCTGTTAGGTTGAATCTCAAAAATTTTGAACTGTTACATATAATCAATTGACCTTCGACCATTCCCGACGATTCACGAACAACTACTTGTAAATATATATATATATATATATATATATATATATATATATATATATATATATATATATATATATATATATATATATATATATATATATATATATATATATATATAATAAATTGAAATATAAATTTGAAATAAAATGATTATTTAATTGTTAGAAATAAATATGTAAAATAAAATAAAATAAGATATAATAAAATTTTATTATTAAAATGAATCTATATATATACATAGTATATTGAATATAAATGATTTCGAGCTTAATTAAGTAAACGTCAGTAACACACGGTTGATATTTTGTTAGTTTTAATATAGATATTGTACATGTTCATGAATGATTGAAATAAAAGTTGGACTGTAAATTGATTACGAAGATTTTAGATTTGTTAAAAATATTTTTACATTTTTAAGTTTAAATATTAGTACTCCGTACATATAAATTGGAACATAAAATAAATAATTATCGAACCTTTTTGATCAGGTTTCAAACAGGTAATGATTGAATTAAATAAATGGACTTAATTTTAAAATATGTGATTTTTTTTCTGAATTAAATTATCCGTAACTGTTTAGCAATGGTCACGATATACCCGATAGTGATAGATTGTCGGCAGATAATTCAATAGAGAGTCACAAGATGCTTTACTGTATTCTTTTTCTTTCATTCCAAGTTTTTATTGACAATAAGATTATTATTATATTATTAACTTAACTTTATTAATCATGTATATGTATATGAACTAAGTAACTTGATAAAATAACACAACCATCTTCAATCCTCCATCTCACGCTATTACGGCAACCATGAATCACCTTCAACCACCAATCATCACCACTAATCCATCGTCACCATTCCTCTCTATATCTCTCTCTCTTGCAAGTCCAAAGAACCATCTCCGGTCACATCCAAAACCGCCAAACCCATCTTCAAGAACACCACCTTCTCTCTCCCTCTATCTATCCTCTCTCTAGTTTTAATCATAGTTCGATCAACTAAACCACCGCTAGGCACTTCTTTTTGCTGCTACAACCGTCACCAAAACACCATTCTCAACACCCACAACCATCGTTACACAACCATCACAAAAATCGTTTTCTCTCTCTAAATTTACTTCATGAACTCGAGATAACCAAACACCCATATATTACTGTCTATTACCGCTGCTTCGTTTCTATTACAAGACCAAATGTTGTTAATTTTACAATCATCACCGTCGTGATCAACCATAACCACCATCATCTTAGTTCACCACCTTGATTGATCTCAATCACCACCCAACACCCACGATCACCTTTCATCACCAACAACCTCGTAAACCGCCACCTCCTGCCATAGCCATCGAACCATAACCACATCCAACACCTCATCATCACCGAAGACATACATCACCTTTCACCAATATTCGAAAGTCACCTTCACCAAAAATAACCATTTTTTTTTCACCGCCATTATATTTTTTTCTGTTTTGACAGCCACACAACCAACGTCATTTACTTCATTATCCTACCACTAATGTACCGAACTTCTTCTACATTTTTTTCTGTTTTAATCAAACTTTTACATACCTTCTTGTGACTTATATTTTTTTTTGTTTAAAAAGGAAAACATAAATGATAAAAACTGTGAGTGGTAATGGTGAACCCAACATATGATGATGGTGATTTAGGATAAAGTAGGAATGATATCCGATTGAGTTATAATAAAGGTTGATGGGGTCAGTGAAAGAAAACGATATTTGGTGAACTATTCTATCGAGCTGTACATAAAATCCCATATATATCTCTTCTTTACTAAATCAAACCTATGTATTTTGATTGGGCCGTAGAAGACTTGGTCACCATTTTGTTGGACTGTGTTACCATTTCTGTTAATTGGGCCGTAGGAATCAACTTTCTATCTTGGGCCACTAATTGCAAAAACCACGTTTCTTATTCTTTCATTTATTGATTTCGCGTGTGATGATGTACTAATAAGTGTGACGATGATAATGATTAATATGATGAGGGTGAAATGAATCATAATGATGATCATTATGTGATGATTGTAGGATAGTGATGATGATAATGGTCTCTGTGATGTTAAGATGGGGAATAGGAGGAGAGTGATAATTGTATAATGATGATGATGCCGTGCATTATAGATGGCGATAATAATTAGTTAATGATGATGATATTGAATATGACTAAGATGATATGATATGGTATGACAAAAGTGAGAATCGTATGATGATTATGATTCGTTAATGATAGGTGAAATAACGATAATAATAAATATGGTTAAAGATGTTATCGGGTTAGCGGGACATCGTGGGTTCAAACCCGGACTTGGGCATTTCTTTTAAGACTACTTCTTGAGGTAGTTTACTTATTACTCATTATTATTATTAGTATTATTATTAGTATTATTATTATTATTATTATTATTATTATTATTATTATTGTTGTTATTATTATTATTATTATTATTATTATTATTATTATTATTATTATTATTATTATTATTAAAAGCTATCATGTTTATTAAATTCATTATTTTTAACAATATTAGTATTATTATTTCTATCATTATGATTATTATCCTTAATAGTATTATCATTATCATTAATAAGAATCATTATTATTAATATATCATTATTGATAATATTAAAATATTTTAATGAAACACATAAGTTATAAAATGATATCACTAGTAAATACGTATATAAATCTGTTTGATTACAATTAGAGGTGTTAATATATATACAAATGATATAGGTTCGTGAATTCGAGGCCAACCCTGCATTGTTCAGTTGTTTAATGTCGTCATATGTATTTTTACTACAAAATACAATATGGTGAGTTTCATTAGCTCCCTTTTTAATTGCTTTTGCAATATATATTTTTGGGCTGAGAATACATGCGCTGCTTTTATAAATGTTTACAAAATAGACACAGGTGCTTAAAAATGTATTCTACGTTGAGTTGTACCACTGGCATATTTCCCTGTAGCTTGGTAACTACTATTTACATGGGTATTGTAAACGCGAATCCTGTTGATAGATCTATCGGGCCTAACAACCCCAACCGGACTGGACGAGCAGTATTCAACGGTTGCACAGTACTTCGTTTTGGTGACTACACTTGGTACGGTGTAGTGAGATTTCATAATAAAGGGAATATGCGACGTTGATTAAATGTTAAGTATGGTTACCAAGTGCTCAACCTCTTAGAATGCTTTTTATACACTTCCGAGTGTATTATGTTTATGATAACGGAAATCTTGTGGTCTATTAATATAGTGAAATAATTGTTATGATAAACCTATGAACTCACCAACCTTTTGGTTGACATTTTTAAGCATGTTTATTCTCAGGTACGAATTAAGTCTTCCGCTGTACATTTGCTCATGTTAACGACATTACTTGGAGTCGATCATCGCAATGGGACCAAATGTTGATGACTTCGTCTAGGTGGATAAGGACGGGTCATTTCACTAGGAGCCTGATCAGACCCTGAAAAACAGAAAGCAAGTGCTCCGGTGGGTTTCTCGGTGTTTGATGCTCATCACGGTTCTCATCCTTGATGCATATAAGCCTCAAGTGTACAACTCTTGATGTTTTAGCATCACTTTAACCAAGGTTTAACCATCAACACACAAAGTTAAGACTAGGAAACAAAATACAACTCATGTAATGATGAACCAAAGTTACATCAATTTCCTAGTTTCAACACAATCACAAGTTCTATTAAGCTATAAACAAGCAAGACCTTAAGCTATAGAACTTAGATCTTAGCTAAATATTAAAGACCTTAGACTACAAAGTCTAGACCTCATGTTCTTGGTGAAACCCTAAGTCATAACACTTAGACTTTCAACTTTTACACAACCATAAGTTATGAAACTTAGATCTTGTAAAGTAAGATGAACATAATCAAATGAACTTTTGTTTAAACCAAGTAGAAGATCATAAGTTACACAACTTAGATCAAACACAAAAATGAAACCCTAAGCTAGAGAGCTTGGATTCCTAACAACACTTATGAGATCTCAAGCTAGCAAGCTTGCATCTTTTGTTTCTTGAAAACACAAGTCACAAATCTAAACTACAACAAATAAAAGAAGATCATAAGTTAGCAAACTTTGATCTTATCTTAACTTTTTGTAGAAACATCAAGCTAGTAAGCTTGTATTTCAAACTTTCTTGAAGATCCATAAAGTAAAGTGTTGGATCTACAAGTTACATGAAGATCATAAACATGGGTTTTGATCTTTAAACATAAATAAAGAGATCTTAAGTAAATAAACTTAGATCTAACAAGATTATGAAGATTCAAAGCTAAGAAGCTTGAATCCTTCATGTTCTTGAAAACTTTTCAAAACAAAGTTTAAATCAACAAAAGTTATGAAGATTCAAGTTACAAAACTTGAATCTTTGTTCATGATGATGATGATCTATGAATTAAAGTAAGAAAAGAAAGAAAAAGAACTTAAGAACTTACAAGTTCTTCAATATTTAAGAGAAATTTTAGAGTGAGAAAGTAGAGAGAAGAGTGTGTGTTTGAATGAAAATGAAAATGAGAGAAATGAATGAAGTGTGGGTATTTATCAAAGAAAGAAAAAGAAAAAAATACAAAATGGTGGGGTGGTGGGTGGTGGCCGACGATCAAGGGAGGCAAGGGTGGGGGGGACCATTTGGCCTCATGTGGTGTGGTTCATGGTGGTAGTACATGGTGATGGTGACATGTTGGGTGGTTTGAGACATAATGCAAGCCTTGGTACATAAGCATGCATAATACTTGTCTTATTAATTTCATGGACTTAATTATGATTACATGGGCTAATTAACCCATTACTAGCCCACTTAAGTTGAGTAGGTTGGGTCATTGAAGTCCATTAACGTGTTAAGTCCATTAAGGTAACTAGTAAGCCTTAGTAAACATTAAGCATAATTAAGGAACCATAAAACCAAGTAATTGTCATTAATAAGTAACAATTACGTTTATGTAGCCATAATATCCCAATTATAGCAAAAGTTTAACGTGTACTAAGTTCGTAGCTCGTTTTAATCAATAAGTGACACTAATGGTCGTAAATGAAATCAAGAATCACGTTAAGTAACTAAGTACTTAGAAACACGTTGTAAGGCATTAACGTAAGTAATTAACATAATTAATGATCCCAGAATATAATCTAACACAGTACACACAAATACGCAGTTTCGTGAAAGAAATAAATATAATTAAAAGTCAAAAAAGTCGGGTCATTACATTACCCACCTGTTAAAGAAAATTTTGTCCCGAAATTTAAGCTAAGGTAGATGGTGGAGTCGGGAAAAGGTGAGGATACTTCTTCATCATCTGATCCTCTCGCTGCTAAGTAAACTCAGGTCCTCGTTTTGCATTCCATCGGACTCAGACGATCGGAATCTTGTTATGTTTCAAGGTCTTGACCTCACGGTCCATAATTTCAACGGGTTCTTCCACGAAGTGGAGTTTGTCATCAATCGTAAGTTCTTCTAGTGGTATGACAAGTTCTGGTTCAGCAAGACACTTCTTCAGATTCGATACGTGAAAGGTAGGATGAACGGAGCTCAATTGAGTCGGAAGATCCAAACGGTAAGCAACGGGTCCAACACGCTCCAAGATTTCAAAAGGACCGATGTATCGCGGGTTTAACTTTCCACGCTTTCTGAAATGGATTACACATTTCCAAGGTGTGACTTTCAACATTACACGATCACCCACTTTGAATTCGAAGTGCTTTCGTTTAAGGTCGGCATAGCTCTTATGGCGATCACGGGCCGTCTTGAGCCTCGCTTGAATTTGAACAATCTTCTCGGTTGTTTCATGAACGAGTTCGGGTCCGGTGATTTTCTTATCACCCACTTCGGCCCAACAAATAGGAGAACGGCATTTGCGGCCATACAACGCTTCGAAAGGTGCGACATTAATGCTCGAATGATAACTGTTGTTGTAAGAGAATTCGGCTAGCGGCAAATGCTTTTCCCAAGCTTTTCCGAAATCAATAACACAAGCATGCAATATGTCCTCCAAAGTTTGAATCGTTCGCTCGCTTTGTCCGTCAGTTTGCGGGTGATACGCAGTGCTCATGTCGAGACGAGTCCCCAAGGCTTCTTGCAAAGAACGCCAAAATCTAGAAGCGAAACGGGTATCGCGATTTGAGATAATCGATAAGGGCACACCATGACGAGATAAAATTTCCTTTATGTATAGCTGAGCGAGTTTTTCCATCATATCTGTGATAACTCGAAAATTTCCGACAAAATTTAAACACAATCTTCATTTAACTCCAAACTAATTCCGACGATTCACGAACCATTATTTGTAAATAATTAGGTATTAATATTAATTTGTTATATTAATATTATTATTATCACTCATCATTATCAATTACAAGTATTATTATTACAAATATTATTAATATTATTATTAATAATTATTAATAACATTAATATTATTAGTATTAACACTTTTTACTAAAATTATTAATATCTTTATTATTAATACAACTCATTATTAATAATAATATTATTATTATTATTAGTATTATTAACATTCTATAATGATTAATATTATTATATATAAATAAATTTATCATTTTTATTATTAAGATTGTCATTATTATCATTATTATTATTAAGAGTATTATCATTACTAATATTATTATCATTTTTATGAGTACTAGTAATACCATTATTATTATTATTTGCATTATTATTATTAATTATTAATATTATTATTAATCATTAATATTAAATAATATATATATATATATATATATATATATATATATATATATATATATATATATATATATATGTATATATATATATATATATATATATATATATATATATATATATATATATATATCTGCCTCTCTATATCACGATCTGCTTTCCCATTTTTATATGATCTGCTTTTAGTTTTTTTCTAAAATGGTGAACGACTTTTAGTTTTTTTATATAATCTTGATTTTTTTTATTCATCACGATACCTGCTTCTATTTTTATATATATATTTTCTTCCTCCTTGAATTGAATTAGTCGACCCATTTAGGTTATATAAATCTATCCAATCAAAGTTAAACAAATCATTCAACATCATATTATATATATCATCCTCTGCAATCACAATTAAAGAACATATATTTTTATTTTAAAACCGTCGACCTCTATTATTGCTTCATTTTTCAAAAGCTTCAAAAACGAATCCAATTTTAAAAAATGTAAATGCAGTCAAGTTAGGAATATTGTAATCAAACTTTCTCTAAAACTTCAGCCTTCAATTCCTAAAAACGATTACTAATTTCTGAGTTAAAGTTTTTAATTTTAAAAGTCAAACATTTGTTCTTGATAAAATTTGAATTTTCTGTTATGTTTTCAGTTAAATTAAGGATTTGGAAAGTTTCCATGAAGGTTTTCTAACATATTTCATGTTATAATTATTGTCAAAAAACGATCTCAATTTCATTATCAATTTTTTTTTTTTGAAGTATTCTTCGACTGCAGCAGCAGCTGCTATACCATTTTTTATTTTTTGTTGTGTTTTAATTAATTTAATTTCCCATTAATCATTTTTGTGTCATTTTAAAATCCCAAAACCAATTATGCATTCGTGTTTTGATTAATGGGTTAACTCTGGTCGACTAGTAAGAAACAAAGAAGGAGAAGATAAGCGAAAACGATTAATACGGGTTATATGTAATTGGTTTCTATTTTAAATCAGAAAACTATGACAGATCAGATGGTTTGGGTGTGTTTGTGTTGAGCGAGAGGCCACGTGTTCAAGCCCGGCTGTGGGCATTTTTTTTTTTGGAAAAAGCTTTATAAGGTAGTTCTCATATTATAATTATTATTATTATTATTATTATTATAATTATTATTATTATTATTATTATTATTAAGTATTGTAATTATTATTTTCATTAACATAAGTATTATTAATATTACCATTATTATTAATAATATGATATCATTAGTAGTATTTTTATTATTAAAACTATTATCATTATTATTATTATCATTTTAAATATCATTATCATTATTAAGATTAGAATTATTATTATTCTTAAAATAATACAAATTATTATTATTGTTATTAGTATTAGTATCATTTTATAATTAATAATACTATTATTATCATTTTTAACATAAGTATAATTATTATTATTAGTATTGTTATTATTAAAATTATTATCGTTATTATCATTTTTACAAAAATTAACATTTTTGCTATCATTAAAACTATATTATTATTATTATTATTATTATTATTATTATTATTTTTAAAACCTTATTATGATTATTATCATTTTTACTACTAGTATTATTATTGTTATTACAAAATAATACAACTCTTTATTCATTATCATTATTAAAATCATTTTATCAAACAAATACTTATACATAGAATATATATATAAGTATATATATATATATATATATATATATATATATATATATATAGAAATATATATATATATATATATATATATATATATATATATATATATATATATATATATATATATATATATATATATATATATATATATATATATATAACAAGTGAACTAATATATATAAACTTATTTGATTACAAGTATATGTGTTAATATATAAACTTGATATAGGTTCATGAATCCGAGGACAACTCTGCACTTTTTCAGTGCCATCATACACATATTTACTACAAACTATCATATCGTATCGTGAGTTTTCATAGCTCCCTTTTTATCTATATTTTTGGGCTGAGAATACATCGTAACTTTTATAACTGTTTTACACGTTAGACACAAGTACTCAAACTTTTATGCTATATACGTGCTTTGTCATGCTAAATCCCTGCCGTAATATCATTAATTGCTGAGGTATAAGATGCAAACTTAGTTATTATGAATAGCGCTACTGAGAGTGACGTCTCTAGTCAGTTGACCGTTGGTCTTTGACTACATAATAATGATTCAACGACATGAATAACAAGTGTCACTGGGTAACTTTGTTTAGTTGCGATATTACAAACAGCAACTCTTTTGATTGATATATTTAGTATTAATCAACTTTAAACTGAAATCTTGTGGTCTAATGCTATACTGAACTATTGATTTATGATAAACCTATGAACTCACTCAACCTCGTGTTGACTTTTTAAGCATGTTTATTCTCAGGTTCTTAAATATTGCTTCCGCTGTATATCTACTGCTTTGATGATGATTGCTTGCTATGCTTGGAGTCTTCATTACATATCATATCAATTAAAGACATTTAATGCTCTAAATACAATGTAATCTATTTATTTTCCGCTGCAAAACTCAATAAAAAGTCTCATATAGAGTCGTTCTCGTTTATACAACTGTGATTTGATATAATTAGTCATAAATACCACAGGCCCTATTTGGGGGTGTGACAGTTTGGTATCAGAGCAGGCTGTTGTAGAGAACCAGGATTACATTTTATGTGTGCCTTATACAATTAGGTACCTTAGCAATGTAGGACTACAACTTTCCTTGACCATAGTGCCTTTAATTGTTGACTTTAATTGTTAAATGCTACACTATACCTTAGAAACTTACTTATAAAATTCTTTAATCTTCCTTAGAATGCCAAGCCAATCTAAGAACTCTGCTCACTCTCTTAAGTATTATCCAATTCCGCCACCACATTTAAATGCGACACCATGATTTCTGAAATTCTCGACATTCCTTTGTCATCTATCATGGTTTTGTGTATTACATATGTATTACATGAAATATTATCCATGATTTTTGAAACTCCTATAATTGTTACTACTCATACTCAAATGTATATAACCTTCCTGTTATATCACGTACCTATATGCCTTATGCCTTTATGCATCGGTTTGCGAACCGGAAAATGTCATTGATTATTAAGAATCTCAAAGACATTAAAATGTCATCACTATTCATATTCATTATTTTCAAAATCTTTGCTTTCTCGTTATTTTTGATCATTGAATTTTCTTGACGGGTGGCGTCTACGAAACTCTAGAATGGAAGGGATTGAATTACCAATTTAAAGGATCCTATAGCTCAAGCCCCTAGACCTGAATAGGCCATTACGAATTAAAAGTCTTTAATCGAAAGATTATCAGATTACATACTTATCATTTTATTATCTCAACACGTCATACTACCATTATTGCATAAATGGAGAATAGACACATCATATCTTATCATATCTATCCCAATAGACTTTGTCTACTACTTTTCCTAAATCTCCTCCGTAAATTACGGAATCTCTTTGATATATATACGTATTCAAGGAGACGAATATATCATTCAGTATCCAACACCCATTTCATATCAAACCTTATTCCAACCACATAATATGGATTTCTCACTTGATTCCTCGAACTTCTCTAGCTCCAATGGCAGCGTAACTGGAACAAATGAACCAATTAGCCATCATCTATTTTGGATGAATTGGAGATGGGTTCGTAGTCTACTTAATCAATGGAGAAGTGAAGAAGGTGATCCTTTTCACCCACCACATTGCCCTATTGGCGAAGAACCTGAAGCACTTACCGGCGAACCAATCCAGAACACCATTTTCACCCTCATTTCCAGGATATCCCATCACGAATATATAATATCTAGAATTCTAGATCTTATTCGTCCTCTTGTCCAAACCGCTAATCATCCCAGAATAATAGAAGAAGTCAACGAGCTTCGCGCTCGAATAGTGGCTCTAGAGAATATGGTGCAAAATCTGAGAGCATCAGCAGCACCAACAGCATAACCAGCACAACTAGTACCATCAGTACCACCAACATCACCAACACCACAAGCACTATAAGCACCATCAGCATCACCACCAACAGCAACAGTACCAATAACAACATCTGCATCCCACGCCTCAACATCACACTCAGTACCTCAAACATCAACATCATACGCCCCATAGATACCAAGGAATATTATCAATAATGAGTTAAGATGTATTGACTCATTCTTCGTGAAGAATTATATATGTATACTTTATATATATATATATATATATATATATATATATATATATATATATATATATATATATATATATATATATATATATATATATATATATATATATATATATATATATATATATATGATTTGGAACAATAATAAATCTTGTCGTACTAAGCTATTACGTGTGAATCTTAATTAGTAAGTACTACTTGGTTAATTCATATCACTAATATGATATGATGTACACCCTTCGTTAATGACTTAACAATTGTTAATCACTGCTTCAACACAATAAACTCCATTTCATAATAAATCAAGTGTAACGACGAATGTATTGATTCATAACTTCATTAGCGAAATATTTCGCGACAATTATGAAATCTCTAAGATTTTGGAGATTATTCATTCTCGTTTCAACCGTAAATCAAATGAGTTTAATATTATATTAACTCATTAAATCCATGATTACATCTGAAGGAAAATATATATGTACGTATATTTTCATAAAGACTGTAATTAAAACACTTTTGTACAAACTGTTAATTGTGAAAACATTTTAACGGGTAGGTAATACCCGAGAAATATTTATATCTCACATTAATATGTTACATTGTACATTCTTCAATTCTGATTCAACAGTCATTAACTATTCTACTTACATCCACAGATATATGTATCTGTTCACCAAAGAACAACCATTTTCATACAAATTCAATTACATATTCTAATTTTGGCATATCAAAATCCAAGAAAAGCTTTAGCAAGTGTTATCTTCCTAAGGATCACTACATTCATGAATTATATTCATTCGTATTCTGTGATGAATTATCACATCAAACCACCGAAATTATCATTCAATACTTTTGAAATCAACAACGTTTATTCGTCAACCGTTAGACCCATTGATGGATACATCTTACGCTTAAACACTTCAATTCAAAATTCTTGAAAACAATTCGGATTGATAACCAATGATTCAGATTCGTTAAACTTTGAGAATGCTGACGAAGCAGCAAAAGCTGTAGTGGGTCTTAATGACCAAAAGCTTGATAATAAAGAATGGTACGATGGAGAAGCTAAAAAAAAAAGCTTGGTACCCATGAAGGAGGTTGTTGATAAATCACGAAGATTAAACATATAACCAAAGAATCTAGATGATTCAATTTCTGAAGGAAATCACGAAGATCTTCTTACTTATCTTAAATCCCTACAGAAGAATTTCCATCATTATCCTTCGATTTTAAATATTTTCGTATTCTTCGTTATAAATATCCTCGATATTTCTGAAGATATCTTCATAACTATTCTTGTCCGAGATTATTTATCATTTCACACTATCAGTGTTACATAATAAAGGAAACTGTTTTAGTTTCTATATTTCTGTAACATACAAATTTAAATTATGAATGATTTGAAGTAGTGTTGGGAATTGAAACATGAGTTAGTATAATATAATGACGTCAGGCCAACGTGATTATATTACAGTAAGTTATGCTAAATTTCTAATGGAAGATGATGATTCATAGACAATACCGTCATCATGTGCCATGTTACATAACTCTTTCATTCTATTTAACCTCTAAACATATCAAGAAAATATTTTTCTTGATGATTCGGTCTTTTTCGGATATTATGGTAATTTAACAAATCAAATCGTGCTATTACCTTTCCTTTATACTTTGTATATTATGATCATTCGAAACTTCATACCTACGAATTCTGGACCATTACTTGCTTTACAAAAGCATGAAGCTTCGACATATAAGGGAAAATATAAAGCCCGATTACAAACCGTGTATATCAATGCGTATAGCAATATAAAGACACGGGAGAACTAAAAACACTATAAAACCAAGAGCATAGTAGAAGTAAACAGACTCTTCCGGCGACAAATGAAAAAGAAGAACGATTGATATAAAAGTCAGGACTATATCCAGAATTAGAACTGGATGAAGCATATTGACGAATCTTTTGGAATTATGAATTGAGGAAGAAAGTATAGAAGTGGTAAAGATAATGAAATGGAAGAAGCTAATTTATAGCGAAATTCCAGACACAGCAATCGGGGCAATTCACCGCCCTTAATTAAAGAAAATCCTAATTTCCTTAATTGCCGGAGAATCAAATCTTATAAAGATTATGAAGATTTCTTTAAATCCCTTGAATTCCGGAAATCAACTTTAACTATATCAAAAGTTAAGGCAAGCATTTAATTTACTCAACTCACTCTTTTACGATAGCTTCGTTTATACTCTTCCTGTAATCGAATCGTTTCATCCATATTGCCCAATGTTGATAAAACTCTATTTTTCAACTCATATTCATCATTCTTGTTGTAAACAATGACGATCTCTATCAAATTTCATGACCATAATTTTCACGAACTCCTCTCTATTTTGTCTACCCTAATATTGTGGCATAAACGCTCAAGGTTTAAATAAGCTCACTATTATTCATAACACATTTTATGTGTATTGAAATACTTGTATAGCGTCATCATCTCTTTCTGAGAAAACCTAATCAATGACACTCTTGTCAAATCCTTTAGATAACCTTCGCATTAATAATAAAATGCACTTCGTAGAATGTATGGATCGTAAGATTTAAACGCTATAAACAAAACAACATTTTATCCGTTAGAATTCACGCAAGGCCCCGAGTATACCTGGGAACATGAAAACTAAATAAAACGAAAATATCCTCACCTGTTTACAAGCAATGCCGATTGATGGCAACAACTAAATTTCAGGACGAAATTTCTATTAACAGGGGGATACTGTGATAACCCGAAAATTTTCGACAAAATTTAAACACAATTTTCATTTAACTCCAAACTAATTCCGACGATTCACGAACCATTATTTGTAAATAATTAGGTATTAATATTAATTTGTTATATTAATATTATTATTATCACTCATCATTATCAATTACAAGTATTATTATTACAAATATTATTAATATTATTATTAATAATTATTAATAACATTAATATTATTAGTATTAACACTTTTTACTAAAATTATTAATATCTTTATTATTAATACAACTCATTATTAATAATAATAATATTATTATTAATAGTATTATTAACATTCTATAAGGATTAATATTATTGATTATAAATAAAGTTATCATTTTTAGTATTAAGATTGTCATTATTATCATTATTATTATTAAGAGTATTATCATTACTAATATTATTATCATTTTTATTAGTACTAGTAATATCATTATTATTATTATTTGCATTATTATTATTAATTATTAATATTATTATTAATCATTAATATTAAATAAAAATATTATATATATATATATATATATATATATATATATATATATATATATATATATATATATATATATATATATATATATATATATATATATATATATATATATATATATATATATATATATATATATATATCTGCCTCTCTATATTACGATATGCTTTCCCATTTTTATATGATCTGCTTTTAATTTTTTTCTAAAATGGTGAACTGCTTTTAGTTTTTTTTATATAATCTTGATTTTTTTAATTCATCACGATACCTGCTTCTATTTTTTTTTTATATTTTTCTTCCTCCTTGAATTGAATTAGTCGACCCATTTAGGTTATATAAATCGATCCAATCAAAGTTAAATGAATCATTCAACATCATATTATATATATCATCCTCTGCAATCACAATTAAAGAACATATATTTTTATTTTAAAACCGTCGACCTCTGTTATTGCTTCATTTTTCAAAAGCTTCAAAAACGAATCCAATTTCAAAAACTGTAAATGCAGTCATGTTAGGAATATTGTAATCAAACTTTCTCCAAAACTTCAACCTTCAATTCCTAAAAACAATTACAAATTTCTGAGTCAAAGTTTTTAATTTTAAAAATCAAACATTTGTTCTTGATAAAATTTGAATTTTTTGTTATGTTTTCAGTTAAATTAAGGATTTGGAAAGTTTCCATGAAGGTTTTCTAACATATTTCATGTTATAATTATTGTCAAAAAAGATCTCAATTTCATTATCAATTTTTTTTTGAAGTATTCTTCGACTACAGCAGCATCTGCTATACCATTTTTTATTTTTTATTTTTTGTTTTGTTTTAATTAATTTAAATACCCACTAATCATTTCTGTGTCATTTTAAAATCCCAAAACCAGTTATGCATTCGTGTTTTGATTAATGGGTTAAATCTGGTCGACTAGTTAGAAACAAAGATGGAGAAGATAAGGGAAAACGATTAATACGGGTTATATGTAATTGGTTTCTGTTTTAAATCAGAAAAGTATGACAGATCAGATGGTTTTGGTGTGTTTGTGTTAAGCGAGAGGTCACGGGTTCAAGCCCGGTTGTGGGCATTTTTTTTTTTGGAAAAAGCTTTATAAGGTAGTTCTCATATTATAATTATTATTATTAGTATTATTATTATTATTATTATATTATTATTATTATTATTATTATTATTATTATTATTATTATTATTATTATTATTATTATTATTATTGTTATTGTTATTATTAAGTATTGTAATTATTATTATCATTAACATAAGTATTATTAATATTACCATTATTATTATTATTAATATGATATCATTAGTAGTATTATTATTATTAAAACTATTATCATTATTATTATTATCATTTTAAATATCATTATCATTATTAAGATTAGAATTATTATTATTCTTAAAACAATACAAATTATTATTATTGTTATTAGTATTAGTATCATTTTATAATTAATAATACTATTATTATCATTTTTAACATAAGTATAATTATTATTATTAGTATTGTTATTATTAAAATTATTATCGTTATTATCATTTTTACAAAAATTAACATTTTTGCTATCATTAAAACTATATTATTATTATTTTTATTATTTTTAAAACCTTATTATGATTATTATCATTTTTACTACTAGTATTATTATTGTTATTACAAAATAATACAACTCTTTATTCATTATCATTATTAAAATCATTTTATCAAACAAATACTTATACATAGAATATATATATATAAGTATATATATATATATATATATATATATATATATATATATATATATATATATATATATATATATATATAACAAGTGAAATAAAATATATAAACTTATTTGATTACAAGTATATGTGTTAATATATATACTTGATATAGGTTCATGAATCCGAGGACAACTCTGCACTTTTTGAGTGCCATCATACACAATTTACTACAAACTATCGTATCGTATCGTGAGTTTTCATAGCTCCCTTTTTATCTATATTTTTGGGCTGAGAATACATCGCAACTTTTATAACTGTTTTACACGTTACACACAAGTACTCAAACTTTTATGCTATATACGTGCTTTCTCATGCTAAATCTCTGCCGTGATATCGTTAATTGCTGAGGTATAAGATGCAAACTTAGTTATTATGAATAGCGCTACTGAGAGTGACGTCTCTAGTCAGTTGACCGTTGGTCTTTGACTACATAATAATGATTCAACGACATGAATAACAAGTGTCACTGGGTAACTTTGTTTAGTTGCGATATTACAAACATCAACTCTTTTGATTGATATATTTGGTATTAATCAACTTTAAACTGAAATCTTGTGGTCTAATGCTATACTGAACTATTGATTTATGATAAACCTATGAACTCACTCAACCTCGTGTTGACTTTTTAAGCATGTTTATTCTCAGGTACTTAAATATTGCTTTCGCTGTATATCTACTGCTTTGATGATGATTGCTTGCTATGCTTGGAGTCTTCATTACATATCATATCAATTAAAGATGTTTAATGCTCTAAATACAATGTAATCTATTTATCTTTCACTGCAAAACTTAATAAAACGTCTCATATAGAGTCGTTCTCGTTTATACAACTGTGATTTGATATAATTAGTCACAAATACCCAGGCCCTATTTGGGGGTGTGACAGCATCAGTTTCTTTCATGGCTAAGAAGTGTGCAGATTTGGTAAGACGGTCAATAATAACCCAGATGGTATCGTATCCGCCCACCGTCTTTGGTAGTTTCGTAATGAAGTCCATTGTCATCCTTTCCCACTTCCATTGCGGGATTTCTGGTTGCTGAAGTAATCCAGATGGCCTTTGATGTTCGGCCTTAACTTTCGAGCAAGTTAAACACTTCCCAACATAAGTAGCAACATCCTTCTTGAGATTAGGCCACCAATACTACTCCTTGAGATCGTGGTACATCTTACCGGCTCCTGGATGAATCGAATATCTTGACTTGTGGGCTTCGTCTAGAATGAGGCTTCATAAATCCCCATAACTAGGCACCCAGATTCTTTCGGCAAAGTACCGGAGTCCAGTCTCCTTAACCTCGAATCGAGAGACGAGAATGTTCAAATGTTCATGAGAAATATTCTCCTCTTTGAGAGCCTCATCTTGGGCTACTCGGATTTGGCCATTGAGATTTGAATGAATGGTGATGTTCAAGGCTCGGACACAAAGAGGTACCATTCTTTCTTTTCAGCTCAAAGCATCGGCTACAACATTTGCCTTGCCAGGATGGTAACGAAGTTCACAATCATAATCGTTCAGCGTCTCGATCCATCGTCACTGTCTCATGTTCAGTTGCTTCTGATCAAAGATGTGTTGGAGGCTTTTGTGGTCGGTGAAGATGGTACTCTTTGTTCCATACAAATAGTGTCTCCATAGTTTGAACGCAAAGACAACGGTCCTTAAAAACATATTGGAACCCTTTATTACTAAGGAAAATGGTCCTTAAAAACATATTTGGGACCCTTTATTACGACCGATAAATATACAAGGAGTGGAGCGCAGAACGAGTTTATTTGCGGTGACAGATGAGGATAGTAGAGGCAGCAGAAAACACGAAGATGAGTGTAGTTAAGTATTTGTTTGTAGAGACGGGTATTAGGTATGCCATGATCAATGGCCGAAGACGGGAGAATATTAAGTAAATGAGCGGCCATGTGAAGAGCTTGCACCCAATATATTGGTGGTAGATGTGCTTGGAAAAGCAGGGTGCGAATTAGGTTATTGATGATACGGAGCATGCATTGGACTTGCCATTTTGTTGAGAGGTGTAAGGACAAGAGACGCGGAATTGAATGCCGTTAGTTAGGAGAAGTTAATGATAGGCGATGTTGTCAAATTCGCTACCGTTATCACTTTTGAAAGCTTTAATTTCTTGTTCAAACTGAGTTTTTACAAAGGTGCGGAATTGTGCAAATTTTGTGATTGCATCAGATTTATAGTGTAACGGAAATACCCAAACATAGTGCGTATAATGATCTAGAAAAATAATATAATATTCTAAACCTCTAATGCTAAAAACAGTAGAAGTCCATAAATCAGAGTGAATAATATCAAAATGTGCATTAACATTATCACTAGAAACATAAAAAGGAAGACATGTTTGCCAAGTTGAAATGCATGACACAAAACAGGAAATGCAGTTTTATTACAAATAATGTCTTTATTCGAAAGAAGTCTACAAAAAATATCATAGCTTGGATGTCCAAGTCATTGATGCCAGGTTACGGAACTGGTGAGAAAAGCATGCGGAGGAGAGTGCGGGGAAGAAGGCATGATAGGGTAGAGATCTCTAGTGATATCACATCTGAAAGAAGACGGCGCGTCAGATGATCCTTCACTAGAAAAATCAAAGGATCAAATTCAACAGGTACAATATTATCGTGAATAAATTGACGAACATAAATACTACCAACAATAATATATATAGAGATATATTCGATTCCATTCGATTCGTTGAAGTTTCTAGTTATTAGAAACTTGCTTTTTCGGAAACTAATAATAATACAAAAAAAAATACATATTTACATACCACAACTATTAGAAAGTTGTTTTGGCTCTATTTATTGAGGCAACACCAAGCGTCGATTAAGTGGCGTCTTGACTGCCGCTTTGAGCGTAAATTGATTTTCAGGCAGACTTTTAAACCTATGAAAATCTGATTCTACTATTTCCATGACGTCTTAATTTTGTTTTGCTATTTTTTATTTTAAAAAAAAATTCTTAGTTTTTGGCCGGACGTCCACTCGAAAGCAATTTCTTTATCCGCAAAATAAAGAGAGAGATGACTTTCTCTACTTTTGAGATCACTCTTGGTGGAGAAAGGACTTGTTTTTATTCTCGGTTAGGGGAATGATTGTCTACATCCAACCTCTCCCATACACCACTCGGATGGTATTGGGTTTTGTTGTTGTGTAACTATAAACTGATAGCTACGCACGTTACAAACATTGTTTTTGAACATTGCATAATCGAACATATTACCGAATACAATATGTGAACCAACAATAGAACTACTAACACTTGCAACATAAATCTCCAAACTAAAAAAAAGACATCACCAATATCATATTATTCGACATAAACATTCATATCAGTAAATCAAACCACTTAATTAACTATTAAGAGCACCTATGAACTCCTCATCGCATTCAAGATCCATCATACATTCAGGCAAAAGACAAACTTCAACATCCATGCTCCCACCTCCTTCTCGACCCGGATACAACGTCATCTTCCCGTCACCTTTGTTAACGAACCCACTTCGGGCCGCAACCGCTTTCCCCAACCCGAATTCACACCCATACATATCAAACCTTGGCGAACTCCCAAAATGTACCGCATTTGAAAATATCTGCCCACTCATTTTATGCACCACCGGGTTCTCAACCCATGACCCGATCCACTTTTTCACTGATTCATCATCGTAATTTTTAACCATTTCATGCAATTTCAAAGCTGCCCATCCAAGATCATGAGTCAGCAGATCCTCCACAGTCACTTTTTCCATCACCGTACCAATTAGATTACCAAAATAGTCATGGGGTAAAGGTGGGTCCATTTTACGCCTGTTATTAACAAGAAGTCTACACACAGTTTCACTGTTTCGTCCTTGTCGTCTCGCACGTGTAACGCACCTCCATATAAGTGCGCACACTGCTTGTAAACTTGAAATTTCGTTCATATTGGATTCAATATTTGCTTTCTCTTTCAGTCTTGAAACCGAACCCGATGAAAAATGGAAGAACCTCTCTTTAACTTGTGTACGATGTTTGAAACGTTCGATGAACTGATCTTCATGTGTATACGGAATACTTGCAATCGGGTCGGATCCTTCGTGGACCCTTTGTTTGATTACCGGAGGACGCGATATAAAACAACCATCTTGATCTTTGGATCTAAATATTTCACTCCAAGTAGCCATGAAATGCCAAAAAGACGTACCGTCTGCTACCAAATGGTTAACCGAGCCACCGATGAAGATTCCATCGGTCAGCTCGGTTACCTGAATTGACAACAAAGGTAACGTATGACCATCATAGTTTATAGCATCATTAAGATCGAAAAACGAATGAACAAGTAAAGGTACTTCCACAGGGTTAAGTACATCGGATAAATTAGCGTCTGATTTGGCGTATACAAATTTGACACCGGGGATGTTTTCGGGGTCTATGTAGATAACAGAAGATGGTGGACTTTGTTGTTTTTGAGTGGCTAAACGGGCTGCGAGTGGATAAAAATGTGTGAGGGTCATAGACAGTGTGTGCTGAAGTTTGACCAAGAAATCAGTTATCGAAAAATGTAGATTTTCGGAAGGTGATGGTTTAGCGAAAAGGAGACCTTTTTGGCTGTAGTTGATGTTGAGGTAAGCGAGCTCAAAGGGTGTGAAGTAGATTATTGGTTTGTTTGCATCTGGTGAAAGATCATGTAATGGTTTCACTAAGCATTCCGATATAAGGTTTACCGACGGGGAAGTCGTCCGAGATAAATTTAGGAAACTTATTGTTAGACTGGAACAATTTGGATCATAATGGCTCACCATCATCATTTCCTTATTTAAGAGATTTGTATAGCTGTGCAGAGTGCTCCAACGGCTAGGTCTTCATATTGAATACCTTCCATATTTGTTTAGGCTCCTCTCCATAATTAGGATTGTAATCCCTGTATAAATAGCTAGCTTCTCCTTGTAACAAAACACACAATCAATATACAAAAGCTTTATACAATCATCTATATACAATTCTGTTTTGTCTCAATATGGCATCAGAGCTAGTGTAGTGATCTTGATCAAACTACACTTTCTGCTTCAATCATTTGCCTTTTTTTTCTGATTCAAATTAGCTACCATGTCTGATGGAGACGGCAGCTACCAATCAACCAATGATTTGGCTAGTCAATTGACTAGTTTTCTGAAAACCAACATGTTCCAGCAACCAAAACTTTCAGACACCTTGAAAATAAGTTTAAGTCTGAATAGTTCAAATTATGCCCTGTGGTCAAGGATGATTAAGGTTGCCATTGGAGGAAAATCCAAGGCCCTCCTCAATCATCTAACAACCAACCCACCAGAAACTACAGATGAAAAATATGAACAATGGGAGCAGGAAGACCTGATTGTGTTTTCTTGGCTCATTCAGAACATTGAACCAAACTTAGCAAGCAATCTCACTGAATTCCAAACTGCAAAAATGCTATGGGATGCACTGGTAACAACATACAGCTCTGGAAGGGACAAGTTGCAGACTTTTGATCTCCATGTCAGAGCAAATGAAATCAAGCAATCCGGTAAGTCAATCGAAGACCTCTAGATCAGTTTACAGGGTATATGGGGGGAAATTGAAAGAAGAGACCCAAACCCAATGAAATGCTCAATTGATATTGTCACTTATAACAAACTTAGATCCGAACAGAAACTATTTCAATTTTTAAATGCCTTGGATCATAAACATGACAATATCAAAAGAGAAATGCTTAGAATCGATCCATTACCCACTGCCGAAGAAGCATATGCTGCTGTCCGAAAAGAGAGTGCACACCAAAGCATATTTGGTGCTAAATCTGATGCTCCTTCCCACTCCGGCGTCGCAACCGGACTTGTAGCTTCAAAATCAAAAGAATCTGACGGGTTTGGGCTAGTTTCGAAAAACCAACTCCGGTCAGACTATTCTAAGTCATCATCCCGGGATAAAGATCACCTCGAATGTACCAAGTGTGGTATGAAACGTCATACGAAAGAACAATGCTTCAAGGTGATTGGATACCCAGAGTGGTGGAACAACGGACACAAAAAAGGGAAAGCAGCAGTGGCGGCGGCTACCGGAGGTAACCAATCGGCCAACAACTCCGGCGCCACCGCTAGTGGTGGATTTGGATTACTTGCGGCTGAGCAACCTTCATCGACTGAAGGTGAAGGTATGAATGATCGAGGGTTTTTTAACCCTAAATCAGGTACCAATTTTTCTATTACCCCCCTCAAGAACCTGGTTTGTGATAAATTCCCCCAAAACTTGTTAAATAATAATAATAATAATAATAATAATAATAATAATAATAATAATAATAATAATAATAATAATAATAATAATAATAATAATAATAATAATAATAATAATAATAATAATAATTTTTGTAAATTAGACACCACGTTTAAAAACAAATCTAAAAATAAACCTTTTTTGCAAAAAGAACTCTTAAATAATTTTTCTAACGTAAACTGTGTTTCAAATAAAATTAAAAGTGATGAATGGATCATTGATTGTGGTGCAACCGATACCATGACCTTTGATAAAAATGATATTTGCCTAAAATCAAAACCGAACAAAGATAAAATTAAAACTGCTAATGGTGGGGTAATTCAGGTTAAAGGGGGAGGAATGAATGAAATATCACCAACGTTGAAACTAAACAATTGTTTATATGTTCCTGCCCTCTCACACAAATTACTATCTGTTAGCCATGTCACAAAGGAACTTAATTGCACCGTATTATTACACCCGACCTTTTGTATCTTACAGGACCTCAGAACGGGGGAAATAATTGGTCGTGGTACTGAGCGAGATAGGTTAAACTACATTGAAGAGGTGATCCAAAATGGTACTGTTATGATAGCTCATGGGACACCTAACCGACAAGCTTGGCTATGGCATAGAAGTTTAGGTCATCCTTCCGCTAGTTATCTAAGTATTTTATTTCCTAGTTTATTTTCTTCAAATAAAACGCTTCAGTGCGAAACTTGTATTTTGTCAAAAAGCCATCAGAATTCTTTTAAAACTAGTAATACGAAAACTGAACGTCCTTTTGCCTTGATTCATTCTGATGTTTGGGGGCCAGCAAAGGTTAATGGGGGACATAATTTTCGATATTTCCTATTATTTATTGATGATTGTACCCGTATGACATGGACTTATTTTCTTACAAACAAATCCGAAGTCTTTAATAAATTTACTTCTTTTTATACCATGGTTCAAACTCAATTTAATTGTAACATACAAGTCCTAAGATCCGACAATGGGGGGGAATTCGTTAACACCCAAATGAAACAATTCTGCCAAGAAAATGGTATTATCCATCAGACCTCTTGCCCTCATACCTCCCAACAAAATGGGGTCGCTGAAAGGAAAAATCGTATCCTTTTAGAAATAACACGGGCTTTAATGATCGAGTCTAATGTTCCAAAATCTTTCTGGCCGGAAGCTCTTGCCACGGCAACTTATCTCGTGAATAGACTTCCAACCAGAGCCCTTGACCTAAAAAACCCCCCTTCAAGCCCTAACCAAATTTTATAAACCACCGTCAAATTTGACCCTCCAACCTCGGGTTTTTGGGTGCTCTGTGTTTGTTCATATACCTAAAACAGAACGATCCAAACTTGACCCTTGTGCTAAAAAAATGTGTTTTTGTCGGTTATGGGGTCAACCAGAAGGGGTATATTTGTTATAGCCCTAAAAAACGGCACATGTTCACTACCATGAACTGTGATTTTCTTGAGACTGAATACTTCTACACTACCCAACACACGAGTCAGGGGGAGACTGAGTCAAATGACACTGTGAGTTGGCTAGATATACCTTCATCAGAAGAAGTTAATAACAGTACCAAATCTCAGTATGATCCACCCGTCAGTACCACCTCTGAAAGTCCTCCCGATAACACTGGAAATACTGAGGTAAGTACCAAATCTTCTGAAACTGATTCTACTAATCATGAAAATCAAGAGAATGTTTCAGAACAGGAAACCAATACAGGTCAGCATGAATCAAACGGGCCTGAACAACAATCTGAATCTCAACAACAATCTGAATCTGAGCAAACAAACCAACAGCCCGAGCCTGAACAACCATATATGCTACCCCCGAGAGCAAATAGGGGAATTCCTCCAAAACGATATGATCCAGATCGAGAAGCCCTCCGGTCAAGGTACCCAATGGCAAATATTGCTAAAGGAAATCTATCAAAAGAAGCAAAAACTTTCACTTCCGCGATATACTCTGAAGAAATCCCAACAACAGTAGAACAAGCCCTAAAATCAAAGAAATGGAAGGAAGCAATGGAAACATAAATGAAAGCTCTAAAGACAAATAACAATTGGGAAAAATGCATCCTTCCAAACTCAAAGAAACCTGTTGGATGTCGTTGGGTGTTCACAATTAAACATAAAGCAGACGGTATAGTTGAAAGATACAAAGCTCGTCTCGTAGCTAAGGGATATACTCAAACTTATGGAGTCGATTACTCTGAAACTTTCTCACCCGTAGCCAAAATTGATACTATCAGAGTTTTATTCTCTGTTGCTGCAAATAAAGATTGGCCTCTCTATCAATTTGATGTAAAAAATGCCTTCTTACATGGAGAACTCAAAGAGGAAGTCTACATGGAAGCACCTCCTGGTTTCACGTCAGACTTCAAAAACAGGGAAGTTTGTCGCCTTAAAAAATCTCTATATGGACTAAAACAATCCCCGAGGGCTTGGTTTGGGCGCTTTACTTTAGCAATAAAAAATTATGGTTTTAAACAAAGTAACTCCGATCACACATTATTTCTTAAACGAAGAAACAATTTAATCATTGTCTCCTCATCTATGTAGACGATATGATCATAACAGGAAATGATAAAGAAGAAATTTTTAAACTAAAAAACAATTTATTTAAAGAGTTTTAAATGAAAGATTTAGGGAGACTTAAATATTTCTTGGGGATTGAAGTACTACGCTCTCAACAAGGGATCTTTATATGCCAAAAGAAATATGTTCTTGATCTCCTTGCTGAAACAGGAATGGTCGACTGCAAGCCTGCCGACACTCCTATGATTCCAAATCAAAGGTTGTACATGGAAGAAGATGCTAAACCCGCTGACAGAACTCAATATCAAAAAATTGTGGGAAAACTTATCTATCTTGCTCACACTCGTCCAGACATAGCACATGCTGTGGGAGTGGTGAGTCAATTCATGCACCAACCTCAACGTCATCATATGGATGCAGTTTGGAGAATTATCAAGTATTTAAAAGGAACAGCAGGACACAGAGTTTTATTTACAAAGAACAATAACCTTGAAACCCAAGTTTATACAGATGCTGGCTACGGAGGAGAAAAAGGAGATAGAAGGTCTACATCAGGATATTTTACCCTTGTTGGAGGAAATCTTGTCACATGGAAAAGTAAGAAGCAAAAGGTAGTCGCTCTCTCAAGTGCCGAAGCCGAATTTAGAGGTATTGCTAAAGGCGTAACTGAGGCCTTATGGATCCGGAAACTTTTAACAGAAATTGGCTTCCCACTCAAAAAATCTATCAAGATCTTCTACAACAACGAAGCCGCAATAGCTATCTCAGAAAATCCTGTCCAACATGACCGAACCAAACACGTTGAGATAGACAGGCATTTCATTAAAGAAAAACTTGAAGCCGAAATCATATCTCTTCCATCTGTCAGATCAGAGGGCCAGTTAGCAGACATCTTAACCAAATCAGTCAATGGAAGAGCATTCCATGAAGTTCTCATCAAGTTGAATATTGGGAATCCCACTATTCAACGAGCGGGGGAGTGTTAGACTGGAACAATTTGGATCAGAATGGCTCACCATCATCATTTCCTTATTTAAGAGATTTGTATAGATGTGCAGAGTGCTCCAACAGCTAGGTCTTCATATTGAATACCTTCCATATTTGTTTAGGCTCCTCTCCATAATTAGGATTGTAATCCCTGTATAAATAGCTAGCTTCTCCTTGTAACAAAACACACAATCAATATACAAAAGCTTTATACAATCATCTATATACAATTCTGTTTTGTCTCAATACTTATAATTTGACTAAATTATTAAGAACTGTATGGCTTTAGTTGCTCAACATCACAATCATATAAGACTTGTCAAGTCCAATATGTTCAGCGTTACAAAAATAAAATACTATTAATAATGTATGGAGTAATATGGGTACTATATATATATTTTAAAATTGGGGAAGTCATATTCTTCGTGATGTAGGTGTTAGAATTCGTCATTCATGTACCAAAAAAAAATAAGTGATTTAAATCAATTACTAACTCACCAACTGTTATGACAATTTGCGTAGCGCACTCATACCAGCGGAAGCTAGAATATAATTTGTTTGAGACAAACTTGCGAGAAATAATAGAAAGCAAATAAAGTAACTGATAACATGAAGATTTAACGTGGTTCGGCAAACCCTGCCTACATCCACCCCAAGAGTCTCCTTTATTCTTATAATATAAAAGAACCCGGTACAAGAAAAAGTACACTATGAGTTAAACCCAAACCCAAGCCCCTTAGATTTTAGTATAAAATCTAAGTTTCTCGTACAATCTTTTACACTCCTTACAAGAATAAAACTCTCAACCTCACAAATACACACTCTTCGTTGATATTATCGATCAACTGTGTTTTTCCTTTTGTGATCTTATTTTGTGGATGCCTTATGCTCTTCTCAGCTCCATCTATTTATAGTAATTCTTTGACATGTGAAATCACATGTATGAAAACAATCTTACAAATATAGCCTAACTATTCCTTCTTTGACTTGTTAATTTGTTCATGCACAAAATGTGAGTCACCCATTGTGGGCTACCGTCCAACAATCTCCACCTTGATGAACATTTATCTTCGTCACCGAAAATACTAACACCAAGTACTTTCACCGTTGGCCTCCGTTATCACCACTGCACACACCTTGAATCACCTCGGTCCTGAACTTGATTCAAATGAAACGGCCAATAATCATGTGCAACTGACCCTGTCAACTTACCTAGTTGACATTGGAGAGGAGTCTCGAATCACCTCTCCCTTAGTAGGATTTTCCTTCTCACTATCGTCTAACTCGATCAAACATGTCGTCACATGTTCCTGATCAATTTCCCGTGTGCACAGTTTCCAAACCTTCAAGACACGAGTACATTTGGTACTCGCCACCAGATGATATAAACCCTCATACTTCTCTCCCTTCATCAGGAACTTCTTGCCACGTGTGATTTTCATAACTCCACCTACGGCCGAATAGCTGTATCCTTGAGAATCCAACTGGCTTAAGGAAATTAGATTCTTACACATCTTTGGTGCGTACGCCACACCACCAAAAGTGTAAGCAGCTCCGTGAAATAATTTTATTTTCACCATGCCAACACCCTCAACATCACATGTTGAACCATCACCTAAAGTCAGCACCCCCGCTTTCTTTAATATTAGCTTATCAAAATAAGCTTTCTTGGAACACACATGCATCGTACAACCAGAATCTAAAATCCATTCATCTTGAGCAGAAGTAGAACTTTTGGAGACTGTGAGAACATCTCCCAAATTAACCGATTCATTAACTACTACCGCAGCCGATGAACCCCCAGATTTATCTTCACCATTCTTCCAGAGTGGACAATCCTTCTTATAGTGACCCCACTCTTGACATTTGAAGCACTGGATACCCTTCATGCTGTAGTGACCCGAACTTTTCCATGTTTATATATATTAATTGAGATTGATATTTACATGACTAAATGTTTCCAACGTGTTAAGCAATCAAACTTGTAAAGACTTAATTAAATGAAATAAGTTTCATATAGACAATTGATCACCCAAGTTGACCGGCGATTCACGAACGTTACAAATTTGTAAAAACTATATGTTGTGGTATATATAGACATATATATATGGTTCACATGAGATTATGATGAGTAAGTATCTCACTAAGTATATTAACAATGTGTGATATACATAAGAAATGAGATTACTAAGTTAAGAAACTCGAAATGATATATATAACGATTATCGTTATGATAAACGGATTAGAAGTTATAATCAATTGAATTTTCGATATTTTTATTAAAAATGATTATTATTATCGTCGTTTTTTATCGTCATTCTAGTTTTATCTTATTATTATCATTATTATTATCTTTATCAATAAAAGGGATTTATCATTAAAAATTGTTATTTTTTTTATTATTACTATCGTTATTATCGTTAAAGTTATAATTAGTATTATTATTATTATCCAATTATTATTATTATTATTATTATTATTATTATTATTATTATTATTATTATTATTATTATTAGTATTATTATTATTATTATTATCACTATTAATATATATATATCATTATTTAAAAATAGTTATTGTTATTGTTATTATTATTATTACTATATTATCATTAAGATAATTATTAGTATTATCGTTAATAATGTTATAGTAACTATCATTATTAATATAAGTGTAATTAAAACAAATATTTGTAACACCTAATTATTTTGATTACTATTATTATCATTATTATGAACACGATATAAAAGACGATTAAAAGCTATTAAACGAAACGATTAGGAAATAATGAGTAAGAGTATCATGATGAAATTAAAATATTATAAGATATTGATTTTGATAAAATTATCGTTCTTATTATTTTTATCATTACTATTATTATTAAAAGTATCGTTAGTATTAAAACTATCATTTTAACAAAAATTATCATTTTAATAGAAATGTCATTGTTACTATAAAATATCATTATTATTATTATTTTAAATAGAATTATTATTTTAAAGATAATATTAAAAATTATCGTAAATATTAAAGTTATCATAATTAGAATTATCGTTTTATCATAATGTCATCTTAGTAATTATAAATATTGATATTTTTATAATAATAATTATTATTACAAAATAATATAACTTTTACTTACTATCATTATAGATATTATTTTATCAAATAAATATGTGATACAAACATATTTTACTACGTGTAATAACTTACTTTAATGATACCTATCATATTATCTTTATGATATTAAATGAACCCTATAAATTTTATTACTTAATATATATAAAAGTATATTTTATTACATAAATTTAATATAAAATTTTATTTATTAATAAATAAATTATATTATTACTCTAATAAATCTTTTAAAAATATAAAACGACGATATTTAAACTATATATTAATCATGTATAGATTTTTGGAAATTATTTTGAGTCAAATTTACTTTTGTTGACTTTTGCATATTAGTCTCGAGCATTAGGATTGTGGTACACTATGACTTGACCTAATTTATTAGACAAATATTGACCAACACATAATTATATATAATTAATTTAGGTTCGTGAATCCGAGGCCAACCTTGCACTTGTTCAATGACGTTATATGTATTTTTACTACGAAATACAGTATGGTGAGTTTCATTTGCCTTTTTACCCTTTATATTTTTGGGCTGAGAATACATGCGAAATTTTTTATAACTGTTTTACGAAATGGACACAAGTAATTGAAACTACATTCTATGGTTGAATTATCGAAATCGAATATGCCTCTTTTTATTAAGTCTGGTAATCTAAGAATTAGGGAACAGACACCCTAATTGACGAGAATCCTAAAGATAGATCTATTGGGCCTAACAAACCCCATCCAAAGTACCAGATGCTTTAGTACTTCGAAATTTAAATCATGTCCGAAGGAGGATCCCGGAATGATAGGGGATATTCTTATATGTATCTAGTTAATGTCGGTTACCAGGTGTTCACCATATGAATGATTATTTTTGTCTTTATGCATGGGACGTATATTTATGAGAACTGAAAATGAAATTCTTGTGGTCTATTAAAATAATGGAAATAAATGATTATGATAAACTAATGAACTCACCAACCTTTTGGTTGACATTTTAAAGCATGTTTATTCTCAGGTGTTAAAGAAATCTTCCGCTGTGCATTTGCTCATTTTAAAGATATTACTTGGAGTCTTTCATAGCATATTTCAAAAAACGTTGCATTCGAGTCATTGAGTTCATCAAAGATTATTATTAAATCAATTTATAGTTGGATAGTGGATATTATGAAATGGTATGCATGCCTATCAATTTTCAATGTAAAGAAAGTTTGTCTTTTAAAAACTAATGCAATGTTTGTAAAATGTATCATATAGAGGTCAAATACCTCGCAATGTAATCAACTATTGTGAATCGTTTATAATATATATGAACGGGTCCTTTCAGTATATACATGTTGTGTTTTGATATGTATTCTTACACTTTTGAAAGACTTTAAGACACATATCAAAGTACTTCTACTTGACAAAAATGCTTACAATTACATCCTCGTTCAGTTTCATCAATAATTCTACTCGTATGCATCCGTATTCGTACTCGTACAATACACAGCTTTTAGATGTATGTACTATTGGTATATACACTCTAATGATCAGCTCTTAGCAGCCTATGTGAGTCACCTAACACATGTGGGAACTATCATTTGGCAACTAGCATGAAATATCTCATAAAATTATAAATATATTAGTAATCATTCATGACTTATTTACATGAAAACAAAATTACATATCCTTTATATCTAATCCATATACCAACGACCAAAAACACCTGCAAACACTTTCATTCTTTAATTTTCTTCATCTAATTGATCTCTCTCAAGTTCCATCTTCAAGTTCTAAGTGTTCTTCATAAATTCCATAAGTATAGTTTCATAAAAATCAAGAATACTTCCAAGTTTGCAAGTCTACTTCCAAGCTTTCTAATCCATTCCAAGTAATCATCTAAGATCAAGGAACCTTTGTTATTTACAGTAGGTTATCTTTCTAATTCAAGGTAATATTCATATTTAAACTTTGATTCAATTTCTACAACTATAACAATCTTATTTCAAGTGAAAATCTTACTTGAACTGTTTTCGTGTCATGATTCTGCTTCAAGAACTTTCAAGCCATCCAAGGATCCTTTGAAGCTAGATCCATTTTTCTCATTTCCAGTAGGTTTATCCAGAAAACTTGAGGTAGTAATGATGTTCATAACATCATTCGATTCATACATATAAAGCTATCTTATTCGAAGGTTTAAACTTGTAATCACTAGAACATAGTTTAGTTAATTCTAAACTTGTTCACAAACAAAAGTTAATCCTTCAAACTTGACTTTTAAAATCAACTAAACACATGTTCTATATCTATATGATATGCTAACTTAATGATTTAAAACCTAGAAACACGATGAACACCATAAAATAGGATATACGCCGTCGTAGTGAAACCGGGGGCTGTTTTGGTTTGGATAATTAAAAACTATGATAAACTTTGATTTAAAAGTTGTTCTTCTGGGAAAATTATTTTTCATATGAACATGAAACTATATCCAAAAATCTTGGTTAAACTCAAAGTGAAATTATGTTTTTCAAAATGGTCATCAAGATGTCGTTCTTTCGACGAAAATGACTACCTCTTTAGTAATTGACATGTAACTTAAATTTCCTACTATAAACCTATACTTTTTCTGTTTGAATTCTTAAATTAGAGTTCAATATGAAACCATAGCAATTTGATTCACTCAAAACGGATTTAAAATGAAGAAGTTATGGGTAAAACAAGATTGGATATTTTTGATCTTTTTAGCTACGGGAAATGTTTAACAAATCTATACAAATCATATCCTAGCTAACTTATATTGTATTATATATGTATTCTAATATATTATGTAATCTTGGGATACCATAGACACGTATGCAAATGTTTTGACATATCATATCGACCCATGTATATATATTATTTGGAACAACCATAGACACTCTATATGCAGTAATGTTGGAGTTAGCTATATAGGGTTGAGGTTGATTCCAAAAATATATATACTTTGAGTTGTGATCTATCTTGAGATGTGTATACACTGAGTCGTGGATTGATTCAAGATAATATATATATCGATTTATTTCTGTACATCTAACTGTGGACAACTAGTTGTAGGTTATTAACGAGGACAGCTGACTTAATACACTCAAATCTTTAAAACATAATAAAAATGGTTGTAATTATATTTTGATGATACTTTGATATATATGTACATATTTGTATAGGTTCGTGAATCGATTCGTGGCCAAGTCTTATTTCCGAGGAAGGAAATATCTGTGAAAGTGAGTTATAGTCCCACTTTTAAAATCTAATATTTTTGGGATGAGAATACATGCAGGTTTTATAAATGATTTACAAAATAGACACAAGTACGTGAAACTACATTCTATGGTTGAATTATCGAAATCGAATATGCCCCTTTTTATTAAGTCTGGTAATCTAAGAATTAGGGAACAGACACCCTAATTGACGTGAATCCTAAAGATAGATCTATTGGGCCTAACAAACCCCATCCAAAGTACCGGATGCTTTAGTACTTCGAAATTTATATCATATCCGAAGGGTGTCCCGGAATGATGGGGATATTCTTATATATGCATCTTGTTAATGTCGGTTACCAGGTGTTCACCATATGAATAATTTTTATCTCTATGTATGGGATGTGTATTGAAATATGAAATCTTGTGGTCTATTGTTACGATTTGATATATATAGGTTAAACCTATAACTCACCAACATTTTCGTTGATGTTTAAAGCATGTTTATTCTCAGGTGAATACTAAGAGCTTTCGCCGTTGCATACTAAAATAAGGACAAGATTTGGAGTCCATGTTTGTATGATATTGTGTAAAAAACTGCATTCAAGAAACATATGTCGATGTAATATATTTCTATTGTAAACCATTATGTAATGGTCATGTGTAAACAGTATATTTTAGATTATCATTATTTGATAATCTACTTAATGCTTTTAAAACCTTTATTGATAAAATAAAGGTTATGGTTGTTTTAAAAATGAATGCAGTCTTTGAAAAACGTCTCATATAGAGGTCAAAATCTCGCAACGAAATCAATTAATATGGAACGTTTATAATCAATATGAACGGGACATTTCAGTTGGTATCAGAGCGTTGGTCTTAGAGAACCATAAAATTTGCATTAGTGTGTCTTATCGAGTTTGTTAGGATGCATTAGTGAGTCTGGACTTCGACCGTGTTTTCTTTAAAAATGATTGCTTAACATTTTTGTTGGAAACTATATATTATTAACATGTAAATATTATGTGATATATTAATCTCTTAACATGTTTGATATTGTGTGATAGATGTCTACCTCTAACACAAATCTCATTGCCTCACCTAATAATAACGAAGAGTTGAATATATATTGGCAAGATTCACAAGTTCCCGAAGAACCGGAAGAAGAGGAAACGAAACCGGAAGAAGAGGAACCGGAAGAAGAGGAACCAGAAGAAGAGGAACCGGAAGAAGAAGAGGTTCCGGAAAATGATTTTTTATATGAACATGAAACTATATCCAAAAATCTTGGTTAAACTCAAAGTGAAAGTATGTTTTTCAAAATGATCATCAAGATGTCGTTCTTTCGACGAAAATGACTACCTCTTTAGTAATTGACATGTAACTTAAATTTCCTACTATAAACCTATACTTTTTCTGTTTGGATTCTTAAATTATAGTTCAATATGAAACCATAGCAATTTGATTCACTCAAAACGAATTTAAAATGAAGAAGTTATGGGTAAAACAAGATTGGATATTTTTGATCTTTTTAGCTACGGGAAATGTTTAACAAACCTATACAAATCATATCCTAGCTAACGTATATTGTATTATACATGTATTCTAATATATTATGTAATCTTGGGATACCATAGACACGTATGCAAATGTTTTGACATATCATATAGACCCATGATATATATTATTTGGAACAACCATAGACACTCTATATGCAGTAATGTTGGAGTTAGCTATAAAGGGTTGAGGTTGATTCCAAAAATATATATACTTTGAGTTGTGATCTAGCCTGAGACGTGTATACACTGGGTCATGGATTGATTCACGATAATATATATCGATTTATTTCTGTACATCTAACTGTGGACAACTAGTTGTAGGTTATTAACGAGGACAGCTGACTTAATACACTCAAATCTTTAAAACATAATAAAAATGGTTGTAATTATATTTTGATGATACTTTGATATATATGTACATATTTGTATAGGTTCGTGAATCGATCCGAGGCCAAGTCTTATTTCCGAGGAAGGAAATATCTGTGAAAGTGAGTTATAGTCCCACTTTTAAAATCTAATATTTTTGGGATGAGAATACATGCAGGTTTTATAAATGATTTACAAAATAGACATAAGTACGTGAAACTACATTCTATGGTTGAATTATCGAAATCGAATATGCCCCTTTTTATTAAGTCTGGTAATCTAAGAATTAGGGAACAGACACCCTAATTGACGCGAATCCTAAAGATAGATCTATTGGGCCTAAAAAACCCCATCCAAAGTACCGGATGCTTTAGTACTTCAAAATTTATATCATATCGGAAGGGTGTCCCGGAATGATGGGGATATTCTTATATATGCATCTTGTTAATTTCGGTTACCAGGTGTTCACCATATGAATGATTTTTATCTCTATGTATGGGATGTGTATTGAAATATGAAATCTTGTGGTCTATTGTTACGATTTGATATATATAGGTTAAATCTATAACTCACCAACATTTTTGTTGACGTTTAAAGCATGTTTATTCTCAGGTGAATACTAAGAGCTTCCGCTGTTGCATACTAAAATAAGGACAAGATTTGGAGTTCATGTTTGTATGATATTGTGTAAAAAAAACTGCATTCAAGAAACATATGTCGATGTAATATATTTCTATTGTAAACCATTATGTAATGGTCGTGTGTAAACAGTATATTTTAGATTATCATTATTTGATAATCTGCTTAATGCTTTTAAAACCTTTATTGATAAAATAAAGGTTATGGTTGTTTTAAAAATGAATGCAGTCTTTGAAAAACGTCTCATATAGAGGTCAAAACCTCGCAACGAAATCAATTAATATGGAACGTTTATAATCAATATGAACGGGACATTTCACATGCCGTCTCCTAATTTAGACCTACTCTTATCTCTAAATCTCTTCGCGGCAAACCTTCCCCTTCCATGACCAACCATAGCAAACTCATGCTCAAAATGGTCATCAGATCTTCGTTTCTTATCCTGAGATAAGAGTGCCGGTACTACCTCCTCCGTCTTTACAGTAGCCTTTCCGTAAAGAACAGTAGTAACCAAAGTATCATACGAACTGGGAAGAGAGGTAAGAAGAATAAGGGCCTTATCTTCTTCCTCAATATTAACCTCAACTTTTGCAAGTTGATCCACCAGACCATTAAACACGTTCATGTGTTCAATGATATTCCCGCCATCCTCCATCTTCAATCGATAAAGATCACGCTTCAAGTTTAGCTTTGTGGTCATATTCTTCCCGAGATATAACTTCTCGAGGGCCATTCACAACCCCGTCGCGGTTGTCTCGCCACTGAAATTATTAATGATCTTATCACTGATGGATAGGCGAATGGTACTGACACATCTTTCCTCGATGTCATTCCAATCGTCATCCGTCATCTTTTCTGACTTGCCGTCCTTTTTACCCTTCAACGACTTTGCCAAGCCCTGCTGAACCAGGACATCCTTCACCCTTGCTTGCTACAAGGTGAAATTCCCGATTCCATCAAATGGCTCCACTTTAAACTGCATACCGCTATTTCCCGCCATCTCCAAACAAAAAAATATCTGATAAACCTGGATACGCTCTGATATCACTTGTTATGACAATTTACCTAGCGCACCCACACCAGCGGAAGCGAGGATATAATTTGTTTTAGACAAACTTGCGAGAAATAATAGAAAGCAAATAAAGTAACTGATAACACGACGATTTAACTTGGTTCGGCAAACCCTGCCTACATCCACCCCAAGAGTCTCCTTTATTCTTATAATATAAAAGAACCCGGTACAAGAAAAAGTACACTATGAGTTAAACCCAAACCCAAGCCCCTTAGATTTTAGTATAAAATCTAAGTTTCTCGTACAATCTTTTACACTCCTTACAAGAATAAAAGTCTCAACCTCACAAATACACACTCTCCGTTGATATTATCGATCAACTGTGTTTTTCCTTTTGTGATCTTATTTTGTGGATGCCTTATGCTCTTCTCAGCTCCATCTATTTATAGTATTTCTTTGACATGTGAAATCACATGTATGAAAAGAATCTTACAAATATAGCCTAACTATTCCTTCTTTGACTTGTTAATTTGATCATGCACAAAATGTGAGTCACTCATTGTGGGCTACCGTCCAACACAAACGATAAACGAATTAAGTAAAACATAAAAGTAATAAGAGTAAACAATAACGACAAAAGGGCTTAATGTGGTTATAACCCAACTTCAAATACGGAATTAGTCCACAAGCACAAATCAGAGATTTTTTACCAATTAATTTTGTACACACGATTATAGGTTACATGGGGTTATATTTATAGTGGAAAACAAGTTAGACTTACAAGAGGAAAAGGAATCCTAGTCGCATTCCAACTTCATGCGCCTGGCACTTTTTCGCGACCGTAGCTTCTACCCTCACGATCGTGAGGCTTGTCAAGTAAGAACTCAAATTCACTAGCTGCATCTTCGTGACTATAATTGCACCCCTCGAGGTTGCGATCCCTGACCAGTTTCGAATTCTTCTTCTAGTTTAACTCGACTTGGCATTTCAACAATCTCTCACTCGAAGAAGACTTTAAACAATCCCATACCGATCTTCAATCGAAAATTCATCTCAACTGTGAATTATGTTTATACAACCCATAACCACCCCGGATTAGCTAATTAACAACTTCTTTTGATACCACCAGATGAGACACCCGAATCACGCTGCACTTCCATCGTTATGCTACAATGGAAGGAAGTCTTTCGACTTAAAAAAATACCGATGAGCAATAATCCAATTATAACGACCCTCATTTTTCCATTCTATACTTTTCCTTATTAAATGCCCAACAATATAATAAAACTTAACAATTAAACATTAATTAACGGTTGTTAAGTATTAAGAATTATAAATTATATTAATTAACTTTATACATTAATTGACAAGTTAATAAAAGACGAAAATAATAAGTTAATTAATTTTCGTGAACAAAAGGTAATAAATTAAAGTTTAAAGTATATAACTTAATTAATCTTAAAACAAGTTTAGGGATTATTTAAGCTAATTTAAAGTGCAAGGACTAAAACGAAAAAATCCCAAAACTCCTCCCTTGATAATGCCTAGCCGGAAAAAATATATATATGAAATGTCCAAAATACCCCTCCCAATTTTCAGCTCCCATGACCCCCATTACTTCATCTCCAAGTCCAACTTGTTCCCTAAGTAAACCTAACCCTAACCCTAATTCTAGAATTTTCCTAGCACTCCTATAAATAGAGGCCTAAGCTAAACCTTTTCTTTGTACCAAATCTCATTCACAAATCTCTCTCCCAAATCTCTCTCCCTTCTCTCTTGTTTTCGGCTAAATAAATCGAAACCATCACCACCACCATCGAAATCCACCACCACCACCTTCAAGTTCTTCAAGTGATCTTCAAGTCGTTCTTCGCGTTCTTCAAAGTTCTTCATAGATCTTCAAAGGTGTTCATCAATCTTCAAGGTTTTGATCTTCATCTTCAAAGTGTTTCATCTTTTCTTTGTTAATCATCTTCGAATCTTCAAGGTATAACATAAACCCTAAAACTTATTTACATAATCTTTGATCTTTGTTTTAAATTCATGTTCATGATACAATCTTGATTAATTCATAAACATATACATTATATACATGTACACACATAGATTTATATATACATGAAAAAGAAAAAAGAAAAAAAAATTTAATATGTATGTATGTGTATCGACCGAAAAAAAAGGGGGGAAGGAGTGTTTGATCTTTAAACTCTAGATAAATGTTAGAAGATTGGTTTGTGTTTAATTAAGGAAACAAAATAAATACATATATACATATACATATTCGATATATATATATACATATAAAAAAATATTTTTATATACATACATATATATATATATACGGTTTATATATATGAAAAAATAAAAATACTATATATATATACATATACACGATTTATATATACATATACATATTAAAATATTAAAACCTTAACTAATTAAACCTAACCCTAATTTATTAAACCCCAATTTAATAAAACCCTAATACATTAATTAAACCCTAATCATTTATTACTAAACTCTAATGTTAAATATTACTTTAATTATCTAAAACCCAAATACTATTATATAATACTAACACCTATACACTTATGTTATTACTAACACATATAATATACTACTACTTATATTATATTATATTATACGATTACGTTAGTCATTCACGATAACGTGTGATTACTCGAACGTCAACGCTACTTAAGGCCTAGGGTGATCCTTGGTACCACTATGGGACGCTTGTGGATTACGAATGCCAAACTTAGATTTTGGTCAAGAAATCCTGGGCCAACCGGTAACAATTGGTCATTCCGGTGACTCGGCGGTGGAATAGATGTTTGAGTATGGTGCACAATATCAAACCCGACTATAGTAATCATACACCTAGTTATCTTCACACTTAAATGGTGGTAGACTTATTAAGGACAACTCACTAGTGTTCGACACTAACGTACTAAAAATGGAAACTACTAAAAATGGAAACTACTAAAAGTAGAAACTTACTAGGAATGGAACTTAGTAAAATGAAGTATACTTAAAACACTTGCATACTTAAAATTAAATTTGGGCAAAATACTTAACTACTCTTAAATGTCATTAGGTTGACTTTCTGCTCATCCATTCAAACTTTCTATTCCGAGGAATAACGATCTCTCTCTACTTACTAAGGTGAACTCATAGCCCCACTCTTTATTGCTAGCAAATTTATTTAACTTAATTGGGGGTGTGATAAATTGGTATCAGAGCATAACCAGGCTGTTATAGAGAACCAGGATTGCATCTTTATGTGTGCCTTACTTGCTAGCTAGGGTGCCTTAGCAATCTAGGAAACTATAACCTTTCCTGCCTTAGACTTAAAGCACTTAGGATTGCCTTATAATCTTAACACTTATGCTTTACTAAACTTGACTCAAAGATTCCAATCAAAGTCTCTTTCCTAATGTTAGGATGTCAAACTCAAGCATTAATTAACCAAACAAAATGACTCTCTTCAAACCTTCTGAAGAAATGGCTCGCTTTAAACCTACCACTGAAGTAGGTGTTGGACACTCTTCAACTTCGAGACGAGTCCAAAGCCCACCTTATGGTCTTGGTGGTTCTCCCTCACCAAACTATAGTCCGAATACTTTACCTAAGTCTCCCGACTACTACCCAACCCCAAGAATTGAAGACAAGGGGAAGCGCCCTGCTGATTTAAACGAAGATGGCCCGTCTAAGAAAAGAGCTCGATCTCCTTCTTACGATAACCATGATGCCATGTGTGAAATCATGAATCTGCGAACAACTACCGAGAAGAACTTCGATGGTTTGCTTGGCCATGTTACAAGAATTGAGGCTCGAATGGATGAAACGGACCTAGTGATCAAGAAACTTTTGGAGGAGAATGCGGAGTTAAAGAAAGAGATAAAGTTGGTGAAGTATGAGGAAGAACGTAACACCCGTTGGGGAAAGCAATCACTTGATCATCTCAAGGAGAATGTTGATTTCTTGTTGGATATGGAAAGAAATCGAGTCAACAAGCAGCTTGCTCTAAAGGGGTACGATAACAACGCAGTCAACAGCCTCGTTACTAACCTCTATGATAACCTCGAGTATCTCTATGAGATGCAAAAGGCGAGGAACGAGAAAGTTGATGAGTTTATGAAGAAGGTTGAGGACGAGAAGAAGAAATATGAAGATTACTTCAATCTTAATATTTCCTAGATTATTTTTCCAATTCCTTGTCTATGTAAAGGCTATGCCTTAAAGTATTTCTATTTCCAAATCGTGTATTAAAAAGGCTTATTTAATGCCTTGTTCTAATAATATAAAGTGTTCTATTAATATCATGTGATATCAATGCTTTATTTTATTCATACTTATAATTGCCCAAACTTATAACTTGTCACCTTACCAAACTTATGTTCACTTCTATGTAGTGACATCATGGTTCGTCCAGCTGCACCTACTGTTAACAACATCGTATTAACCACTGAACAATTCCAACAGTTGCTTGCTGCCGCCCAAGGCAACGCTCAAGCTAATAATGTTAATCCTCAACCGAAACCTTATTTTTACAAGGACTTTACAAACTGCCACCTTCCCGCTTTCAAGGAAAATGAAGAGGCTGTCGAACTAGTTCGATGGTTCGAGAAGTTAGAGTCCATCTTCTGTATTTGCAACTGTGAGGATAATGATCGGGTCAAATATGCCACTAGCTCATTAGCTGGCAATGCTTTGACTTGGTGGACTGCTCATGCTAAGTCCGTGGGAATTGACAATTCTAATGCAAAATCATGGGACGAACTCAAAAGCATGATGGTTAATAAATTCTGTCCGAGAAGTCAAGTTCAAAAACTTGAAGCCGAGTTCTGGGAACTCAAGGTGAAGGGTATCGATATTGAGAGCTATACCAATCGTTTTGTTGAGCTTTCTACTTTGTGTCCCGAGATGTTTCCTACCGAAGCAAGAAGAATTGAAAGGTATATTGAAGGTCTCCCTGAGGATGTTCAAGGGAATGTTATCGCTGCCGAGAAGGTTACTCTTGATGCTGTGATTCTCATGGCACAAAATCTGATGTTGGCCAAGAGAAGAAGGGCGTCGGGTAATAAGCAGGTTGACACTAAGAGCAATGAAGGTAAAAGGAAGTTTGAGCCATCTCAAGGTTCAACTCAGAATGTTAGTAAGAAGCCGGCGGATAGTACAAGGATGAATTATAAGGGCACTTATCCTTTTTGTATTCGTTGTGAAAGGCATCACCCAGGGCGGTGTACTGCTACTTGTACGTTGTGTAAGAAAGTGGGACACGTTGCTAAGACGTGTAAGACACCTCCAAAGGATAAACCTATTGTTCCTGTCAAAGCTCCTCCTACTTGTTACACTTGTGGAGAAAAGGGACACATTAGTCCAAATTGTCCTAAGAAGAAATATAATCCCGCTAATGGAGCCAATACTACTGCTGCAAAGGGTCGTGCGTTTGTTCTTACTGCTGCTGAAGCCCGAGATGAAGATGAGGTCATCACGGGTACGTATCTTGTCAATAATTGTTATGCAACTATTTTATTCGATACGGGTGCCGATAAAAGTTACGGTCTAGTGAATTTTGTACCCTATTTACTGAAAAGCCTCAACCCTTATAAACTAAATGATTAGTAGAAGTAGCCAATGGAAAGATCATGAAAGTCGATAAAATCTATAAAAACTGCAACCTAATCTTAGCCAATAAAGAATTTAAGATAGACCTTTTGCCGGTCGAGCTCGGAAGTTTTGATGTCGTAGTTGGAATGGATTGGCTACATCCATTACATGCTGCAATCTTGTGTTTTGATAAAACCGTTAACATTCCGTTAGGAAATGGAGAGACTCTAGCCATTCAAGGCGACAAGAGTGGTTCTAATCTCAACATTATCTCCTATATTAAAACCCGCAAATACCTTATGAAAGGTTATCCAGCTATTCTAGCCCACGTTAAGATGATTGAATCAAAAGAGAAGTGTATTGAAGATGTACCAGTGGTTAAAGACTTTCCCGATGTGTTTCCCGAAGATCTTCCTGGTCTTCCACCTCCTCGGCAAGTCGAATTTCAAATTGATTTAGCTATCGGTGCTGCTCCTATTGCTAAAGCGCCATACCGTTTAGCACCGTCTGAAATGAAGGAATTATCCAACCAACTCCAAGAACTATTGGATAAAGGTTTCATTCATCCAAGCTCGTGCCCATGGGGAGCTCATATTCTATTCGTTAAGAAGAAGGACGGTACGTTGAGGATGTGCATTGATTACCACGAACTCAACAAGCTTACTATCAAGAACCGTTACCCGTTGCCGCGTATTGATGATCTATTTGACCAACTTCAAGGGTCAAGTGTTTATTCAAAGATTGATTTGAGGTCCGATTATCACCAACTCAAAGTCAAGGAATCCGACATTCCTAAGACTACTTTTCGCACTCGTTATGGGCACTATGAATTCTGTTTCATGCCTTTTGGTTTGACTAACGCTCCTACGGTGTTCATGGATCTTATGAATCGTGTTTGCAAGTCGTATCTTGACAAATTTGTCATTATGTTCATTGATGACATCTTGATCTACTCCAAGAGTGAGAAAGAACATGAGCAGCATTTGCGTATGATTCTTGAACTCTTACGGAAGGAACAACTCTACGCTAAATTTTCTAAGTGCGAGTTTTGGCTCAAAACCGTACAATTTCTTGGACATGTTGTTGATAGTAACGGAATACATGTCGATCCAGCTAAGATTACCACTATTCAAAACTGGGAGATACCAAAGACTACAAAGCATATTCGTCAATTTTTGGGACTTGCCGGTTATTATCGAAGGTTCATAAAAGATTTTTCTCTTCTTGCTAAACCCCTTACGAAGTTAACTCACAAAGGGAAGAAGTTTGAGTGGTTCGAAGAACAGGAATCTGCTTTCAAGGTTCTGAAGGATAAATTGACCACAGCTCCGATTCTCTCTTTACCTGAAGGTACTGACGACTTTGTTGTTTACTGTGATGCCTCAAAGCAAGGCTTTGGTTGTGTTTTAATGCAACGTGAAAAGGTTATTGCCTACGCATCTAGACAGTTGAAGAAACACGAGGAGAACTATATAACACATGACCTAGAGTTAGGTGTCGTGGTATTCGCATTAAAGATATGGAGACATTATCTATATGGTACTAAGTTTACGATGTACACTGACCATAAAAGTCTTCAACACATCTTTGATCAAAAACAGTTGAATATGAGGCAAAGCCGATGGCTCGAGCTATTGAACGATTATCACTGTGAGCTGAAATATCATCCTAGCAAGGCGAATGTAGTTGTCGATGCCCTTAGTCGAAAAGACGATGTTAAACATGTTCGTGCTTTGAACCTGAAAATCAAATCGAATCTTATATCACAAATCTGTGAAGCTCAACTTGAAGCTATCAAACCAACACTTATCGAAGGTGAAGGACCTATAGGTTTTGAGAACTAACTCCAAGTGAAAGCTAATGGTACATGGTACTTTGGCAACAGAATTTGGGTCCCTCACTTCGGTAATCTCCGTGAACTAGTCTTGGATGAAGCTCATAAGACTAGGTACTCTATTCATCCCGGTTCCAGTAAGATGTATCACGATGTGAAGGAATTCTACTGGCGGCCTAACATGAAAGTCGACATTTCTACTTATGTTAGTAAGTGTCTCACTTGTCTGAAAGTCAAGGCTGAACATCAAAAGCCTTCTGGTCTGTTGACACAACCCGATATTCTGCAGTGGAAGTGGGAATGCATCACTATGGACTTCGTTACTAAGTTACCTAAGACTTCGAACGGTAACGATACTATTTGGGTCATAGTTGATCGTCTTACTAAATCTGCACATTTCATACTGATCGAGGAAACTGATAAGATGGAGAAATTATCACAGCTTTACATTAAAGAAATTGTCTCATGTCATGGAGTTCCTATCTCGATTATTTCTTATCGCGACGATCGATTCGTTTCTAGATTCTGGAAAACTTTAAAATCTGCTCTTGGAACTCAACTCGATATGAGTACAACCTATCATCCGCAAACTGATGGTCAAAGTGAACGAACTATTCAAACCTTGGAAGATATGCTACGTGCTTGTGTAATCGATTTCGGCAAAGGATGGGATATACATCTACCTTTGCTTGAATTTTCTTACAACAACAGTTATCACTCTATCATTAAAGTTGCACCTTTTGAAGCTTTATATGGCCGGAAATGTAGATCCCCTTTGTGTTGGGATGAAATCGAGGACAGACATTTAACTGGTCCTGAAATTATTCATGAAACTACCGAAAAGATCGTCCAGATTAAGCAACGATTAGAAACTTCCCGTAGCTGACAAAAGAGCTATGCCAATAGAAAGCGAAAGGACATAGAATACCAAGTTGGAGATAAAGTCATGTTTAAATTATCCCCTTGGAAAGGTGTTGTCCGTTTCGGTAAACGAAGCAAACTCAGTCCACGATATGTTGGACCTTTCACAGTCACTCAAAGAGTCGGTCCCGTGGCGTACCGATTAGAACTACCAACTGAACTTAGCCAAGTACATGATGTGTTTCATGTCTCGAATCTTAAAAGGTGTCTTGCTGATGACACACTTGTTATTCCTCTGGATGATATTCGCATTGATGAGCAAATGCACTTCGTTGAAGAACCTATAGAAATCATGGAAGGAGAGGTCAAACAAACGCGTAAAAGCAACATACCTATCGTTAAAGTCCGTTGGAATTCGCGTAGAGGCCCCGAATATACCTGGGAATGCAAAGACCACATGATACAGAAATATCCCCATCTCTTCTCAACTGCTGATGCAAACGAGGAATCTACCTAAAACTTCGGGACGAAGTTTTCAATAACGGGGAGGTACTATAACGACCCTCATTTTTCCATTTTATACTTTTCCTTATTAAATGCCCAACAATATAATAAAACTTAACAATTAAACTTTAATTAACGGTTGTTAAGTATTGAGAATTATAAATTATATTAATTAACTTTATACATTAATTGGCAAGTTAATGAAAGACGGAAATAATAAGTTAATTAATTTTCGTGAACAAAAGGTAATAAATTAAAGTTTAAAGTACTACCTCCGTCCCAATTAGATAGTCATGTTTTTCCATTTTGGGATGTCCCATATTAATAGTCCACTTCCATAAATAGAAAGGAAAGAGGATATATTTGATTGGTGGATCTGGAGAGAGAAAATATTTCATTGGTGGATAAATGAAGTTAGTGGAATTTCCTAAAACTGTGTGCCATTTTGTCTGTGGACTATTAAATTGGGATGTGTAGTGACCCGAACTTTTCCATATTTATATATATTAATTGAGATTGATATTTACATGACTAAATGTTTCCAATGTGTTAAGCAATCAAACTTGTTAAGACTTGATTAAATGAAATAAGTTTCATATAGACAATTGATCACCCAAGTTGACCGGCGATTCACGAGCGTTACAAAATTGTAAAAACTACATGTTGTGGCATATATAGACATATATATATGGTTGACATGAGATTATGATGAGTAAGTATCTCACTAAGTATATTAACAATGTGTGATATATATAAGAAATGAGATTACTAAGTTAAGAAACTCGAAATGATATATATAACGATTATCGTTATGATAACGTCTACTAAATATTTATGTATCATATTAAGATATTGATACACTATATTTAACATGATAAAATGATATTTAAATATATCATTAAGTGTGTTAACAATGAACTACATATGTAAAAACAAGACTACTAACTAAAGAATTACGAAACGAGACTTATATGTAACGATTATCGTTGTAACGATATTTTAATGTATATATCATATTAAGAGATATTCATACATCATAATATCATGATAATATAATAATTTAACATCTCATTTGATATAATAAACATTGGATTAACAACATTAATTGAGATCGTTAACTTAAAGGTTTCAAAACAACACTACATGTAACGACTAACGAAGACTTAACGACTCCATTAGAATGTATATACATGTTGTGTTTTGATATGTATTCTTACACTTTTGAAAGACTTCAAGACACATATCAAAGTACTTCTACTTAACAAAAATGCTTACAATTACATCCTCATTTAGTTTCATCAACAATTCTACTCGTATGCACCCGTATTCGTACTCGTACAATACACAGCTTTTAGATGTATGTACTATTGGTATATACACTCCAATGATCAGCTCTTAGCAGCCCATGTGAGCCACCTAACACATGTGGGAACCATCATATGGAAACTAGCATGAAATATCTCATAAAATTACAAGAATATTAGTAATCATTCATGAATTATTTACATGAAAACAAAATTACATATCCTTTATATCTAATCCATATACCAACGACCAAAAACACCTACAAATACTTTCATTCTTCAATTTTCTTCATCTAATTGATCTCTCTCAAGTTCCATCTTCAAGTTCTAAGTGTCCTTCATAAATTCCATAAGTATAGTTTCATAAAAATCAAGAATACTTCCAAGTTTGCAAGTCTACTTCCAAGCTTTCTAATTCATTCCAAGTAATCATCTAAGATCAAGGAACCTTTGTTATTTATAGTAGGTTATCTTTCTAATTCAAGGTAATATTCATATTCAAACTTTGATTCAATTTCTACAACTATAACAATCTTATTTCGAGTGAAAATCTTACTTGAACTGTTTTCGTGTCATGATTCTGCTTCAAGAACTTTCAAGCCATCCAAGGATCCTTTGAAGCTAGATCCATTTTTCTCATTTCCAGTAGTTTTATCCAGAAAACTTGAGGTAGTAATGATGTTCATAACATCATTCGATTCATACATATAAAGCTATCTTATTCGAAGGTTTAAACTTGTAATCACTAGAACATAGTTTAGTTAATTCTAAACTTGTTCGCAAACAAAAGATAATCCTTATAACTTGACTTTTAAAATCAACTAAACACATGTTCTATATCTATATGATATGCTAACTTAATGATTTAAAACCTGGAAACACGATGAACACCATAAAATCGGATATACACCGTCGTAGTGAAACCTGGGGCTGTTTTGGTTTGGATAATTAAAAACTATGATAAACTTTGATTTAAAAGTTGTTATTCTAGGAAAATGATTTTTCATATGAACATGAAACTATATCCAAAAATCTTGGTTAAACTCAAAGTGAAAGTATGTTTTTCAAAATGGTCATCAAGATGCCGTTCTTTCGACGGAAATGACTACCTCTTTAGTAATTGACATGTAACTTAAATTTCCGACTATAAACCTATACTTTTTATGTTTGGATTCTTAAATTAGAGTTCAATATGAAACCATAGCAATTTGATTCACTCAAAACGAATTTCAATATGAAACCATAGCAATTTGATTCACTCAAAACGAATTTAAAATGAAGAAGTTATGGGTAAAACAAGATTGGATATTTTTGATCTTTTTAGCTACGGGAAATGTTTAAAAAATCTATACAAATCATATCCTAGCTAACTTATATTGTATTATACATGTATTCTAATATATTATGTAATCTTGGGATACCATAGACACGTATGCAAATGTTTTGACATATCATATCGACCCATGTATATATATTATTTGGAACAACCATAGACACTCTATATGCAGTAATGTTGGAGTTACCTATACAGGGTTGAGGTTGATTCCAAAAATATATATACTTTGAGTTGTGATTTAGCCTGAGACGTGTATACACTGGGTCGTGGATTGATTCAAGATAATATATATCAATTTATTTCTGTACATCTAACTGTGGACAACTAGTTGTAGGTTATTAACGAGGACAGCTGACTTAATACACTCAAATCTTTAAAACATAATAAAAATGGTTGTAATTATATTTTGATCATACTTTGATATATATGTACATATTTGTATAGATTCGTGAATCGATCCGTGGCCAAGTCTTATTTCCGAGGAAGGAAATATCTGTGAAAGTGAGTTATAGTCCCACTTTTAAAATCTAATATTTTTGAGATGAGAATACATGCAGGTTTTATAAAAGATTTACAAAATAGACACAAGTACGTGAAACTACATTCTATGGTTGAATTATCGAAATCGAATATGCCCCTTTTTATTAAGTCTGGTAATCTAAGAATTAGGGAACAGACACCCTAATTGACGCGAATCCTAAAGATAGATCTATTGGGCCTAACAAACCCCATCCAAAGTACCGGATGCTTTAGTACTTCGAAATTTATATCATATCCGAAGGGTGTCCAGGAATAATGGGGATATTCTTATATATGCATCTTGTTAATGTCGGTTACCAGGTGTTCACCATATGAATGATTTTTATCTCTATGTATGGGATGTGTATTGAAATATGAAATCTTGTGGTCTATTGTTACGATTTGATATATATAGGTTAAACCTATAACTCACCAACATTTTTGTTGACGTTTAAAGCATGTTTATTCTCAGGTGAATACTAAGAGCTTCCGCTGTTGCATACTAAAATAAGGACAAGATTTCGAGTCCATGTTTGTATGATATTGTGTAAAAAAAACTGCATTCAAGAAACATATGTCGATGTAATATATTTCTATTGTAAATCATTATGTAATGGTCGTGTGTAAACAGTATATTTTAGATTATCATTATTTGATAATCTACGTAATGTTTTTAAAACCTTTATTCATAAAATAAAGGTTATGGTTGTTTTAAAAATGAATGCAGTCTTTGAAAAACGTCTCATATAGAGGTCAAAACCTCGCAACGAAATCAATTAATATAGAACGTTTATAATCAATATGAACGGGACATTTCAGGACGGAGGGAGTATATAACTTAATTAATCTTAAAACAAGTTTAGGGATTATTTAAGCTAATTTAAAGTGTAAGGACTAAAACGAAAAAATCCCAAAACTCCTCCCTTGATAATGCCTAGCCGGAAATTTTTTTTTTATGAAATGTCCAAAATACCCCTCCCAATTTTCGGCTCCCATGACCCCCATTACTTCCTCTCCAAGTCCAACTTGTTCCCTAAGTAAACCTAACCCTAACCCTAATTCTAGAATTTTCCTAGCACTCCTATAAATAGAGGCCTAAGCTAAACCTTTTCTTTGTACCAAATCTCATTCACAAATCTCTCTCCCAAATCTCTCTCCCCTCTCTCTCTTGTTTTCGGCCAAACAAACCGAAACCATCAACACCACCATCGAAATCCACCACCACCACCTTCAAGTTCTTCAAGTGATCTTCAAGTCGTTCTTCAAGTCGTTCTTCGCGTTCTTCAAAGTTCTTCATAGATCTTCAAAGGTGTTCATCAATCTTCAAGGTTTTGATCTTCATCTTCAAAGTGTTTCATCTTTTCTTTGTTAATCATCTTCGAATCTTCAAGGTATAACATAAACCCTAAAACTTATTTACATAATCTTTGATCTTTGTTTTAAATTCATGTTCATGATACAATCTTGATTAATTCATAAACATATACATTATATACATGTACACACATAGATTTATATATACATGAAAAAAGAAAAAAAAAATTAATATGTATGTATGTTATCGACCGAAAAAAAGGGGGGGGGGAGTGTTTGATCTTTAAACCCTAGATAAATGTTAGAAGATTGGTTTGTGTTTAATTAAGGAAACAAAATAAATACATATATACATATACATATTCGATATATATATATATATATATATATATATACATGTAAAAAAATATTTTTATATACATACATATATATATATAGTTTATATATATGAAAAATAAAAATATATATATATATATATATATATATATATATATATACATATACACGATTTATATATACATATACATATTAAAATATTAAAACCCTAACTAATTAAACCTAACCCTAATTTATTAAACCCTAGTTTAATAAAACCCTAATACATTAATTAAACCCTAATCATTTATTACTAAACTCTAATGTTAAATATTTCTTTAATTAACTAAAACCCTAATACTATTATATAATACTAACACCTATACACTTATATTATTACTAACACATATAATATACTACTACTTATATTATATTATACGATTACGTTAGTCATTCACGATAACGTGTGGTTACTCGAACGTCAACGCTACTTAAGGCCTAGGGTGATCCTTGGTACCACTATTGGACGCTTGTGGATTACGAATGCCAAACTTAGATTTTGGTCAAGAAATCCTGGGCCAACCGGTAACAATTGGTCATTCTGGTGACTCGGCGGTGGAATAGATGTTTGAGTATGGTGCACAATGTCAAACCCTACTATAGTAATCATACACCTAGTTATCTTCACACTTAATAGGTGGTAGACTTATTAAGGACAACTCACTAGTGTTCGACACTAACTTACTAAAAATGGAAACTACTAAAAATGGAAACTACTAAAAATGGAAACTACTAAAAGTAGAAACTTACTAGGAATGGAACTTAGTAAAACGAACTATACTTAAAACACTTGCATACTTAAACTTAAATTTGGGTAAAACACTTAACTACTCTTAAATGTCATTAGGTTGACTTTCTGCTCATCCATCCAAACTTTCTATTCCGAGGAATAACGATCTCTCTCTACTTACTAAGGTGAACTCATAGCCCCACTCTTTATTGTTAGCAAATTTATTTAACTTAATTGGGAGTGTGATACCAATCTCTTAGTTATTAGCATGGGTCATCTCGGTTTCTTCACCACCAACTTCTTAAACCAGAAGATATCTTCTTCCACTAGAAGAACCATTGAAGTATGTGAAACTTCAATTAAAAGATTATACAGGAAGCTACAACGCCTCACTTATCACTATAGACACATCCAAACCTGTCATTGACATGTCAATGATCATCCGTACAATTTACCCAATATATCATCTATGATATTCCTTCACAACAATTAGAAAACCCCAACAGAGGCCTTCATAGACTCCTCATCAAGGTACCCAGTGAGAACGCAATCACCATCTCAAAATTTAAGACCTTTTCCAACTTCCCGCTTTCACGCTAGTACACTTACCTCTGCATAGCTATGAATTTCACAAACCCCATCTTCTCACCTAACCACGCTCTCACTGTACAAGTAATATTTAAAATCGCGGCTACTCGAGAAGAAACTTAGTTCGTACCACCAGTCAGTCGCAAATTACTTTGCCATTGCAGAGTAAAATAAGTATTTGAAGCCCTAGTGTTATCCAGAATCATTGCACTAATCTTGAGAACATTGGTGAACAACGTCGCAAAACCATCTCTATAACTCCACTAGTCGTCAAACTCTCAATAGCTCGATAAATTTCGTCAGTTACCAAAATCACATTAAGTTCCTGACACCCTCAACAATTCTAGAACGATCAAGTTCCGGGACTTATGCGGATTATCCGCATGCATATTCCTAGCATCTTGAAATATCCGATCAATTATTTGGTCATCCCTTTTCAAACCACGCATCAAACCCGGAAAATTTATTCCAAATCCACAAAAAAAAAAAAAAAATTTAAAAAAATCGATAAATGAATATCCAACGGTCCGATCATCATTAAATTTTTTTACCTCTCTTAGATTCGTATGTGTAGCACCTACGGTCCAAATTTCAGATCGACCCAACGGTAGACGAACTGATAATGATTTTTCTCTCAAAACTGCGCAATCATATATCCCAATTGAGTAGTCCGATCACTACCAAATCTTGACCGTTTTTATATTTACATGTCTAGAAGCTATAGTAAAAATATCAAAGTGATCTAACAGTTAACGATCCCGCTATGTATTTCCTATCACAGCTACGCCATAACCTCCGAAATTAGAAAATCTCAATCATAACAAAACCTATCGATCCGACCCCTGCTTCGTTACCGCTGCGAACCACCACAATAACCTATTCTAAATCATAGATCAATTTTAATAGATTACCTCATGAGTATATTGACATACCCGAGAGTTCTTCGCTATCTCCTAACTAAGCCATTGGATCTCGATACATATTGCACAAACTCTAAACACGTCGCCCGACCTTCAAACCTTGAACTCTTCTACCACTTAAGAATTGTATGGCTTTAATTGCTCAACATTGCAATCATATATGACTGGTTAAGTCTCATATAATCCGCGTTACAAGAATAAAATGATAATGTAGGGTGTAGTACATTTTAAAATTGGGGAAGTCATATTTGTTTGGCTAGGGTCGCCCGAATATTGTTATATTTCGATGGTCCTATTGGCGATGTGAGAGTGACGAAGACGACTCTTGGTGGAAAGACTTGTTTATGTATTGGAAAAGGTTGTGAGGAGTCGTGCTTAGTGGCATGGAATAAAATCCATCGTCACAAGGCAGGCTGTCGTCTTCCTTGTGAGTTAATGATCCCACGATTGTTTTAGGCGACGACAAACTCGAAGAAAAAAGAAAAGAAGAAGAACCCAGGCCGGGTGTGAGTAATTTTTTTTGTTTTGCACGATCAAAAAGATGACGAAGTGTTTAGGATTCAGGCGGTCTGATTAGTGTGGTTAGGTGATCATGGGATCTTTTACCAGTTTTTTCAACACCGTAATGAAGGACTTTAAGGGTCAGAAATTTGAATCACGATTGATTAATGTCAAGCCAAAAGATATACCGAAGAAGATGAAGAAGATGCACGAGTATGAGTTGAGAAAATTCAACATCGACGACATTTGATTTTGTTACTTGAGTGGAGTCTTCTTTATTTGTTTTTTGAATTGGGTTCGAGGGCGCTGAACCGATCACTTAGGTTTATTCGGGTTTTGACGGGTTAGATTAAGGTCTCTCTTTGTTGTCCTAGTAATGGTTTGAATTTGTTTTCCTGTTTTATGTAGTTGCAATGCTTGTATCGGTTTTGTGGGGTTATTCGGACTCCTAGTTTAATTGGTTGTTTTTTTTAGTTTGAACTCGATTTTCCTCCCCTTTGTATGTTTGTTTGTAGGCCTTCATTTGTTTCACTTGATGAACTAAGCAACCTTGAATCCTGCATTCTCCTCCACTTTTCAATGAAGAAGATTCATGGTCATGGCATGATAACTCAAATGGAAAATTCACGGTTGCTAAATTCTCGAAATTATTGGATGCTCAATTGCTTAGATTTGACTAGCGCTTACTTTCTTTTAAATGGTTAGCTTGTGTTCCTAAAAAGGTTAACTTATTTATATGGAGGATGATATCAAATGGTCTTCCAACTTAGGATAACTTAGTCAATCGAAGAGTTAATCCAGATTCATCCTTATGTCCACTTTTCTCATCATCGGATGAGTCTTAGGATCATCTTTTCACCACCTATAGACAATCGGCAACAATTTGGAGAGGGGTCATTAACTTGTGGAATCTTAATACAACTCCCCCTAATGGTATTTTGATACGAGCATGGATGGTAACAATTGCAAGAGTTGGCACGTGTGAAGTGGGGGGATTATCCCACGTTTACTAAGTCAGCAAACTACTTCCATATTTATTCCCATGATCTATCATGTTACAAACATGTACCATGTTCCTTGTTTATTATTTAGTGTTATTTGTTAGTCACATGATGTTTAGTAACCGTGCCTAGTATTTACAGTTTCCTCTACTAGTAGTTTAGGTTAGTTTATTACTATAAATATGTACCTAGCTTTTGCTTTAATGTTATGAATGAAAAAGTGGTTTTGAACCAAAGTCTCTTCTTAGTCTATATTCTTGGGAGATTGACCATCTCGAATCGGTCCCTATGATTGGAGTTAGCGGTCGACTCGAATAGACCGTATCATATTTTAAATGCAATCAGTGTCGGTAACTTTCAAATGAAATCGGATTTGCTAACTAAAATTTTTCTGGAAACGAGATACATTTTATTATAGATCATATGGTCTTGAAGCAATAGGATCATTCATTGGCCATTGTAGAAGAGAGGAACGGTTTTGAAGGAAGACGTATTGACTCACATCAAGGTGATATCCCATCAGTGGATCACAAATAGGAGTAAGAAGGTGAACATTGATATTCAACAATGGAAGAAAGTGAAGGGATTTGTATGAAATTTCATAAAACTATTTAGCAGCGGAAGCATGTACAACAATTTTTAAACCTTTCAAAAACTCTCCACCAAGGATCCAATTGCATGTTGTTAAGAAAACTAAATAATAAATAGTGAGTTTAAAGAATACAACCTTTGAAGACTTTGAACTTGAGAAGTTATGAATGCTAAGAATTTAGGAACCAAAGTAGCCTCCCTCTATCGGTAATCCACACGAAAGCAAACTCCAATATCAACCGGATGCTAGTCCTTCACAACCCTTGAAAACAGGTATAAGAAACAACCTTTCTTATTTCTTATTTTAAAACTATATTGTTCTATTAGTAACTCTTCCAAACTTAAAAGAAAACTTAGAATATATTGTAAGTAACTCTTTTGATAATACTTGCAAATGTGTGTTTTCTAACTCTTATGATAATGTACGTATGTTCTCATACATTTAAAGAAACACACAAACAAGTCATTATGAAAAGCAATGCATAATCATTTCACTTTAATCATGAAAGGCAACAAGTCATCATGAAAGACATTCTTTCATCATTTTATTTTACTTGTATTCTTACATAATGTAATGTAAAGTATATCCATGCATGACCTACCAACTAGTTAATAATATACAAACAATTTTACAAAACTATTGTATATACTTAGTTAATAAGATGGAAACAAGTAAGTAATATACTTGTTACTTACACACATACATGTTTATATATTTCTATGCATTCTCATACAATTGTAGTATTATTATTTCTATTAAATACCAATCTCACAACATGAATAATAAGGTTGTAATATACGAATCATATTCAAATATGTAATTGATATTTATTTGCTCATTGTGTGTGACCCTTTAGGTTCAAACGTCATTAGTAGTATAGACATAAGTTGTGTCTTGGGCATTAATAACCAACAATCTCCCACTTGCACAAGATTCGACATACGTCAACACAGACAGTGGTAAACGTCTAGCAACATGCCACTGCCCCTAACAACACTTGAAATTGTATCATTCCGAGCATCCATTGATTCTTAAGTTTAAACTTCAAATCAATATATAGGTAAGGTATCAGTTATCCCTTTGTTACTGACATCACGTTGAGCATGAGACATGGATAGTAATCAATCTCATATTTAGCTCATACATTATGTTACTCGATCAAGATTGAAAGTGATAAAACAAACACCATTGGATACATCAATATAGTTTGAGCGTGGCCACGCATCTTAATCAATTCAAATCATCGAGGGCCCCATAGATGTCAATCTCTCATCCAGATGAGAGGAACAAATCCCGTCTAGACTACACACGTCTCTCATGTGTCTCATATTATACTTAACAATAGCTTTTATGATTGCCTGGCTAAAGAAAAATGTTTGACTATGTTAAAGTATAACAATCCTCACACTTAAGACCCAATATGTATCTACGGTCTAAGGATATAAAGATATTACCATTTTCAAGAATCACTTATGACATCGATCCATGAAGTGATCTTGAAAGCGGGTCATGTCCAATGTTTATTCTTCAATAAACATAGGTGAATTTGGTTGCAACTCCCTTGCTCTACTTTCATCTTAAAGAAAGTCAACCAACTTATTCACATTAGTCTTAACTCACAACTATTCCCATAGTTGTGATCGACTATGGACGTTTTTGAATAACGGGGTTATTCAAGGATTTAAACATACTAATAAAGAACACAATAATTATTAATGAGTATGATTATCTCCAAATACATCATATCATTTAATATAAATGTTGCATAAATGTTCCAAAATATCATAATACTAAATTACAAATCATTCCAATCATTAACATTACGAAGCCCTATGCACCGAGCATGACCCTCGTGTTTTGATTGTGCCAAAGCCATTGTAAAAGGATCAGCAAGGTTTTGATATGTGTGAACTTTGCGAATACAAACATCTCCGTTTCCCACTATGTGACGTATATAGTGGAATCTCCTAAGGATATGTTTGGTGCTGTGATGCGATCTAGGTTCTTTTTCTTGAGCAATAGCACCATTGTTGTCGCAAAATATTTCTATGGGGTCTTCTATGCTTGGCATCACCCCTAAATCAGCAATGAACTTTTTCATCCACGCAGCCTCTTGTGCTACCTCTGATGCAGCAATGTATTCAGCTTCTGTAGTAGATTGTGCAACTACTTTCTGCTTAGAACTTTTCCAAGTTATAGCTCCTCCATTCAAGATAAAGACATATCCAGATTGTGATCGTGAATCATCTCTATCAGTTTGGAAGCTAGCATCTGTGTAACACTTTACAGTAAGATCTTCTTCTACACCACCGTAAATCAAGAACATATCTTTAGTCCTTCTCAAGTACTTTAGGATGTTCTTGACAGCCATCCAGTGGCTTTCACCTGGATTTTGTTGGTATCTACTCGTCATGCTCAAAGCATACGATACGTCTGGTCTTGTGCATAACATGGCATACATAATGGATCCAATTGCAGAAGCATATGGAGTTCCATTCATTCATCTAAGCTCATCATTTGTGCTAGGACTTTGAGACTTGCTCAATATTGTACCATGTGACATTGGCAAAAATCCGCGTTTGGAATCTTGCATCTTGAATCGTTTTAGAATCTTTTCAATATATGCACTTTGGCTCAAGCCGATTAGTCGCTTTAATCTATCTCTATGAATTTTTATTCCTAGAATATAAGCAGTATCGCCAAGGTCTTTCATTTGAAAACACTTCCCAAGCCAAGACTTTACCTTTTGTAAAGTTGGAATGTCATTTCCAATAAGTAGTATATCATCTACATATAAGATTAAAAATACTACTATGCTCCCACTAGCCCTTTTGTAAACACATGGATCATCTTCATTTTGAATAAAATCAAACTCTTTTATTTTCTCGTCAAAATGAAGATTTCAGCTTCTAGATGCTTGCTTTAATCCGTAAATGGCTCTTTTAAGCTTACACACTTTATTAGGATACTTAGGATTTACAAAACCTTCTGGTTGTTCCATATAGACATCTTCACTTAAGTGTCCATTAAGGAATGCAGTTTTGACATCCATTTGCCATATCTCATAGTCATAATATGCGGCTATGGCAATGAGTATTCTAATTGATTTTAGCATGGCTACTGGAGAGAAAGTTTCGTCATAGTCAATACCATGAGTTTGAGTGAAACCTTTCACAACTAGTCTTGCCTTAAATGTATGTACATTTCCGTCCATATCGGTTTTCTTCTTGAAAATCCATTTGCTCCCAACAGCCTTGCTGTCAGGAGGTAGATCAACTAAGTCCCATACTTCGTTGTCATACATGGACTGCATCTCATCATTCATGGCTTCATGCCATTTCTTAGATTCAGGATCTAATATAGCATCTTTGTAGTTAGTGGGCTCACTTTGATCCACTAAGAAAATGTCGTCATATCTTTGGGGACTATGACGAGGTCTACTAGATCTACGAATGTCTTGGGTTACTTCAGGTTCCTGGGCAACCAATTGTTCAGGTTCTTCAATAATTTGTTGATAGCTAGTGCCAACCTCAGGTGTGATATTTTGTGGTTCTTGAATTTCTTCAAGTTCTACATTACTCCCACTTGCTTTATTTAATAGAAACTCCTTTTCTAGAAAAGTAGCGTGTATAGAAACAAACACTTTGTTCTCGGTAGGATTGTAGAAATAATATCCCATAGAATCCTTTGGGTATCCCATAAAAATGCATTTGATAGATCTGGGATCAAGTTTGTTGTAAGTTTCTTGTCGAACATGAGCTTCGCAACCCCAAACTTTCAAATAAGATAAATTTGGAACCTTTCCATGCCATAACTCATATGGTGTCTTATTTACCTTTTTGGTTGGTACCATATTTAGTATGCGAGCAGCAGATAATAAGGCATAGGTCCAGAAAGATGGAGGAAGTGAAGTATGATTTATCATAGATCGAACCATATCAAGTAGGGTTCGATTCCTCCTCTCAGAAACACCATTATGTTGTGGTGTTCCGGGTGGAGTGCGTTGTGAAATAATTCCACAATTCTTTAGATGATCATCAAACTCTTGACACAAGTACTCACCTCCTCGATCCGATCGAAGAACCTTTTTCGTTTTGCCTAGCTGATTTTGAACCTCATTTTAAAACACTTTGAACGTTTCAAATGCCTCATGTTTATGTTTCAATAAGTAAACATAACCAAATCTACTGAAATCATCAGTAAATGTAATGCAGTATCTTTCACCATTTCTTGACATAGTTCTAAAAGGACCGCATACATCAGAATGTATAAGTCCCAAAAGATCCTTTGCTCTTTCTCTGGAACCGGAGAAAGGTGCCTTTGTCATCTTCCCGCTTAGACAAGATTCACATACATCAAATGACTCAGAGTTAGTTGATTTTAAAATTCCATCAGATTGGAGTTTGGTTATGCGTTTCTTGTTTATGTGACCAAGACGACAATGCCATAGATAAGTTTGATTCAAGTCACACTTGGATCTTTTGGTGTTTATGTTATACATAGAACTATTATTGGATGAATCTTGTATGTCAACTTCATATATGCCATTGTGAGGGCGTGCCTCAAAATAAAAAACATCTTTCTTGAAAACTGAAATATTACCATTAGGAAAAGCATACGAGTAATCAGATTCATACAAACGTGCAGCTGAAATAATGTTCCTAGTTAGACTAGGGACATAATAACAATTATTTAATATTAAATACAGGCCATTTGGTAACAAAAGTTCATAAGTGCCTATTGCTACGACCGCAACATGTGCTCCGTTGCCAACATGCAATACCAAATCGCCTGGTTTTAGCTGCTTAATCTTTCTTAGTCCCTGCACATTATTACAAATATGAGTTCCACAACCAGTATCAAATACCCATGAATTACTAGAGAAAGCAAATAGTTCTATCATATAGATACCTGAGGTGCTAGCATTGCTAGCCTTTGTCTTCTTCAGCTCTGCAAGGTAAGTCGGGCAGTTTCGCTTCCAATGACCAATTTCTCCACAATGGAAACAAGTGGCATCTTTGGCAGGTTTTTCTTTCTTCTTGACATAATCCTTTGGGACAAACTTTTTGCCTTTGTAGTTGCCTTGACTCTTAGGTTTGCCTTTACCTTTGCCTTTGGCTTGTGGTGTAGTGACCCGAACTTTTCCATGTTTATATATATTAATTGAGATTGATATTTACATCATTAAATGTTTCCAACATGTTAAGCAATAAAACTTGTTAAGACTTGATTAATTGAAATATGTTTCATATAGACAATTGACCACCCAAGTTGACCGGTGATTCACGAACGTTAAAACTTGTAAAAACTATATGATGACATATATATGGATATATATATAGTTAACATGATACTATGATAAGTAAACATATCATTAAGTATATTAACAATGAAATACATATGTCAAAACAAGACTACTAACTTAATGATTTTTAAACGAGACATATATGTAACGATTATCGTTGTAAATACATTTAAAGTATATATATATCATATTAAGAGATATTCATACATGATAATATCATGATAATATAATAATTTAAAATCTCATTTGATATTATAAACATTGGTTTAACAACATTTAACAAGATCGTTAACCTAAAGGTTTCAAAACAACACTTACATGTAACGATTAACGATGACTTAACGACTCAGTTAAAATGTATATACATGTAGTGTTTTAATATGTATTTATACACTTTTGAAAGACTTCAATACAATTATCAAAATACTTCTACTTAACAAAAATGCTTACAATTACATCCTCGTTCAGTTTCATCAACAATTCTACTCGTATGCACCCGTATTCGTACTCGTACAATATACAGCTTTTAGATGTATGTACTATTGGTATATACACTCCAATGAGCAGCTCTTAGCAGCCCATGTGAGTCACCTAACACATTTGGGAACCATCATTTGGCAACTAGCAAGAAATATCTCATAAAATTACAAAAATATGAGTAATCATTCATGACTTATTTACATGAAAACAAAATTACATATCCTTTATATCTAATCCATACACCAACGACCAAAAACACCTAAAAACACTTTAATTCTTCAATTTTATTCATCTAATTGATCTCTCTCAAGTTCTATCTTCAAGTTCTAAGTGTTCTTCATAAATTTCAAAAGTTCTAGTTTCATAAAATCAAGAATACTTTCAAGTTTGCTAGCTCACTTCCAATCTTGTAAGGTGATCATCCAACCTCAAGAAATCTTTGTTTCTTACAGTAGGTTATAATTCTAATACAAGGTAATAATCATATTCAAACTTTGGTTCAATTTCTATAACTATAACAATCTTATTTCAAGTGATGATCTTACTTGAACTTTTTTTCGTGTCATGATTCTGCTTCAAGAACTTCGAGCCATCCAAGGATCCGTTGAAGCTAGATCCATTTTTCTCTTTTCCAGTAGGTTTATCCAAGGAACTTAAGGTAGTAATGATGTTCATAACATTATTCGATTCATACATATAAAGCTATCTTATTCGAAGGTTTAAACTTGTAATCACTAGAACATAGTTTAGTTAATTCTAAACTTGTTCGCAAATAAAAGTTAATCCTTCTAACTTGACTTTTAAAATCAACTAAACACATGTTCTATATCTATATGATATGCTAACTTAATGATTTAAAACCTGGAAACACGAAAAACACCGTAAAACCAGATTTACGCCGTCGTAGTAACACCGCGGGCTGTTTTGGGTTAGTTAATTAAAAACTATGATAAACTTTGATTTAAAAGTTGTTATTCTGAGAAAATGATTTTTATTATGAACATGAAACTATATCCAAAAATTATGGTTAAACTCAAAGTGGAAGTATGTTTTCTAAAATGGTCATCTAGACGTCGTTCTTTCGACTGAAATGACTACCTTTACAAAAACAACCTGTAACTTATTTTTCCGACTATAAACCTATACATTTCTGTTTAGATTCATAAAATATAGTTCAAAATGAAACCATAGCAATTTGATTCACTCAAAACGGATTTAAAATGAAGAAGTTATGGGTAAAACAAGATTGGATAATTTTTCTCATTTTAGCTACGTGAAAATTGGTAACAAATCTATTCCAACCATAACTTAATCAACTTGTATTGTATATTATGTAATCTTGAGATACCATAGACACGTATACAATGTTTCGACCTATCATGTCGACACATCTATATATATTTCGGAACAACCATAGACACTCTATATGTGAATGTTGGAGTTAGCTATACAGGGTTGAGGTTGATTCCAAAATATATATAATTTGAGTTGTGATCAATACTGAGATACGTATACACTGGGTCGTGGATTTATTCAAGATAATATTTATCGATTTATTTCTGTACATCTAACTGTGGACAACTAGTTGTAGGTTACTAACGAGGACAGCTGACTTAATAAACTTAAAACATCAAAATATATTAAAAGTGTTGTAAATATATTTTGAACATACTTTGATATATATGTATTTATTGTTATAGGTTCGTGAATCAACCAGTGGCCAAGTCTTACTTCCCGACGAAGTAAAAATCTGTGAAAGTGAGTTATAGTCCCACTTTTAAAATCTAATATTTTTGGGATGAGAATACATGCAGGTTTTATAAATGATTTACAAAATAGACACAAGTACGTGAAACTACATTCTATGGTTGAATTATCGAAATCGAATATGCCCCTTTTTATTAAGTCTGGTAATCTAAGAATTAGGGAACAGACACCCTAATTGACGCGAATCCTAAAGATAGATCTATCGGGCCCAACAAGCCCCATCCAAAGTACCGGATGCTTTAGTACTTCGAAATTTATATCATATCCGAAGGGTGTCCCGGAATGATGGAGATATTCTTATATATGCATCTTGTTAATGTCGGTTACCAGGCGTTCACCATATGAATGATTTTTATCTCTATGTATGGGATGTGTATTGAAATATGAAATCTTGTGGTCTATTATTATGATTTGATATATATAGGTTAAACCTATAACTCACCAACATTTTTGTTGACGTTTTAAGCATGTTTATTCTCAGGTGATTATTAAGAGCTTCCGCTGTCGCATACTTAAATAAGGACGAGATTTGGAGTCCATGCTTGTATGATATTGTGTTAAAACTGCATTCAAGAAACTTATTTTGTTGTAACATATTTGTATTGTAAACCATTATGTAATGGTCGCGTGTAAACATGATATTTTAGATTATCATTATTTGATAATCTACGTAAAGCTTTTTAAAACCTTTATCTATGAAATAAAGGTTATGGTTTGTTTTAAAAATGAATGCAGTCTTTGAAAAATGTCTCATATAGAGGTCAAAACCTCGCAACGAAATCAATTAATATGGAACGTTTTTAATCAATAAGAACGGGACATTTCAGTTGGTATCCGAGCGTTGGTCTTAGAGAACCAGAATTTTGCATTAGTGTGTCTTATCGAGTTTGTTAGGATGCATTAGTGAGTCTGGACTTCGACCGTGTTTACTTGAAAAATGATTGCTTAACAAATTTTGTTGGAAACTATATATTTTTAACATGTGAATATTATGTGATATATTAATCTCTTAACGTGTTTGATATTATGTGATAGATGTCTACCTCTAGAACAAGTCCCATTGACTCACCTAATAATAATGAAGAGTCAAATGTAAATTGGAATGATTCGTGGACTGATTCACAAGTTCCCGAAGAGGAACCGGAAGAAGAGTCGGAACCGGAAGAAGAATCAGAACCGGAAGAAGAATCGGAACCGGAAGAAGAAATAGAACTGGTGGGGGAAATAATAAAACGGTTAAGTAAAAGAAAATCCTCAACCAACCGACCAAGGTTAATTATGGTCAATGGTGTTTCCGCCAAGGAAGCAAAATATTGGGAGGATTACCAATTCTCCGATGAATCGGATTCCGACGAGAATTCCGATGATGTTATAGAAATTACCCCAACTGAATTTAAAAGGGCAAAAGAAAATAATAAGGGAAAGGGCATAAAAATAGAGAAATCTAATTCCAACCCCGATGAACTTTATATGTATCGTCAACCCCCGAAGTCCTTAAGTTGTAACAATGACCCGGGAACCTCTAAACCACCAGGTTTTTCTAAACCAATGTGGAAAATTACGGCTCGTATTAGGGGAACATCATATATCCCTAGAAACTTGGCAAAACGAACCAAAACCGAAGAAGAAGAAACAAGCGAGTCGGAATAAGATAGTTGTATTCGTGTGGTGTAATATATGTAATATAGTGTGCTTATGCTTTATGATATATGTAAAAATTGCTTGTATTAATAAGTATTTTTTTTATGAATCTAACTCTTGTCTATTTTACAGTTTAAAAACACAAAATGGATAGACAACCCAATATTTTAAGAGACCTACCCGGAGACATGATTGATGAAATCTTGTCTAGAGTCGGTCAGAATTCCTCGGCACAACTATTTAAGGCGAGATCAGTTTGTAAGACATTCGAAGAACGTTCCAAGAATGTCTTGGTTTATAAGAGACTTTCTTTTGAAAGATGGGGGATATCACATTGGGAAACCCATAAGTTACGATGTGTTTACTTTGACGCATATATTGCGGGAAACCCAAATGCTATTTTACGCAACGGGTTAAGAAATTATTTTGACTCAATATATCCGAATATTGGAGTTCGTGATTTAGAAAAAGCGGCTAACATGCAACATAAAGAAGCATGTTATGCTTACGGATTAGTAATGTTCGCTTCTCACCAATGTGAGAACAAGAACATCGGGTTACAACTATTAAACAAAACGTTCCACAAGTGACGGAGTCGGTAATTGGGGTAATAAATGAGGTTTTTAGATTATTACGGGACTGTTGGACATTACGTAACCCTCGTCCCTTTAACGACGTTACAACACGCTGTCTTATCAACGGCCATAACGGTTATGTTGCACAAGACCAAGGATGGGAAGTAGTCCTAGTAAAACCAGAATGCATGACTTGTTTCTGGACGTATGAATTACGTGTCTTTATTGCCTTTGCTGAACGACTTGTGTACTAGCTAGAATTATCTTCACAACTATCTTGTATCAAAGTTATTGTGTGCTATATTTCATGCTTTATGTAAAATAAGCGGTATTGTAAGTTTGTAAAATATTGTATAAATGTTTGAACGCGAAATATTATTATAATCAGTTTTTCATATAGAATTGTAGTAGTTGAATTGTATATTAGCTACTAAGTATGAACTTAACGGGTAGGTACTACCCGAATTTAAACTTATAAAACGCTAATATGAAGAAAAAGCTTTTATAAATAAGTTCATATTATGCTACGAAATACTATTAACTACTCTTAATATTCTGTATGATTAACTTGTTCCATTGGACTATTTTGAAGGAAATGGCACTGACTACTCGACACACCGTGAATATGAATGAAGAGGAATTCCGTACTTTTCTAGCTTCAAACATAGCCGCAGTACAGGCTGCGCTACATACCAACAATAACCTTGGATCTAGCAGTACAGGAAATCGTGTAGGATGCACCTACAAAGAATTCACTGCCTGCAAACCTTTGGAATTTGATGGAACCGAAGGACCGATCGGATTGAAACGGTGGACCGAGAAGGTCGAATCGGTGTTTGCCATAAGTAAGTGTACTGAAGAGGACAAAATGAAGTACGCTACGCATACCTTCACAGGTTCTGCGTTAACATGGTGGAATACCTATCTAGAGCAAGTGGGACAAGACGATGCGTACGCACTACCGTGGTCAGAATTCAAGCACTTGATGAACGAAAAGTACCGTCCCAGAACCGAGGTCAATAAGCTCAAGACAGAACTTAGAGGGTTACGAACCCAAGGATTTGATATTACCACGTATGAAAGACGATTCACAGAATTGTGCCTATTGTGTCCGGGAGCGTTCGAAGATGAGGAAGAGAATATCGACGCGTTTGTGAAAGGATTACCAGAAAGAATCCAAGAAGATATAAGTTCACACGAGCCCGCCTCCATACAACAAGCATGTAGAATGGCTCACAAACTAGTGAACCAGATTGAAGAAAGAATTAAAGAACAGACTGCTGAAGAGGCCAATGTGAAGCAAGTCAAAAGAAAGTGGTAGGAAAACGGTGATAAGAATCACCAATACAACAACAACAACAACAACAACAACAACAGCAACTACAACAATCATCCCAACAACAATAATAACCGCAACAACAACAACAATCAGAAGCAGCTATGCCAAAGGTGTGAAAAGAATCACTCGGGGTTCTGCACCAAATTTTGCAACAAGTGTAAAAGAAATGGTCATAGCGCGGCGAAGTGTGAGGTCTACGGACCAGGGGTTAATAGAACGAAAGGAACAAATGGTGTCGGAACGAGTAATGGCGGAGCAAGTAGTGTCGGAGCAAGTTATGCCAATGTAGTTTGTTATAAATGTGGAAAACTGGGCCACATTATTAGAAATTGCCCGAACCAGGAGAACACGAATGGACAAGGCCGCGGAAGAGTTTTCAATATTAATGCGGCAGAGGCACAAGAAGACCCGGAGCTTGTTACGGGTACGTTTCTTATTGACAATAAATCTGCTTACGTTTTATTTGATTCGGGTGCGGATAGAAGCTATATGAGTAGAGATTTTTGTGCTAAATTAAGTTGTCCATTGACGCCTTTGGATAGTAAATTTTTACTCGAATTAGCAAATGGTAAATTAATTTCAGCAGATAATATATGTCGGAATCGAGAAATTAAACTGGTTAGCGAAACATTTAAGATTGATTTGATACCAGTAGAGTTAGGGAGTTTTGATGTGATAATCGGTATGGACTGGTTGAAAGAAGTGAAAGCAGAGATCGTTTGTTACAAAAATGCAATTCGCATTATACGAGAAAAAGGAAAACCCTTAATGGTGTACGGAGAAAAGGGCAACACGAAGCTACATCTTATTAGTAATTTGAAGGCACAAAAACTAATAAGAAAAGGTTGCTATGCTGTTCTAGCACACGTCGAGAAAGTACAAACTGAAGAAAAGAGCATCAATGATGTTCCCATTGCAAAAGAATTTCCCGATGTATTTCCGAAAGAATTACCGGGATTACCCCCACATCGATCCGTAGAATTTCAAATAGATCTTGTACCAGGAGCTGCACCAATAGCTCGTGCTCCTTACAGACTCGCACCCAACGAGATGAAAGAACTGCAAAGCTAATTACAAGAACTTTTAGAGCGTGGTTTCATTCGACCAAGCACATCACCGTGGGGAGCTCCTGTTTTGTTTGTCAAGAAGAAAGATGGTACATTCAGGTTGTGTATCGACTACCGAGAGTTGAACAAACTTACCATCAAGAACCGCTACCCACTACCGAGAATCGATGACTTATTTGATCAACTACAAGGCTCGTCTGTTTATTCAAAGATTGACTTACGTTCCGGGTATCATCAAATGCGGGTGAAAGAAGATGATATTCCAAAGACTGCTTTCAGAACACGTTACGGTCATTACGAGTTTATGGTCATGCCGTTTGGTTTAACTAATGCACCAGCTGTGTTCATGGACCTTATGAACCGAGTGTGTGGACCATACCTTGACAAGTTTGTCATTGTTTTCATTGATGACATACTTATTTACTCAAAGAATGACCAAGAACACGGTGAACATTTGAGAAAGGTGTTAGAAGTATTGAGGAAGGAAGAATTGTACGCTAAGTTTTCAAAGTGTGCATTTTGGTTGGAAGAAGTTCAATTCCTCGGTCACATAGTGAACAAAGAAGGTATTAAGGTGGATCCGGCAAAGATAGAAACTGTTGAAAAGTGGGAAACCCCGAAAACTCCGAAACACATACGCCAGTTTTTAGGACTAGCTGGTTACTACAAAAGGTTCATCCAAGACTTTTCCAGAATAGCAAAACCCTTGACTGCATTAACGCATAAAGGGAAGAAATTTGAATGGAAGGATGAACAAGAGAAAGCGTTTCAGTTATTGAAGAAAAAGCTAACTACGGCACCTATATTGTCATTGCCTGAAGGGAATGATGATTTTGTGATTTATTGTGACGCATCAAAGCAAGGTCTCGGTTGTGTATTAATGCAACGAACGAAGGTGATTGCTTATGCCTCTAGACAATTGAAGATTCACGAGCAAAATTATACGACGCATGATTTAGAATTAGGCGCGGTTGTTTTTGCATTAAAGACTTGGAGGCACTACTTATATGGGGTCAAAAGTATTATATATACCGACCACAAAAGTCTTCAACACATATTTAATCAGAAACAACTGAATATGAGGCAGCATAGGTGGATTGAATTGTTGAATGATTACGACTTTGAGATTCGTTACCACCCGGGGAAGGCAAATGTGGTAGCCGATGCCTTGAGCAGGAAGGACAGAGAACCCATTCGAGTAAAATCTATGAATATAATGATTCATAATAACCTTACTACTCAAATAAAGGAGGCGCAACAAGGAGTTTTAAAAGAGGGAAATTTAAAGGATGAAATACCCAAAGGATCGGAGAAGCATCTTAATATTCGGGAAGACGGAACCCGGTATAGGGCTGAAAGGATTTGGGTACCAAAATTTGGAGATATGAGAGAAATGGTACTTAGAGAAGCTCATAAAACCAGATACTCAATACATCCTGGAACGGGGAAGATGTACAAGGATCTCAAGAAACATTTTTGGTGGCCGGGTATGAAAGCCGATGTTGCTAAATACGTAGGAGAATGTTTGACGTGTTCTAAGGTCAAAGCTGAGCATCAGAAACCATCAGGTCTACTTCAACAATCCAAAATCCCGGAATGGAAATGGGAAAACATTACCATGGATTTCATCACTAAATTGCCAAGGACTGCAAGTGGTTTTGATACTATTTGGGTAATAGTTGATCGTCTCACCAAATCAGCACACTTCCTACTAATAAGAGAAGATGACAAGATGGAGAAGTTAGCACGACTGTATTTGAAGGAAGTCGTCTCCAGACATGGAATACCAATCTCTATTATCTCTGATAGGGATGGTAGATTTATTTCAAGATTCTGGCAGACATTACAGCAAGCATTAGGAACTCGTCTAGACATGAGTACTGCCTATCATCCACAAACTGATGGGCAGAGCGAAAGGATGATACAAACGCTTGAAGACATGCTACGAGCATGTGTTATTGATTTCGGAAACAGTTGGGATCGACATCTACCGTTAGCAGAATTTTCCTACAATAACAGCTACCATTCAAGCATTGAGATGGCGCCGTTTGAAGCACTTTATGGTAGAAAGTGCAGGTCTCCGATTTGTTGGAGTGAAGTGGGGGATAGACAGATTACGGGTCCGGAGATTATACAAGAAACTACCGAGAAGATCATCCAAATTCAACAACGGTTGAAAACCGCCCAAAGTCGACAAAAGAGCTACGCTGACATTAAAAGAAAAGATATAGAATTTGAAATTGGAGAGATGGTCATGCTTAAAGTTGCACCTTGGAAGGGCGTTGTTCGATTTGGTAAACGAGGGAAATTAAATCCAAGGTATATTGGACCATTCAAGATTATTGATCGTGTCGGACCAGTAGCTTACCGACTTGAGTTACCTCAACAACTCGCGGCTGTACATAACACTTTCCACGTATCGAATTTGAAAAAATGTTTTGCTAAAGAAGATCTCACTATTCCGTTAGATGAAATCCAAATCAACGAAAAACTTCAATTCATCGAAGAACCCGTCGAAATAATAGATCGTGAGGTTAAAAGACTTAAGCAAAACAAGATACCAATTGTTAAGGTTCGATGGAATGCTCGTAGAGGACCCGAGTTCACCTGGGAGCGTGAAGATCAGATGAAGAAGAAATATCCGCATCTATTTCCAGAAGATTCGCCAACACCTTCAACAGCTTAAAATTTCGGGACGAAATTTATTTAACGGGTAGGTACTGTAGTGACCCGAACTTTTCCATGTTTATATATATTAATTGAGATTGATATTTACATCATTAAATGTTTCCAATATGTTAAGCAATAAAACTTGTTAAGACTTGATTAATTGAAATATGTTTCATATAGACAATTGACCACCCAAGTTGACCGGTGATTCACGAATGTTAAAACTTGTAAAAACTATATGATGACATATATATGGATATATATATAGTTAACATGATACTATGATATGTAAACATATCATTAAGTATATTAAAAATGAACTACATATGTCAAAACAAGACTACTAACTTAATGATTTTTAAACGAGACATATATGTAACGATTATCGTTGTAAATACATTTAAAGTATATATATATATATATCATATTAAGAGATATTCATACATGATAATATCATGATAATATAATAATTTAAAATCTCATTTGATATTATAAACATTGGTTTAACAACATTTAACAAGATCGTTAACCTAAAGGTTTCAAAACAACACTTACATGTAACGATTAACGATGACTTAACGACTCAGTTAAAATGTATATACATGTAGTGTTTTAATATGTATTTATACACTTTTTAAAGACTTCAATACACTTATCAAAATACTTCTACTTAACAAAAATGCTTACAATTACATCCTCGTTCAGTTTCATCAACAATTCTACTCGTATGCACCCGTATTCGTACTCGTACAATACACAGCTTTTAGATGTATGTACTATTGGTATATATACTCCAATGATCAGCTCTTAGTAGCCCATGTGAGTCACCTAACACATTTGGGAACCATCATTTGGCAACTAGCAAGAAATATCTCATAAAATTACAAAAATATGAGTAATCATTCATGACTTATTTACATGAAAACAAAATTACATATCCTTTATATCTAATCCATACACCAACGACCAAAAACACCTACAAATACTTTCATTCTTCAATTTTCTTCATCTAATTGATCTCTCTCAAGTTCTATCTTCAAGTTCTAAGTGTTCATCATAAATTTCAAAAGTTCTAGTTTCATAAAATCAAGAATACTTTCAAGTTTGCTAGCTCACTTCCAATCTTGTAAGGTGATCATCCAACCTCAAGAAATCTTTGTTTCTTACAGTAGGTTATCATTCTAATACAAGGTAATAATCATATTCAAACTTTGGTTCAATTTCTATAACTATAACAATCTTATTTCAAGTGATGATCTTACTTGAACTTGTTTTCGTGTCATGATTCTGCTTCAAGAACTTCGAGCCATCCAAGGATCCGTTGAAGCTAGATCCATTTTTCTCTTTTCCAGTAGGTTTATCCAAGGAACTTAAGGTAGTAATGATGTTCATAACATCATTCGATTCATACATATAAAGCTATCTTATTCGAAGGTTTAAACTTGTAATCACTAGAACATAGTTTAGTTAATTCTAAACTTGTTCGCAAATAAAAGTTAATCCTTCTAACTTGACTTTTAAAATCAACTAAACACATGTTCTATATCTATATGATATGCTAACTTAATGATTTAAAACCTGGAAACACGAAAAACACCGTAAAACCAGATTTAAGCCGTCGTAGTAACACCGCGGGCTGTTTTGGGTTAGTTAATTAAAAACTATGATAAACTTTGATTTAAAAGTTGTTATTCTGAGAAAATGATTTTTATTATGAACATAAAACTATATCCAAAAATTATGGTTAAACTCAAAGTGGAAGTATGTTTTCTAAAATGGTCATCTAGACGTCGTTCTTTCGACTGAAATGACTACCTTTACAAAAACGACTTGTAACTTATTTTTCCGACTATAAACCTATACATTTCTGTTTATATTCATAAAATATAGTTCAAAATGAAACCATAGCAATTTGATTCACTCAAAACGGATTTAAAATGAAGAAGTTATGGGTAAAACAAGATTGGATAATTTTTCTCATTTTAGCTACGTGAAAATTGGTAACAAATCTATTCCAACCATAACTTAATCAACTTGTATTGTATATTATGTAATCTTGAGATACCATAGACACGTATACAATGTTTCGACCTATCATGTCGACACATCTATATATATTTCGGAACAACCATAGACACTCTATATGTGAATGTTGGAGTTAGCTATACAGGGTTGAGGTTGATTCCAAAATATATATAATTTGAGTTGTGATCAATACTGAGATACGTATACACTGGGTCGTGGATTGATTCAAGAATATTTATCGATTTATTTCTGTACATCTAACTGTGGACAACTAGTTGTAGGTTACTAACGAGGACAGCTGACTTAATAAACTTAAAACATCAAAATATATTAAAAGTGTTGTAAATATATTTTGAACATACTTTGATATATATGTATATATTGTTATAGGTTCGTGAATCAACCAGTGGCCAAGTCTTACTTCCCGACGAAGTAAAAATCTGTGAAAGTGAGTTATAGTCCCACTTTTAAAATCTAATATTTTTGGGATGAGAATACATGCAGGTTTTATAAATGATTTACAAAATAGACACAAGTACGTGAAACTACATTCTATGGTTGAATTATCAAAATCGAATATGCCCCTTTTTATTAAGTCTGGTAATCTAAGAATTAGGGAACAGACACCCTAATTGACGCGAATCCTAAAGATAGATCTATCGGTCCCAACAAGCCCCATCCAAAGTACCAGATGCTTTAGTACTTCGAAATTTATATCATATCCGAAGGGTGTCCCGGAATGATGGGGATATTCTTATATATGCATCTTGTTAATGTCGGTTACCAGGTGTTCACCATATGAATGATTTTTATCTCTATGTATGGGATGTGTATTGAAATATGAAATCTTGTGGTCTATTATTATGATTTGATATATATAGGTTAAACCTATAACTCACCAACATTTTTGTTGACGTTTTAAGCATGTTTATTCTCAGGTGATTATTAAGAGCTTCCGCTGTCGCATTCTTAAATAAGGACGAGATTTGGAGTCCATGCTTGTATGATATTGTGTTAAAACTGCATTCAAGAAACTTATTTTGTTGTAACATATTTGTATTGTAAACCATTATGTAATGGTCGCGTGTAAACATGATATTTTAGATTATCATTATTTGATAATCTACGTAAAGCTTTTTAAAACCTTTATCTATGAAATAAAGGTTATGGTTTGTTTTAAAAATGAATGCAGTCTTTGAAAAATGTCTCATATAGAGGTCAAAACCTCGCAACGAAATCAATTAATATGGAACGTTTTTAATCAATAAGAACGGGACATTTCATGTGGCTTCTTGATTTTTCCTTCATGAATCATGAGGACTTCAGAGGTTTTGGATGGAATATTCTTCTCAGCAGTCTTAAGCATTAAATGCAACTCCGAGATAGATTTCTCTAAATTGTTCATATTGTAGTTCAAGACGAACTGGTCATATGACTTTGGTAGTGAGTTGAGGATCAAGTCTATTGCCAACTCAGGACCAATGGAAGATCCAAGCCTCTCAAGTTGATCTATATAGCTCTTCATTTTCAAAATATAAGAGCTTACAGATGTCCCCTCTGCCATCTTGCATGCGTGTAACGCTCTGACAGTTTCAAAGCGTTGTTGCCTAGCTTGTTGTTGGAACATTTCCTTTAGCTGCTTAAGCATCTCAAAGGCATCATGATGTTCCAGGTCCTTTTGCAAGTTTGGAATCATGGTGGCTAACATGAGGCATGCTACCTCTGTGGAGTCATCCGTGTGCTTAGTCCAAGCATCTCGGATGCTCTTAGTGGCATTAGCAGGGGGTTCCTCGGGAACGGGTCCATCAAGTATATACGACTTCTTTTTGACTTTGAAAACAATTCTTAAATTACGATACCAGTCTAAGAAGTTCGTATCATTGAGTTTTTCCTTCTCTAAGATAGATCTTAGAGAAAGGTGGTGAACGGGTGTAGTTGCATTGGGTGACATCTACAAAATTAACAAAGTTCTTTTAGTATTTTAATATTTGATCCTTTAATAATTAATTACCCTAACTTTCTTATGAAAAATTAATTTATTAAAGGCTAGAATCCAAGTTACATTTAACCTTGAGTGGTTGGCTGATGCTCTCTCCACTAAGTTTAAATCAATCAAGGTAGGTAGCAATTACCAATTGCAAGTCTAATACAATTTCTATATCTTATTGGAATCCTTAACAACAATTGTCAACTGGTATGTTTAATCCCATCTATGCCTTAGGCCTCTTGTGTTTGGCTGATGCTCTCTCCACAAGAAGCACCAATTAAGTTGTCCTATTTAAAAACTATGATGTTAAGCCCAAGACTGTCATGGGAATCGTGAAACACCATCTCAGTAATCATAAGACGACCGTGGTGGCTGGCTGATGCTCTCTCCACAACGACGTATAAGTGACAAGCGAGTGTCTTAAAAAGGATGGCATAAACTTACATTTTAAAGGGATTTTGTGTTTTGTATTATTTCAATTTGACAAAACATTTCGTATAATAATTGTTGCATGCATTCAACAATATATTATACGTATACTTTAGATAAAATCATATTTTATATGTTGGTCTTGAGTTTATAAAATCTCTATTTTAGTCACTCACGGAGTGTCCAATTTTAAACTAATATCCTATATTAATATGTATATATTGAGCGCGCTAACTTAAGACCAATTTTAGTTTCTAATAAAACTCATTTTATTTAAAACTTTATACAAGAGTTTGGTTTAAATTTATTAAATTCATAATTTATTAAAAATTCATAATTTTAATGTCAATTTTTGAGCTTTATGTAAAAACTCCTTTTTATTAAAACTCATTTTATACTTTTATGAAAAACCATTTTCAAAATTATATATAAATTTACCAAACTCTGATTTGTTAAAAAAAAAATATTTTTCTAGCATGCAAATATCCTATATTCAATCATGCAACATACAAACATAAACACAACAATTAATAGGTGCATAGTCAAGCCTTTTCCTAATCGGTTTTCGTGAGCCAAACGAAGGGACCGGGTCAATCTAAGGACATAACAAATATCCATGCTCCATTGTGATGTCTTGAAGCTCCCACTTGCCTATTCAACATTTGGTGTTGCAAATGACTCCAAAATTGCTTAGAATTCCACCTTGAATTTTCTTCATGTCTTGTTACATTTTCATAGATAAAATATACAAGTCTACACTAGTACTTTTACATCTCAAAAATAAACAAAACATGAAAAAATAAAATTATTACAAACCATTATAAATGAAAGAATAATTTACAACCCAATCGAATTTCAACACAACCAAACATCACAAAATGGTCTAAAGGCTTTCTATGCACCATGCAACTTAATATATCAACTAGTATATATATAGAAACTTCTACAACCATACATGCATGTAAAATGAATGGTTGTAGCAAATAAAATAACTAAGTTGCATTTTAGAAATCTACAACTTTCCCTTTTTAGAAAAAGTTGTTCATTTCTAATAATAAGAACAAGTTCTTATTGTGTATAACATAAGTTTCTTAACACATGCAAAAGCGGCTCTTGATACCACTGAAGGGATTTGTATGAAATTTCATAAAACTATTTAGCAGCGGAAGCATGTACAACAATTTTTAAACCTTTCAAAAACTCCCCACCAAGGATCCAATTGCATATTGTTAAGAAAACTAAATAATAAATAGTGAGTTTAAAGACTACAACCTTTGAAGACTTTGAACTTGAGAAGTTATGGATGCTAAGAATTTAGGAACCAAAGTAGCCTTCCTCTATCAGTAATCCACACGAAAGCAAACTCCAATATCAACCGGATGCTAGTCCTTCACAACCCTTGAAAACAGGTATAAGAAACAACCTTTCTTATTTCTTATTTTAAAACTATATTGTTCTATTAGTAACTCTTCCAAACTTGAAAGAAAACTTAGAATATATTGTAAGTAACTCTTTTGATAATACTTACAAATGTGTGTTTTCTAACTCTTATGATAATGTACATATGTTCTCATACATTTAAAGAAACACACAAACAAGTAATTATGAAAAGCAATGCATAATCATTTCACTTTAATCATGAAAGGCAACAAGTCATCATGAAATACATTCATTCATCATTTTACTTTACTTGTATTCTTACATAATGTAATGTAAAGTATATCCATGCATGACCTACCAACTAGTTAATAATATACAAATAATTTTACAAAACTATTGTATATACTTAGTTAATAAGATGGAAACAAGTAAGTAATATACTTGTTACTTACACACATACATGTTTATATATTTGTATGCATTCTCATACAATTGTAGTATTATTATTTCTATTAAATAACAATCTCACAACATGAATAATAAGGTTGAAATATACGAATCATATTCAAATATGTAATTGATATTTATTTGCTCATTGTGTGTGACCCTTTAGGTTCAAACGTCATTAGTAGTATAGACATAAGTTGTGTCTTGGGCATTAATAACCAACAGAAAGACCCTACGAACATAAATCTCCAATAGTAAATTAGGCGAGCGAGTCATAAACATGGAGAAATTTAAGAGGAATTGGTGTATAATGGTGTAATTGGTTGCTTTATGCTTTCAAGGTTTATATTGTATATTTGTAATCAGGTCTACTCCTTGTGAACCAAGACGTCCATGTAACAACCTTGGTGTATTGGTGAATTAATAAGATTAGCCTTTAAAAAAAGAGTGAAATAGGATAGAAAGTAGATAATGTTTTTGTTATCAATACTTTTCGCTCATATTTAAATGGACCAAAAGAGAAATTTATATATTTATGTTAATATCATTTCTAATCATCCTATTATCTTATAACCAACACAATTTTTATTGCACGCAACATGGAATAATGAAAAAAAATTAACCAAGTTGTTTTCTCTACTTTTTTTCTAGTGTTAAAAATATTAATATGTATAAAACCAAAAATTAAATACTAGCTAGTTGTTATATTGACTAGTTTAATACCCGCGAATTCGCGGGATTAAGACATAAAATATTTTTATGTGATGCTTAAGTATATCAATTATATATTGAATGATGAATAAATTCATGTAACATAGTAGGTTAAAAAGGGTTGTATTCAAATGTAATTTAAAGATAAAGGAAGGGTGGTACCTGACACACTAGAAGAACAAAAGATTTGTCATCCACTATGTTTTTGTTTTTGATGCTATCAACATACTATTTCATAGGTACTTCATTTCTCTCAAACAAAAATTTCATCACTTTTACCTGTAAAATACACCTAATTTAGTAGGATACAAAAAATGATTTGCTACAACACTAACTTAGTATTTGATTATCAACTAAACAAATTTTGAAATATACGTTACAACTTGCAGTCAAGTTAGTATCCCGACTGATGTGGCTGCTACTTGCATACATTTAAGAAGATTGTACATTTGCTAAGGAGGTCCTTTAAATAGTGTTAGTTTATAAGAAATAAAGATTGTATTGATCGGTTTATTGATTATGAGCTTGAATTGATACAAGATTAATTTCTATGAAAAATACAAGTATGATTTATAAACTCAAAGATCCTAACAGCTATTTCTAAAAGGAGTTAGGCTCCAATATGCCTTTTGGAACCACTCTTATTTTATAGGAAATATGTTTGTGAAGTAGCCTTTGTATCCGTTAGAATGTGGCTGCCAATGTGTTCTTGTGATCATCTAAATTAGGAAGTGATGAAGAGACCTTTCTTCTGATCCTAAAGTCCACTCTCCATAAAAGGTAAATTATACTTTTATGTTTCAGTATTCTGACACTCCCCCTCAAGTTGAATAGTGGGGTTTCTGATATTCAACTTGAAGAGAACTTCGCTGAAGAGTCTTCCATTGACTGACTTGGTGAGGATGTCGGCTAGCTGGTCTTCTGATCTGATTGATGGTAAAGAAATGATTTCATCATCTAACTTTTCTCTGATAAAGTGTCTATCCACTTCAACATGTTTTGTTCGATCATGTTGAACTGGATTTTATGAGATTGCGATTGTTGCTTCATTATCTCAGAGGATTTGAATAGCTTCTTTTAGAGGGAATCCTATTTCTGTCAAGAGTTTTCGAATCCATAAAGCTTTCACCAATCCCTTTGCGATTCCTCTAAATTCTGATTCAGCACTCGATAAGGAAACGACCTTTTGTTTCTTACTCTTCCACGCAACTAAGTTTCCTCCAACTATTGAGAAGAAGCCTGAAGTTGATCGTCTATCTCCTTTTTCTCCAGCCCAACTTGCATCCGTATAAACTTGTGCTTTAAGATGCCCATTCTTTTTGAATAGAACTCCATTGCCTGCTGTTTTCTTTAAGTATCTGATGATCCTCATTACAGCCTCCATATGGTGAACCTGTGGTTGATGCATAAACTGGCTCACAACTCCAACTGCATGTGCTATATCTGGCCGAGTGTGAGCAAGATAGATGAGTTTTCCCACCATCCTTTGGTATTTCCCTTTGTCAGCAAGATCAGCTTCATCTTCCATATATAACTTTTGGTTTGAAATCATTGGAGTATCAGCTGGTTTGCAATCAATCATACCTGTTTCTGCAAGAAAATCAAGGACATACTTCTTTTGACAGATAAATATTCCCTGTTGGGATCTTAACACCTCAATCCCCAAAAAATATTTAAGTCTTCCCAAGTCTTTCATTTCAAATTCGTTAAATAAGTTCACTTTTAAGTTAGAAATCTCCTCTTTATCATTTTCTGTTGTTATCATATCATCAACATAAATGATTAAACATGTAATCAAATTTCCTTTTCGTTTAAAGAAGAGAGTATGATCCGAGTTACTTTGTTTGAAATCGTATTTTTTCATAAATAAAGTAAATCTCCCAAACCAAGCCCGTGGGGATTGTTTTAACCCATATAAAGCCTTTTTAAGTCGACAAACTTTCCTGTTTTTGAAGTTGTCACTGAATCTCGGTGGTGCTTCTATATAGACTTCTTCCTTTAATTCGCCATGTAGAAAAGCATTCTTCACATCAAATTGGTGAAGTGGTCAATATTCATTTGTAGCGATAGAAAAGAGAACTCTAATGGTATCAATTTTCGCAACTGGTGAGAAGGTTTCGGAGTAATCGATCCCATATGTCTGAGTGTACCCTTTCGCAACCAGTCAAGCTTTATATCTTTCAATAGTTCCATCTGGTTTATATTTTATTGTAAATACCCATCGACATCCCACTAGTTTTTTCCCTTGAGTCAAGACACATTTTTTCCACGTGTCATTATCATTCAAGGCTTTCATTTCAACTTCCATTGCTTTGTTCCAGTTTTTTGATTTTAGAGCTTGTTCAACGGAAGTTGGAATATTTTCAGAGTAAATTGCGGAATTAAACTGGTGAGCTTCTTTAGACAGATTTCCCTGTGCTATATTAGCCATAGGATATCTGGATCTTTGTGCTTCTTTTTCAGGTGAGTATCGTTTGGGTGGGACACCTCTATTAACTTTTTGAGGTAGGACATATCGTTGGGTGGTTTCATCGAAATTTATGTCATTTTGTGCCTCATGTTTTTGATGTTCATTGTTCGAGGAGGTTTCAGTAGTCTCATGATTTTGTGGGATAGTTTCTGTGGGTTCATGGTCTTGTGTTGGTTGTGTTGGCTCGGAATTTAGTGTTGGAGTTTGTATAGGTTCGGGGTTTTGTGTTGGCTCGGGCTCTCGTGTTTGAGGTGGTTCAGGGTTTTGTGTTTGAGGTATTTGATGTGGAACCCATGTCATCCAACTGAGAGTGTCATTACTTTCATTCTCCCCCTCACTCGTGAGTTGGGTATTTTTGTAAAAGTATTCAGTTTCAACAAAATCACAGTTCATTGTAGTAAAAACGTGACATCTTTTGGGACTGTAACACCGATATCCTTTTTGGTTTATTCCATAGCCAACCATGACACATTTTTCCGCACATGGATCTAGTTTGGTACGCTCATGTTTTGGAATATGGACGAACACCGAGCACCCAAATATTCGAAGTTCAATGCTAAATGAAGTCAGAAGGGTATGGAATTGGGAAAGCGTATCTTTAGGGGTTTTTATGCCCAAAACCTTAGTAGGTAAATGGTTAATAAGATAGGTAGCGGAAGCAAGAGCTTCGGGCCAAAAACTCTTCGGAACTTTGGATTCAATTAATAATGCTCTTGTCATTTCTAAAAGTAGTCAATTTTTCGTTCGGCTACGCCATTTTGCTCAGGAGTATGAGCACACGAGGTTTGATGAATAATTCCATTATTTTCGCAAAAAGATTTCATTGATGAGTTTACAAACTCACCCCCATTATCTGATCTTAACATTTGTATGTTTTTATTAAATTGGGTTTGAACCATTTTATAAAAGTGAAAAAAATTTTCAAACACTTCCGATTTGTGAGTTAAAAAATAAATTCAGGTCATGCGTGAATGGTCATCAATAAATAGGACAAAATATCGGAAGTTTTTCCCTCCAGTGACCGGTGCAGGACCCCAAACATCCGAATGGATTAAAGCAAAAGGAACATCTTTTCTTGTATTACTAGGTTTAAAACTACTTCGGTGGCTTTTAGCCAAAATACAAGTTTCACAATTTAAAGTAACGTTTGATGAAAAAAGACTCGAAAATAAAGCATGTAAGTATCCGGCAGATGGGTGACCCAACCTCCTATGCCATAACCAAGCTTCCCTTGTAGGTGTTCCGTGAGCAAGCATCACGATACCTTGTTGGGTTACTTCGTTCACATAGTACAACCTGCCCCGTTCGGTGCCACGTCCAATAATCACCCCAGTTCGAATATCTTGAAGGATACAAAACGTGGGATGTAGTAAAACGGAACAATTTAACTCTTTTGTAACGTGACTAACGGATAAAAGTTTGTATGACAAAGTTGGAATATATAAACAATTAGATAAGTTCATAGTCGGAGTAATTTCAATTTCCCCCCCCCCCCCCCCCTTCCACTTGTACAACCCCTCCATTAGCCGTTTGAATTTTAGTAACCCGAGGTTTTGATTGAGCATAAAAATAGGATTTTTCAAAACTCATGGTGTGGGTAGCACCACAATCAAAAATCCATTCGTTATTCTTAACGTCATTTGAAATCATATTAGCTTTTTCGATAGAACCTAAGTTATTAGTTAAATTTATATTTTTAAAATTTTGGTCCTCAAAAACATTAAACTTTTGGGCCTGATCTTGTTGGGTCTTATCAGAATAATTTAAGTTGGCCCTTTTAATAAAACAAGATGGATTTTGGGCTTTACCTTCTAATAACCCTTGTTCTAGCCCAACACTACAAATAGTGTTGTTATTTAATCCATGTATCCAGCCCACCCTTGTGGGTTTTTCAAATTTTGGCCCACTAACATCCATATCCTTATTATAATGTGGCCTAACCCTCCCTTTGACCGGTTTCTTTAAGGATGCACGAGTGTTTATGATTTGTACATGGGTTCTTGTACCTACTTTATCACGTGTACATGGGTTCCTGAACCTGTCATTTTCCAAGGATGACAGGTCCTCTATGTTCATCAATCTCTTCGGTACCCCCAAATATCTTACAGGTAACACAAGAATTTACTTTATCATTGGTATTATCCCCAAATTGTTTCCTATCTCTACTCGACAAAGAAGATTGAACAGAGGGTTTTATATCCCGAATTTTTTCTTTTAAATTTGTCGATTGAGGTGTTTTTGATTGAAGATAGGGGTTTAATCTCCCTTCTTCAATCGTTTGCAAACATTGGAAGCGATTTGGGTGATTAAAAGAAACCTGCTTTGTCGATTTTTTCGGTTATAAGTCACTATAGGGTTTGTGGGTTTTACCCTCACCCAATTGGTAGATTTTTTTAATTTGGGATTTTCCCTTTCAAATTGAGGCAAGTATGTGAAATTTGAGGTACCTTTTTTATATCTCTGAGATGATTTTGAGCAGCTGTTGCAGGTAACCTCATGGTGGCCGCCGGTTGCCTTTACTCCTGTCATCTCATGTCTGCTGTGCTTCTGTTTATTCCACCATTTGGGATAATCGATAAGCTCGAAACACTATACGATTTCCCACAGTAAACACAACTCAATGGTTGTGTTGATTGATGGTGATTTGTAACAGTGTTTTCTGTTTTGGCAATGGTTTGTGTTTGACAGAGAACATCAAGGTACGTTCTTTCATCTTGCTTGGGGCCGCCGTCCAAACTTGACATGGCAGCTTGGTTTGAGCTACCGTCACTTTTGGACATGGTAGCTTCACCTTTGGTAAATGATTGAGCCATAAATGAGAATCTTGATGACTTGATCAATGGATCGATTCCTTCAGCTCTGATACCATGTTAGTTTATAAGAAATAAAGATTGTATTGATCGGTTTATTGATTATGAGCTTGAATTGATACAAGATTAATTTCTATGAAAAATACAAGTATGATTTATAAACTCAAAGATCCTAACAGCTATTTCTAAAAGGAGTTAGGCTCCAATATGCCTTTTGGAACCACTCTTATTTTATAGGAAATATGTTTGTGAAGTAGCCTTTGTATCCGTTAGAATGTGGCTGCCAATGTGTTCTTGTGATCATTTAAATTAGGAAGTGATGAAGAGACCTTTCTTCTGATCCTAAAGTCCACTCTCCATAAAAGGTAAATTATACTTTTTTTTTCTTTTTTTTTCTGACAAATAGAAGTAATGATTGCGATCCATCCATGTGTATAATTACATAAAAAAAAGCATTAAAACAACAATGACAAGATAACTTTTGAACCGTTTAGCATATGGTTATTTGGTACATTCAACTATATAGTCCGCCGATCATCAAGATACTTTACTATTAATAAATTATCTTCCCAAATCAATGTCGAATTTAAAATCTTATGTTGAATTTCCAAATAAATCTAAACCACAACATAGATTAATATATTTAATGAGATAGTGTAACACTTTAAATAATATATACCAGTTACACATTATCTCTTCTTTTCCAACCTAGTAGAAAAGTCTAGATATCAATAATCTTGTAAGAATTATCATAGATATCAATTACCATTCAGTATGTTTGACGTGAAAATCCTGAATAACAACATAATTATATACCCGCTAAAACATAATAAGGTGTTATAAAAAAAATATTCATATAGTAACGAACCATTAGTCAATAAAGTAGCGTGACTTCATACAGTGATTGTTTGTAGATAACGTGAAGGTCAGATCAAGTGATCAACGACCTTTTGAAGTTTACAATGTACCTGTTATAAAAAAAAATTCAACTGAAGCAAACTTTCACATAACCATTTGACCCATTAAAAGGTGATCTTGTCGTGATCATATAATTATCAATTGCGTAATTTTTCTTTGACCGACCTGTTTAATATGTTGAAGGCATCTTCAATTGGCCAGCAAAACTATAAATAAGAATACATTATACTAATAAATTAAATCAAGTGATAAAAATAGGGGAACCCTAACCTTGTTATGTCGTTGATCATAAGGGAGATGAACATAGTTCCAATAAACAAATGATATATCTGATAGTTACAGAATTGCTTTCAGTTAGGATTCTTTCCGTTGAAATTAATCGGTAGAAAATCATAAAATTGAAGCAATATCATTCAAAACCTAACTGATGGAGATTCATACCATTCAAAACCCCAATTAGTTGAGATCCGTACCATTCAAAGATTCATAATCAAGCAGCCAATCGGTATTTTAGGGTTTATGAATTAAAAAGATGATGACGGCGATGATGGTAGAATTTTGAATATAGGAAGAAAAATATGATAGTTAATATATTATGCATCAATTATGATGTAAAACTTATATAACATTCAACAAAAGTAACATTAAACGGTTAACATTTGGGGTTAGTTTTAAAGTGTAACCGACGATGAGATTTTGGATCTGTATGTTTTATGTTCGTTTGAATTTAAGTTGATAAGTTGTTCGTTAGAAATACGATATGTGTAGGGGCAAGATAGTAATAGTCTCTACATGTTAGTAGGAAAGAGACAAATTTAAGGTAAGATAAATCTGGACCGTTCGATCTTGTAAAATATGGCTATCCTAGGGTGGAGATTATCTCCTGAAAGGATCTTTTTGAAATCTAAACTAATATGCACTGTGCTTACAAATCAATTTAATTCAACAATTGCAAATTGCAAATGATATAATTGTAATAAAATTTTATTTCACTTATATTCATTTATTTTTTAATTATTTTTTAACTTGAAAATACATGTATCTTTGTCTATAATATATTTTTTCATCATTTTCCTCTTTTCCTTTTTCCATCTCATTCATTTGCACATAAAAACTCAAAAGCACAAAATAATTCAACATTCAACGTTGAACTACTCAATTAAAGGTTAATCAAACACAACGTAAGTTGATAACCAAATGGACTGAGATTAGTAAAGTATAACGGATGAGAAAAATAATGCGAGTAACTCACAGGGAATAAACCGTAACGTCTAACAAACCATAAGGACTAGTTGTGTAATTTTCTTTCTTCAGAATAAGTGGCTTGTCAAACAAGTTTTCTACAGAATCCATCCATCCATCCGTCAGTCCATAAAATCAACACTTGTAACCAAACACTCCTACAAATTCGCTCCAAACAAATGGAAGAACAAGAAGATGAACATCAACACTCACTAAACCCTAACCCTAATCACAAATCTCCATCACTTCCACCAGGCTGTCAATTTTTTCCATCAGAAAACCAACTCATCTCTCATTACCTCACAATCAAAACCAAAACCAATCACATCAATCCACCCCCTTCTTTAAATCTAATCAAAGAACTCGATCTATACCGTTTCGATCCGTTCGATTTACCCGAATCGGCGTGTTTCGAGTTCGGCCGTGAAGGAAAACGGAAACATTGGTACTGTTTTGCGATTATGCCTAGGGTTAAGAGAGGAAGAGGTGAGAAACGTAGAGCTGGTAGTGGATTTTGGAAACGAAGTGGTTCGGTTAAGGATATAGTAGGTGCGGGTGTACAGGGCGTTGTGGTGGGGACGCGCAAGTGTTTTGTGTTTTATTTAGGTGATTCGGTTAAAACTTGTGTCAGGACTAAGTGGATTATGTATGAATATGCCTTAATTGAACAAAAAATGGTACTGTGCTAAATTGTATTATTTATGGTTTTCATTTGATTAATTTTGTGTTCATCTTCCAGTTGTGTTGCTGCATTTATATTGACTGTATATTTGTAGTTAACGTATGTTCATTTTAGTTTCTTTTAGGGTTATTTAGGTTAAAGTCAGTTGATTTATTTCGTTTGTTTGGATTAGTATCTATTAGGTTCAAATAGGCCAGTTTGTTTATGTTATTTTGAATAAATTTCTTGAGACCTCTGCTAATTTGTATTAAAACTTAGGGTTAAAGGTATAAATACGCTATATACTTTCACTTTTGTTCTAATTTAGGCTATATGCCTAAAAAAATACCGGTGTAGCTCACATACTTTCAAAAAGTGTTCTAATGTAGGCTATTACTGACCGTTTGCACGTTTACCTTCTGAACCGGTAAAATCATTTTTTTAACATTTTTTTTTTTAAATTTTATATGGCTACAAATAGGTCATATACTTTCATTTGTGTTTCGATGTAGACTATATACAAAATGATTTGTTCCAATGTATCACTAAGTACATTCTTCACAAAGATGCCACAACAACTCATTTTTCTTTTATCCGGTTAACAAGTTCGGTGTGTTCATATTAGCACACTTTTTTAAAAGTATATAGGCTACATTGGTATTATATTGGGTATATAGCTTACATTGGAACAAAAGTGAAAGTATATAGCGTACTTATAGCTTTAACCCTAAAACTTATAGTCAGACATGAAAACTGTTTTCTTTAATGAATATCCCCAAAGACTGCAAAACAGAGGGAGTGAAATGCTGTTTGTTGGTCTTTCACACTCCATTACATATACAACAACAACAACGAAACCCAATACCACATGCGTGGTGTATGAGGGAGATGAGATGTAGACAATCCTTCCCCTATCCGAGAATAGAAAAAAAGTAGAGAAAGTCATCCTTCTCTCTATTCGACGGATAAAGAGATTGCTTACCAGTGGACCTCCGGCCAAATAGTAGGAAAATTTTTTTTTTTTTTTTAGCTGTTATGTTTTTAATATGTGCTTTACTAATTTTGTTCATTGTTGAATTGTTGATTAACTATTAATGTTTGTTTCAGGCTGAGGCTTCTTATGTGCTGTGCCGAGTGTTTGCCAAATCTCAACACCAATGCAACAAATTGGATAATCATCCGAAGTTTTGTAGCAAGCATGCAAAAACAGTTCGTCATATTGGTATTCAATGTGATGACACACTCATGAATGGAAGTAGGATGGTTAAGGAGAGTTCTATTGATTGTGCTGAAAATAGTGATGTGAATAGACTTGTTACTTCAAGTGATAACATTTTTTATCTGCCAACTGCGGTGCAGGTAACTTGTAATCTTAATTTTATCCGTCAAAAGTTATATTATTACTATTATGATATTATTAAGGGTGTGTTTGTTTACTTTTTTATTGAATGGTTCAGAATGCTCAGTGCGTTTGTTTCTGACCTATGAATGACATATGATATTGTTGAACCGTTCAAAATTGAAACACTCTATTAACCATTAAGTACATAATCTTTTTGCAATATTATCCTTAAATTATAACAAGAACACTTAACAAACAACTTTATTGAACCTTTTATTCATGTAAATGGTTAGTAATGTAGTTTTACCTCATTCATATTGTTCATTAGAATAATTATTAAACATGTTATTGTCATTCACAACCAAGTTCAATCATAACTTTGAATAATTCAGATTATCATTCAACACTTAATCATTATGTTTTATCAAACGCAGCCTAAATTTCAGAAGGGAATTTTTTTCTTAAAATGTATTTTATTATAATTATAATGTTACACAATCATATTCCAGACTACAAAAAGATTTTCACATTTTTAATATGTGGTAGTTTCAGATGAGCTTAGTATTTTCAATGTTTATGGCTAGCGTGTACTTTGTAGGCCTCTTAAGTTTTCACAGTTAGTTCATGTTGTTTCCAATATCCTTAACCAGTTTGAGTTAGTAACTAAATGTTGTGTTCTCATGTGATACAGAATTAGAATTTAGTTCCCGTATTAAAAACAAATACAAGCTAGGCCGTGTGACCAGAGAACTGTATGGTATGAAATTATTTCCAAGTAACCAAGGTTAAAAATATAACACCGTCGATGATTAAACAAGTGTAATTGTTAATTGAATTTTCCTATAGGTAAGAAATGCCTAAATATAAATAATTACCTTACTGTATGTAGACATTGAAGTTTCACTTCATATGATTGAATCAGGTTGTTAATTATTTATTTGTGGATTTATGCAGGGGAGTACATTTGCCTTCGATGGAGACTTCATCGAACTAAATGATCTTCTATGCCCACTTGAGGATGTCAACTAAATCCAATTGCTTTAAGGGGCTTAATTATAGCCATCCAATTGAATGATTTATTACCTCAGACTATGATGGAAAACCTAGAATGGTTTCATGAAAATATGGACACTTTTCAACTTAAAGTTGACACTATCGTCAGAATGCTAGTCCACCAAGGTATCTGTTTGTTTTGTCTGTGTTATTTTTTCCCCTTGTATTAGTCTTGTATTTGTATTGTATGTCATGTCTTTTGGGTTGGGCATGCAGATTTGCCTTATGGTCTCGACAGGCAATTTCGGAAGAGAGTATAATGATACATGGAAGACTGGCGACGTTGTTGCTAAACCTGTCTGTATCAGATGCTCTACCTGGCTTGTTCCATTATGGCTGTGTGTTGTCGGGTTATCTTTCTGTTTTCCCAAACTCATTCTCTGTAGTTGGTTAGGCTTGTACTGTTTTTAATTATGCCGAGTGTTCTTTTGTGTTGAAGAATTATATATATTTGGTTATCTAAGGAGTTGGATTTCTAAATGGGTTATGTCGTTTATTGTTTACATAATGATCTTGGTAGAGTGCTAATAGGTTTTGCGCCTGCTGTTGTGAGCTGTCCACTTCTTTTTGTATCTTTCTCTTTTTTCAGGTTAATCTCATGATCATTGAAGTCTCGTAAAGTGACTAAAATGAACGTTTTACAGACTCTGGTTTTTGCAGCTCAGCATCTCTTGAAATTTCAGTAGCAGGTAAGTTGACAATGATAAAAAGAAAGGCAACTCAAAATTTGAGCATCTATATCTATATATGATGAAAAACCCACTCAAAGTATTATGGCACTGTTCTTACACCAATCGCGTTTATAAAAATAACATGTTGTACTCGGTCGGTTGACATCGAGGTTTTTCTTTCATATTGAGTCATTAGGCAATAGCTGAATTTTGGCAAACCCATTGCCATTAAAAGCTTTACACTCTGTAGGTAAAACCCTTTTTTGAGTTTTTTATTACGAAAAACGTGAAGGAAACCAATCATTAGAGATGCCCTAAGGTAATTCACTCTCACCTATTACTTAGAGCACTCGGTGTGTGCCATTCTTTTTCGCCGTCACCCCTCACCGACCGCTGGGTCCGATCGTCGATTGACACCGGGCCGGCGTCGATCTCGCCGTCGGTTGCCGAAGTCGTTCAATTTAATCAATTTCAAGGTCCATTTTCTTAATGGTCAACGTCATTTTTTTTTATAAATTATTCTATTTTCTTATTGGTCCACGTCATATTCGACCTTGAAATAGACACCGAATGATACCTCACTTTAATCAATTTCAAGGTCCATTTTCGACCTTGGAATCAACATCGAAAAATGGACACGGACACCTCATACTCTTGGGTGTCTTGATGGATGGCGCCGGGCACGGATCCTATATACCAGCGACATACCCGTCGGATTTTTTGCTCGTTGAGACCCGTTACCCGTCCACGGGTAAAAAAGTTTCGCCCACGTCTGTGACCCGCGGATAATAATAATATACATGGTTAAATTTTTTTTAGAAAAATCAAATAATTTTATTAATTATAAAACTATATGTACAAATTACATGTAAAATGACATGCAAATTAAGCTCGATATGAATCATTAGCTCTTATATTCCAACTTGTTCGATGGCAATGGATGATCCAAACAAGCTTGTGTCTTTTTTATACTCTTGTCAAGTATGTAGTATCTCATGGTTTTTTTTCCTAATGTAAATAAGCTAAAATGTGCCCTGATCGATTTCATCGTTCCTAGTATGTTATCGATACTGTGATTGTACCTTATATCTTATCAATAAAATCATCTATTTGTTTTTTGTTTAAATGTGAAAATTATAATTTTTACTTGTATTGTAATATTTTATCGTTATTTCATTAAAAGTAAAATCATTTAATCTAAAAAGTCTCATGGATTAGCGGACCTGGTTTTACCTGCGACGGGTAGTATGTACCCGCGACCTGTTAACGGGTCCAATTTTTACCCGTACCTGTGCTCACATGTAACATTTAATGATTTTAGCCGGTCATCGCGGATCGGGTACCCTCTAGTCATGGGTTTTTTCTCGCTTCTTGTCATCTTAAGATGCCCCAAGGTAAGATACAATATTGAAGATGATTCGGCACTACTGTAATTGAGCTTCCGCCCAGCCTGCAAATAACAACCTTATAAACAATACCTTAAACTCCATGAAAGACATGGACCATGTCATGAAATAACTCTAACTTGTCTATAGGAGGTTGACACATACACTACATAGAAGTCTTGATTTGTAGTTGATATAACTAGGACTGTGAATAATAATATGGACATGTCCTCAGTGGCAAAGCGTGAATGAAAGTTTTGGGAAGCAAAAATTATTTAAGTGTAAAGTATAAACGGGTTATTTCAGAAGGCGATGAACCCTCTCAGCCCCCTAAAAGCGCATTCTGATATCTAAACCTACATAATATGGAGAGAGCTTAGAAGTACACATACCATTATTTATGTTATCTATTATTTATTTTTTTTTGTTTTGCCCTACTGTGATTTTTTGTGATTTTGCTTTTCAAAAATATACTAGCACTGCATGCGCAGAAAAATATAGTGAAAAAGAAAAAGATTCATTTATAAGTTATGTAATGACGTACGTCCCGCCATGGCCGTCATGTGAGACGCATGGTGTATCCTGTAGCTGGACGTTTAGCTTCAGCTCCTGGTTAGATACCAAGTCAACGTCGCTCTCAGGCCACGATTATCCCTACGCTACGCCACCCGTAGCGTACCGTTAACCATTTGACTTGGTTTACACAGCTACTTGTCCGTCCGACAAATCAGGAGAACGTGGAGCAGTTAGTGGGCATGATTAGAGGATTCCAGGAGTGGTAATCGTGGTTTAGTGGGCTAGTGGTGGTTATCCTTGGTAACCGCCATCATATGCCTATAAATACTGCTCATAATCACACATTTAGGAATTAATCAACATTTTGCACTTACCACCGCTGAGTACTCTTCTAAGGTCGCCTTGGAGGCTCGGCAAAAGTTAACCACCACAACGCCCCTCATACTCATCACGTTAACCGAAGGAAACCCTTCCAAAGGTTAGTCATTTCAACAAATTGCACTCAAGTCAATTTTAGCTTGATCATTTGGCGCCATCCGTGGGACCGTTTGATCAATACTTTCACACAAGATGACAGGCGATTCCAATCCATCACCAAATGCCAACACCGGCAAAGAACCGTATAACCCTTTGAAGCCCAATGACGACAGCTCTTTTGAGACACCAGATGACTCCATCAAGCGTACCAGGTTACAATTTGACGATGATGATGAAACCAATAGGTGTGACGCCGAGGAGGCGGAAAACCCGGAAACGAATTTAAGCCAGCTTAAACCCATCGGCGGTGAAGAAGCGATACGTTTTCTGGCAAAGGGGGGATTCGTTTTACCGTCACTCATGTCCAAAGGCGGCGAAAGGCCAACTGGTATGTCCAAAGTTCAACCACGAAGCTCTACACGTCCGGCGTCAGTGGCTGGTAAAAGTTCTGGCAAAACCCAAGAGGAAGCACGAAAGGACTTAATTGAGAATCTAATCCTAGCCGCGCCAGAATCTATGAGTGCTCAGGTCGAGCAGCCTGGCGTGGCGGACAACATGTTGAATAATTGGTACGCTATGATGGGAGACAACGTTAAGCGGACGATTGAGGTTTCCGCGACGTCTGAGAAGTTTACTCGAGAGATAGCCACCCATTCGTTGCCCGCCGTCCTTACTACTCCCCTCACACTAGGGGTATATGACGGCACTACGGATCCGGAAGACTTCCTACAGCAATTCGAACACGCTGTCAAGACGCAACATTGGGATAGCTCGACGGCGTGCCACATGTTTCCGGGACAGCTCCAAGCCGTCGCGAGAGAGTGGTTTGCCAAGTTACCTGCCTTGAGCATATCCAGCTACACGGACCTCAAAACTAAGTTTGTGCAACGTTTCCAGAACTTTAAACGCACCGAACTGACTCACCTAGATGTGCACAGCATCAAGATGAGGTCGCGTGAATCCCTAATGAATTTTACTTCCCGCTTCACAGCGGAATGCCAAAAAATTCCAGATCTGCCTGAATCGCAGCAGATCTCCGCGTACATCATGGGAATCTGCCAAACTCGTCATTTGTCGTTGGTAAAATCGATGCGGCGTAAGTTGCCAAAAACGTACGTTGAAGCTGTAAAAATGGTAAAGGATTATGTACGTTTCGAGGAGTTTGTAGACGCTGCCGTTGGGGATCACAGCACAACGGACCGGAGCGATAAAGACGACAAGGGAAACAGCAAAGGTAATACAGGTAACAAGTATAAAGGAAGTGGCAGCGGCGGTAACAGGGGCTACGGACGTTCCAGTCATAAGTCTGACCACCGCAACAGCTACCATCCTTATGAACGGTACGTCCCCAAGAGGTTTTTGGCAGAAGAGGAAAGTTTGGTCAAGTCATTGTCAAAAACGCCTAAAGAAATTTTGGCAACGGAAGAGATAAGTAAAGATTTCCCGCCCCCAAAGCCGATGCAGCCACGTTTCGCTGTAGATGAAAGTAAATGGTGTATTTTTCACGAAGATAAAGGTCACGACGTGGACGACTGCAGGGAACTAAAGAAGGTGATAGTTGAACGGCTGAAATTGGGGGAACTCGACCATCTAAAACCGTCGCGTGTCAAAGCCCCCGTGTAACACCCTGTTTTTTTTTTAAATCACAGCGGAAGACTGAATTCACATAATTACCCTTAGTTAATTACAAACATGATTATCACAAATTATCTAGTTAATTACTTAATTACAAACCACATGTGTTACGTTAAACGACTAGTTACGTAATTACAAAAGTTAAGACATCAGAGTTCGTCTTGTCAAACATATCGTCAGCCCAACTCCCGTCCGCACCAGCACTAAGATCCAAAACCTGCAAGGGAGGAGGTGAGGGGTTAGCACAAGGCAAAGTGAATGGAACTATCAAAAGGTCTAGCATACAGTACCAACTTGTACTCCTACAGCAACAACTATATGCAATCACATACAACACACAACAACTAGCAACTAGCAACTTTGCTCCAACTAGAGGATCGGCGGCTTGTACGGGCACACGACCACTAGCTGATCAGTCTAGCATCTACCGATAGTCTTTACTACTGAATCCCCAGTATAGTCATCCACACGCAGGCGATGCGTCGTTCAACACTATACTCAACAAACAGTAGCCAACTAGACCCAACCACAACTAGGTTGACCACTCCGAGCTGAACCTAACAGATCAAGGTTCCAACTACAACAACTTGTGCACATACAACCAGTCTACTACTACTACTACTACTACTACTACTACTACTACTACTACTACTACTACTACCACTACCACTACCACTACCACTACCGCTACCACTACCGCTACCACTACCGCTACCACTACCGCTACCACTACCGCTACCACTACCGCTACCACTACCGCTACTGCTACCGCTACTGCTACTGCTACTGCTACTGCTACTGCTACTGCTACTGCTACTGCTACTGCTGCTACTGCTACTGCTGCTGCTGCTGCTGCTGCTACTGCTGCTACTACTACTACTACTACTACTACTGCTACTACTGCTGCTACTGCTGCTGCTACTGCTGCTGCTACTACTACTACTACTACTACTACTGCTACTACTGCTGCTGCTGCTGCTGCTGCTGCTGCTGCTGTTGCCGCCGCCGCCGCCGCTACTACCACTACTACTACCACTACTACTACTACTGAAAGCATGGCAACCTTAAATGCGATCAACTATACAACATAACTACTAATCATGGCAATTATCAACAATATAAACATAGTAGCGCAACTTGCTACTCTATACTACACCAAGAGATAATCCCACTCACCGAATACCAGCAACTAGCTCAGATAATCTATCACTGATCTTTTTCCTTATCCTTATCACCTGAACATAAGGCAAATCAAGTTAGTTTCTGTCTGTTAACACAAAACAGCACAGTACAGTAAATCAATCACAAAAAGCGCCGCTAAAAGTCCACCTAACGCTTATGCATTTTCAAAATTTACATCCTGATCATCATAAGTCATGCGGATAGCATAACGGCTAGAAAACAACTAAATTACACAATACTGCATCACTGATCTACATCCGTACGGTTGCACATGCATCCGTACGGTTGCACACTCACTGCCCGGTTGCACCGTGTACCCGTGCGGTTGCAATCTGCAACCGTACGGTTGTATTCATCGAGCAGCAGCAGCAGAAACTGACGGGTTTCGAGCCAAAATCACCTAAATCTCGATTTCTAAACGTTTTGACACCAAAATCCGTTTAGGAAACACTTATAGCACTTATAGAAACATCAACCCCAACCAGTTTCATCAAAACAACACCCAAATCACTTGATTTTGACCAAAAATGCACTTTTAATAAAATCTAACCAAAAACTCCATTTAAACTCAGATGACAACACGAAAATGAATGATTCTTACCTTGTTATGACCACTAAATCAGTAGCAACTGATTACACAACACAATTTAGATTCAAAATCGAGATTTAAGAGATTAGGGTTTCAAGAGAGTGAATGTTAGGTACGGAGTAATATTTGGAAGCTTAAAGAAAATGAGAGAAGAAGCTGACTTCTGGCTTTTATAATTAGGTTAAATACAATACCCCATCACACACGGGTATTTACCAGTTATCTGATATTTTTTGTACTTAATTTGACTACCCTAACGGAGTCCAAATTAAACAAACGAACCTGTTCTATGACCCTTGTCACAAACTGGTCTCAACTAAACAACTAAATAATTATAAACATATAATTATTATATTAACATACAAACACACCCAAGGTCAAAAGGGTCATTTCAGCTAGGCCCAGTAACAGGATGTTACAAATCTACCCTCTTAAAGAGATTTCGTCCTCGGAATCGGGTCAACTACGGTCAACAAACCGTAAACTCAACTAAGTCTTTCACAATAATCAACCCAAAATAGAAAATCTTCCTTCTAATACCCACCATCTTTCTTCAAACAAGTGCACGCATATGGAATTTCAAACTTTTACTCACGTCCGATACAGTACAATTTACCACCATGTCTACTGGTCAACAACTTGAATCCACAAATCTCCACTGTCAATCCAATTATTCAAGTCAAATTTCACGTTTCTAACTCATTTTTATCGAAAATTTCACAATCTGTCATCAAATTCAACTCTTAACATAGTCAACATTTCACAATTATTCCAAGCTCAGGCTATAGAATTAGTTATCAGTTTAAGTCATGAGTTTATGTCCATAAAATTGTCCTTAAGTCAAGATAATATCCCATATAACTCGTCTTATTTCCAATCATATAAAAGTCCCAATGTTCAACTCACAGTCCACGAATAGCACAGGCCACCTATATTTTTCCTTCAGCTTTCCAGAAATTCTGTATGACTCACCATAATACACTTCTGTTGGCCAAACACAAGTATATTATCCTGAATCACACCTTCATTCTGAGTAGCTCGAAACGGAAAAATACTACTTGTTTCATCCACTAATGTAAGTTCAAGAGTCTCCTCAAATGCTTCGGCAATAACTAAACTACTTTATAATTAATCAGTTACAACATCTGTCCAATCATAGTTATTTAAACATTGTCCATCAAATGTTCAAATATAATCTAGCAACATTACTACAGATTCAACAAGCATAGGAAATCGCAACATATGTTCCTCAATGTCAAAAATACGCTCAACTAGCAGTATCATACATCTGGTTAAGCAAAAGAATTGTCCAATCAACACAACTCTCATTCCATCACATCAGTAACAACAATATCATTAGCTAATAATCTCCTGCCATCTAAGAGCCCACCACAACACATCTCTATCTAAGTCACAGTTTTCAATCCCAAAAATTCAACCTAAGGGTCACCCTTACCCCCACAAAGCACACTAGGGTCGCAACCAAAAATACAACAACATAACCCAACAAAATAAATTTTACACTACGAACAAGATTTACCAATCTAAAACACACAAAATATATATACACAACCATATATATATATATATATATATATATATATATATATATATATATATATATATATATATATATATATATATATATATATATATATATATATATATACAACTAAACAGTACGAGGATTTTAAAGCATACCTATATTCGCATCATAATCATCATCTGTATCAGCAACCATCTGATAAGCTCTTGATGTTGTCGTAGGTGGATTCTTTCTTTTCTGCCCTACTGGAGAACCAGAAGATCCACCTATTGATCCCGAATGCGCTCCTGGCCCCGCCCCAGAACTTGATCCTCTTACATAAGGACACTGAGCTGACCTATGCCCTACTTGATGACATTTCCAACATACATCTTCTTGGAACGAACACATCCGAATCTCGTGCCCCACAATACCACATCTCAAACATCTTTTGGTTGATTCTGAACAAGGACCACTATGAGATGATCTACAACTATAACACCAAGTATTCTGACTTGATGCTGACCCACTCTGTTCTGACCCACTTTTCTGTTTCAACTTAACAGACTTCTTTGACCTAGAGTCTGACTGACTCATCACCTGATCTTGTTGTGGCATCACATAATCTTCCATTCTGTTTCTTGCTGCTCTGACATCATCTTCTACCATCTTAGGCATAACGAATGCTTGCGATAACGTCGTCGCCATCCTAACCATTGTTCTATACTCTGGTAAAATTATATTAACAAAATGTTGAATTTTAGACTGTTCATCTGGAACCCACTGTTGCACGAACCTTAATTTATCCATATACTGCTCAATCACCTCATCTATCGTCATCTGAGGTGTCATTTTAATTGCCAAAAATTCTGTCTTAATTCGATTAAGGTCATAAGACGAACAATACTGCTCACAAATTTTACTATAAAATTGTTCCCAAGTAATCATGCTCACTTGCTCTTTTGGTATACTAGAAATAACAATATCCCATCAAAACATTGCCCTATTTTTCAGCATACGACAAGCATAAATAACCTGTAATTCTAGTTCGCACTGACAGGCTTCAAAAACCTTTTCTATCTCTCTTAACCAGTTAAGGGTTACCGTTGGGTTAGAACTTCTGGAGTACTCTGGCGGATTACAATTCAGAAACTGTTTGAAAGTACATTTCTTCGGTTGTTGAAACATCGGCATCTGATATTGACCCCACATCTGATTTTGAAACTGTTGATTAAACTGAGGTGGCACCTAGTACAGTTGAGGAAATTGATACTGAGGTGGTAACCATTGCTGTTGTTGGAAGGCACCCCCAGTTTGCTGATACATATTCGACTGCACCGGATACCCACTAAACATCTGATTCGGAACACTACCACTTGGATTCACTATTACCTGACGTTGTTCTAATTCTCTTATTCGCTCACGTGCTTCCTTTAACTTACTTTCTAAATCTAGAATGTGCTCATGCGGATTGATCAAACCAATTAAGTGTTAATGGATTTCGGGTTTGAGTGCTTAATTTGGGAAAAAGAGTAGGTTGATTGTTTTAACTTCAATAATTGTGCAAACCCCGATTTGGAATCTGGATTCCAAGGGCGTAAAACAACCAATTGAATTAACCTTAATCGATCGGAATCGAATAAGTTAATATCTTAGCGTGGATTAACTCGGATGGTGATCGGAGCACCGATTGGAATTAAATTAACGACTGGAGTGACGTTGTCACCGTTGATTTTGGCAGAGTAATGTTTATGCATCCAGTGTTGTTTAAATGAAGGATTTCACTTATGTATTTATAGATGTTATGGAGGGAATGCTGACGTGGCACATGTCCCTTTCATGGTTGTAACAAACTTTTTCAATCCCGAGGGGTGATGTGGCACATGTCCCTTTCATGGGGAATAATAGATCCTAACGAACTTCCCTAGATTTGTGGGCTGACGTGGCATGCGGCTTGCTTGCATGCTTGTTCCATGATCAAGTGGTCACTCTGGGACAGAGTGCCTACTTCGTGGTAATGCATTCTGTTCCGGGACAACGTGCTTGTCCCGGGAGTGCCTTCATGTCGGTTTGAAAGATCGAGACGGTGGTGTCGGTGAGTTAATTCCGGTTAAGGCATCATGGTGCTCTCAGACTAGCCGAGTGGGTCTTGCCTAAACACTTTCCAAGTGTTTCTTCACGGTCATGATTGTGATGACTGGTTTTGCGATGCCTGGTTATGATTATCTCGACCGGTTGTGTGATACCGGTTGCGTGTATGTCATTCAGTTTCTTAGCTTTGCCATTTATCCATCATGATGAAATATCCGGGAAGACATCAGACGGATGACGAGAAAAGGAGTTGGCAATCCGGGACGCGTAGTGCCGGGCAAAGTTTTTGCCGAAATGCTTGCCTATTTTGAGACGGATCATTATGCGTATCATTAAGTCCCCCCATATTGATGAGGGTAGCCGGAACGGTTACCGTTTTCAAACTTCCGAGTCAAGGCCACGCTTCCTGATTGGATGTGCATTTAATGCTCGTCAGCGTGAAAAGACAGTTTCTGCAGATGCGTATCAGCTGTAGTGACCCGAACTTTTCCATGTTTATATATATATATATATTAAATGAAATTGTTATTTACATGATTAAGTGTTTCCAACATGTTAAGCAATCAAACTTGTTAAGACTTGATTAATTGAAATAGGTTTCATATAGACAATTGACCACCCAAGTTGACCGGTGATTCACGAACATTAAAACTTGTAAAAACTATATGATGACATATATATGGTTATATATATAGTTAACATGATATTATGATAAGTAAACATATCATTAAGTATATTAACAATGAACTACATATGTAAAAACAAGACTACTAACTTAATGATTTTGAAACGAGACATATATGTAACGATTATCGTTGTAACGACATTTAATGTATATATATCATATTAAGAGATATTCGTACATCATAATATCATGATAATATAATAATTTAAAATCTCATTTGATATTATAAACATTGGGTTAAAGACATTTAACAAGATCGTTAACCTAAAGGTTTCAAAACAACACTTACATGTAACGACTAACGATGACTTAACGACTCGGTTAAAATGTATATACATGTAGTGTTTTAATATGTATTCATACACTTTTGAAAGACTTCAAGACACTTATCAAAATACTTCTACTTAACAAAAATGCTTACAATTACATCCTCGTTCAGTTTCATCAACAATTCTACTCGTATGCACCCGTATTTGTACTCGTACAATACACAGCTTTTATATGTATGTACTATTGGTATATACACTCCAATGATCAGCTATTAGCAGCCCATGTGAGTCACCTAACACATGTGGGAACCATCATTTGGCAACTAGCATGAAATATCTCATAAAATTACAAAAATATGAGTAATCATTCATGACTTATTTACATGAAAACAAAATTACATATCCTTTATATCTAATCCATACACCAACGACCAAAAACACCTAAAAACACTTTCATTCTTCAATTTTCTTCATCTAATTGATCTCTCTCAAGTTCTATCTTCAAGTTCTAAGTGTTCTTCATAAATTCTACAAGTTCTAGTTTCATAAAATCAAGAATACTTCCAAGTTTGCTAGCTTACTTCCAATCTTGTAGAGTGATCATCCAACCTCAAGAAATCTTTCTTATTTACAGTAACATATCTTTCTAATACAAGGTAATACTCATATTCAAAATTTGATTCAATTTCTATAACTATAACAATCTTATTTCGAGTGAAAATCTTACTTGAACTATTTTCGTGTCATGATTCTGCTTCAAGAACTTTCAAGCCATCCAAGGATCCTTTGAAGCTAGATCCATTTTTTCTCATTTCCAGTAGCTTTATCAAGAAAACTTGAGGTATTAATGAAGTTCATAACATCATTCGATTCATACATATAAAGCTATCTTATTCAAAGGTTTAAACTTGTAATCACTAGAACATAGTTTAGTTAATTCTAAACTTGTTCGCAAACAAAAGTTAATCCTTCTAACTTAACTTTTGAAATCAACTAAACACATTTTATATATCTATATGATATACTTACTTAATGATTTAAAACCTGGAAACACGAAAAACACCGTAAAACCGGATTTACGCCGTCGTAGTAACACCGCGGGCTGTTTTGGGTTAGTTAGTTAAAAACTATGATAAACTTTGATTTAAAAGTTGTTCTTCTAGGAAAATGATTTTTCTTATGAACATGAAACTATATCCAAAAATCATGGTTAAACTCAAAGTGGAAGTATGTTTTTCAAAATGGTCATCAAGACGTCGTTCTTTCGACTGAAATGACTACCTCTTACAAAAATGACTTGTAACTTATATTTCCGACTATAAACCTATACTTTTTCTTTTTAGATTCATAAAATAGAGTTCAATATGAAACCATATCAATTTGATTCACTCAAAACGGATTTAAAACGAAGAAGTTATGGGTAAAACAAGATTGGATAATTTTTCTTGTTGTAGCTACGTGAAAATTGGTAACAAATCTATATTAATCATATCCTAGCTAACTTATATTGTATTATACATGTATTCTAATATATTATGTAATCTTGGAATACCATAGACACGTATGCAAATGTTTTGACATATCATATCGACCCATGTGTATATATTATTTGGAACAATCATAGACACTCTATATGCAGTAATGTGGGAGTTAGCTATACAGGGTTGAGGTTGATTCCAAAAATATATATACTTTGAGTTGTGATCTAGCCTGAGACGTGTATACACTGGGTCGTGGATTGATTCAAGATAATATATATCAAATTTTTTCCTGTACATCTAACGTTGGACAACTAGTTGTAGGTTACTAACGAGGACAGCTGACTTAATAAACTTAAAACATCAAAATATATTAAAAGTGTTGTAAATATATTTTGAACATACTTTGATATATATGTACATATTTGTTATAGGTTCGTGAATCGACCAGTGGCCAAGTCTTACTTCCCGACTAAGTAAAAATCTGTGAAAGTGAGTTATAGTCCCACTTTTAAAATCTAATATTTTTGGGATGAGAATACATGAAGGTTTTATAAATGATTTACAAAATAGACACAAGTACGTGAAACTACATTCTATGGTTGAATTATCGAAATTGAAGATGCCCCTTTTTATTAAGTCTAGTAATCTCAGAATTAGGGAACAGACACCCTAATTGACGCGAATCCTAAAGATAGATCTATTGGGCCTAACAAACCCCATCCAAAGTACCGGATGCTTTAGTACTTCGAAATTTATATCATATCCGAAGGGTGTCCCGGAATGATGGGGATATTCTTATATATGCATCTTGTTAATGTCGGTTACCAGGTGTTCACCATATGAATGATTTTTATCTCTATGTATGGGATGTATATTGAAATATGAAATCTTATGGTCTATTGTTATGATTTGATATATATAGGTTAAACCTATAACTCACCAACATTTTTTGTTGACATTTTAAGCATGTTTATTCTCAGGTGATTATTAAGAGCTTCCGCTGTCGCATACTTAAATAAGGACAAGATTTGGAGTCCATGCCTGTATGATATTGTGTAAAAACTGCATTCAAGAAACTTATTTCGTTGTAACATATTTGTATTGTAAACCATTATGTAATAGTCGTGTGTAAACAGGATATTTTAGATTATCATTATTTGATAATCTACGTAAAGTTTTTTAAACCTTTATTGATGAAATAAAGGTTATGGTTTGTTTTAAAATGAATGCAGTCTTTGAAAAACGTCTCATATAGATGTCAAAACCTCGCAACGAAATCAATTAATATGGAACGTTTTTAATCAATAAGAAAGGGACATTTAAGTTGGTATCCGAGCGTTGGTCTTAGAGAACCAGAATTTTGCATTAGTGTGTCTTATCGAGTTTGTTAGGATGCATTAGTGAGTCTGGACTTCGACCGTGTTTACTTGAAAAATGATTGCTTAACAAATTTTGTTGGAAACTATATATTTTTAACATGTGAATATTATGTGATATATTAATCTCTTAACGCGTTTGATATTATGTGATAGATGTCTACCTCTAGAACAAGTCCCATTGACTCACCTAATAATAATGAATAGTCAAATGTAAATTGGAATGATTCGTGGACTGATTCACAAGTTCCCGAAGAGGAACCGGAAGAAGAGTCGGAACCGAAAGAAGAATCGGAACTGGAAGAAGAATCGGAACCGGAAGAAGAAATAGAACCAGTGGGGGAAATAATAAAACGGTTAAGTAGAAGAAAATCCTCAACCAAACGACCAAAGTTAATTATGGTCAATGGTGTTTCCGCCAAGGAAGCAAAGTATTGGGAGGATTACCAATTCTCCGATGAATCGGATCCCGACAAGGATTCCGATGATGTTATAGAAATTACCCCAACACAATTTAATAAAGCAAAAGAGAACAATAAGGGAAAGGGCATAAAAATAGAGAAATTTGATTCCAAACCCGATGAACTTTATATGTATCGTCAACACCCATATTTCTTAAGTTGTGACAATAACCCGGGAACCTCTAAACCACCAGATTTTTCTAAACCAATGTGGAAAACGACGGCTCGTATTAGGGGAACATCATATATCCCTTGAAACTTGGCAAAACGAACCAAAACCGAAGAAGAAGAAACGAGCGGGTCGGAATAAGATAGTTGTATTCGTGTGGTGTAATATATGTAATATAGTGTGCTTATGCTTTATGATATATGTAAAAATTGCTTGTATTAATAAGTATTTTTTTTATGAATCTAACTCTTGTCTATTTTACAGTATAAAAACACAAAATGGATAGACAACCCAATATTTTAAGAGACCTACCCGGAGACATGATTGATGAAATCTTGTCTAGAGTCGGTCAGAATTCCTCGGCACAACTATTTAAGGCAAGATCAGTTTGTAAGACATTCGAAGAACGTTCCAAGAATGCCTTGGTTTATAAAAGGCTTTCGTTCAAAAGATGGGGGATATCACATTGGGAAATCCATAAGTTACTATGTGTTTACTTTGACGCATATATTGCGGGGAACCCAAATGCTATTTTACGAAACGGGTTAAGAAATTATTTTGACTCAATATATCCGAATATAGGACTTCGTGATTTAGAAAAAGCGACTAACATGCAACATAAAGAAGCATGTTATGCTTACGGGTTAGTAATGTTCGCTTCTCACCAAAGTGAGAACAAGAACATCGGGCTACAACTATTAAACAAAACGTTTCCACAAGTGACGGAGTCGGTAATTGGGGTAAGAAATGAGGTTTTTAGGTTATTACGAGACTGTTGGTCATTACGTAACCTTCATCCTTTTGACGACATTACAACACATTGTCTTACTATCGGTCACAACGGTTATGTTCCACAAAACCAAGGATGGGAAGTGGTATTAGTAAAACCAGAATGCATGACTTGTTTCTGGACGTATGAATTACGTGTCTTTATTGCCTTTGCTGAACGCCTTATTTATTAACTAGAATTATCTTCGCAACTACTTTGTATCAAAGTTTTATGTGCTATATTTTATGCTATATGTAAAATAGCGGTATTGTAAGTTTGCAAGTTATTGTATAAAGGTTTGAATATGATATTTTTTTTTGTGATTAGTTTTTCATATAGAATTGTAGTAGTTGAAATGGTATGTTAGCTACTAAGTATGAACTTAACGGGTAGGTACTACCCGAATTAAAGAGTATAAAATGCTAATATGAAGAAAGAGCTTTTATAAATAAGTTCATATTACGCTACGAAATACTATTGACTACTCTTGATATTCTATATGATTAACTTGTTTCATTTGACTATTTTGAAGAAAATGGCACCGAATACTCGACACACCTTGAATATGAGCGAAGAGGAATTTCGTGCCTTTCTTGCTTCAAACATAGCCGCAGTACAGGCTGCGCTACATACCAACAATAACCTTGGATCTAGCAGTACAGGAAATCGTGTAGGATGCACCTACAAAGAATTCACTGCATGCAAACCTTTGGAATTTGATGGAACCGAAGGACCGATCGTATTGAAACGGTGGACCGAGAAGGTCGAATCGGTGTTTGCCATAAGTAAGTGTACTGAAGAGGACAAAGTGAAGTACGCTACGCATACCTTCACAGGTTCTGCGTTAACATGGTGGAATACCTATCTAGAGCAAGTGGGACAAGATGATGCTTACGCACTTCCGTGGTCAGCATTCAAGCGCTTGATGAACGAGAAGTACCATCCCAGAACCGAGGTCAATAAGCTCAAGACAGAACTTAGAGGGTTACGAACCTAAGGATTTGATATTACCACGTACGAAAGACGATTCACAGAATTATGCCTATTGTGTCCGGGAGCGTTCGAAGATGAGGAAGAGAAGATCGACGCGTTTGTGAAAGGATTACCGAAAAGAATCCAAGAAGATATAAGTTCACACGAGCCCGCCTCCATACAACAGGCATGTAGAATGGCTCACAAACTAGTGAACAAGATTGAAGAAAGAATTAAAGAATATACTGCTGAAGAGGCCAATATGAAGCAAGTCAAAAGAAAGTGGGAGGAAAACGGTGATAAGAATCACCAATACAACAACAACAGTAATTACAACAATAATCGCAACAACTATCCCAACAATCGCAACATCAATCGCAACTACAACAAACGGCCCAACAACAACAACTACAACAACAACAACAACAACAACAACAACAACAACAACAACAACAACAACAACAACAACAACTACAACAATCATCCCAATAACAATAATAACCGCAACAACAACAACCATCAGAAGCAGCTATGCCAAAGGTGTGAAAAGCATCACTCGGGGTTCCGCATCAAATTTTACAACAAGTGTAAAAGAAATGGTCATAGCACGGCAAAGTGTGAGGTCTACGGACCAGGGGTTAACAGAACGAAAGGAACAAATGGTGTCGGAACGAGTAATGGCGGAGCAAGTAGTGTCGGAGCAAGTTATGCCAATGTAGTTTGTTATAAATGTGGAAAACCGGGCCACATTATTAGAAATTGCCCGAACCAGGAGAACACGAATGGACAAGGCCGCGAAAGAGTTTTCAATATTAATGCGGCAGAGGCACAGGAAGACCCGGAGCTTGTTACGGGTACGTTTCTTATTGACAATAAATCTGCTTACGTTTTATTTGATTCGGGTGCGGATAGAAGCTATATGAGTAGAGATTTTTGTGCTAAATTAAGTTGTCCATTGACGCCTTTGGATAGTAAATTTTTACTCTAATTAGCAAATGGTAAATTAATTTCAGCAGATAATATATGTCGGAATCGAGAAATTAAACTGGTTAGCGAAACATTTAAGATTGACTTGATACCAGTAGAGTTAGGGAGTTTTGATGTGATAATCGGTATGGACTGGTTGAAAGAAGTGAAAGCAGAGATAGTTTGTTACAAAAATGCAATTCGCATTATACGAGAAAAAGGAAAACCCTTAATGGTGTACGGAGAAAAGGGCAACACGAAGCTACATCTTATTAGTAATTTGAAGGCACAAAAACTAATAAGAAAAGGTTGCTATGCTGTTCTAGCACACGTCGAGAAAGTACTAACTGAAGAAAAGAGCATCAATGATGTTCCCGTTGCAAAAGAATTTCCCGATGTATTTCCGAAAGAATTACCGGGATTACCCCCACATCGATCCGTTGAATTTCAAATAGATCTTGTACCAGGAGCTGCACCAATAGCTCGTGCTCCTTACAGACTCGCACCCAGCGAGATGAAAGAACTGCAAAGCCAATTACAAGAACTTTTAGAGCGTGGTTTCATTCGACCAAGCACATCACCGTGGGGAGCTCCTATTTTGTTTGTCAAGAAGAAAGATGGTACATTCAGGTTGTGTATCGACTACCGAGAGTTGAACAAACTTACCATCAAGAACCGCTACCCACTACCGAGAATCGACGACTTATTTGATCAACTACAAGGCTCGTCTATTTATTCAAAGATTGACTTACGTTCCGGGTATCATCAAATGCGGGTGAAAGAAGATGATATTCCAAAGACTGCTTTCAGAACACGTTACGGTCATTACGAGTTTATGGTCATGTCGTTTGGTTTAACTAATGCACCAGCTGTGTTCATGGACCTTATGAACCGAGTGTGTGGACCATACCTTGACAAGTTTGTCATTGTTTTCATTGATGACATACTTATTTACTCAAAGAATGACCAAGAACACGGTGAACATTTGAGAAAGGTGTTAGAAGTATTGAGGAAGGAAGAATTGTACGCTAAGTTTTCAAAGTGTGCATTTTGGTTGGAAGAAGTTCAATTCCTCGGTCACATAGTGAACAAAGAAGGTATTAAGGTGGATCCGGCAAAGATGGAAACTGTTGAAAAGTGGGAAACCCCGAAAACTTCGAAACACATACGCCAGTTTTTAGGACTAGCTGGTTACTACAGAAGGTTCATCCAAGACTTTTCCAGAATAGCAAAACCCTTGACTGCATTAACGCATAAAGGGTAGAAATTTGAATGGAAGGATGAACAAGAGAAAGCGTTTCAGTTATTGAAGAAAAAGCTAACTACGGCACCTATATTGTCATTACCTGAAGGGAATGATGATTTTGTGATTTATTGTGACGCATCAAAGCAAGGTCTCGGTTGTGTATTAATGCAACGAATGAAGGTGATTGCTTATGCGTCTAGACAATTGAAGATTCACGAACAAAATTATACGACGCATGATTTGGAATTAGGCACGGTTGTTTTTGCATTAAAGACTTGGAGGCACTACTTATATGGGGTCAAAAGTATTATATATACCGACCACAAAAGTCTTCAACACATATTTAATCAGAAACAACTGAATATGAGGCAGCGTAGGTGGATTGAATTGTTGAATGATTACGACTTTGAGATTCGTTAACACCCGGGGAAGGCAAATGTGGTAGCCGACGCCTTGAGCAGGAAGGACAGAGAACCCATTCGAGTAAAATCTATGAATATAGTGATTCACAATAACCTTACTACTCAAATAAAGGAGGCGCAACAAGGAGTTTTAAAAGAGGGAAATTTAAAGGATGAAATACCCAAAGGATCGGAGAAGCATCTTAATATTCAGGAAGACGGAACCTGGTATAGGGCTGAAAGGATTTAGGTAACAAATTTTGGAGATATGAGAGAAATGGTACTTAGAGAAGCTCATAAAACCAGATACTCAATATATCCTGGAACGGGAAAGATGTACAAGGATCTCAAGAAACATTTTTGGTGGCCGGGTATGAAAGCCGATGTTGCTAAATACGTAGGAGAATGTTTGACGTGTTCTAAGGTCAAAGCTGAGCATCATAAACCATCAGGTCTACTTCAACAACCCGAAATCCCGGAATGGAAATGAGAAAACATTGCCATGGATTTCATCACTAAATTGCCAAGGACTGCAAGTGGTTTTGATACTATTTGGGTAATAGTTGATCGTCTCACCAAATCAGCACACTTCCTGCCAATAAGAGAAGATGACAAGATGGAGAAGTTAGCACGACTGTATTTGAAGGAAGTCATCTCCAGACATGGAATACCAATCTCTATTATCTCTGATAGGGATGGCAGATTTATTTCAAGATTCTGGCAGACATTACAGCAAGCATTAGGAACTCGTCTAGACGTGAGTACTGCATATCATCCACAAACTGATGGGCAGACCAAAAGGACGATACAAACGCTTGAAGACATGCTACGAGCATGTGTTATTGATTTTGGAAACAGTTGGGATCGACATCTACTATTACCAGAATTTTCCTACAACAACAGCTACCATTCAAGCATTGAGATGGCGCCGTTTGAAGCACTTTATGGTAGAAAGTGCAGGTCTCTGATTTGTTGGAGTGAAGTGGGGGATAGATAGATTACGGGTCCGGAGATAATACAAGAAACTACCGAGAAGATCATCCAAATTCAACAACGGTTGAAAACCGCCCAAAGTCGACAAAAGAGCTATGCTGACATTAAAAGAAAAGATATAGAATTTGAAATTGGAGAGATAGTCATGCTTAAAGTTGCACCTTGGAAAGGCGTTGTTCGATTTGGTAAACGAGGGAAATTAAATCCAAGGTATATAGGACCATTCAAGATTATTGATCGTGTCGGACCAGTAGCTTACTGACTTGAGTTACCTCAACAACCCGCAGCTGTACATAACACTTTCCACGTCTCGAATTTGAAGAAATGTTTTGATAAAGAAGATCTCACTATTCTGTTAGATGAAATCCAAATCAACGAAAAACTTCAATTCATCGAAGAACCCGTCGAAATAATGGATCGTGAGGTTAAAAGACTTAAGCAAAACAAGATACCAATTGTTAAGGTTCAATGGAATGCTCGTAGAGGACCCGAGTTCACCTGGGAATGAGAAGATCAGATGAAAAAGAAATACCCGCATTTATTTCCAGAAGATACGTCAACACCTCCAACTGCTTAAAATTTCGGGATGAAATTTATTTAACTGGTAGGTACTGTAGTGACCCGAACTTTTCCATGTTTATATATATATATATATATATATATATATATATATATATATATATATATATATATATATATATATATATATATATATATATATTAAATGAAATTGTTATTTACATGATTAAGTATTTCCAACATGTTAAGCAATCAATATTAATAATATTAATAACAATAACAATAATAATAATAATAATAATAATAATAATAATAATAATAATAATAATAATAATAATAATAATAATAATAATAATAATAATAATAATAATAATAATAACAACATGAAAAACTACCTCAAATAACTGGATAAAAAAAAATGTCCCTGCCGGGACTCGAACCCGAGACCTCTCGTTCACCTAACCCACTGCCTAACCATCCAGCTATGTACGTTTTTCTGTTTATAATTACCCCGTATAATATTTAATCCCTTTATCTTCTGTTATACCTCTACTCCTTCTTCATCTTCCTCAATCCAACCCAAAAATCAATACCAAATTAACTCAAACAACGAAAATTTAGAATCTATAATAGATTCATAAATAATAACACTTATATGTCAGTAAATGAAAAAAAAACAAAAAAAAAAATTGAGAATACCTGCTGTTCGACGCAAGGATATAAAAAAAATGATTTTCGATTTGAACGCGTAATGGATTGTGGTTATAACATGAAATATTTTGATAATCATGTATAGAAACTATTGGATTCGTAAATTAACTTGAAACATCAAAAACAATCTCGAATTTGATCTTTGTTCATAGTTTTGACTTTATGAAAATAAAGTTTGACTCTTGAATTCTCCCTCAATACAAGAAATTAGAAATTGAAATCTTGCAGGAAGTTTACTTAGACCATTCCTAATAAAACCTCATTTAAGGATTTTGAAATACCATTCAAATTCGAGTTATTGTAAAATGGGTCGAAGACAGAGAAGAAGGAGCTGTAGGATATCTTTTTCTCTTTTTTTTTTCTTTTTTTTTTGAACTCTTATGAAATGCAGCAAGGAATTATTATGGTGTAATTATATGGAGATTCTATTAATTGATTGAAGAGTAAATCACGGATATAATAGTCTTGCTTGTAGGGTTCGATTGGTCCCATATGACACAGAAAGACAGCGAAAGGGATAGAAAAAAAAATATAACATTTGGTACGTGTAATATTTTGGTTATATATATATATTAAATCTTTATAATTAATTAAATATTATATTATATTTACGTGCATATTTAACTCGTAATTTTAGCTCCAAAGTCTCGTACGTTGTCACTCGACTCATGTACCACTTTCGGTTTTTCGAGCGCACTTTTGTACGTTTAGAAAACTAGCATTTTTCGTTACGCGATGTGTACCCTTAATAAAAATTTGATTTATTTATCAAAAAAAATGCTTTATGAAAATGTATCTTATAAAATTTGAGCGTCGTGTGTAGTGACCCGAACTTTTCCATGTTTATATATATATTAAATTAAATTATTATTTACATGATTAAGTGTTTCCAACATGTTAAGCAATCAAACTTATTAAGACTTGATTAATTGAAATAGGTTTCATATAGACAATTGACCACCCAAGTTGACCGGTGATTCACGAACGTTAAAACTTGTAAAAACTATATGATGACATATATATGGTTATATATATATAGTTAACATGATATTATGATAAGTAAACATATCATTAAGTATATTAACAATGAACTACATATGTAAAAACAAGACTACTAACTTAATAATTTTGAAACGAGACATATATGTAACGATTATCGTTGTAACGACATTTAATGTATATATATCATATTAAGAGATATTCGTACATCATAATATCATGATAATATAATAATTTAAAATCTCATTGGATATTATAAACATTGGGTTAACAACATTTAACAAGATCGTTAACCTAAAGGTTTCAAAACAACACTTACATGTAACGACTAACGATGACTTAACGACTCGGTTAAAATGTATATACATGTAGTGTTTTAATATGTATTCATACACTTTTGAAAGACTTCAAGACACTTATCAAAATACTTCTACTTAACAAAAATGCTTACAATTACATCCTCGTTCAGTTTCATCAACAATTCTACTCGTATGCACCCGTATTCGTATTCGTACAATACACAGCTTTTAGATGTATGTACTATTGGTATATACACTCCAATGATCAGCTATTAGCAGCCCATGTGAGTCACTTAACACATGTGGGAACCATCATTTGGCAACTAGCATGAAATATCTCATAAAATTAGAAAAATATGAGTAATCATTCATGACTTATTTACATGAAAACAAAATTACATATCCTTTATATCTAATCCATACACCAACGACCAAAAACACCTACAAACACTTTCATTCTTAAATTTTCTTCATCTAATTGATCTCTCTCAAGTTCTATCTTCAAGTTCTAAGTGTTCTTCATAAATTCTACAAGTTCTAGTTTCATAAAATCAAGAATACTTCCATGTTTGCTAGCTTACTTCCAATCTTGTAGAGTGATCATCCAACCTCAAGAAATATTTCTTATTTACAGTAAGATATATTTCTAATACAAGGTAATACTCATATTCAAACTTTGATTCAATTTCTATAACTATAACAATCTTTTTCGAGTGAAAATCTTACTTGAACTGTTTTCGTGTCATGATTCTGCTTCAAGAACTTTCAAGCCATCCAAGGATCCTTTGAAGCTAGATCCATTTTTTCTCATTTCCAGTAGCTTTATCCAGAAAACTTGAATTAGTAATGATGTTCATAACATCATTCGATTCATACATATAAAGTTATCTTATTCGAAGGTTTAAACTTGTAATTACTAGAACATAGTTTAGTTAATTCTAAACTTGTTCGCAAACAAAAGTTTATCCTTCTAACTTGACTTTTAAAATCAACTAAACACATGTTCTATATCTATATGATATGCTAACTTAATGATTTAAAACCTGGAAACACGAAAAACACCGTAAAACCGGATTTACGCCGTCGTAGTAACACCGCGGGCTGTTTTGGGTTAGTTAGTTAAAAAATATGATAAAATTTGATTTAAAAGTTGTTCTTCTAGGAAAATGATTTTTCTTATGAACATGAAACTATATCCAAAAATCATGGTTAAACTCAAAGTGAAAGTATGTTTTTCAAAATGGTCATCAAGACGTCGTTCTTTCGACTGAAATGACTACCTCTTACAAAAATGACTTGTAACTTATATTTCCGACTATAAAACTATACTTTTTCTATTTAGATTCATAAAATATAGTTCAATATGAAACCATAGCAATTTGATTCACTTAAAATGGATTTAAAACGAAGAAGTTATGGGTAAAACAAGATTGGATAATTTTTCTTGTTGTAGCTACATGAAAATTGGTAACAAATCTATATTAATCATATCCTAGCTAACTTATATTGTATTATACATGTATTCAAATATATTATGTAATCTTGGGATACCATAGACACGTATGCAAATGTTTTGACATATCATATCGACCCATGTGTATATATTATTTGGAACAATCATAGACACTCTATATGCAGTAATGTGGGAGTTAGCTATACAGGGTTGAGGTTGATTCCAAAAATATATATACTTTGAGTTGTGATCTAGCCTGAGACGTGTATACACTGGGTCATGGATTGATTCAAGATAATATATATCAATTTTTTTCTGCACATCTAACGTTGGACAACTAGTTGTAGGTTACTAACGAGGACAGCTGACTTAATAAACTTAAAACATCAAAATGTATTAAAACTGATGTAAATATATTTTGAACATACTTTGATATATATGTACATATTTGTTATAGGTTCGTGAATCGACCAGTGGCCAAGTCTTACTTCCTGACGAAGTAAAAATTTGTGAAAGTGAGTTATAGTCCCACTTTTAAAATCTAATATTTTTGGGATGAGAATACATGCAGGTTTTATAAATGATATACAAAATAGACACAAGTACATGAAACTACATTCTATGGTTGAATTATCGAAATCGAAGATGCCCCTTTTTATTAAGTCTAGTAATCTCAGAATTAGGGAACAGACACCCTAATTGACGCGAATCCTAAAGATAGATCTATTGGGCCTAACAAACCCCATCCAAAGTACCGGATGCTTTAGTACTTCGAAATTTATATCATATCCGAAGTGTGTCCAGGAATGATGGGGATATTCTTATATATGCATCTTGTTAATGTCGGTTACCAGGTGTTCACCATATGAATGATTTTTATCTCTATGTATGGGATGTATATTGAAATATGAAATCTTGTGGTCTATTGTTACGATTTGATATATATAGGTTAAACCTATAACTCACCAACATTTTTTGTTGACGTTTTAAGCATGTTTATTCTCAGGTGATTATTAAGAGCTTCCGCTGTCGCATACTTAAATAAGGACAAGATTTGGAGTCCATGCCTGTATGATATTGTGTAAAAACTGCATTCAAGAAACTTATTTCGTTGTAACATATTTGTATTGTAAACCATTATGTAATAGTCGTGTGTAAACAGGATATTTTAGATTATCATTATTTGATAATCTACGTAAAGTTTTTTAAACCTTTATTGATGAAATAAAGGTTATGGTTTGTTTTAAAATGAATGCAGTCTTTGAAAAACGTCTCATATAGAGGTCAAAACCTCGCAACGAAATCAATTAATATGGAACGTTTTTAATCAATAAGAACGGGACATTTCATCAGCACCTTACACTCATCGGTGTCATTGCCATTGTCTTCATTGAAATCGCAATACTTATCTGACTTTTGACCGTCACGTTTTTCCAGCGGTGCCGGCGGAGTAAACTTTGCCTTCACGGGCTCTGTTAACAGTAACTCCCTTGGAGTTTTGGAGAGGCTGTTGATGTTAAAGCGAAGGGGTACAAAATACTATTAATTTTTACAAGGAAATACTATTAAATACGATACAATTTTACACAAGTTATTTATTTATTTATAGAGTGGATATACCTAAACCTTGCTACAACACTATAGGCAGTGTACCTAATCGTAAAGTAGCATAGTTTTTAGTAAGTCTGGTTCGTCCACAGGGAACTAGCCAAGTTCAACACTATATTTTTAAAACTATATTTGTAAATATATAAATATATATAAGTAGTATTATTATTATAAAAGGGGGTTTTTACCGTTTAATGACCGGTTTGTCGATTTTAAAACTTTAGTCGCAGTTAAAACCTAATGTAAAATAAAAAATAAATATAACTTAATTTAAAGCGTAAAGTAAATAACGATAATGAAATTGCGATAAATAAAAGTGCGATAAAATAAAATTGAGATAATTAAAAAGTACGATAATTAAAAGTGCAATTAAATAAAATGGACAGTAAATAAAATGCGATAATTAAAAGTGCAATTAAATATGAAATAAAGGAATTATGCTTATTTAAACTTCCGTAATCATGATGTTTGACGTGTTGATTTTAGTTTATTCCCATGGGTTAATTGTTCTTTGTCCTGGATTATTCAATATGTCCGTCTGGTTTTTGTCCATAACAGTCCATCAGTCATAAATATAAAGTGCGAGTGTCCTCGTCAAATTATCCTTATATCCGAAGTCAAATATTCCAACTAATTGGGTACTTAAACTATAATTACACCAATTTTCCTTGTATATAATTCACCCCTGTTTTAATAAGTTCATTAACTATTAATCCATTCCCGTGTCCGGTTAAATGAACGATTATTAGTACTTATAAATATCCCGCCCATCGTGTCCGATCGAGTGTATATGGTTATTTATAGGTACGTCCAATTGTAAATCTTTATAACGTCCAATTGTAAATCTTTATATTAAATTACCAAACTATCATTTAATTAAACAAATATAAAGCCCATTAATAGCCCATAGTCTAATTTCCACAAGTGTCGTTCTTTTGTCTAAACCCCAATTATGGTACAAAGCCCAATTACCCCGTCTTAATATTTAGCCCAACATCATGATTACTTCGGCTTAAATAAGCATAATAATAACTTAGCTACGAGACATTAATTTAAAAACAAAATTAACCATAACTTACAGTGGGTATTGATAGCGTAGCGGTACACGGATAGAGTTTCGACTTACACAACCTTAAAACATTCGACTAACCCAACCTTATTATTATCACTAACTTAAAATTAAAATTACAAATTGAGATTACGACTTGAATTGATACTTGATACATAAATATAAGGGAAAGAAAAAGAATAAGAAAAAATTAAGTGTAAAAATACGTCCGAAAATGCTGAAATTTATAGATGTAGCCTGACATCTGATGCCATGCGATCGCATGGATTTAACACTGCTTGGCCATGCGATCGCATGGCCTACTTTTCCTGCTCACATGTCTTTGTTTTCTTCTTTGTCGACGTTATTTAATATAATATATAATATATAAATAATTTATATAATTATTTAAATATTATATTTTATTCTTGTGCATAGTAGACTTGTAATTTTTGGTCCGTTGAGTTGAGAGTTGACTCTAGTCCCGGTTCCCGATTTTCGAACATCCTTTCGTACAATTTAATATCTTGTACTTTGCGTTTTGTGTTTTGTACTCTTATAATTTTGAGACGTTTCTCATCAATAATTTGAACCACTTTGATTGTACTTTGTACTTTTGAGCTTTTTGGTCGTTTGCGTCTTCAATTCGTCGAATCTGTCTTTTGTCTGCACCTTTTATTATTTAAACGAATATCACTTGTAAATAGAACAATTGCAACTAAAAGCTTGTCTTTCTTGAGGGATAATGCTATGAAATATATATTCGTTTTTAGCATTATCAGCTGTCGATAAGGGACCCTTTATCGTACAGCTTCCGGCTGCCTTTGTCATGCCGATGGCTGTCATGATTTTTGCCGTGACTGTTGTGATTATTGTTGTGGCTTTCACTGTGCCTACTACTGTCATGGCGGTGCCTGCTGTCGCTTCTTCTCTCTTCTTCTCTTTTCCTCTCTTCTCGATGATACCCGGCATGTCTCTCCCTTCCCGAGTGTTGGTATTGCCTAGCTACCGTTACGACATCTGCAAATGTACCCGGGATGTTCCAACGGAGTTCCGAGACAAGTGACGGGTGTGTGTCTTTGTCCAGGCATGTGATAAATCCGTAAATCTGTTGTGTTTCCGAAAGTCCTGGGATTTTCTGACATTCCAGCATGTACCTTGTGATGAAACTTTCGATCTTCTCTCCCCGATACATTGGGATTTTGTGAGAATACAAGTGCATATACGTGTGTCGGCGGAGGTTCTGATATTGCATGAGGAACTTTTCTCGCAAGTCCGCGAAGCAAGTGATTCCATTAGGTGGTAACTTTGCAAACCACTCCCTGGCAGCCGACTGTAGCACCGTCGGAAAGAGATGACACGCTACCTCATTATTCCAGTTCTGAGTTTTCATGGCGACCTCGAAGATTTGCAGGAAATCATCCGGGTCTGTAGTGCCGTTATACATCCCCAAAGTGACCGGTATGATGATGTTGGCGGGAAGTGTGCAGCTGGCAATTCGTTCACACAACTTCTGACTAGTAGCCGACGTCTCAATTCGATTTGCTTTGTTACCGGTGATTAATGCGAAGATCATTTTGGTGATCATGTCGGTGTCGTTTTGGGATGATCCGATGCCACTTGATCCACCAGTTTTGAGACCAAGATCTAACGACCCGTCATAATCCATCTGGACGAAGTCCATATCGATTACAACGATTCACAATAGTTAATTACATCGCGAGGTACTTGACCTCTATATGATACATTTTACAAACATTGCATTCGTTTTTAAAAGACAAGCTTTCATTACATCGAATGTTGACAGGCATGCATACTATTTCATAATATATCTAGCTATAATTGACTTAATAATATTCTTGATGAACTCAATGACTCGAATACAACGTCTTATGAAATATGTCATGAATGACTCCAAGTAATATCCCTAAAATGAGCAAATGCACAGCGGAAGATTTTCTTTCGTACCTGAGAATAAACATGCTTTAAAGTGTCAACCAAAAGGTTGGTGAGTTCATTAGTTTAACATAAATAAACATTTTCTTCATTTTAATAGACCACAAGATTTTCATTTTTAGTTCTCATAAATATACGTCCCATGCATAGAGACAAAATATCATTCATATGGATTGAACACCTGGTAACCGACATTAACAAGATGCATATAAGAATATCCCCTATCATTCCGGGAAATCCTTCGGACATGATAAAACAACATCGAAGTACTAAAGCATCCGGTACTTTGGATGGGGTTCGTTAAGCCCAATAGATCTATCTTTAGGATTCACGTCAATTTGGAGATCGGTTTCCAAATTCTTAGGTTACCAAGCAAAAGGGGCATATTCGGCTTCAATCATTCAACCATATAATGTAGTTTCGATTACTTGTGTCTATTTCGTAAATCATTTATAAAAATTGCGCATGTATTCTCAGCCCAAAAATATAAAGGGTAAAAAGGAAAATGAAACTCACCTAATGTATTTTGTAGTAAAAATACATATGACTATACTGAACAATGCAGGGTTGGCCTCGGATTCACGAACCTATATCATTTGTATAATTATTAAAACATATAATAGAAATTTCATAATTTCAATTATTAATTATATAAATTTTATATATTTGTAGTTATATATAAATTATACTAAATTTCATTAAAATATATATACTTTACTTATATATATTATATCTTATGTTGTATTTATTTATTTTGTATGTGTTTAAAATAACTAATATTTATACATTTAGTTATATTACTATATCTATCTATATATATATATATATATATATATATATATATATATATATATATATATATATATATACATATGATTTGTATTAACCGTTAAATTTAATAGTTTATTGTATGAAAGTATTTATATAAAAATGTAATATGTTTGATATATGATTATATGAAATATTATTATAATTAGTGTATATGTAATAAGTGTATTTTATGTACAAAATATTCATTTGTTAAAAATGATGGTTTTAGTAATAATGATTTACTAATATTAATAACAACTTTATTAGTAATGATAATTCCAATAATGATACTTGTATCTGTGATGATAATAATAATAATATTAGTGATAATAATAACAATTATAGTATTAATCTTAGTGTACTTAATAACAATTATAATTACTAATAATAATCATAACAATACAACAATAATAATATTAATAACAATAACCAAAATAATAATAATAATAATAATAATAATAATAATAATAATAATAATAATAATAATTAATAATAATAATAATAATAATAATAATAATAATAATAATAATAATAATAATAATAATAATAATAATAATAATAATAATAATAATAATAATAACATGAAAAACTACCTCAAATAACTGGATAAAAAAAATGTCCCCGCCGGGACTCGAACCCGAGACCTCTCGTTCACCTAACCCACTGCCTAACCATCCAGCTATGTACGTTTTTCTATTTATAATTACCCCGTATAATATTTAATCCCTTTATCTTCTGTTATACTTCTACTCCTTCTTAATATTCCTCAATCCAACCCAAAAATCAAAATCAAATTAACTCAAACAACGAAAATTTAGAATCTATAATAGATTCATAAATAATAACACTTATATGTCAGTAAATGAAAAAAAAATAAAAAAATAAAAAATAAAAAAAATTGAGAATACCTGCTGTTCGACGCAAGGATATAAAAAAATGATTTTAGATTTGAACGCGTAATGGATTGTGGTTATAACATGAAATATTTTGATAATCATGTATAGAAACTATTGGATTCGTAAATTAACTTGAAACATCAAAAACAATCTCGAATTTGATCTTTGTTCATAGTTTTGACTTTATGAAAATAAAGTTTGACTCTTGAATTCTCCCTCAATACAAGAAATTAGAAATTGAAATCTTGCAGGAAGTTTACTTAGACCATTCCTAATAAAACCTCATTTAAGGATTTTGAAATACCATTCAAATTCGAGTTATTGTAAAATGGGTCGAAGACAGAGAAGAAGGAGCTGTAGGATATCTTTTTCTCTTTTTTTTTTTTTGAACTCTTATGAAATGCAGCAAGGAATTATTATGGTGTAATTATATGGAGATTCGATTAATTGATTGAAGAGTAAATCACAGATATAATAGTCTTGCTTGTAGGGTTCGATTGGTCCCATATGACACAGAAAGACAGCGAAAGGAATAGAAAAAAATATAACATTTGGTACGTGTAATATTTTGGTTATATATATATATTAAATCTTTATAATTAATTAAATATTATATTATATTTACGTGCATAGTTAACTCGTAATTTTAGCTCCAAAGTCTCGTACGTTGTCACTCGACTCATGTACCACTTTCGATTTTTCGAGCGCACTTTTGTACGTTTAGAAAACTAGCCTTTTTCGTTACGCGACGTGTACCCTTAATAAAAATTTGATTTATTTATCAAAAAAATGCTTTATGAAAATGTATCTTATAAAATTTGAGCGTCGTGGTCATTTGCTTCTATAAATCAGGGACTCGTTGTTTACGAAAATATATTATTTTGAATTGGAACGTTTTATGACTAAATTAAAAATAAAGATATATATATATATATATATATATATATATATATATATATATATATATATATATATATATATATATATATACATATTTAGAAATATTAGTTTGTATCCAAAATCTTTTATTTAACATTATAACATTTAGTTTTTCAAAACCCTTTATTTTTCAAAGTTTATTTTTATTTCATTTAGGAAAATAGTTTAGCGCGTAACGTTTTTCTTTTTAAGAATTTAAATAGATACAAGTACTAATTGTTTTTAAATATCAATTGTGTCACTAGACGAGTGTTACTAATGTGTACTTGATTTGGAAACATATATTTCTAATGAATACGTTTTAAGTACACTTTACAACCAATATTTTTAACTTACGTCTATTTGCTCAAAGGCCGTTTAGATAGACAAGTCCTATTATATCAAAAAGTGTTTTCGTACAGTTGAAAACTACATCAATTGATTTTTATGAAATTCCATCAATAAACATATGGAACCAAATACTTTTATGTAATGTATTTATATTCAATGCTTCGTTAACGTTATCAAGTTATAATATATACACCTATTCATATATCATCATTTACATTCGTTTAATGGTTCGTGAATCATTGGAACTTGGTCGAGGTTTAATGAATGTATGAACATAGTTTAAAATTCTTGAAATTTAACTTAACAAACTTTGCTTATCGTGTCGGAATAATATAAAGATAAAGTTTAAATTTGGTCGGAAATTCCCGGGTCGTCACAGTACCTACCCGTTAAAGAAATTTCGTCCCGAAATTTGAGTGGGGTGGTTATGGTTACTCATAAAAATGTTTTCATGACGAATATGAGTTGGTATATAGAGTTATATCATTACTGAGTAATATAGATAAAACGATTCGATTACTCGAAGAGTACGAGTGAAGTTTTCTCAAAAAGATTGGAATAAAAAATAGAATTTCGTCTTAACTTTTGACATGGTGTTGATTGAATTCCGGAATTCAAGGGATTTACAGAAAATCTTCAAAATCTATAATATCTGATTCTTCGGGATTTAAGGAAACTAAGATCTCTATAACTAAAAACGGTGATCTGCCTCGATTACTCTGTCTTATATTTCCATTATAAATTTAACTCTTCCGTTCCATTATTCTCACCATTCCTATACTTTCTTTCTTTGTTCATACATCCAAAAGATTGTGAAAATGATTAATCCCGTTCTAATCCTTGATATTTTCCTAATTATCATTTCTGTCATCCTTCTTTTCAATCCTCCACCAGAAAAATCTTTTTACTTTTACTATTACTTTGGATGATATTATTCTTAATTATACCGTGTCTTTATATTGCTATTCGTATTAATATCTACGGTTTGTAACCTCTGTGTTGTTATTGGATGTTATATCTCCCCTTATATTTCGAAGTCCTTGCTTCTGTCTCCTATAATCATTGTCATCCATAGTTAATGTTTTCTCCTATTTGATGCGATTTATACCCCCATTTACACTTCGAAGCTTTATTCTCTATTTTCTCTTCTATCCACTAAGCACATTAAGTAATGGTCTAGAATTCGTAGATATAAGTTTCAGAATGAACATTGTTAATTTTCTAAGAAAGAAACGGTAATAGCACAATTTGACTTGTCAAATTACCAGAATTCAAGAAAAGATAGTACTATCAAGAAAAATATTTTCTTGATATGTTTATAGACTAGACAGAACGTAAGAGTCGTGTAACATAGCACATGATGACGTTATGATCTGTGAATCATCACGTTCCATTTAGAAACTCAGCATGACTTACTGTAATATAATCACGTTGATCAAGTGTCACTATATTATACTAACTCATGCATCAGTTCTCAACATTACTTCAATAACATTCATATTTTAGGCTTGAAAGTTTACAAAATATAGAAACTAACAGTTTCTATATGATGTAACACTTATAGCACGAAGAGATTAATGATTTCAAATAAGAATAGTTATGAAAATATCTTCAGAAATATGAAGGATATTTATAATGAAAGATACGATGATATCTTAGAATTTCTAATATCGAAGGATGGTGAAGAAAATTTTTCCGCAAGAGTTTGGAGTCAGAAGCAAGTTATTCGCTAAAGGTTTCATCAGAAACAGAATCATCAGGATTCTTAATGTACAAGTTTAGTCCTTGTGATTTGTTCAGAGACTCCTTCATAGTTTGCTCAATCAGTTTTTCAGTTTCAAACTTTTTCTGAGCTTTGCCAACATACAATTCTTTATCATCAACTTTTGGCTGTTGAGGTCGTTTACAGTTTTTGTTGCTTCATTCAACTTTTCAAAATTCAGGGCATTAATTCGCAGACTAGGTGCTTTTCAGAATTTCAGAATGAAAGATCATGATTCTAAGAGATAAAGGTTATATGTATACATATAACTGTTGATGTAGAAACGTTGCGAGATTCGAAATACTGATTGCTGATTCCCGGTAATTGGTATGGTAATTATCGTTACAGAACGCGGATGAGTATATGATAGGGTATTAATGAATAAATATAACGATTTATTGGAGAGATTTAAACCAATAGGCAACGAGGTTGCTGATACGTTTGCTGGTAATATGGTAGAATATGAAAGGTTCCCCAGTAACAATAAAAGAGCACGCATATATATCAAGGTTATAGTAAGGCTAGTCTGACTGAAAAGTCGAAGTTGACTTGCTGGAGCTGTGACAAAATTTGCTACCTTGAAAAGGAATTGTAAATTTATTTTGGGTAATAATAATGCTAAAGGAGCTAACACAGATACGGGTTAAACGTTTACTCAGGTTCCAAGTATTTTCAGGTGCATAACAATATGCATCAATCTTTTCTTCCGTAGATGAAGTGCGGTTGGTTCATCCTCTCGGTTGAGGTGTTTTCAAGAATCATGAAAGGTTTGAACGCAGATTGTAATCGTGATGATACGAATGGGGTTTAAAATGAAATCAAGTGGCAAACTTGAAGAATTGTTTAGTTTCATATGTTATAATCAATATTTTAATTCATTTTAATTGTCCAATGTTATTAGTCCACAGTCGATAGTCTACAGTTGACGGTCCAATAATTCATATATAGTTTAATATATAATATTCGAATTAATTAATACGTATCATGACCAGTGTACATGTCTCAGACTCGATCACAACTCAAAGTATATATATTATTATAGAATCAACCTCAACCCTGTATAGAGAACTCGATCATTACTATATATAGAGTGTCTATGGTTATTCTAAATAATATATATATATATATATATATATATATATATATATATATATATATATATATATATATATATATATATATATATATATATATATATATATATATATATATATATATATATATATATATGCGTCGATATGATATGTCAAAACCTTGTATACGTGTCCCGATATTTAAAGTGCGTAAAATAAATACAGAAATTAAATGACGATAAATAAAATGCGTAAAGTAAATAACAGAAATTAAATGACGATAAATAAAATTGCGAGAATGTAAATTGCGATAATTAAAGTGTAATCAGTTAGCTGGGAACAATTAGCTAGGAACAATTAGCGTGGATTCTTAACAAAATTTCTCATAGTTAATTTGTTTGTTTCTAACAAGTTTTATTTTGTCTAATGTTTTCTTCATTATGCCACTTGTTGGATTCTGAGAAGTCAAAATCTAAATATGAAATTGAATGAAAATGATTATTTTGTGGTGAACATATTCGTATATCGGTGAATGTAAATAGGATAGTAAATGACTGTTGAAACATATTCGAAGAATGTACAATGTAACTTATTAATGTGAAATCTAAATATTCCTCGGGTATTACCTACCCGTTAAAATATTTTCACCATTAACAGTTTGTACGAAAGAATTTTTAATTACAATCTTTATGAAAACATATATACGTATATATTTTCTTCAGATGTAATCATAGATTTAATGAGTTAATATGATATTAAACTCATATGATTTTCGGTTTGAGCTAGAATAAGAAATCTCTAAGACTATTAGGAACTACATATTCTTCGCAGAATATTAATGAAGTTATGGGTCAATAGTTCATCGTTAACTATTAGGAATCACATATTCTTCACATAATATTAATGAAGTTATGGATCAATACTTCATCAGTTATTGTTGTTGGTACTCCTTGGTATCTATGGTGCGTATCATGTTGATGTTCGTGGGACAGATTGTGAATTTGAGGTGTGAGATGCGGATGTTGCTGTTGCTGTTGTTGGATGGTGGTGGTACTGTTGATGTTGATGATGGTGGTACTGTTGATGTTGATGGTGCTTGTGGTGCTTGTAAATCACCCACCATTCTTGTCAGGGTTTCTATCCTACCCTCTATCATTTCTATCCACCCACTCATCTGATTCGATAGATCTTGATTATCAATTCGAAGTTCCCTAACTTCTTCTAATATTCCCCATCGATTGGTATTCGGAAGTAGAGGTTGAATATTCCCTGAGATTGTAGTAATATGACCTTCGATGCGGAATATTTTTGCAAGAAGGGTGAAAACAGTGTTGCGCATAGGTTCACCAGTGAGTACATCATTTTCTCCGATGTTAGGTGGTAAGTTTGGTTCACGGTAGGGTTCGCCTTCTTCGTTTCTCCATCGAGTGAGTAAGTCTCGGACCCACCCCCATCTCCTCCAGAAAGAAAAATAGCTAAACGGTGGAGACACTTCGGGTTCATTGACTTCGGGGTCTACATCAATACGCATCTCGAAATTAGTTCCGGAACTAATGGAATCCAAGCTAGGTGTAGGATCCATCTCTTATGATCCGTTAGAGGATTTTGATATGAAATGATTTTCGGATATCGGATGATATTCTAATTACATAGGATACCTATATATAGTACAGAAGATCCCGTGAATTACGGAGGAAATTAAGGAGACGTGTCAGATAAACTGTTTATGCTGCTGGTGCTGCTGCTGGTGTTTGTGACATTCGCACCATATTCTCTAAAGCCACTACCCGAGCGCGAAGCTCATTGACTTCTTCTATTACACCGGGGTGATTGTCGGTTCGGACGAGCGGATAAATAAAATCTAAAATTTTATGTAGTATATAATCGTGACGCGATACTCTGGAAATGAGAGAGAAAATGGTGTTTCGAACAGGTTCGTCGGTTAGTGCTTCCGGTTCTTCGCCAAGAGGGCAATGTGGTGGATGGAAGGGATCGCCTTCTTCTTGTCTCCAATGATTAAGGAGGTTACGAACCCATCCCCAATTCATCCAGAATAGATGATGGCTGATTGGTTGATACATTCCGGTCACACTGCTTTCGGAGTTTGAGTGAGATTCCATTTCGGAATCCGAAGGACTTGAACTAATGACGAATTCCATTTCGTACGATTTGAATAAGGGATTGATTTTTTTTTTATTATTGGATGATATTCTAACTATATAGAATATCTATATATATCGAGCAAAAGGTTTCGTAGATTACTGTGGAATTTACGGGATATGTCAGGAAAAGTTTACAGTAATAGATACGATAAAAAATAATTTAGCAGATACGCTAAGATATGAATTTTGTCTATACACTATTCATGCAATCAATGCAGCAAGACGTGTCTAGACTAAGAATGATAAGCAAATAATTTTTGATACCAAATGATAAGCAAAACTTTTTGACATGCAGACCAGGTTCAAGTCCAGACTTATTAATATAACCTAACAACTACTAGGTCAAAGTCCAGACTCACTAATGTATCCTAACGAATTATCAGTTAGACACACTAATGTAGACCTGGTTCGCTAAGACCACCGCTCTGATACCAACTCTAACGACCCGTCCTAATCCATCTGGATGAAGTCCATATCGATTACAACGATTCACAATAGTTGATTACATCGCGAGGTACTTGACCTCTATATGATACATTTTACAAACATTGCATTCGTTTTTAAAAGACAAGATTTCATTACATCGAATGTTGACATGCATGCATACTATTTCATAATATATCTAGCTATAATTGACTTAATAATATTCTTGATGAACTCAACGACTTGAATGCAACGTCTTATGAAATATGTCATGAATGACTCCAAGTAATATCCCTAAAATGAGCAAATGCACAGCGGAAGATTTTCATTCGTACCTGAGAATAAACATGCTTTAAAGTGTCAACCAAAAGGTTGGTGAGTTCATTAGTTTAACATAAATAAATATTTTCATCATTTTAATAGACCACAAGATTTTCATTTTTAGTTCTCATAAATATACATCCCATGCATAGAGACAAAATATCATTCATATGGATTGATGATAATGCTAAAAACGAACATATATTTCATAGCATTATTCCTCAAGAATGACAAGCTTTTAGTTGCAATTGTTCTATTTACAAGTGATATTCGTTTAAATAATAAAAGGTGAAGACAAAAGACAGATTCGACGAATTGAAGACGCAAACGACCAAAAAGCTCAAAAGAACAAAAGACAATCAAAGAGGTTCCAATTATTGATAAGAAACGTCTCGAAATCACAAGAGTATAAGATTCAAAACGCAAAGTACAAAATATAAAATTGTACGCAAGGACGTTCGAAAATTCGGAACCGGGACCAGAGTCAACTCTCAACGCTCGACGCAACGGACTAAAAATTACAAGTTAACTATGTATATAAATATAATATAATATATAATTAATTATATTAATTATATATATATTATATTTATAAATAAAAAAACCGTCGGCAGAGAAAGACTCCAAGGACTGAGCTGTAAATTCATTCTCCGCGACTCGCGGAGATTGAAGAGGATTTCACCGCGAGTCGCGGAGCCCCAAAAATCAACTTTTCCTATAAAAGCAACCGAATTCTGATCGCAATTTATAATCTTTTTCTCTCTTCTCTCATATGTAAACGATATATATATATATATATATAATTTATATTTTAATTTTAATTTTAATTATAATTCTAATAATAAGGGTATGTTAGCGAATATTGTAAGGGTGTAAGTCGAAATTCTGTCCGTGTAACGCTACGCTATTTTTAATCATTGTAAGTTATGTTCAACCTTTTTACATTAATGTCTCGTAGCTAAGTTATTATTATGCTTATTTAAAACGAAGTAATCATGATGTTGGGCTAATTACTAAAATTGGGTAATTGGGCTTTGTACCATAATTGGGGTTTGGACAAAAGAACGACACTTGTGGAAATTAGACTATGGGCTATTAATGGGCTTTATATTTGTTTAACTAAATGATAGTTTGTTAATGTTAATATAAAGATTTACAATTGGGCATCCCTATAAATTACCATATACACTCAATCGGACACGATGGGCGGGGTGTTTATATGTACGAATAATCGTTCATTTAACCGGACACGGGAATGGATTAATAGCCACTAGAATAATTAAAACAGGGGTGAAATTACATTCAAGGGTAATTGGTGTAATTGTTAACAAAGTAGTAAAACCTTGGTTTACACACAGTCGATAACCTGGTGTATTCATTAAACAAAGTATTAAAACCTTGTTACAATTCGAATCCCCAATTAGTTGGAATATTTAACTTCGGGTATAAGAATAATTTGATGAGGACACTCGCACTTTATATTTATGACTGATGGACTGTTATGGACAAAAACCAGACGGACATATTAAATAATCCAGGACAAAGGACAATTAACCCATGGGCATAAAACTAAAATCAACACGTCAAACATCATGATTACGGAAGTTTAAATAAGCATAATTCTTTTATTTCATATTTAATTTCCTTTATTTTATATTTAATTACACTTCTAATTATCGCACTTTTATTTATTGTTATTTAATCGCACTTTTAATTATCGTACTTTTTAATTATCGCAATTTTATTTTATCGCACTTTTATAATTCGCAATTTCATTATCGTTATTTACTTTACGCTTTAATTTAAGTCTTGTATTTATTTTATATTTTACAATAGGTTTTAACTGCGACTAAAGTCTCAAAATCGACAAACCGGTCATTAAACGGTAAAAACCCCCCTTTATAATAATAATAATATTACTTATATATATATTTGTATTTTTATAAAAGTAAACTAATATAGCGTTGAGCTTTGTTTAAAGATTTCCCTGTGGAACGAACCGGACTTACTAAAACCTACACTACTGTACGATTAGGTACACTGCCTATAAGTGTTGTAGCAAGGTTTAAGTATATCCATTCTATAAATAAATAAATATCTTGTGTAAAATTGTATCGTATTTAATAGTTTTTCCTGCTAAAATTAATAACTATTTTATATACACCTCGCATAACATCAAGTATTTTTGGCGCCGCTGCCGGGGACACTCTTAAACGCCGGAAGCGCAACGCTAATATAAAAAAAAAAAAGATTTTTAGTTAACTTTTATTAAAATTCGTTTTTGTAAAAATACGTTTTAATTATTCAAAAATATAAAAAGAAAAACAAAAATATAAGTATTTTTAAGATTTTGTCAAATATTTAAGTTTTATAAGTTTCTTTATTTTTATTTTAGTTTATAAAAATATAAGTTTTATTAACTATCTTTTATTTATAGAAAAAAAAACAGAAAACAGATAAAAAAAAAATAAAGAAAAAAACGCGTTGAAATTATAAGCTGTCATCTGAATTCTGGAACCCCACGACTCGCGGGGTTTTCTGCATTAATTACCGCGACTCGCGGAGACTTTCTGACACGCCGACAGAAGCCCTAATTCAGCATTTATTACGGATTATTATTAATTATTATTAATATAAACCCTAATTATGTATTATTATTATAATTAAGTTTTATTTTAAAATTTCTTTTTATTTAATTTGTTTTATTTTGTTTAAATTAGTCTTATTAAATTGTAAAATTAGTAGTTTTATAAAAAAAAAATTAATATAAAAATAATATTTTTATAAAAATTGTAATTTTTACAACTTTTTGTATATTTTTATATTTTGTCCCTTTTTAATCGTTTTAGCGTAATATTTGTATTTTTAGCTCATATTTAATTTTAAACTTTGTTTTTGCCAGTCATTTTTACTCCTAGATTTTTAGGCTTTGCCGTAGAATTCCTTAAGTGCTTTTTCTTTAGACTAAGATTTAGGTACTTTAAAATTTTGCGACGCCTTTTTAAGTTTTAGTTTCTTTTTAAGTTATTTCCATTTGAGATTTAGTTTTTCTTGTAAGCTTTAATATTTTTAGACCTTTTACTATGTATCAATTATCATTCCAATTAGTAATTTCAATTTGCGATTATAATTTTAAGTTAGTTGTAGTAATAAGATTAGGTTAGTTAAGTATTTTTAAGTTTTTATAAGTTTCTTTTATTTTTCCGTCACCTTTTATTTTTCAACCATTTTTTTTTTCTTTTTCGACCTTTTGCGACGAACTCTTTTTCTCTCTTATTTCTCGCCATTCTAGTTTTTAGGACTTAGAATTTTTTCTACTTCTTATCTAAATTTCTTAAAATTACGAAAATTTATTTTGAGTAGTTAAATTGATAGACATCAAAATTTTCTGGTTCGTAGTAATAGTTGGATTTGTACGTGGACCGGGTTATTGGAGCCAAACAGTCCTCAATTATATTGAGACCAAACGAATCCTGCCCCTCTGCTGCATCTTTTGGCTATTCGAAACGTGGGTAAAATCAGAAAAGTCTATTGATTGGATAACTTATTATAATTTTTCTTTCCTTTTTAAAAACTAATAGGATATTCAGTGAATGCACCGAGCAAGACGTTCATCACCTTTTGTACGTTCACCACCTGTAACTAGATCAAGACATTTAGCAAATATAACCGCCGTTGATTTTTCTTTAGAATCGTCATCCAGTCGACCAAATACTTCAGTTCAAATTTCCGATAATCCATTTTTTGAACCCGACCTCACAATTGAGAATCCGGAGAATATTCAGGAACGGTTCGTAGATCCTGAACCATTAAACTTTCCTCCGGAACCACCAATCATTCAAACAGAGATTGTTGAGGAACGAACCATTAAATCAGAATCATCTAGTGATACCGATTCAACAAATTCAATTATGGAAAATCTGGAACCTTTAAGTATGGAAGACCGAATGAGAGCTAAACGCACTGGCCAAGGTCACGCAATTACTCATCCAGACATTAATGCGCCAGATTATGAAATCAAAGGACAAATTCTACACATGGTGACTAATCAATGCCAATTTATTGGTGCGCCGAAGGAAGATCCAAATGAACATCTACGTACCTTTAATAGGATCTGCACACTATTTAAAATACGAGAAGTGGAGGATGAACAGATATATCTCATGTTATTTCCCTGGACTTTAAAGGGAGAAGCCAAAGATTGGTTGGAATCGTTACCTGAAGGGGCGATTGATACATGGGACGTTTTAGTTGACAAATTTCTTAAACAATTCTTTCATGCATCTAAAGCCGTAAGACTTCAAGCAGAAATTGTTACGTTCACACAGAAACCAAATGAAACTCTATATGAGGCGTGGACAAGATATGGAAAGTTGTTAAGAGGATGTCCGCAACATGGTTTAGACACCTGTCAAATAGTACAAATATTCTACCAAGGATGCGACATCACTACAAGGAAAGACATAGATATATCAGCTGGTGGTTCTATTATGAAGAAAACCGAAACTGATGCTTACAAAATTATTGATAACACTGCTTCCCACTCACATGAGTGGCACCAAGAAAAAGATATCATTAGATCATCTAAAGCAGCTAGAGCCGATTCTAGCCATGACTTAGATTCCATTTCCGCAAAGATAGATGCTGTGGAGAGACGAATGGAAAAGATGACTAAGGATATTCACTCAATACGAATTAGTTGTGAGCAGTGTGGAGGACCACATTTGACAAAAGATTGTCTCAGTATTGAATTAACAATGGAACAAAGAGAGAATATTTCATACATAAACCAAAGGCCTGGAAATAATTATCAGAATAATTATCAACCGCCAAGACTAATTTACAATCAAAACCAGAATTATAACCGAAATATTCCATACAACAACCAACAAGGTCCTAGCAATCAACAAGTATCCAATAATACTTACAATCAGCAAAGACCGAATTTTCAAAACAAACCACCACAACAAACCGATGATAAAAAGCCGAATTTAGAAGATATGATGACGAAGCTAGTTGAAACTCAAACGCAGTTTTTCACATCTCAGAAACAAACCAATGAACAAAATGCTCAAGCATTTAGAAATCAACAAGCTTCTATTCAAAATCTGGAACAAGAAGTAAGTAACCTAGCAAGGTTAATAGGTGAAAGAAAACCGGGAAGTCTACCTAGTGATACAAATGCTAACCCCCGAAATGAAACAGCTAAAGCTATTACCATAAGAAGTGGTACAACACTTAAACCACCTGAAATACCTGTAACTTCTGATGAAACTATTCCTACTCCACAAGAACCACAACCTGATCAAGATAAGGAAAAAGAACCGGTAGTTGAAAAAGTTAATGAAGATAACACAGTTAAGGATAAACCTTATGTTAAACCATACCAACCACCACTTCCTTACCCGAGTAAAATGAAGAAAGAGAAACTTGAAGCCGAGCAATCCAAATTCTTGGATATGTTTAAACAGATAAATGTAAATCTTCCTTTCATTGATGTGATTTCAGGAATGCCAAGATATGCTAAATTCTTGAAAGATCTAATCTCAAATAGAAAGAAAATGGAAGAACTCTCGGCTGTTACTATGAATGCTAATTGTTCAGCAGTGCTGTTGAATAAGATACCAGAAAAACTATCTGATCCAGGAAGTTTCACAATTCCATGTTTTCTGGGTAGTCTTAGTTCAATAGAAGCATTGGCAGACTTAGGTGCTAGTATAAATCTAATGCCGTATTCACTATACGCTAAACTAGACCTTGGAGAATTGAAACCAACCAGAATAAGCATACAACTAGCCGATAGATCAATAAAATATCCTAGAGGGATAATGGAGAACATGCTAGTTAAAGTTGGTACTTTAGTATTTCCAGTAGATTTTGTTGTTTTGGACATGGAAGAAGATTCTCAAGTTCCTCTCATATTAGGAAGACCATTCTTAAACACGGCTAAAGCAATGATAGACGTGTTCGGTAAGAAATTGACCCTAAGTATAGAGGATGAGAGTGTTACCTTTTCAGTTGATAGAGCAATGCAACAACCACAATCTGCAGATGATACATGTTATTATATTCAAACTATAGATGCACATGCAGAATTATTAGAAGAATTTCCAGAATTACAAGGAACAGGAGAATGTTCTTTAGGAGAAGGTAATGAACCAATTGATGAAGCTGAAATGTTAGCTACACTTATAGCTAATGGATATGAACCAACAACAGAAGAAATTCAAATGCTAAAAGAAGAAGACAGATATCGATATAAATCATCGATAGAAGAACCTCCGAAATTAGAGTTAAAGCCACTTCCAAACCATTTGGAATACGCTTATTTACATGGTGAATCTGAATTACCTGTAATAATATCGTCTTCTCTTACTGAAAATGAGAAATCACAACTCATTTCTGTGTTGAAAGCTCATAAACCAACCATTGCATGGAAGATTCATGATATTAAAGGAATAAGTCCTTCGTATTGCACACATAAAATCCTTATGGAAGAAGGTCATAAAACGTATGTGCAACGCCAACGAAGACTAAATCCTAATATGCAAGATGTAGTTAAGAAAGAGATTATTAAACTGCTAGATGCAGGTTTGATATATCCAATTTCTGATAGTCCATGGGTAAGCCTAGTTCAATGCGTACCTAAGAAGGGTGGCATGACTGTCATTACAAATGAGAAAAATGAGCTTATTCCTACTAGGACTGTAACAGGATGGCGTGTATGTATTGATTATAGAAAATTAAATGACGCCACCAGAAAAGATCACTTTCCCTTACCTTTCATAGATCAAATGTTGGAAAGATTAGCCGGAAATAGTTACTATTGTTTTCTAGATGGATTTTCCGGATATTTTCAAATTCCAATAGCACCCGAAGATCAAGAGAAAACCACATTCATGTGCCCTTATGGTACTTTTGCTTACAAACGCATGCCATTTGGACTTTGTAACGCCCCTGCAACCTTTCAAAGGTGTATGATGGCGATTTTTCACGACATGATAGAAGAATGCATGGAAGTATTCATGGATGACTTTTCAGTCTTCCGTGATACATTTAAATCATGTCTAGTTAATCTGGAACGAATGCTAATTAGATGCGAACAATCAAATCTAGTACTTAATTGGGAGAAATGCCATTTCATGGTTAAAGAAGGCATCGTTCTTGGACATAAAATTTCAAAAGAAGGAATTGAAGTGGATAGAGCTAAAGTAGATGTAATTGCTAAACTTCCACATCCCACCAATGTTAGAGGAGTTAGGAGTTTTCTAGGGCATGCCGGTTTTTACCGACGTTTCATAAAAGATTTTTCTAAAATTGCCACTCCTATGAATAAACTCCTAGAAAAGGATGCTCCATTCATCTTTTCAGATGAGTGTATCAAATCTTTTAATATTCTTAAAGAGAAACTCACTAATGCACCAATCATGATAACACCAAATTGGAATCTACCATTTGAACTAATGTGCGATGCAAGTGATTTTGCAATGGGAGCCGTTTTAGGACAAAGGATTGAAAAACGATTTCAACCTATATATTATGCTAGTAAGACGTTACAAGGAGCACAAACAAACTATACAACTACTGAAAAAGAACTCCTTGCTATTGTCTTTGCTTTTGACAAATTTCGATCATATCTCGTTCTAGCAAAAACGGTGGTCTATACCGACCATTCTGCTCTTAGATACCTATTTTCAAAACAAGATGCTAAACCAAGATTAATCCGTTGGATCTTACTCTTACAAGAGTTTGATATTGAAATTCGAGATAAAAGAGGAGCAGAAAATCTCGCCGCTGATCATCTTTCTCGTCTTGAAAATCCTGAGTTAGAAGTTCTAAATGAATCGGCCATACAAGACAACTTTCCTGATGAATATCTATTGAAGATAGATTATAAAGAAATCCCATGGTTTGCAGACTATGCAAACTACTTAGTTTGTGGATTCCTTGAAAAAGGATTATCGTACCAAAGACGAAAGAAATTCTTCAGTGATATAAAACACTATTTCTGGGAAGATCCACATCTGTTTAAAAGTTGTCCCGATGGAATAATACGCCGATGTGTATTTGGAGATGAAGCTAGTAAAATTTTAAACCATTGTCACACAGGACCAACAGGAGGGCATTATGGGCCTCAACTAACAGCAAGAAAAGTTTATGAAGCTGGATTCTATTGGCCTACAATTTACAAAGACGCACACCTTCTTTGCAAATCCTGTGATGCATGTCAAAGGGCCGGAAAAATAAGTCAACGTGATGAAATGCCACAAAATGTCATCCAAGTATGTGAAGTATTTGACATTTGGGGTATTGACTTTATGGGTCCATTTCCAAAATCTCATAATAATCTATATATACTCGTAGCCATTGATTATGTATCTAAATGGGCGGAAGCACAAGCTCTCCCAACTAACAATGCACGAGTTGTAGTCAACTTTTTAAAACGTCTTTTTGCAAGGTTTGGAACACCGAAAGCTTTAATAAGTGATCGGGGTACTCATTTCTGTAATAATCAACTTGAGAAAGTTCTTAAAAGATATGGAGTAACTCATAAAATCTCCACCGCATATCATCCACAAACAAGTGGACAATGTGAAAATACAAACCGAGCTTTAAAACGTATTCTAGAGAAAACCGTAGGATCAAATTCGAAGGAATGGTCCATTAAATTGGAGGATGCACTCTGGGCTTTTAGAACAGCCTACAAAACTCCAATTAGAACCACACCTTTTAGACTTGTTTATGGAAAAGCATGCCATCTTCCAGTAGAAATTGAACACAAAGCATTTTAGGCTTTGAAGACATGTAATCTTGATTTACATGAAGCTGGACGTCTACGATTAAGTCAACTAAACGAATTAGAAGAATTAAGACATAAAGCATACGAAAATTCGTTAATCTATAAGGAAAGAACGAAGAAATGGCATGATAAAAGAATCAGAAGTTCAAAAGAATTTAAAGAAGGAGACAGAGTTCTTCTTTTCAATTCACGATTCAAGCTATTTCCTGGAAAATTGAAATCAAGATGGTCTGGACCATTCATAGTCAAAAGAGTTTTCCCATACGGAACGATAGAATTAATAAATTCAAATGGGATGGAATTTAAAGTTAATGGTCACAGAGTTAAACATTACATACATGGTCCGATGGAAGTCGACAACGAAGTTAATCACAATTTCGACACCACAGCTAACTAAGTGTGGGGAGAACCAAGTCTTTAAAGGATAATATGTATTTTTGTTAGAGTTAGATTGCCTGTTTTCGTGTAGTTCTCGAAAATGGAACCCGAATGGTCTTTCCCTAGCAGACCCTAAAGAACTAGTCTTCTCCCCCCATTCTGAATTTTTATTTTTTTTAGGTTTTTACAAAATGAAGACTGCCTGTGAACTAAACCATGGTCTAATGCTACACGCTTTGATCACTAAACGTAATAATGACATACTACCGAGTGAAATAGTATCAGTAATCAGAGAAAGAATGGACGGAGTTAGAAAAGAATCCAGATGCGAAGATAATAAGTTACAATTTGGTAAAGGAAAATCAAAATCTGCAGCAAAAAGAAGAGCACGACACCTAGAACGATGTCACAAATGCGGAAAATGGTCACATGGAGGTAAATGTTCAAATAATCAAACCTATTCAAATACCGAATTTGTTACTTTATGCAGAGACGGACCGTTCATATGTTTAGAAGAAAAGACACTGAATGCTCGAGGTTACGCCTATGTAGCCATGGAAAATCAATTAAACCGACTATCTTATGAATGGGATAGATCATATAACTAAGAAATCTATTTCACAGGTATGTCTGTACAGTTTTTATTTTTATTTTTATTTTTAACCTTTTGATAATAAACGCTAATTTGTTCGCTAAAAAGTATTAAATTGGTATTGAATAAAATTAGGTTTGGCGACCGAAATTATTGATATCATTCAAAAATTTATTACATCACTGCGAAATTTAACGTTTATTCTTAAGGTATAAATATCTTTAATCAATCAACCCAAAATATTTCAAAAATTCGTCATGAGTTAAATTAGGTCTTGGAACCGAAATTACTTTACCGAAAAGAGGGGCGCATATTTTTGATAATATTTGATTGATTAAAGTGGGATAAAAAGACATAAAGATTTTTAATTTTATTTTTACCATGTTTTTAAAATTAATATTTAAATCTTAAATTAATATTGTAAACTTTATAAAAACAATATATTTAAAATTGTAAATATTTGAAAAATTAATATAAGTTTAGTATGAATTTATAAATTTTTAAATTAAGTTTGGTGTGAATTTTTAATTTTTAAAATATTAATTTTTAATTTTATGCATTTCAAATTTTAAGTTTGGTGTGAATTTTTAATAATAATTTTGAATTTTATATTTAAGTTGTGTGAATTTAAAAACAAAAATTTACTTTATCTCATTAAGTTAAGAATATGATTTTTAAAATTCGTCGTAAGTTGAAGACTAGGTCTTTGAACCGAAATTGCTTTACCCGAGGGAGGGACGAGAACTTTTATTATCATTATTTTTAATCTTATTGAATTAGAGTATGCCAAAAACATTGAAAAAACCCAAAAATCTTAGCTTTTAAAACAATCGCTACAAAAAGACAAATTTTAAAATTTTGTCGAAGGACGGACTAGGACATCGATCCGAAACGACCTCGTCCTAAATAACAAGGGAAACAAAATTTTAAAATTAATTACTTAATTGTTTTAATAAGTTAATGATTATAAAAAAAAAAAAAAAAATATCAAACTCCGCGACTCGCGGAGTTTGGAGGGTAAATCCCCGTGACTCGCGAAGGGGCCGGATTACAGAGAAAAAAAATAAAGAGCTGATCGATCAGTTTCAGTCCCCAACCCAAAACTCAAAAAAACTGCTGCGAAAATAGCTCCGAAAATACACCCAAAAACACCACAAAAATCCCAATTTTTAACCGTTAATCACCAAATCTTTTGCTAAAATCATGTTGAGAAGGATGCTATCTAAGAATTACTCAAGAAAAACGGTAAATTTCTACACCTAAACACCATTTAATCCGAAATTTGGTGTTCTTGAGCAAATTTTTCCCCAATTTGATTTTGATGCTTTTTAGTGTAATTAAGCTTAAATTGTTTATGTATTATGCTTGTATAACCTAGATTGATGCTGTTTAACATGATTAGAAGTCTTAAACTTCAAATTTTGAGTAATCTAGGGTTTGTGTTCTTGAGCAATTTGGGGCTTTTTGATATAAACAGGTTATGGCCGATTTTTGTCATGAATTGTTGCTAAATTGAGTAGTGTAACATGTCTAGGTAGTTAAATGATCCAAACTTTGAGCCTAAACATGATTTTGAGAATTAAAGTGGACTTTTTCAAGTCTAAAATTCATGAACTTGATTTTTTAAAGATAATGCCATTTGAGACTTGTTTAATTGCTAGAAATGATTATTTTGACAAGTTATTTGAGTTGAATGTTTATGAACTTGGCGAACATTTTCGTATATGCTTATTTGAAAAAGTGTAGATTTGATGAAAATATGAAAATGAGCTTAAGTTTGATATAAATTGATAATGTCATTGTAATTATTTTGATTGATGATTTTGCTGACACTAATGCATATTTGGATGCACAAAAATTGTGTTTGATGTGTTTTGCAGAATGAAAGGGGTGAATCTTCATCCCAAGCCCGCAATGCTCCTGCTGAGAATTTGGAACAACAGGAGGTGGATAACTACTACAAGCAGGATATACCTCATCCAGTCATGACCTTTTCTGATATGCACTTGGAAGAGTTGCACCCGAACCTGAGATTTGACAGACTTTGGATAGATTATCCAAAATATCAACGGGGTTTGCATACTCTTCATTCCAAGGTTGTTGAGGTACCAAGGGTCATAGAATGGGGACCCTTAGAAGCTGTAGAATTGGCCGGGCCAATTAGGGAATTACTTGTACAGAGGTATGGTAATTCTTCTTTTAATGAATGGGTACATTTATTCACCATACGTAGACCTGTATATAAAGTATGGTGTGAAGAATTGTTATGTAGTATAGAGTTGAATGATCGGGTAGCTAGTTTAACCGATCGTTCTTTTATTAGATTTTTGTTAGGCGGTTCGATGCGCCACATGTCTTTACTGGACATGGCTCAGGCTTTACGTATATATACGCCTGAGGAGTTAGCGTCTGCCGATTATAGAGGATTGATACTAAACGGTAGAAAGATAGATGAAAATTTTGATACACACGGTGTGTGGAGTCAAATGACAAGCCATCACCGTTTCAAAGGGGGAAATTACTCTTATTTGGATATAGATAGAGCTGAATTAAGAGTGATACATAGGTTTTTAGCTAATTCGATTACACAAAGGGGTAAGAACAAGGAAAAAGTAAATGAACAAGATTTGTTTTACCATATGTGTATTCGAGAACCACAAAGCGCTGTAAGTATACCATATTGTGTGGGTTATTATTTATCAGCTATGGTTCGAGGGATGCGACCACATAGCATAATAGGAGGTGGTATTTTTATTACTTTGATTGGTGAATATCTCGGTGTGGATATAAGTCGGGGGGGATTATTACTAGAAGAGCCGGAACCCCGCGATACTATAGGTTTAAATGTATACCATGGTGCGAAAGTTTTGAAGAGGTGAAATAACGCCGCAGTACGATACCATGGTAGACATCCACAGGTGGAGAGAAACCAGCAGCAAGGTAATGTAGGAGGGGGGAATGAGATGCAAGAAATGCATAGGTTTATAGCTTCTCAGGAATACGAAAATGCTAGACAGAGAGCATTTGAAGATTGGCAAGTTCATCAGAACCAAATCATAGCTCATTGCCAACATATAGGTAGAAACTATATTCCTACACCGAAACCCATCTTCCCTCCTTGGTCTATAGAGATGCAGCCACCATATCCTACGTATGACCCTGCCGAAGCATTCTATAGCACCTATGGTTATGCCTGGAACCCCTATTGGTACCAATATCATCCTTAGTTTACTTATTATTTTTTTTTTATTTTTTATTTTGTAATTTGTAATTATTGATACGTTTAATACTTTTGTTAATATTGTAATCATTTTTATAATTATCTAACTTTTATTCTTAGATTTTAATAATTTTTGAACGTGGGGTAATATACCAAACTTCAAAAATATGTATATATGTTTGCAAGTTTATCTTATGTACACAACAGGGTAAAACAACGCATTTTCAAAGACTGGCATTAAGTTCAGCAAAAGCAACTAATTTTGACGACAAGATGCAAAATATATGTGAAATAACAACAAGACGGAATGAACAAATGATGTGCACCATTTATCATTCAGCAAACAAACGCCAATATATTTGGAAACTTTGGTAAAATTTAATCATTTTCACACTAATCACCCTCAATAATTTAAATTGTTACTGATTTCTTGCAAATGAGGGCATTGCAAGATCTTAAGTGTGGGAAGGGGTTAAATTCTTTCGGATTTTAAAAATTTTTATCTTAAACACTTGGTTACCATTAAAAATACTAGTAAAGTAGTAGTTGTATTAGAATCTAGTGCTCTCTGATAATAAAGAACAGCCCTAGTCTTATATACTAACTACTCAATTCTAGTAAAAATTTTAAAAAAATTTTTTCAATTAAATGAACTCAAAATCATGTTTATACATATTTATGAACGATAAAACTAGGTTTTAACACCGAAATTATTGTTACCTCGGAAAGGACATAAATTGAGAAACAAACTAAAATGTTAAAATTCATTTAAAATGGAATAGAGGACGATAAAAAGGAAAATAAAAGCCAAGTGTGGGAAAATTTACCAAGTTATCTTAACATATGTCACATATATCTGTAACAAATGACTGAAAATACTTTTGCTTTGGACTAAACTAAACTGTTTTTACCCGATGAAAGAAAAGAAGAGATGGATCTACACGATGAATCAATTCCATCATTAAAAGGAAGTAAAGTCTTCCGAAAAAGACACGCGCTTCTTGATTTAGGTCATGAAGTTGTCGTCCAGACCAGCTGTAGGTTGACGAAAAATCTAGAAAAGTCATCACTAAAATCAGCAGGAAATCCACGGACCTCAGCATTAAACAGGGTCGCCAAGTGGTCAGATTTATCCTAACCATGAGAAGGATTTATCTCGTACAATGGGGGGGGGGGGCACCATGCAAATTAGCTGGATAAGACTAATGAATCAGATCCCCAGAAAGGATAATCTCCTTAAAGATTAAAAATCAGCTTTTAAGACTGATATTACTCAATCCTAGAGATTGACCTTAAAGATTGAGAATTAAAAACTCATGGAATTCGATGATATCTAAACTCGAGCTTAAACGAGAAAATATTTTGATCAAAATTACAAACCGATTTGTTTTCTGAAAACCCTATTTTCAATGCGTTCATTACCATTGAACGTAAAATCCTAGGAATTCACCTGGAATTCATTAGGTCACCTGAACTAAATCGGGTGTCAACCGTAAGAACGGTGGTTGCATAGCATGGTCAAAGACAGGACCTTGTGCCAGACCGAAAAATTATAAGGGTGAGCTTTACTATTGCTCCTACCAAGGATAGTAATTGCGTCCGACACGTTATAGACCATAATCAAAAGCATGTCATGGGACATTGCCTTAACAGTTGCTTGTTCAACGCTTTCCTTTACAACCGGACGGTAGTTTGCCGAAAGGTAATATACGGAACAAGTAAACTGGACGTGTTGCTTTCCAAATACAAGGTTAGCAAGTGGGTGACACAAAACCGCAAGTTTTGAGCTAAAATTTTCAAATCTGAAACCCACCAAACCCACAAAAATATTTTGCAAACACCGGTAAAGGGTTATTCCGGAAAACTTATCTAGGGTAAAAAACTAGATTTAATTTTCAAAAGATCAAATGTTTTCATAAAGATCCAATTTCCTTAATGGATCTAATTTTTTATAGTCATGTGGGACTGTAAACCATATCGTTACTACCATTGTTTATACCGCCATATAGAAATCACTGATGTACAAAGTGTGAAGAATAAAGAAGTGATTCTAGTATTTCAAGACAATATTGCTTGAGGACAAGCAACGCTCAAGTGTGGGAATATTTGATAATGCTAAAAACGAACATATATTTCATAGCATTATTCCTCAAGAAAGACAAGCTTTTAGTTGCAATTGTTCTATTTACAAGTGATATTCGTTTAAATAATAAAAGGTGAAGACAAAAGACAGATTCGACGAATTGAAGACGCAAACGACCAAAAAGCTCAAAAGAATAAAAGACAATCAAAGAGGTTCCAATTATTGATAAGAAACATCTCGAAATCACAAGAGTACAAGATTCAAAACGCAAAGTACAAAATATAAAATTGTACGCAAGGACGTTCGAAAATCTGGAACCGAGACCAGAGTCAACTCTCAACGCTCGACGCAACGGACTAAAAATTACAAGTTAACTATGTATATAAATATAATATAATATATAATTAATTATATTAATTATATATATATTATATTTATAAATAAAAAAACCGTCGGCAGAGAAAGACTCCAAGGACTGAGCTGTAAATTCATTCTCCGCGACTCGCGGAGATTGAAGAGGATTTCACCGCGAGTCGCGGAGCCCCAAAAATCAACTTTTCCTATAAAAGCAACCGAATTCTGATCGCAATTTATAATCTTTTTCTCTCTTCTCTCATATGTAAACGATATATATATATATATATATATATATATATATATATATATATATATATATATATATATATATATATATATATATATATATATATATATATATATATATATATATATATATATATATAATTTATATTTTAATTTTAATTTTAATTATAATTCTAATAATAAGGGTATGTTAGCGAATATTGTAAGGGTGTAAGTCGAAATTCTGTCCGTGTAACGCTACGCTATTTTTAATCATTGTAAGTTATGTTCAACCTTTTTACATTAATGTCTCGTAGCTAAGTTATTATTATGCTTATTTAAAACGAAGTAATCATGATGTTGGGCTAATTACTAAAATTGGGTAATTGGGCTTTGTACCATAATTGGGGTTTGGACAAAAGAACGACACTTGTGGAAATTAGACTATGGGCTATTAATGGGCTTTATATTTGTTTAACTAAATGATAGTTTGTTAATGTTAATATAAAGATTTACAATTGGGCGTCCCTATAAATTACCATATACACTCAATCGGACACGATGGGCGGGGTATTTATATGTACGAATAATCGTTCATTTAACCGGACACGGGAATGGATTAATAGCCACTAGAATAATTAAAACAGGGGTGAAATTACATTCAAGGGTAATTGGTGTAATTGTTAACAAAGTAGTAAAACCTTGGTTTACACACAGTTGATAACCTGGTGTATTCATTAAACAAAGTATTAAAACCTTGTTACAATTCGAATCCCCAATTAGTTGGAATATTTAACTTCGGGTATAAGAATAATTTGATGAGGACACTCGCACTTTATATTTATGACTGATGGACTGTTATGGACAAAAACCAGACGGACATATTAAATAATCCAGGACAAAGGACAATTAACCCATGGGCATAAAACTAAAATCAACACGTCAAACATCATGATTACGGAAGTTTAAATAAGCATAATTCTTTTATTTCATATTTAATTTCCTATATTTTATATTTAATTGCACTTCTAATTATCGCACTTTTATTTATTGTTATTTAATCGCACTTTTAATTATCGTACTTTTTAATTATCGCAATTTTATTTTATCGCACTTTTATAATTCTCAATTTCATTATCGTTATTTACTTTACGCTTTAATTTAAGTCTTGTATTTATTTTATATTTTACGATAGGTTTTAACTGCGACTAAAGTCTCAAAATCGACAAACCGGTCATTAAACGGTAAAAACCCCCCTTTATAATAATAATATTACTTATATATATATTTGTATTTTTATAAAAGTAAACTAATATAGCGTTGAGCTTTGTTTAAAGATTTCCCTGTGGAACGAACCGGACTTACTAAAAACTACACTACTGTACGATTAGGTACACTGCCTATAAGTGTTGTAGCAAGGTTTAAGTATATCCATTCTATAAATAAATAAATATCTTGTGTAAAATTGTATCGTATTTAATAGTTTTTCCTGCTAAAATTAATAACTATTTTATATACACCTCGCATAACATCAATTGAACATCTGGTAACCGACATTAACAAGATGCAAATAAGAATATCCCCTATCATTCCGGGAAATCCTTCGGACAAGATAAAACAACATCGAAGTACTAAAGCATCCGGTACTTTGGATGGGGTTTGTTAGGCCCAATAGATCTATCTTTAGGATTCGCGTCAATTTGGAGATCGGTTTCCAAATTCTTAGGTTACCAAGCAAAAGGGGCATATTCGGCTTCGATCATTCAACCATATAATGTAGTTTCGATTACTTGTGTCTATTTCGTAAATCATTTATAAAAATTGCGCATGTATTCTCAGCCCAAAAATATAAAGGGTAAAAAGGCAAATGAAACTCACCTAATGTATTTTGTAGTAAAAATACATATGACTATACTGAACAATGCAGGGTTGGCCTCGAATTCACGGACCCATATCATTTGTATAATTATTAAAACATATAATAGAAATTTCATAATTTCAATTATTAATTATATAAATTTTATATGTTTGTAGTTATATATAAATTATACTAAATTTCATTAAAATATATATACTTTACTTATATATATTATATCTTATGTTGTATTTGTTTATTTTGTATGTGTTTAAAATAACTAATATTTATACATTTAGTTATATTACTATATATATATATATATATATATATATATATATATATATATATATATATATATATATATATATATATATATATACATATGATTTGTGAAAAGACCCGTCCTAATTTATCTGGACGAATACATTACATTTGGTTACATCGCGAGGTACTTGACCTCTATATGATACATTTTACAAACGTTGCATTTGTTTTTAAAAGACAAACTTGCTTTACATAAAAAGTTGATAGCATGCATACCATTTCATAATATATCCAACTATAATTGACTTAATAATAATCTTGATGAACCCAACAACTTGAATGCAACGTCTTTTGAAATATGTCATGAATGACTCCAAGTAATATCTTTAAAATGAGCAAATGTACAGCGGAAGATTTCTTTCGTACCTGAGAATAAACATGCTTTCAAGTGTCAACAAAAAGGTTAGTGAGTTCATTAGTTTAACATAAATAATCATCTCCATCATTTTAATAGACCACAAGATTTTCGTTTCCAATTCTCGTAAATAAACTTCCCATGCATAGAGACAAAAATATCATTCATATGGATTGAACACCTGGTAACCGACATTCTCAATATGCATATAAGAATATCCCCATCATTCCGGGATCCTCCTTCGGACATGATATAAATTTCGAAGTACTAAAGCATCCGGTACTTTGGATGGGACTTGTTGGGCCCGATAGATCTATCTTTAGAGTTCGCGTCAATTAGGGTGTCTGTTCCCTAATTCTTAGATTACCAGACTTAATAAAAAGGGGCATATTCGATTTCGATCATTCAACCATATAATGTAGTTTCAATTACTTGTGTCTATTTCGTAAAACAGTTATATAAACAGTACATGTATTCTCAGTCCCAAAAATATATATTTCAAAAGCATTTAAAAAGGGATTAATGAAACTCACACATATAAATATTGTAAAACAGTTAATAAAGCATTTGCATGTATTCTCAGCCCAAAAACGTAAAGAGTAAAAGGGAGCAAATGAAACTCACACTACTGTATTTTGTAGTAAAAATACATATGACGTCATTGAACAAGTGTAAGGTTGGCCTTGGATTCACGAACCTATATCATTCGTATATATATATTAAAACATATAATAAAATCTCATAATTTTGTTTATTAATACATATGGTGTATATATATATATATATATATATATATATATATATATATATATATATATATATATATATTTGTAGTTTTATAGAATTCCATTTAAAACATATACTTATATTATATCTTAATTTATATGTTATATATATTTAATTTGTTTATATATTCAAAATGATTAATATTTATATAGTTATATTAATATATCCTTATTTATATATAATTGATTAGTGTTATATTTACAAATCAATTGTTTGTTATATGTAAATATTTATATAAATAATCCTACTATATATAATAATATGAAATATTATGATAGTTGTAATAAATATACTTTTATATAGAAAATGTTTATTTGTTATAATAATTTTGTTAATATGAAAGTAATAATGATAGTAATAATAATAATTTTGATAAAAAAGATAAGTTTTCTAATAATGATAATAATAATAATAATAATAATAATAATAATAATAATAATAGAGATAAGATAAAAGTGTATACCCCCTTCCTAAGCTTTTTGTAAAAAAGAAATGCCCATAGCCGGGCTCGAACCCGCGACCTCCCGCTCAACCACAACAATACCCAACCATTACTCCGTATCAATTAATCTGTTTATATGTAGGTTCGTTATATACATAACCCTTTCCTGTTCTTATCCCTTTTCTTCTTCAAAAAAATAATAATATATATATGCTCCAAACCAGAATTGAACCCACGACCTCCTGGTAATCTAACAACACTCCTAACCATTCATGCTAATTTGCCTTTCTGTTTTTAATTCCCTAACCAATTATTTGTTTCTTTCATCTTCTAAAAACCCATTATCATCAAGTAACACCATCATTATCTTAATCTAATATCATCCTTTATTTTCATAATCAAACCATCATTTTGTGTATTATATCTCTATTATTAAAACATAACCGTATCATATCATCAATATACTCCTCTACATGACATCATAAACTTGATCACCATCATACTTTTATATCATCTAATCATGATCATTATCAATCTCATCGTCTAATATGATCATCATAACATCATCATAAATTCATAATCATTCCCTAAACTTCATCACTAGGTGATGTCATTATCATTCTCATCATCATGGAACATAATCACGAACATCATTATCATTTACTATCCTGTAATCATCAATATCAAGTTTCCCAAGACTTAATGGGCCTCGGCTGCTTCAACCCATCAAAAAGCCCAACATAATTAATTGGCCCAACATATTCTATGGCCTGAAATAAAAATAGCGACCCAACAAGAATACAAGCTTGGACCTGAGGTTCGGTTTTTAAAAGAAAGAAACAAATAGGAAGGATGCCAATTAGTCATGGGACCACTCCCATCATCCAGTCACCATCTCATTGTCACTATCAACTTCATAAATAAATAAATAAAAATGTAGAACGTACGTGCTGTAGCAGCAGCCTTCGTGTGTGTGTGTGTGTGGTCTGAGACCTGCAACTGAGCAACAGTAGGGTGTGGTGGTGATGGTGTGCAGGTGATGTGGGTGATTGAATGATAGTTAGTAGTTCATGGTAGTTGAGATATTCATGGGTAATGGTTTGACCTTCATATCCGCAATCAGAAAAAAAACAGCACTTTAATGATGAATTAGTGTGGTGGTGGTCTTGATGTCACGGTGGTGAGGTTTCAAGAAGGTGGTGGTTGTCCAAGGTTTTGTAGTTGAGACATAAATAGAACGAATAATTGGGTTATGGTTTTGGGTTTGTAAAGCATCGAACAAAACACAACAAATATGCAGTAGCTTTACTGTTATGGTTAGGTGGTAATTTGTGACTGAAATACAGTAGTTGCACGTGGGTTGTGATGGTATTTGATGGCTGTTTTCAACCAAAGAAATGAAACATAAGGAGATAAAGGAGGTGAAGAGGTGGCGTGAGGTGGTGGCTGTGATCGTAGAGAGAACAAGCAGCAGCCTTTGACAGTGATCAGTGGTGGGTTTCAATTTGGAGAAGGTGGAGGATGGTGCTCCGATGGTGGTGCTAATCCAACGATGGTGGAAGGTCGAGGTGGTTTCGGTTTTGAAGGTTCTCGGTGGTGACCGACGATTATGATGGAGAAGAGAAAGAGAGAAGATTCTTATGGTTGATCTAGTTTGCATATGTTATATGTATATTATATATATGTAAAGAAATATAGATAGATAGAATAGATAATGGATAGTGCTTGCTCGTACAGTACATACATATGATTTGAGAATTGATTTAAAGGAAACACAAATTGGATTGATTCCTTTTTTTACGGACTCCAAAACAAATAGAATAAAGCAATAATAGAATATTAATAATAATCAATTAACAACACTCGTGACTATTAATTGTACATATTCCACCGACAGTTTTCACGGACTGTATATCATGCACAATTTGAAATTAGTGGCGAAGAAAAGTGTTCAGAAAAATTCCATATTTTTAAATTAACTATATTTATTTATTTTGGTCATTATGGTATAAAATTCGATCATTAACTATTAAATAAAAGTTACATTAATTATTCACTCCCATCCCCCAAGTAAAATATAAAAAGTTTTAAAATTTGACAAACAACTTCTAAATATATTATTACTAAGCCTAAAATTTATAAAACTTATTTTCGGATCACCATTTATTTTAAAATCATATAAGTTCGTTTTATCTTATTTACTATAAATTGAATGTCAAATGAGTGCTACTAACGTTTACTAAATAAATTCGAAATCAAATATATATATATATATATATATATATATATATATATATATATATATATATATATATATATATATATATATATATATATATATATATATATATATATATATTCAATGTACTTTATTTATATATCTAGATACATTATAAGTTATAATTTATATCATATATTACTTTATTTCATAATTAATTCTAATAACTAAATAATATAATATTTCAAATTATAATTCGAATTAATATATATATTTATATATATATATATATATATATATATTTTAAATATATATGTATCTATTTACAAATAGTGGTTCGTGAATCGTCGAGAGCAGTCGAAGGGTAATTGAATATTTGAAACAGTTTCAAAATTTTTGAGACTCAACATTACAGACTTTGCTTATCGTGTCGAATTTATATAAAGATTAAGTTTAAATTTGGTCGAAAATTCCCGGGTCGTCACAGTACCTACCCGTTAAAGAAATTTCGTCCCGAAATTTGAGTGAGGTCATCATGGATAACAATAAAAATGTTTTCATGACGAATATGAGTTGACAACTTAGAGTTTTATTACCATAGAGTAATAAGCATAAAATAATTCGATTATTCGAAGAGTACGAATGAAGCTATCACTAAATAGTGAAACGAGATAGATAAGTTTTATCATGACTTTTCACTAGTCATAGTTGAATTCCGGAATTCAAGGGATTTAAGAAAAATCTTCGAAATCTAAAAAATTTGATTCTTCGGCGAGTTAGGAAATTAAGATCTTTATAATTAAATACGGTGATCTGCCTCGATTACTCTGTCTGATATTTCCACTATAAATTTAAGCCCTTCTGTTCCATTATTCTCACCATTCTTATACTTTCTTTCTTGGTTCATACATCCAAAAGATTATGAAAATGCTTAATCCATTTCTAATCCTTGATATTTTTTTTTATTTTTTTTTCTAATTATCATTTCTGTCATCATTCTTTTCAATCTTCCACCAGAAAAAATCTGTTTACTTCTTCCATTACCTTGGGGTGATACTATTCTTAATTATACCGTGTCTTTATATTACTATTCGTATTAATATCCACAGTTTGTAACTTCCGTGTTGTTATTGGGCTTTATATTTTCTCGTATATTTCAATGTTCTTATTTCTGTCTCCTATAATCACTGTCATCCACCGTTAATACTCTCTCCTAATTTCTGCGATTTATACTCCAGTTTCTATTTCGGAGCTTTGTCCCTACGTTTCTTCTTCTTGCGATTGGGCATCTCTTGTAATGGTCCAGAATTCACAGATATAAGTTTCAGAATGAACATTGTTAATGTCCTAAGAAAGAAACGGTAATAGCACAATTTGACTTGTCAAATTACCAGAATTCAAGGAAAGATAGGACTATCAAGAAAAATATGTTCTTGATATGTTTATAGATTAGACAGAACGTAAGAGTCGTGTAACATGGCACATGATAATGTTATAATCTGTGAATAATCACGTTCCATTAGAAACTCGGCATGAATTACTGTAATATAATCACGTTGATCAAGTGTCATTATATTATACTAACTCATGCATCAGTTCCCAACATTACTTCAATAACATTCATATTTTAAGCTCGAAAGTTTACAGAATATAGAAACTAACAGTTTCTATATGATGTAACACTGATAGCACGATGAGATTAATGATTTCAGATAAGAATAGTTATGAAAATATCTTCAGAAATATGGAGAATATTTATAATGAAAGATAGATGATATCTTGGAATTTCTAATATCGAAGGATGGTGAAGAAAGTTTCTTCGCAAGAGTTTGGAGTCAGAAGCAAGGTATTCGCTAAAGATTTCATCAGAAACAGAATCATCAGGATTATTAATGTACAAGTTTAGTCCATGTGACTTGTTCAGAGACTCCTTCGTAGTTTGCTCAATCAGTTTTTCAGTTTCAAACTTTTTCTGAGCTTTGCCAACATACAATTCTTTGTCATCAACTTTTGGCTGTTGAGGTCGTTTACAGTTTTTGTTGCTTCATTCATCTTTTTCAACATTCAGAGTATTGATTTGTAGACTGAGTGCTGTTCAGAGTTTCATAATAAAAGACCATAATTCTAAAAGATAAATGTTATACATATAACTGTTGATGTAGATATGCTGTGCGTTTTCAAAGTACTGATTGCTGACTCCCGATAATTGGTATGGCAGTTCTCGTTACAAGATGCAGATGAGTATATGATAAGGTTTCAATGAATAAGTATAATGATTTATCAGAGAGATTTAAACCAAGAAGCAACGAGGTTGCTGGTACGTCTGCTGGGTATATGGTAGAATATGAAAGGTTCTCCGGTAACAATAAAAGAGCACGCATATATATATATATCAAGGTTATAATAAGGTTGTTTCGAACGAAAAGTCGAAGTTGTCTTGCTGGAGCTGTGACAAGATTTGCTACTTTGAAAAGGGATTATCAAGTTATTTTGGGTAATAATAACACTAGGAAATTAGTACAACTACGTGTTAAACGTTTACTCAGATTCCGAGTATTTTCAGGTGCATAACTATATGCGTCAATCTCTTCTTCCGTAGATGAAGTACGGTTGATTCATACTCTTGATTGAGGTGTTTTCAAGAATTACGAAAGGTTTAAACGCAGATTGTAATTGTCAAGATACAAATGAGGTTTATAATGAAATCAAGTGGCAAACTTGAAGAAATGTTTAGTTTTATATGTTATAGTCAATATTTTAATTCATTTTAATTGTCCAATGTTGGTAGTCCACAGTTGATAGTCCACAGTTAGCAATTCAATAATTCATATATAGTTTAATATATAATATTCGAATTAATTAATACGTAACGTGACCCGTATTCGTCTCAGACTCGATCACAACTCAAAGTATATATATTATTATAGAATCAACCTCAACCCTGTATAGCTAACTCCAGCATTACTGCATATAGAGTGTCTATGGTTATTCCAAATAATATATATAGATGCGTCGATATGATACGTCAAAACTTTGTATACGTGTCCCGATATTTTAAGTGCGTAAAATAAATAACAGAAAATAAATGACGATAAATAAAGTGCGTAAAGTAAATAACAGAAATTAAATGACGATAAATAAAATTGCGATAATTAAATTGCGATAAACAAACTGCGATAAATAAAATGTAATCAGTTAGCTAGGAACAGTTAGCTGGAACAGTTAGCGTGAATTCTTAACAAAAATTTTTTTTCCCGTAGTTAATTTGTTTGTTTCTATCAAATTTTTTTATTTCGTCAAATGTTTTCTTCATTATGCCACTTGTTGGATTCTGATAGGTCAAAATCCAAATATGAAATTGAATGAAAATGGTTATTCTGCGGTGAACGGATACGTATATCAGTGGTTGTAAGTAGGATAGTAAATGACTGTTGAATCAGTTTCGTCGAATGTATAATGTAACTTATTAAAGTGAAATCTAAATATTCCTAGGGTATTACCTACCCGTTAAAATATTTTCACCATTAACAGTTTGTACGAAATAATTTTTAATTACAATCTTTATGAAAATATACTTGTATATATATTTTCTTCAGATGCAATCATGGATTTTAATGAGTTAATATGATATTAAACTTATTTGATTTACATTAGAACAAGAATATATAATCCCTAAAACATTAGAGATTTCATATTCGTCATGTTGAACGAAGACAAATGATGCAGAACGTCATGTAGAACGATGATTATGTTCGGGGTACCGATTGTGATGTTGAGGCGTGTGTTGTTATGGTTTGTGTTGTTGCTGGTGGTACAGTTGATGCCGTTGATGTTTATGAAGCTGGTACATTTTGCACCATATTTTGCAAGGCCACAACTCGGGCGCGAAACTCATTGACTTTATTACTCCGGGATGATTGTCGGTGTGAATGAGCGAATGAATAAGGTTTTGAATTTGACTTGTGATATAGTCGTGGCGAGATACTTTGGAAATAAGAGAGAAAATGGTGTTACGAACAGGTTCGCCGGTAAGTGCTTCAGGTTCATCGTCAAGAGGTAAATTCGGTTGGTGAAAAAGATCGCCTTCTTCGCTTTTTCATTGATTAAATTGACTACGAACTCATCAGATGAATTGGGAATGGCTGATTGGTTGCTCCATTTCGGTTACACTGCTTTCGGAGTTCGAGTGGGAATCCATATCGGAACTTCTGTCAGAATCTGAGGGAATCGAACTGATTGAGGGATTCATCTCGTACGATCAGATGAAGGATTTTCGATAAAATATAGATTATAGGATGTAGATTAGTACCCTGCAATACATAATTTACATATGCATATATAATACTAAAGTCCCATAAGTTACAGAGGAATCTACGAAAGCTATCAGGCAAAGCTAACAATAACAGATACGCTAAGATTTGAATTTTGTCTATACACTATTCATGTAGTCAATGCAATAAGATGTGTCTAGACTAAGAATGATAAGCAAGTGATTCCCTAAGAATGATTAGCAGGTAATTTTCGACACGAAATGATAAGCAAAACTTTTGACATGCAGACACGGTCGAAGTCCAGACTCACTAATGCATCTATACAACTATCAGTTAGACACACTAATGCAAGACCTGGTTCGCTAAGACCTCTGCTCTGATACCAACTGAAAAGGTCCGTCCTAATTCATCTGGACGAATGCATTACATTTGGTTACATCGCGAGGTACTTGACCTCTATATGATACATTTTACAAACGTTGCATTTGTTTTTAAAAGACAAACTTGCTTTACATCAAAAGTTGACAGCATGCATACCATTTCATAATATATCCAACTATAATTGACTTAATAATAATCTTGATGAACCCAACAACTTGAATGCAACGTCTTTTGAAATATGTCATGAATGACTCCAAGTAATATCTTTAAAATGAGCAAATGTACAGCGAAAGATTTATTTTGTACCTGAGAATAAACATGCTTTCAAGTGTCAACCAAAAGGTTGGTGAGTTCATTAGTTTAACATAAATAATCATCTCCATCATTTTAATAGACCACAAGATTTTCGTTTCCAATTCTCGTAAATAAACGTCCCATGCATAGAGACAAAAATATCATTCATATGGATTGAACACCTGGTAACTGACATTCACAATATGCATATAAGAATATCCCCATCATTCCGGGATCCTCCTTCGGACATGATATAAATTTCGAAGTACTAAAGCATCCGGTACTTTGGATAGGACTTGTTGGGCCCGATAGATCTATCTTTAGAGTTCGCGTCAATTAGGGTGTCTGTTCCCTAATTCTTAGATTACCAGACTTAATAAAAAGGGGCATATTCGATTTCGATCATTCAACCATATAATGTAGTTTCAATTACTTGTGTCTATTTCGTAAAACAGTTATAAAAACAGCGCATGTATTCTCAGTCCCAAAAATATATATTACAAAAGCATTTAAAAAGGGATTAATGAAACTCACACATATAAATATTGTAAAACAGTTAATAAAGCATTTGCATGTATTCTCAGCCCAAAAACGTAAAGAGTAAAAGGGAGCAAATGAAACTCACACTACTGTATTTTGTAGTAAAAATACATATGACGTCATTGAACAAGTGTAAGGTTGGCCTTGGATTCACGAACCTATATCATTCGTATATATATATTAAAACATATAATAAAATCTCATAATTTCGTTTATTAATACATATGGTTTATATATATATATATATATATATATATATATATATATATATATATATATATATATATATATATATATATATATATATATATATATATATATATATATATATATATATATATATTTGTAGTTTTATAGAATTCCATTTAAAACATATACTTATATTATATCTTAATTTATATGTTATATATATTTAATTTGTTTATATATTCAAAATGATTAATATTTATATAGTTATATTAATATATCCTTATTTATATATAATTGATTAGTGTTATATTTACAAATCAATTGTTTGTTATATGTAAATATTTATATAAATAATCCTACTATATATAATAATATGAAATATTATGATAGTTGTAATAAATATACTTTTATATAGAAAATGTTTATTTGTTATAATAATTTTGTTAATATGAAAGTAGTAATGATAGTAATAATAATAATTTTGATAAAAAAGATAAGTTTTCTAATAATGATAATAATAATAATAATAATAATAATAATAGAGATAAGATAAAAGTGTATACCCCCTTCCTAAGCTTTTTGTAAAAAAGAAATGCCCATAGCCGGGCTCGAACCCGCGACCTCCCGCTCAACCACAACAATACCCAACCATTACTCCGTAACAATTAATCTGTTTATATGTAGGTTCGTTATATACATAACCCTTTCCTGTTCTTATCCCTTTTCTTCTTCAAAAAAAATAATAATATATATATGCTCCAAACCAGAATTGAACCCACGACCTCCTGGTAATCTAACAACACTCCTAACCATTCAAGCTAATTTGCCTTTCTGTTTTTAATTCCCTAACCAATTATTTGTTTCTTTCATCTTCTAACAACCCATTATCATCAAGTAACACCATCATTATCTTAATCTAATATCATCCTTTATTTTCATAATCAAACCATCATTTTGTGTATTATATCTCTATTATTAAAACATAACCGTATCATATCATCAATATACTCCTCTACATGACATCATAAACTTGATCACCATCATACTTTTATATCATCTAATCATGATCATTATCAATCTCATCATCTAATATGATCATCATAACATCATCATAAATTCATAATCATTCCCTAAACTTCATCACTAGGCGACGTCATTATCATTCTCATCATCATGGAACATAATCACGAACATCATTATCATTTACTATCCTGTAATCATCAATATCAAGTTTCCCAAGACTTAATGGGCCTCAGCTGCTTCAACCCATCAAAAAGCCCAACATAATTAATTGGCCCAACATATTCTATGGCCTGAAATAAAAATAGCGACCCAACAAGAATACAAGCTTGGACCTGAGGTTCGGTTTTTAAAAGAAAGAAACAAATAGGAAGGATGCCAATTAGTCATGGGACCACTCCCATCATCCAGTCACCATCTCATTGTCACTATCAACTTCATAAATAAATAAATAAAAATGTAGAACGTACGTGCTGTAGCAGCAGCCTTCGTGTGTGTGTGTGTGTGTGTGGTCTGAGACCTGCAACTGAGCAACAGTAGGGTGTGGTGGTGATGGTGTGCAGGTGATGTGGGTGATTGAATGATAGTTAGTAGTTCATGGTAGTTGAGATATTCGTGGGTGATGGTTTGACCTTCATATCCGCAATCAGAAAAGAAACGGCACTTTAATGATGAATTAGTGTGGTGGTGGTCTTGATGTCACGGTGGTGAGGTTTCAAGAAGGTGGTGGTTGTCCAAGGTTTTGTAGTTGAGACATAAAGAGAATGAATAATTGGGTTATGGTTTTAGGTTTGTAAAGCATCGAACAAAACACAACAAATATGCAGTAGCTTTACGGTTATGGTTAGGTGGTAATTTGTGACTGAAATACAGCAGTTGCACGTGGGTTGTGATGGTATTTGATGGCTGTTTTCAACCAAAGAAATGAAACATAAGGAGATAAAGGAGGTGAAGAAGTGGCGTGAGGTGGTGGCTGTGATCGTAGAGAGAACAAGCAGCAGCCTTTGACAGTGATCAGTGGTGGGTTTCAATTTTGAGAAGGTGGAGGATGGTGCTCCGATGGTGGTGCTAATCCAACGATGGTGGAAGGTCGAGGTGGTTTCGGTTTTGAAGGTTCTCGGTGGTGACTGACGATTATGATGGAGAAGAGAAAGAGAGAAGATTCTTATGGTTGATCTAGTTTGCATATGTTATATGTATATTATATATATGTAAAGAAATATAGATAGATAGAATAGATAATGGATAGTGCTTGCTCGTACAGTACATACATATGATTTGAGAATTGATTTAAAGGAAACACAAATTGGATTGATTCCTTTTTTTACGGACTCCAAAACAAATAGAATAAAGCAACAATAGAATATTAATAATAATCAATTAACAACACTCGTGACTATTAATTGTACATATTCCACCGACAGTTTTCACGGACTGTATATCATGCACAATTTGAAATTAGTGGCGAAGAAAAGTGTTCAGAAAAATCCCATATTTTTAAATTAACTATATTTATTTATTTTGGTCATTATGGTATAAAATTCGATCATTAACTATTAAATAAAAGTTACATTAATTATTCACTCCCATCCCCCAAGTAAAATATAAAAAGTTTTAAAATTTGACAAACAACTTCTAAATATATTATTACTAAGCCTAAAATTTATAAAACTCATTTTTGGATCACCGTTTATTTTAAAATCATATAAGTTCGTTTTATCTTATTTACTATAAATTGAATGTCAAATGAGTGCTACTAACGTTTACTATATAAATTCGAAATCAAATATATATATATATATATATATATATATATATATATATATATATATATATATATATATATATATATATATATATATATTCAATGTACTTTATTTATATATCTAGATACATTATAAGTTATAATTTATATCATATATTACTTTATTTCATAATTAATTCTAATAACTAAATAATATAATATTTCAAATTATAATTCGAATTAAAATATATATATATATATATATATATATATATATATATATATATATATATATATATATATATATATATATATATATATTTTAAATATATATGTATCTATTTACAAATAGTGGTTCGTGAATCGTCGAGAGCAGTCGAAGGGTAATTGAATATTTGAAACAGTTTCAAAATTTTTGAGACTCAACATTACAGACTTTGCTTATCGTGTCGAATTCATATAAAGATTAAGTTTAAATTTGGTCGAAAATTCCCGGGTCGTCACAATTTGTATTAACCGTTAAATTTAATAGTTTATTGTATGAAAGTATTTATATAAAAATGTAATATGTTTGATATATGATTATATGAAATATTATTATAATTTGTGTATATGTAATAAGTGTATTTTATGTACAAAATATTCATTTGTTAAAAATGATGGTTTTGGTAATAATGATTTACTAATATTAATAACAACTTTATTAGTAATGATAATTCCAATAATGATACTTGTATCCAGTGTTGTAAAAAACGGAAAAAACGGGGGTGTAGACGGGGGTGTAGACGGATTTTGGAGTGCCCCGTCCCATTTATACATAAAACGTTTAAAAAAATGGAAATCGGCCAAAAAACGGTCAAAAGACGGTCAAACACGGTCCGAGACGGGAAAAAACGGGTTTTCTGATTTTTTTCAAGTTTTTTTTTTTTTTTTTTTTTAAAAAAAAAATTAAACGCTGTGCTATTACTTAGGGTTTCTTTTTTTATGTTTGAAATGTTGAAGTATTTAAACATGTGTGAAATGCTTATGTTTGGAATAATGTAATGTACTATATATATATATATATATATATATATATATATATATATATATATATATAACATTTTTATTTAAAAGTCAACGTTAGTCAACATCCGTCTAGACCTCCGTCTCGACCCCGTCTCGACCATCTCGACCCTTTTAGGACCCGACCGTCTCGACCCCGTCTCGCGTCTTTTGCAACCTTGCTTGTATCTGTGATGATAATAATAATAATATTAGTGATAATAATAACAATTATAGTATTAATCTTAGTGTACTTAATAACAATTATAATTACTAATAATAATCATAACAATACAACAATAATAATATTAATAACAATAACCATAATAATAATAATAATAATAATAATAATAATAATAATAATAATAATAATAATAATAATAATAATAATAATAATAACAACAACATGAAAAACTACCTCAAATAACTGGATAAAAAAAAAATGTCCCCGCCGGGACTCGAACCCGAGACCTCTCGTTCAGCTAACCCACTGCCTAACCATCCAGCTATGTACGTTTTTCTGTTTATAATTACCCCGTATAATATTTAATCCCTTTATCTTCTGTTATACCTCTACTCATTCTTCATCTTCCTCAATCCAACCCAAAAATCAATATCAAATTAACTCAAACAACGAAAATTTAGAATCTATAATAGATTCATAAATAATAACACTTATATGTCAGTAAATGAAAAAAAACAAAAACAAAAACAAAAAAAAAATTGAGAATACCTGCTGTTCGACGCAAGGATATAAAATAAATGATTTTCGATTTGAACGCGTAATGGATTGTGGTTATAACATGAAATATTTTGATAATCATGTATAGAAACTATTGGATTCGTAAATTAACTTGAAACATCAAAAACAATCTCGAATTTGATCTTTGTTTATAGTTTTGACTTTATGAAAATAAAGTTTGACTCTTGAATTCTCCCTCAATACAAGAAATTAGAAATTGAAATTTTGCAGGAAGTTTACTTAGACCATTCCTAATAAAACCTCATTTAAGGATTTTGAAATACCATTCAAATTCGAGTTATTGTAAAATGGGTCAAAGACAGAGAAGAAGGAGCTGTAGGATATCTTTTTCTCTTTTTTTTTTCTTTTTTTTTTTTGAACTCTTATGAAATGCAGCAAGGAATTATTATGGTGTAATTATATGGAGATTCTATTAATTGATTGAAGAGTAAATCACGGATATAATAGTCTTGCTTGTAGGGTTCGATTGGTCCCATATGACACAGAAAGACAGCGAAAGGGATAGAAAAAAAAATATAACATTTGGTACGTGTAATATTTTGTTTATATATATATTAAATCTTTATAATTAATTAAATATTATATTATATTTACGTGCATATTTAACTCGTAATTTTAGCTCCAAAGTCTCGTACGTTGTCACTCGACTCATGTACCACTTTCGGTTTTTCGAGCGCACTTTTGTACGTTTAGAAAACAAGCATTTTTCGTTACGCGATGTGTACCCTTAATAAAAATTTGATTTATTTATCAAAAAAAATGCTTTATGAAAATGTATCTTATAAAATTTGAGCGTCGTGTGTAGTGACCCGAACTTTTTCATGTTTATATATATATTAAATTAAATTGTTATTTACATGATTAAGTGTTTCCAGCATGTTAAGCAATCAAACTTGTTAAGACTTGATTAATTGAAATAGGTTTCATATAGACAATTGACCACCCAAGTTGACCGGTGATTCACGAACGTTAAAACTTGTAAAAACTATATGATGACATATATATGGTTAACATGATATTATGATAAGTAAACATATCATTAAGTATATTAACAATGAACTACATATGTAAAAACAAGACTACTAACTTAATGATTTTGAAACGAGACATATATGTAACGATTATCGTTGTAACGACATTTAATGTATATATATCATATTAAGAGATATTCGTACATCATAATATCATGATAATATAATAATTTAAAATCTCATTTGATATTATAAACATTAGGTTAACAACATTTAACAAGATCGTTAACCTAAAGGTTTTAAAACAACACTTACATGTAATGACTAACGATGACTTAACGACTCAGTTAAAATGTATATACATGTAGTGTTTTAATATGTATTCATACACTTTTGAAAGACTTCAAGACACTTATCAAAATACTTCTACTTAACAAAAATGCTTACAATTACATCCTCGTTCAGTTTCATCAACAATTCTACTCGTATGCACCCGTATTCGTACTCGTACAATACACAGCTTTTAGATGTATGTACTATTGGTATATACACTCCAATTATCAGCTCTTAGCAGCCCATGTGAGTCACCTAACACATGTGGGAACCATCATTTGGCAACTAGCATGAAATATCTCATAAAATTACAAAAATATGAGTAATCATTCATGACTTATTTACATGAAAACAAAATTACATATCCTTTATATCTAATCCATACACCAATGACCAAAAACACCTATAAACACTTTCATTCTTCAATTTTCTTCATCTAATTGATCTCTCTCAAGTTCTATCTTCAAGTTCTAAGTGTTCTTCATAAATTCGACAAGTTCTAGTTTCATAAAATCAAGAATACTTCCAAGTTTGCTAGCTTACTACCAATCTTGTAGAGTGATCATCCAGCCTCAAGAAATCTTTCTTATTTATAGTAAGATATATTTCTAATATAAGTTAATACTCATATTCAAACTTTGATTCAATTTCTATAACTATAACAATCTTATTTCGAGTGAAAATCTTACTTGAACTTGTTTTCGTGTCATGATTCTACTTCAAGAACTTTCAAGCCATCCAAGATCCTTTGAAGCTAGATCCATTTGTCTCTTTTCCCGTAGGTTTATCCACAAAACTTGAGGTAGTAATGATGTTCATAACATCATTCGATTCATACATATAAAGCTATCTTATTCGAAGGTTTAAACTTGAAATCACTAGAACATAGTTTAGTTAATTCTAAACTTGTTCGCAAACAAAAGTTAATCCTTCTAACTTGACTTTTAAAATCAACTAAACACATGTTCTATATCTATATGATATGCTAACTTAATGATTTAAAACCTGGAAACACGAAAAACACCGTAAAACTGGACATACACCGTCGTAGTAACACCGCGGGCTGTTTTGGGTTTGATAATTAAAAACTATGATAAACTTTGATTTAAAAGTTGTTCTTCTGGGAAAATGATTTTTCTTATGAACATGAAACTATATCCAAAAATCATGATTAAACTCAAAGTGGAAGTATGTTTTTCAAAATGGTCATCAAGACGTCGTTCTTTCGACTGAAATGACTACCTCTTACAAAAACGACTTGTAACTTATATTTCCGACTATAAACCTATACTTTTTCTGTTTAGATTCATAAAATAGAGTTCAATATGACACCATAACAATTTGATTCACTCAAAACGGATTTAAAATGAAGAAGTTATGGGTAAAACAAGATTGGATATTTTTTTTTATTTTTGTAGCTACGGGAAATATTAACAATTCTATACAAATCATATCCTAGCTAACTTATATTGTATTATACATGTATTCTAATATATTATGTAATCTTGGGATACCATAGACACGTATGCAAATGTTTTGACATATCATATCGACCCATGTATATATATTATATGGAACAACCATAGACACTCTATATGCAGTAATGTTGGAGTTAGCTATACAGGGTTGAGGTTGATTCCAAAAATATATATACTTTGAGTTGTGATCTAGCCTGAGACGTGTATACACTGGGTCGTGGATTGATTCAAGATAATATATATCGATTTATTTCTGTACATTTAACTGTGGACAACTAGTTGTAGGTTACTAACGAGGACAGCTGACTTAATAAACTTAAAACATCAAAATGTATTAAAAGTGTTGTAAATATATTTTGAACATACTTTGATATATATGTACATATTTGTTATAGGTTCGTGAATCGACCAGTGGCCAAGTCTTACTTTCCGACGAAGTAAAAATCTGTGAAAGTGAGTTATAGTCCCACTTTTAAAATCTAATATTTTTGGGATGAGAATACATGCAGGTTTTATAAATGATTTACAAAATAGACACAAGTACGTGAAACTACATTCTATGGTTGAATTATCGAAATCGAATATGTGACAACCCAGAAATTTCCGACCAAATTTAAACTTGATCTTTATAAGTTTCCGACACGATAAGCAAAGTCTGTAATGTTGAGTCTCGAAAATGTTAGGACAGATTACATGAATACATTTACCCTTCGACCATTGCCGATGATTCATGAACAATTGTTTGTAAATGAATATATATATAGATATGGAAGTTGATACATACAAATTGTTATATTATAATTATTATTAATATTAATATTATTATTATCATATTAACATTTTTATAATTAGAATTAGTAGTAATATTAATATTAATAATATTATTGTTATAGACCTTATAATTATTATTATCACTAATATTACTTATTTGTTATTCTTATTAATAAAATTATTATTGTTATTAATATAATTAGTATTGTTAAATTAGTTGATTAATAGTTATTATTCATTAATTATTATGGATATTATTATTATTATTATTATTATTATTAATTTTATTATTATTATTACTTATATAATAATAATTATTATTATTAGTATTAATCAAGGTATATATTTATAACCAGATACATATACATATACCAAATACAGTATGTAAATATATTCCGATACATATAAAGGTATATCTAAAAATACAGTATAAATATATATATATATATACTAAGATATATATGGAACCAGACAGAATCGATTTCTTGTGCACCTATACATCGAATTGCATCACTTTTGTTTATATCTACTTAACTTATTTCCTTTATTCCAATTCTGTTTACCATCGATATCAAGCTATAGACAATCTGATTTCATGTATCAAAACCCTGTACAAGAGATGAATTAATTCACATAAATGATTAGCAATCACATTCAACTTTTACTTCTTTATTATTATTTCTGTACGGGGTGATTTGAATCTATCGATCACAATAGCTAAATGAATCCAAATTAGTTGTTAAAATGGTACATCATCACCATTTTTTTAAACTTATGAATATTACAACCATCAACCCGGTCACTAGAACTAATCATCAAACTTCATCAACAATCACCATAATCACCATCGATGGTTATGGAAAGTCGAGACCTCCTCAATCATCTTCCACCACCAAAACAGTCGCAAAGCATCCTCATTTTCATCTTCACTTTTATTAAATTTGAAACAACCACTAGACCACCATTAACCCGACACCACATTAAAACCACCATCAACACTTTATATATTTATATATACATACATAACAATGAAGATATCAACTCACCTCGCTATTACACGAACCATTGTTGTTTCTAATAATCTTACTCGACAACCTTTAACCACCTTCACGAAACCATCCACCACCTTACGTATATGTTCCTGTTTCCACCACCACTATTATCAACCATCGTAATAAGAAAACAGAAAATGGTGGGATGATTTAGGCATGTTTGTGTTAGCGTGAGGTCAAGGGTTCGAGCCTCGACTGAGGCATTATTTTTTTTGAGCATATCTCTTGAGGTAGTACTTGTTTTATTATTATTATTATTATTATTATTATTATTATTATTATTATTATTATTATTATTACTATTATTATTATTATTATTATTATTATTATTATTATTATTATTAGTATCATGTTTATTAAAAACTATCGTTCTTATTAAAAGTATCATTTTTATTATTATTATCATTATTAGAAAAATTATCATTTTCATTAAAATTATTATTTTTACTATCATTATTATTATTTTGACATTAATATCACTAATTTTATATTATTATTATTAATACTAGTATCAATATTATTTTATCAAATAACTATTAGATATATAAAACCATATTTACTACATATAACATAAATTTATTAATACTTTTATAATAAATTTTAATGAATATAACTAATTAGGTTATTAATGAAACACCTAATTAAAATGACAATTAAATCACTAATAAATATAAATTTGTTCAATTACCATTATACGTGTTAATATATATATATAAATGATATAGGTTCGTGAATCCGAGGTCAACCCTACACTTGTTAAATGACGTCATATGTATTTTTACTACAAAATACAGTATGGTGAGTTCATTTGATTACCTCTTACTCTTTACATTTTTGGGACTGAGAATACATGCGCTGTTTTTATAACTGCTTTATTAAATGCTTTTAAAATATATTTTGAACTGCAAATACATGAAATGCTTTTATAAATGTTTGACGAGATAGACACAAGCAAAACATTCCTCGAATGAATTATTATGCAGACAGAAGTTCTGCGGATTATTATTGAATTATGTGGACATGATAATTGCCATCATTGAATTATGTGGACATGATAATTACCACCATTGAATTATGTGGACATGATAATTGCCACCATTGAATTATGTGGACATGATAATTGCCACCAATTGTTGTGAATGTTATGTATTGAGAGAATGATTTTATACACAGGTTATGTGTATGCTATTTTTGTGCACAAGATATGTGTACGGTTACTGAGATTTATGAAAGATGATTTTCGTACACGAGAAAGGTGTACTGTATTTAAATGATATCGCATGTACATTACAGGTGGGTATAGGATTCGGGCCCATTTGTACCATGCATGATTTAAATCTTGTGGTCTATCAAAATGATGAATTTTACTGTTTTATGATAAACCTATGAACTCACCAACCTTTTGGTTGACACTTTAAAGCATGTTTATTCTCAGGTATGAAAGAAATCTTCCGCTGTGCATTTGATCACATTACATGGAGTCGTTCATGGCATATAGAGGTCAGAACCTCGCAATGGGACCAACTGTTGAAGACTTCGTCCAGATGGATTAGGACGGGGCACTACAGAATATGCCCCTTTTTATTAAGTCTGGTAATCTAAGAATTAGGGAACAGACACCCTAATTGACGCGAATCCTAAAGATAGATCTATTGGGCCTAACAAACCCCATCCAAAGTACCGGATGCTTTAGTACTTTGAAATTTATATCATATCCGAAGGGTGTCCCGGAATGATGGGGATATTCTTATATATGCATCTTGTTAATGTCGGTTACCAGGTGTTCACCATATGAATGATTTTTATCTCTATGTATGGGATGTATATTGAAATATGAAATCTTGTGGTCTATTGTTACGATTTGATATATATAGGTTAAACCTATAACACACCAACATTTTTGTTGACGTTTTAAGCATGTTTATTCTCAGGTGATTATTAAGAGCTTCCGCTGTCGCATACTTAAATAAGGACAATATTTGGAGTCCATGCTTGTATGATATTGTGTAAAAACTGCATTCAAGAAACTTATTTCATTGTAACATATTTGTATTGTAAACCATTATGTAATAGTCGTGTGTAAACAGGATATTTTAGATTATCATTATTTGATAATCTACGTAAAACTTTTTAAACCTTTATTGATGAAATAAAGGTTATGGTTTGTTTTAAAATGAATGCAGTCTTTGAAAAACGTCTCATATAGAGGTCAAAACCTCGCAACAAAATCAATTAATATGGAACGTTTTTAATCAATAAGAACGGGACATTTCAGTTGGTATTCGAGCGTTGGTCTTAGAGAACCAGAATTTTGCATTAGTGTGTCTTATCGAGTTTGTTAGGATGCATTAGTGAGTCTGGACTTCGACCATGTTTACTTGAAAAATGATTGCTTAACAAATTTTGTTGGAAACTATATATTTTTAACATATGAATATTATGTGATATATTAATCTCTTAACGTGTTTGATATTATGTGATAGATGTCTACCTCTAGAATAAGTCCCATTGACTCACCTAATAATAATGAAGAGTCAAATGTAAATTGGAATGATTCATGGACTGATTCACAAGTTCCCGAAGAGAAACCGGAAGAAGAGTCGGAACCGGAAGAAGAATCGGAACCGGAAGAAGAAATAGAACCAGTGGGGGAAATAATAAAACGGTTAAGTAGAAGAAAATCCTCAACCAACCGACCAAAGTTAATTATGGTCAATGGTGTTTCCACCAAGGAAGCAAAGTATTGGGAGGATTACCAATTCTCCGATGAATCGGATCCCGACAAGGAATCCGATGATGTTATAGAAATTACCCCAACACAATTTAATAAGGCAAAAGAGAACAATAAGGGAAAGGGCATAAAAATAGAGAAATTTGATTCCAAACCTGATGAACTTTATATGTATCGTCAACACCCGTATTTCTTAAGTTGTGACAATAACCCGGGAACCTCTAAACCACCAGGTTTTTCTAAACCAATGTGGAAAACGACGGCTCGTATTAGGGGAATATCATATATCCCTAGAAACTTGGCAAAAAGAACCAAAACCGAAGAAGAAGAAACGAGCGAGTCGGAATAAGATAGTTGTATTCGTGTGGTGTAATATATGTAATATAGTGTGCTTATGCTTTATGATATATGTAAAAATTGCTTGTATTAATAAGTATTTTTTTTATGAATCTAACTCTTGTCTATTTTACAGTATAAAAATACAAAATGGATAGACAACCCAATATTTTAAGAGACCTACCCGGAGACATGATTGATAAAATCTTGTCTAGAGTCGGTCAGAATTCCTCGGCACAACTATTTAAGGCAAGATCGGTTTGTAAGACATTCGAAGAACGTTCCAAGAATGCCTTGGTTTATAAAAGGCTTTCGTTCGAAAGATGGGGGATATCACATTGGGAAATCCATAAGTTACGATGTGTTTACTTTGACGCATATATTGCGGGGAACCCAAATGCTATTTTACGCAACGGGTTAAGAAATTATTTTGACTCAATATATCCGAATATAGGACTTCGTGATTTAGAAAAAGCGGCTAACATGAAACATAAAGAAGCATGTTATGCTTACGGGTTAGTAATGTTCGCTTCTCACCAAAGTGAGAACAAGAACATCGGGCTACAACTATTAAAAAAAACGTTCCCACAAGTGACGGAGTCGGTAATTGGGGTAAGAAATGAGGTTTTTAGGTTATTACGAGACTGTTGGTTATTACGTAACCTTCATCCTTTTGACGACGTTACAACACATTGTCTTACTATCGGTCACAACAGTTATATTCCACAAAACCAAGGATGGGAAGTGGTATTAGTAAAACCAAAATGCATGACTTGTTTCTTGACGTATGAATTACTTGTCTTTATTGCCTTTGCTGAACGCCTTATTTATTAACTAGAATTATCTTCAAAACTACTTTGTATCAAAGTTTTATGTGCTATATTTCATGCTATATGTAAAATAGTGGTATTGTAAGTTTGCAAGTTATTGTATAAAGGTTTGAATATGATATATTTTTTTTGTGATTAGTTTTTCATATAGAATTGTAGTAGTTGAAATGGTATGTTAGCTACTAAGTATGAACTTAACGGGTAGGTACTACCCGAATTAAAGAGTATAAAATGCTAATATGAAGAAAGAGCTTTTATAAATAAGTTCATATTACGCTACGAAATACTATTGACTACTCTTGATATTCTATATGATTAACTCGTTCCATTTGACTATTTTGAAGGAAATGGCACCGACTACTCAACACACCTTGAATATGAGCGAAGAGGAATTTCGTGCCTATATTGCTTCAAACATAGCCGCAGTACAGGCCGTGCTACATACCAACAATAACTATGAATCTAGCAAACCTTCAGAATTTGATGGGACCGAAGGACCAATCGGATTGAAACAGTGGACCGAGAAAGTTGAATCGGTCTTTGCCATAAGTAAGTGTGTTGAAGGAGACAAAGTGAAGTATGCTACGCATACCTTCACAGGTATTGCGTTAACATGGTGGAATACCTATCTAGAGCAAGTGGTACAAGATGCTGCTTACGCGCTACCGTGGTCAGTATTCAAGCACTTGATGAACGAGAAGTACCGTCCTAGAACCAAGGTCAATAAGCTCAAGTCAGAACTTAGAGGGTTACGAACACAGGGATTCGATATTACTTCGTACGAAAGACGATTCACAGAATTGTGCCTATTGTGTCCGAGAGCGTTCGATGATGAGGAAGAGAAGATCGACGTGTTTGTAAAAGGGTTATCGGAGAGAATCCAAGAAGATATAAGTTCACACGAGCCTGCCTCCATACAAAAGGCATGTAGAATGGCTCACAAACTAGTGAACCAGATTGAGGGAAGAATTAAAGAACAGGCGGCCAAAGAGGCCAACGTGAAGCTAGTCAAAAGAAAGTGGGAGGAAAATGGTGATAAGAGTCACCAAAACAACAACAACTATCCCAACAATCGCAACATCAATCGCAACTACAACAAACGGCAAAACAACAACAACAACAACAACAACAACTAAAACAATCATTCCAACAACAATAACAACCGCAACAACAACAACAACAATCAGAAGCAGCTATGCCAAAGGTGTGAAAAGTATCACTCGGGGTTCTGCACCAAATTTTGCAACAAGTGTAAAAGAAATTGTCATAGCGTGGCAAAGTGTGAGGTCTACGTACCAGGGGTTAACAGAACGAAAGGAACAAATGGTGTCGGAACGAGTAATGGCGGAGCAAGTAGTGTCGGAGCAAGTTATGCCAATGTAGTTTGTTATAAATGTGGAAAACCGGGCCACATTATTAGAAATTGCCCGAACCAGGAGAACACGAATGGACAAGGCCGCGGAAGAGTTTTCAATATTAATGCGGCAGAGGCACAGGGAGACCCGGAGCTTGTTACGGGTACGTTTCTTATTGACAATAAATCTGCTTACGTTTTATTTGATTCGAGTGCGGATAGAAGCTATATGAGTAGAGATTTTTGTGCTAAATTAAGTTGTCCATTGACGCCTTTGGATAGTAAATTTTTACTCGAATTAGCAAATGGTAAATTAATTTCAGCAGATAATATATGTCGGAATTGAGGAATTAAACTGGTTAGCGAAACATTTAAGATTGACTTGATACCAGTAGAGTTAGGGAGTTTTGATGTGATAATCGGTATGGACTGGTTGAAAGAAGTGAAAGCAGAGATCGTTTGTTACAAAAATACAATTTGCATTATACGAGAAAAAGGAAAACCCTTAATGGTGTACGGAGAAAAGGGCAACACGAAGCTACATCTTATTAGTAATTTGAAGGCACAAAAACTAATAAGAAAAGGTTGCTATGCTGTTCTAGCACACGTCGAGAAAGTACAAACTAAAGAAAAGAGCATCAATGATGTTCCCGTCGCAAAAGAATTTCCCGATGTATTTCCGAAAGAATTACCGGGATTACCCCCACATTGATCCGTTGAATTTCAAATAGATCTTATACCAGGAGCTGCACCAATAGCTCGTGCTCCTTACAGACTCGCACCCAGCGAGATGAAAGAACTGCAAAGCCAATTACAAGAACTTTTAGAGCGTGGTTTCATTCGATCAAGCACATCACCGCGGGGAGCTCCTGTTTTGTTTTTCAAGAAGAAAGATGGTACATTCAGGTTGTGTATCGACTACCGAGAGTTGAACAAACTTACCATAAAGAACCGATATCCACTACCGAGAATCGACGACTTATTTGATCAACTACAAGGCTCATCTGTTTATTCAAAGATTGACTTACATTCCGGGTATCAACAAATGCGGGTGAAAGAAGATGATATTCCAAAGACTGCTTTCAGAACACGTTACGGTCATTACGAGTTTATGGTCATGCCGTTTGGTTTAACTAATGCACCAGCTGTGTTCATGGACCTTATGAACCGAGTGTGTGGACCATACCTTGACAAGTTTATCATTGTTTTCATTGATGACATACTTATTTACTCAAAGAATGACCAAGAACGCGGTGAACATTTGAGAAAGGTGTTAGAAGTATTGAGGAAGGAAGAATTGTACGCTAAGTTTTCAAAGTGTGCATTTTGGTTGGAAGAAGTTCAATTCCTCGGTCACATAGTGAACAAAGAAGGTATTAAGGTAGATCCGGCAAAGATAGAAACTATTGAAAAGTGGAAAACCCCGAAAACTCCAAAACACATACGCCAGTTTTTAGGACTAGCTGGTTACTACAGAAGGTTCATCCAAGACTTTTCCAGAATAGCAAAACCCTTGACTGCATTAACGCATAAAGGGAAGAAATTTGAATGGAAGGATGAACAAGAGAAAGCGTTTCAGTTATTGAAGAAAAAGCTAACTACGGCACCTATATTGTCATTGCCTGAAGGGAATGATGATTTTGTGATTTATTGTGACGCATCAAAGCAAGGTCTCGGTTGTGTATTAATGCAACGAACGAAGGTAATTGTTTATGCGTCTAGACAATTGAAGATTCACGAACAAAATTATACGACACATGATTTGGAATTACACGCGGTTGTTTTTGCATTAAAGACTTGGAGGCACTACTTATATGGGGTCAAAAGTATTATATATACCGACCACAAAAGTCTTCAACACATATTTAATCAGAAACAACTGAATATGAGGCAGCGTAGGTGGATTGAATTGTTGAATGATTATGACTTTGAGATTCGTTACCACACGGGGAAGGCAAATGTGGTAGCCGACGCCTTGAGCAGGAAGGACAGAGAACCCATTCGAGTAAAATCTATGAATATAATGATTCACAATAACCTTACTACTCAAATAAAGGGGGCGCAACAAGGAGTTTTAAAAGAGGAAAATTTAAAGGATGAAATACCCAAAGGATCGGAGAAGCATCTTAATATTCAGGAAGACGGAACCCGGTATAGGGCTGAAAGGATTTGGGTACCAAAATTTGGAGAGATGAGAGAAATGGTACTTAGAGAAGCTCATAAAACCAGATACTCAATACATCCTGGAACGGGGAAGATGTACAAGGATCTCAAGAAACATTTTTGGTGGCCGGGTATGAAAACTGATGTTGCTAAATACGTAGGAGAATGTTTGACGTGTTCTAAGGTCAAAGCTGAGCATCAGAAACCATCAGGTCTACTTCAACAACCCAAAATTTCGGAATGGAAATGGGAAAACATTACCATGGATTTCATCACGAAATTGCCAAGGACTGCAAGTGGTTTTGATACTATTTGGGTAATAGTTGATCGTCTCACCAAATCAGCACACTTCCTGCCAATAAGAGAAGATGACAAGATGGAGAAGTTAGCACGACTGTATTTGAAGGAAGTCGTCTTCAGACGTGGAATACCAATCTCTATTATCTCTGATAGGGATGGCAGATTTATTTCAAGATTCTGGCAGACATTACAGCAAGCATTAGGAACTCGTCTAGACATGAGTACTGCCTATCATCCACAAACTGATGGGCAGAGCGAAAGGACGATACAAACGCTTGAAGACATGCTACGAGCATGTGTTATTGATTTCGGAAACAGTTGGGATCGACATCTATCGTTAGCAAAATTTTCCTACAACAACAGCTACCATTCAAGCATTGAGATGGCGCCGTTTGAAGCACTTTATGGTAGAAAGTGCAGGTCTCCGATTTGTTTGAGTGAAGTGGGGGATAGACAGCTTACGGGTCCGGAGATAATACAAGAAACTACCGAGAAGATCATCCAAATTCAACAACGGTTGAAAACCGCCCAAAGTCGACAAAAGAGCTACGCTGAAATTAAAAGAAAAGATATAGAATTTGAAATTGGAGAGATAGTCATGCTTAAAGTTGCACCTTGAAAAGGCGTTGTTCGATTTGGTAAACGAGGGAAATTAAATCCAAGGTATATCGGACCATTCAAGATTATTGATCGTGTCGGACCAGTAGCTTACCGACTTGAGTTACCTCAACAACTCGCGGCTGTACATAACACTTTTCACGTCTCAAATTTGAAGAAATTTTTTGCTAAAGAAGATCTCACTATTCCGTTATATGAAATCCAAATCAATGAAAAACTTCAATTCATCGAAGAACCCGTCGAAATAATGGATCGTGAGGTTAAAAGACTTAAGCAAAACAAGATACCAATTGTAAAGGTTCGATGGAATGCTCGTAGAGGACCCGAATTCACCTGGGAATGAGAAGATTAGATGAATAAGAAATACCCGCATTTATTTCCAGAAGATACGTCAACACCTCCAACTGCTTAAAATTTCGGGACGAAATTTATTTAACGGGTAGGTACTGTAGTGACCCGAACTTTTCCATGTTTATATATATATATATATATATATATATATATATATATATATATATATATATATATATATATATATATATATATATTAAATGAAATTGTTATTTACATGATTAAGTGTTTCCAACATGTTAAGCAATCAAACTTGTTAAGACTTGATTAATTGAAATAGGTTTCATATAGACAATTGACCACCCAAGTTGACCGGTGATTCACGAACGTTAAAACTTGTAAAAACTATATGATGACATATATATGGTTAACATGATATTATTATAAGTAAACATATCATTAAGTATATTAACAATGAACTACATATGTAAAAACAACACTACTAACTTAATGATTTTTAAACGAGACATATATGTAACGATTATCGTTGTAACGATATTTAATGTATATATATCATATTAAGAGATATTCGTACATCATAATATCATGATAATATAATAATTTAAAATCTCATTTGATATTATAAACATTGGGTTAACAATATTTAACAAGATCGATAACCTAAAGGATTTAAAACAACACTTACATGTAACGACTAACACTGACTTAACGACTCAGTTAAAATGTATATACATGTAGTGTTTTAATATGTATTCATACACTTTTTAAAGACTTCAATACACTTATCAAAATACTTCTACTTAACAAAAATGCTTACAATTACATCCTCGTTCAGTTTCATCAACAATTCTACTCGTATGCACCCGTATTCGTACTCGTACAATACACAGCTTTTAGATGTATGTACTATTAGTATATACACTCCAATAATCAGCTCTTAGTAGCCCATGTGAGTCACCTAACACATGTGGGAACCATCATTTGGCAACTAGCATGAAATATCTCATAAAATTACAAAAATATGAGTAATCATTCATGACTTATTTACATGAAAACAAAATTACATATCCTTTATATCTAATCCATACACCAACGACCAAAAACACCTAAAAATACTTTCATTCTTCAATTTTCTTCATCTAATTGATCTCTCTCAAGTTCTATCTTCAAGTTCTAAGTGTTCTTCATAAATTTTACAAGTTCTAGTTTCATAAAATCAAGAATACTTCCAAGTTTGCTAGCTTACTTCCAATCTTGTAGAGTGATCATCCAACCTCAAGAAATCTTTCTTATTTACAGTAAGATATCTTTCTAATATAAGGTAATACTCATATTCAAACTTTGATTCAATTTCTATAACTATAACAATCTTATTTCGAGTGGAAATCTTACTTGAACTTGTTTTCGTGTCATGATTCTACTTCAAGAACTTTCTAGCCATCCAAGATCCTTTGAAGCTAGATCCATTTGTCTTTTTTCTAGTAGGTTTATAGGTAGTAATGATGTTCATAACATCATTCGATTTATACATATAAAGCTATCTTATTCGAAGGTTTAAACTTGAAATCACTACAACATAGTTTAGTTAATTCTAAACTTGTTCGCAAACAAAAGTTAATCCTTCTAACTTGACATTTAAAATCAACTAAACACATGTTCTATATCAATATGATATGCTAACTTAATGATTTAAAACCTGGAAACACGAAAAACACCTTAAAACTGGACATACGCCGTCGTAGTAACACCGCGGGCTGTTTTGGGTTTGATAATTAAAAACTATGATAAACTTTGATTTAAAAGTTGTTCTTTTGGGAAAATGATTTTTCTTATGAACATGAAACTATATCCAAAAATCATGGTTAAACTCAAAGTGGAAGTATGTTTTTCAAAATGGTCATCAAGACGTCGTTCTTTCGACTGAAATGACTACCTCTTACAAAAATGACCTGTAACTTATATTTCCGACTATAAACCTATACTTTTTATGTTTAGATTCATAAAATAGATTTCAATATGAAACCATAGCAATTTGATTCACTCAAAACGGATTTAAAATGAAGAAGTTATGGGTAAAACAAGATTGGATATTTTTTTTATTTTTGTAGCTACGGGAAATATTAACAATTCTATACAAATCATATCCTAGCTAACTTATATTGTATTATACATGTATTCTAATATATTATGTAATCTTGGGATACCATAGACACGTATTCAAATGTTTTAACATATCATATCGACCCATGTATATATATTATTTGGAACAACCATAGACACTCTATATGCAGTAATGTTGGAGTTAGCTATACAGGGTTGAGGTTGATTCCAAAAATATATATACTTTGAGTTGTGATCTAGCCTGAGATATGTATACACTGGGTCGTGGATTTATTCAAGATAATATATATCGATTTATTTCTGTACATCTAACTGTGGACAACTAGTTGTAGGTTACTAACGAGGACAGCTGACTTAATAAACTTAAAACATCAAATTGTATTAAAAGTGTTGTAAATATATTTTGAACATACTTTGATATATATGTACATATTTGTTATAGGTTCGTGAATCGACCAGTGGCCAAGTCTTACTTCCCGACGAAGTAAAAATCTATGAAAGTGAGTTATAGTCCCACTTTTAAAATCTAATATTTTTGGGATGAGAATACATGCAGGTTTTATAAATGATTTACAAAATAGACACAAGTACGTGAAACTACATTCTATGGTTGAATTATTGAAATCGAATATGCCCCTTTTTATTAAGTCTGGTAATCTAAGAATTAGGGAACAGACACCCTAATTGACCCGAATCCTAAAGATAGATCTATTGGGCCTAACAAACCCCATCCAAAGTACCGGATGCTTTAGTACTTCGAAATTTATATCATATCTGAAGGGTGTCCCGGAATGATGGGGATATTCTTATATATGCATCTTGTTAATGTCGGTTACCAGGTGTTCACCATATGAATAATTTTTATCTCTATGTATGGGATGTATATTGAAATATGAAATCTTGTGGTCTATTGTTACGATTTGATATATATAGGTTAAACCTATAACTCACCAACATTTTTGTTGACGTTTTAAGCATGTTTATTCTCAGGTGATTATTAAGAGCTTCCGATGTCGCATACTTAAATAAGGACAAGATTTGGAGTCCATGCTTGTATGATATTGTGTAAAAACTGCATTCAAGAAACTTATTTCGTTGTAACATATTTGTATTGTAAACCATTATGTAATAGTCGTGTGTAAACAGGATATTTTAGATTATCATTATTTGATAATCTACGTAAAGCTTTTTAAACCTTTATTGATGAAATAATGGTTATGGTTTGTTTTAAAATGAATGCAGTCTTTGAAAAACGTCTCATATAGAGGTCAAAACCTCGCAACGAAATCAATTAATATGGAACATTTTTAATCAATAAGAACGGGACATTTCAGTTGGTATCCGAGCGTTGGTCTTGGAGAACCAGAATTTTGCATTAGTGCAGTCTTTGTAACACCCTGTTTTTTTATTTAAATCACAGCGGAAGACTAAATTCACATAATTACCCTTAGTTAATTACAAACATGATTATCACAAATCATCTAGTTAATTACTTAATTACAAACCACAGGTGTTACGTTAAACGACTAGTTATGTAATTACAAAAGTTAAGACATCAGAGTTCGTCTTGTCAAACATATCGTCAGCCCGACTCCCGTCCCTACCAGCACTAAGATCCAAAACCTGCAAGGGAGGAGGTGAGGGGTTAGCACAAGGCTAAGTGAATGGAACTATCAAAAGATCTAGCATACAGTACCAACTTGTACTCCTACAGCAACAACTATATGCAACGACATACAACACACAACAACTAGAAACTAGCATCTTTGCTCCAACTAGAGGATCGACGGCTTGTACAGGCACACGACCACTAGCTAATCAGTCTAGCGTCTACCGATAGTCTTTACTACTGAATCCCCAGTATAGTCATCCACACGCAGGCGATGCGTCCTTCAGCACTATACTCAACAAACAGTAGCCAACTAGACCCAACCACAACTAGGTTAACCTCTCTGAGCTGAACCTAACAGATCAAGGTTCCAACTACAACAACTTGTCCACATAAAACCAGTCAACTACTACTACAGGCAACTAATACTACTGAAAGCATGGCAACCTTAAATGCGATCAACTGTACAACATAACTACTAATCATGGCAATTATCGACAATATAAACATAGTAGCGCAACTTGCTACTCTATACTACACCAAGAGATAATCTCACTCACCGAATACCAGCAACTAGCTCAGATAATCTATCACTGAGCTTCTTCCTTATCCTTATCACCTGAACATAAGGTAAATCAAGTTAGTTTCTGTCTGTTAACACAAAACAGCACAGTACAGTAAATCAGTCACAAAAAGCGCCTCTAAAAGTCCACCTAACACTTATGCATTTTCAGAATTTACATCCTGATCATCATAAGCCACGCGGACAACATAACGGCTAGAAAACAACTAAATTACATAATACTGCATCACTGATCTACATCCGTACGGTTGCACATGCATCCGTACGGTTGCAAGTCCATCCGTACGGTTGCACATGCATCCGTACGGTTGCACACTCACTGCCCGGTTGTACCAACACCACTGCATCCGTACGATTGTACATGCATCCATACAGTTGCACCGTGTACCCGTGCGGTTGCAATCTGCAACCGTACGGTTGTATTCATCGAGCAGCAGCAGCAGAAACTGACGGGTTTCGAGCCAAAATCACCTAAATCTCGATTTGTAAACGTTTTGACACCAAAATCCGTTTAGGAAACACTTATAGCACTTATAGAAACATAAACCCCATCCAATTTCATCAAAACAACACCCAAATCACTTGATTTTGACCAAAAATGCACTTTTAATAAAACCTAACCAAAAACTCCATTTAAACTCAGATTACAACATGAAAATGAATGATTCTTACCTTGTTATGACCACTAAATCAGTAGCAACTGATTACACAACACAATTTAGATTCAAAATCGAGATTCAAGAGATTAGGGTTTCAAGAGAGTGAATGTTAGGTACGGAGTAATATTTGGAAGCTTCAAGAAAATGAGAGAAGAAGCTGACTTCTGGCTTTTATAATTAGGTTAAATACAATACCCCATTACACACGGGTATTTACCAGTTATCTGATATCTTTTGTACTTAATTTGACTACCCTAACGGAGTCCAAATTAAACAAACGAACCTGTTCTATGACCCTTGTCACAAACTGGTCTCAACTAAACAACTAAATAATTATAAACATATAATTATTATATTAACATACAAACACACCCAAGGTCAAAAGGGTCATTTCAGCTAGGCCCGGTAACAGGATGTTACACCCCAGGACGAAGAAATTTGCCTGGCAACGGGGAAAAGAAAAAGCTCCAGAAAAGCACATCCACATGGTACAAATGTGGCACGCGGGTCACGTTCGTAAGGCGGAAGTTTTGGAGGAATGGGAATGTGCCCCTATCACGTTTCCTACTTTTTGGAGAGTCTGTCCTACCGACTTGCCCGTAACGATAACCGCCACGATAGGACGATGTAAGGTCTCGATAATTTATGTAGATACGGGAAGTGCCGTTGACGTCTTATACGGACATTGCTTCTTACAGCTACCATAAGATGTGCAGGATAAACTAAAACCCCCACGCCATCCCGTCGCGGGATTCACAGGCGAAACGACTTGGCCTCTGGGTCGAGTAAGCATTGACGTTACGTTAGAGGAAAATACAAAACGGCAAACGGTAGCTTTAAACTTTGTGGTTGTCAGAAGCCAGTCGAAGTACAACATTATCATGGGACGGGAAGCGTTGTGCGAATTCGGCGCGATAGTATCAACTGTGCATGGCATGATGAAATTCCCAACTCTGTTAGGCGTTGTAACTTTTTTCTCTGATCGGGTCCCGATTGTGGGCCAGGTCGAACAACCGCTACATCAGACGGCACCGATTGAGCAAGGGGGAAGCATTATCATCAACCATTCCTTTCTTGAGAAGGCAATACAGATTGGACAAACACTATCCGACGCAACGAAAAGTGCGTTACGTGAACTCTTGGCAAACAACGCTGACGTGTTTGCATGGCAAGAGTCAGATATGACGGGAGTACCTCGTACCATTGCAGATCATCATTTAAACGCCAACCCGAGTATGACTCCAGTAAGGAAAAAGAAATGGGGCATGGCTCCGAAGCGTAGCGCCTTCCTAAGGAATGAAGTGGAAAAGTTGGTACAAGCAGACATACTGCGAGAGGTCAAGTACCAAACATGGGTTGCCAATCCAGTACTGGTCAAAAAAGCGAATGGCTCGTGGAGGATGTGTGTCGACTTCAAAGACATCAATAAGGCTTGTCCCAAAGACAACTATCCGCTACCAGAAATAGACTGGAAGGTAGAGTCGTTGGCAGGCTTTCGTTTCAAATGTTTCCTTGATGCTTACAAGGGCTATCACCAGATCCAAATGGCGGAACGCGACGAGGACAAAACCGCGTTCCACACAGATCAAGGCATTTTTTGATACAAAAAGATGCCCTTTGGTTTGAAAAACGCCGGCGCAACATACCAACGGGTCATCGACGTTTCGTTTAAAGAACATATCGGTCGAAACGTGGAAGCATACGTCGACGACAAAGTAATCAAAATTCACGCCGAAACGGACCTTTTGAAGGACATTCAGGAAACGTTCGACTCTCTACGAAAAATCAACGTGAAGCTGAATCCGGAGAAGTGTAGTTTTGGATTCGAGGAGGGAAAGTTCTTGGGGCACGTCATCACAACGCGTGGTATACGGGCAAACCCTAGGAAAATTCAAGCTATTGATGAAATGGTAGCACCGCAAATGAGAAAGGAAGTACAAAGTCTGAACGGAAAGTTGGCAGCGTTGTCCAGATTCCTGTCAAAGGCGGCAGAACGGTCACTTCGATTCTTCAAAGTGTTGAAAGAAAACGTGGGACGGAACTTCGACTGGACTCCTAAAGCGGATCACGCTTTCCAGGAAATGAAGGCTTTGATAAGGACGTTGTCGACGTTGACGGCACCGGTACCGGGTAAAGTAACCGTTCCGTAATAATTTTTTACGAATTTATAAATATTGCGATGCTAACATGTTAAGAGTTTCAGGCGAAACTTTGACAATTTACTTGGAGGCGGGAACTGAGGCTGTTAGTTCGGTTCTCGTAGCGGAGCGTGGCGGCACACAGATGCCAGTTTATTTTGTGAGCAAAGTGCTACAACATGGCGAAGTCAACTATAAACTGATTGAGAAGCTTATTTTCGCGTTGGTCCACACCGCAAGACGATTGAGACGGTACTTTCAAGCGCACCCAATGCTGGTGCTAACTGATTCGCCTATTAAATAGGTACAGTACGGTACGGCGATTGAGACCGGAGCACCTTGGAGGAAATTTATTCTAACAAGTTTTTCATGCAGGTATTGAGCAAACCGGAGGTTTCTGGCAGGGTAGCCAAGTGGGCAATCGAACTGGGTGAACATGAAATCCATTACGCCCCCCGTACCGCTGTCAAAGGCCATATTATGGCAGATTTTATGGTTGAATTCATATGCGCCGCACCACCAGCGCCGGTCGTCGAAGAAGTACCAAATATCGTCACGTGGGAACTATTCACTGATGGAGCATCAAGTTCTGACAGAGCGGGTGCAGGTCTAATTTTAATTGGCCCTGACGGAGAGGAACATACCTACACGTTACGTTTCGAGTTCCCCGCCTCCAATAATAAAGCGGAATATGAGGCATTGCTGTCTGGTTTGAGAATGGCTGAAAAGATGGGAATAAAATACCTAAAGGTGTCGGTTGATTCCCAACTCGTGGCGAATCAGATGAACGGGACGTTTGAAGCTAGGGATCTGGCAATTCAAAATTATTTGGCATTGGCAGAAGAGATGGCCAACAAATTCGAACGTTTCTTCATAACGCAAGTGCCGCGATCCTTGAACAAAAAGGCCGACGCACTCAGCAAACTCGCATCAAGCATGTTCAGCCACTTCGCCAATGACGTTTGGGTGGAGGTCCTTAGTCAAACATCCATTGACGTAGTACAGGTATCGACTCGCTTCGATAACAAACACGCTATACGCATAATCTGTTTAAAACACAACGTACACATGTCCTGATTTTCTTGCAAAATAATCATAGGAGGCAGCCACAGTAGAAGAGGTCAAGACGTGGATGAGTCCCATCGTTACGTATCTCAAGAATGGGACGTTGCCAGTCGACGGGGCAACGGCACGTAAGATTCGTATGAAAGCACCTATGTACATGTTAAGGGATAGAGTTCTGTTCAAGAAATCCTTCACTGCACCGCTTTTAAGGTGTGTCGGCCCAAGCGAGGTGGAAACAATCGTAAGGGAGCTGCATGAAGGGACTTGTGGCATGCATGCAGGATTTAGTACCGTTGTGGGGAAGATAATGCGGCTAGGTTATTTTTGGCCGTCCATGTACCGTGACACGAAAGAGATCATCAAAGCTTGTGCTTCATGCCAACGTCACGCCCCGAAAATTCACATACCGGCGCATGAACTAATTCCCGTGACGTCTGCTTGGCCCTTTTACAAATGAGCAATTGATTTGGTAGGCCCCTTCCTGGATGGAAAACACTTGGTCGTGGCAATTGACTTTTTCACCAAGTGGGTTGAAACCAAACCTTTAAAGAGAATAACGGGTAAACAGATTGTGAATTTTGTTTGGGAGGAAATCGTGTGCCATTTCAGAATACCACACGAAATTGTAAGTGATAACGGCAAACAGTTTGCTCACGATCCGTTTCGTTCATGGTGTGACGGGTTGAATATCAAATAGACTTTCAGCTCTGTTGCCCATCCGCAGGCAAATGGGCAAGTCGAAGTCACCAACAGGGATATCTTTGGCGGGATAAGGGCAAGGTTGGACACGGACAGGAAAGGTTGGCCAGATGAGCTTCCACAAGTATTATGGGCGTTCCGAACCACGCCAAAACGAAGTAATCGAGAAATGCCATTCAGCCTTGTATATGGTACCGAGGCGGTGATACCCGCTGAAATTGCTGTCCCAACCCAACGTGTAGTACAATTCAATAATGAGTCCAATGTCATTAGCTTGAAGGAAAATTTGGACTTGTTGGAGGAAAGGCGTGACGCCGCCACTATCAGGGAAGCGTCAAACAAACTGAAAATTGCCAAGTATTACAATCAACTTATGAAGGAACGTACTTTCCGCCCCGGTGATTTTGTGTGGCGTAATAACAACGCCAGCCGGGTCGAGAATACTGGTAAATTGGGACCCAATTGGGAAGGCCCGTATGTGATTACAGATGCACTTGGCAACGGAGCGTATAACCTAAAGACGCATGACGACAAATTTGTGCCGCGTACCTGGCACGCAACCAACTTAAAGAAGTTCTATGTTTAAATATTTCGAATCATTTCGTTGTTGAAAATTTTTCTTTTTCATTCTACCAAGTTTGTGATTGATCACCACAAATGTAAGCGCATCGCGCATTAGACTTCTTTGTTTTCAGTTTTCAATTAAATGCATTTTTTCAATCTTCATTACTAATGTAGTGTGTAACTGTTTTGGCCGCGCTTCGGCGTTATAAATGTAAGTCCACTCACAAGTTACTTATGCAATGAACAAAGACATCATCTAATATTTGGACGGCATTGGCGACGCTAGGCGTATTGGAGGTATGCCTAGCCCTCGGAACGGGATGCCTCCGGATTTCGTATCCGTCGCATTAATCCCATCACTAAGTAGAAGAGTGCAATGTCGACAATCACCAAGTGTAACCTTGACAAACGGTACGTTGCCGTGACGACGGTACGTACATATTTATATAAACATGTTTTACTACAGTTGGAACACACAAGTAAAATAACAAGAATAATAAGGAATTGATATTTCATTGATTTAATTACAACCATTACATTAGGAACAAAAATGAATACATAATTACAAAAATCCCTACAATTACGTGTAACGTCCTCCCAATAGGGACTGGAAGGAACGTCACTAATATCAAAACATACCAACATATTATAAATAACGAGAACAATACTAAATGATGAATTTAACTTTAATGAGTACGCAGCAGAAAATGAAATGTCGTTACAATGACAGGAATAACAATAATGTAAATGTTCACATGCAGAGGTAATAAATGCGATATCTCTTGATCCTATGTCCAAGTAGCATCACATAAGCAGTAAGTATAAGAGCTTGAATCAAACAGCACCTGAGACAAAACATGCTAAAGTGTCAACCAAAAAGGTTGAGTGAAGTTCATAGGTTTAACAAAAAGTTTGACCGTTGTTTTAGACCACAAGATTTAATTTGTAAAGTTGATCTCCCGCAGGATCAAAAAGTTATGCCAATGCGTGATATTTAGACTAAACGTTCAAGTTTTGCCCCATTACAAGTTGTGTCTGTCTTTGTCGGTTTAATTTCATTATTAAGTAATACAATAACTTGGTCAAATGTATCGGGGACGTTAATCCCGATAGGCCTACCCCCAATAATTAAGCATGCCGCAGCAATTAAAAATATCACTGTAGGGACTTAGTCGGACATAGCCGGGTATAGCATAGTTTAACAGTTTGATACTTATTATGATTAGGATTATTATTATTATCAAAATAACACAAATTGTTATTATTATTATTCATATTAGTATTAGTATCATTATGTACTTATTAGTATTATTAGAATTATTATTAACATATGTATATATTTTTAAATGGAATTTAATATAAATTATATATAAACTACAAACACATAAATAATATATAATTAATAACGGAAATTATGTGATTTCCATTATATGTTTTAATATATATATAATTGATATAGGTTCGTGAATCCGAGGCCAACCCTGCATTGTTCAGTTTCGTCATATGTATTTTTACTACAAAATACAGTATTGTGAGTTTCATTTGCTCCCTTTTTATTTGCTTTTGCAATATATATTTTTGGGCTGAGAATACATGCGCTGCTTTTATAAATGCTTTACGAAATAGAGACAAGTGATTAAAATGATATTCTGCGGATTGATGTGCTAGGTAATTTAGTTACATGTTATAAGAGCAAGTAAGCGCGAATCCTAAAGATAGATCTATCGGGCTTAACACCCCCATCCTGTAGGCTGCACTAGACATAAGAGCTAGTGGGCGGATGTTTAGTACTTCGAGGATTATTTATACACTTGCGAGTGTACATATCCATCTTTGCGAAGATGACTTATTATATTATTGTTAAGGTTGGTTACTGAGGCCTCAACATAAGCAGAACGGTTTTATACACTTAAGAGTGTACATATATTTATAAACGGAAATCTTGTGGTCTATTAATATATTAAAATGATTGTTATGATAAACCTATGAACTCACCAACCTTTTGGTTGACACTTTTAAGCATGTTTATTCTCATGTACGAATTAAGTCTTCCGCTGTGCATTTGCTCATTTTAAAGATATTACAGGACATGTTTTTTTTAGAAAAGTTTTGGAAGGTAGATTTCATTACCAAAATTATTATTATTATTATTATTATTGTTATTGTTACTAAAATTATAATTTTTATCATTATTATTACTAATATGTGTATTATTACTATTATTATGATTAGGATTATTACTATTATCAAAATAACACAAACTGTTATTATTATTATTCATATTAGTATTAGTATCATTATGTACTTATTAGTATTATTAGAATTATTATTAACATATGTATATATTTTTAAATGGAATTTAATATAAATTATATATAAACTACGAACACATAAATAATATATAATTAATAAAGGAAATTATGTGATTTCCATTATATGTTTTAATAGATATACAATTGATATAGGTTCGTGAATCCGAGGCCAACCCTGCATTGTTCAGTTTCGTCATATGTATTTTTACTACAAAATACAGTATTGTGAGTTTCATTTGCTCCCTTTTTATTTGCTTTTGCAATATATATTTTTGGGCTGAGAATACATGCGCTGCTTTTATAAATGCTTTACGAAATAGAGACAAGTGATTAAAAATGATATTCTGCGGATTGATGTGCTAGGTAATTTAGTTACATGTTATAAGAGCATGTAAGCGCGAATCCTAAAGATAGATCTATCGGGATTAACACCCCCATCCTGTAGGCTGCACTAGACATAAGAGCTAGTGGGCGGATGTTTAGTACTTCGAGGATTATTTATACACTTGCGAGTGTACATATCCATCTTTGCGAAGATGACTTATTATATTATTGTTAAGGTTGGTTACTGAGGACTCAACATAAGCAGAATGGTTTTATACACTTACGAATGTACATATATTTATAAACGGAAATCTTGTGGTCTATTAATATATTAAAATGATTGTTATGATAAACCTATGAACTCACCAACCTTTTGGTTGACACTTTTAAGCATGTTTATTCTCAGGTACGAATTAAGTCTTTCGCTGTGCATTTGCTCATTTTAAAGATATTACATGGAGTCGTTCAAGACATATAGAGGTCTGTACCTCGCAATGGAACCAGTTGTTGAAGACTTCGTCCAGGTGGATTAGGACAGGTCATCACATATATCTGAGTAGATTAGAAGTGACAATTAATAATAATAATATTAGAATTAATATTAATATTAATAATAGTATTTACAGTAATAAATTGACGATTAATAATAGTTTTATATATTAATATTATATGTTATATATTACTTTCATCGTTTCACTTTTATGTTCAACTTTTGAAGTATTTTTTTTTTCTTTTTCTTTAGAATTGTTCGTTGTCCCAAGAGTTATATAACTAGTGCTACTAATGGCTGAAAGGACCAATCGTGTTTAGGATAAAAAAAATTCGTATATAAAAGTTCGTTAAGAGTAACTGATCGAGATGAGTCAGGTTGGGTCAATGATCAAATGAGTTTGGGTCGAAATGGATCATGGGTTGAAATGGGTGATAATGCTAAAAACGAACATATATTTCATAGCATTATTCCTCAAGAAAGACAAGCTTTTAGTTGCAATTGTCCTATTTACAAGTGATATTCGTTTAAATAATAAAAGGTGAAGACAAAAGGCAGATTCGACGAATTGAAGACGCAAACGACCAAAAAGCTCAAAAGTACAAAATACAATCAAAGAGGTTCCAATTATTGATAAGAAACATCTCAAAATTACAAGAGTACAAGATTCAAAACGAAAAGTACAAGATATTAAATTGTACACAAGGACGTTCGAAAATCCGGAACCGGGACCAGAGTCAACTCTCAACGCTCGACGCAACGGACTAAATATTACAAGTCAACTATGCATATGAATATAATATAATATATAATTAATTCTTAAAATTAATATATATATTATATTATATTTAAATAAACGTCGGCAGAAGAAAACAACCAAAAGTGGCTCTCCCCAGCTGGCCATGCGATCGCATGGCCTGGAAGGCATAAATCCATGCGATCGCATGAGCCCCTTTTCCAGATCACAGGCCTATAAAAATCGAGCTTTGGTGCACCATTTATCAATCCATAATATCAATCTCTCTATCTATATACGTAGTATATATTTATATTTATATTTTAATTTTAATTTTAATTTTAATTCTAATAATAAGGGTATGCTAGCGAATGTTGTAAGGGTGTAAGTCGAAATTCTGTCCGTGTAACGCTACGCTATTTTTAATCATTGTAAGTTATGTTCAACCTTTTTAATTTAATGTCTCGTAGCTAAGTTATTATTATGCTTATTTAATCCGAAGTAATCATGATGTTGGGCTAAAAATATTAAAATTGAGTAATTGGGCTTTGTACCATAGTTGGGGTTTGGACAAAAGAACGACACTTGTGAAAATTAGACTATGGGCTATTAATGGGCTTTATATTTGTTTAACTAAATGATAGTTTGTTAATGTTAATATAAAGATTTACAATTGGACGTCCCTATAAATAACCATATACACTCGATCGGACACGATGGGCGGGGTATTTATATGTACGAATAATCGTTCATTTAACCGGACACGGGAATGGATTAATAGCCACTAGAATTATTAAAACAGGGGTGAAATTATGTACAAGGACACTTGGCATAATTGATAACAAAGTATTAAAACCTTGGGTTACACTCAGTCGACATCCTGGTGTAATTATTAAACAAAGTATTAAAATCTTGTTACAGTTTAAGTCCCCAATTAGTTGGAATATTTAAACTTCGGGTATAAGGATAATTTGACGATGACACTCGCACTTTATATTTATAACTGATGGACTGTTATGGACAAAAACCAGACGGACATATTAAATAATCCGGGACAAAGGACAATTAACCCATGGCCATAAAACTAAAATCAACACGTCAAACATCATGATTACGGAAGTTTAAATAAGCATAATTCTTTTATTTCATATTTAATTTCCTTTATTTTATATTTAATTGCACTTCTAATTATCGCATTTTTATTTATTGTTATTGTATTTAATTGTACTTTTAATTATCGTACTTTTTAATTATAGCAAGTTTATTTTATCGCACTTTTATTAATCGCAATTTCATTATCGTTATTTACTTTACGCTTTAAATTAAGTCTTTTATTTATTTAATATTTTACATTTTGTTTTAACTGCAACTAAAGTTTTTAAAATCGACAAACCGGTCATTAAACGGTAAAAACCCCCCTTTATAATAATAATATTACTTATATATATATTTGTATTTTTATAAATTAAACTAATATAGCGTTAAGCTTTGATTAAAAGATTTTCCCTGTGGAACGAACTGGACTTACTAAAAACTACACTACTGTACGATTAGGTGCACTGCCTATAAGTGTTGTAGCAAAGTTTAAGTATATCCATTCTATAAATAAATAAATATCTTGTGTAAAATTGTATCGTATTTAATAGTATTTTCTAGTAAAATTTAAGCTATTTTATATACACCTCGCAGAAGATCAAGTATTTTTGGCGCCGCTGCCGGGGAACCATCTAGCTTAAAAGCCGGAAGCGCAACGCTAATATAAAAAAAATACACTTTTGTAAAAATACGTTTTAATATATTCTAAAACATAAAAAGAAAACAAAAATATAAATATTTTTAAGAGTTTGTTAAATATATAAGTTATATAAAAGTTTCTTTATCTTTATAAAAATATAAGTTTTATTTAATTTATAAAAATATATTACATAAATATTTAAAACAGAAAAAATAAACACAGCAAAATATAAAAAAAAAATTAAAAAAACCAAATTCAGCCCGTACTGTAGCAGCCCAGTGTCTGGCCCGAAACCCTAGCCCATGCGATTGCATGGCTGGGTAACATAGGACTCATGCGATCGCATGAGCCCTTCTGACACGCCACATCTGATTCTCGTACAGCATTTATTACGGATAATAATTATTATTATTTAACTTCAAACCCTAATTAGGGTTGTTTTTTTTTATTATTTAGTTTTAGTTTTTATATTTAATTTGTGTTATTTAGTTTAATTAGTTTAATTAAATTATAAAATTAATAGGTTTATTAAATAAATAATATAAAAATAATATTTTTATAAAAATTGTAATTTTTACACTTTTAGTATATTTTTATATTTTTTTCCTTTTTAATTGTTTTTAGCGTAATTTTTGTATTTTTCGCTCGTATTTATTTTTAATTCATAGTTTTTGCCATAGTTATTTTTAATTTATATTTTGTTCCTTTTTCTTTCTTATTTCTCGCTATTCTAGTTTTAGGACATAGATTTTTATTCTACTTCTTATCTAAATTTCTTAAAATTACGAAAATTTATTTTAAGTGGTTAAATTGATAGACATCAAAATTTTCTGGTTCGTAGTAATAGTTGGATTTGTACGTGGACCGGGTTATTGGAGCCAAACAGTCCTCAATTATATTGAGACCAAACGAATCCTGCCCATCTGCTGCATCTTTTAGCTATTCGAAACGTGAACAAAATCAGAAAAGTCTATTAATTGGACAACTTATATAATTTTTTCTTTCCTTTTAAAAACTAATTGGATATTCAGTGAATGCACCGAGCAAGACGTTCACTACCTTTTGTACGTTCACCACCTATAACTAGATCAAGACATCTAGCAAATATTACCGCCGTTGATTTTCCTTTAGAATCATCATCCAGTCGACCAAGTACTCCAATTCAAATTTTCGATAATCCATTTTTTGAACCCGACCTCACAATTGAGAATCCGGAGAATATTCAGGGACAATTCATAGATCCTGAACCATTAAATTTTCCTCCGGAACCACCAATCATTCAAACAGAGATTGTTGAGGAACGAACCATTAAATCAGAATCCTCTAGTGATTCGGATTCAACAAATTCAATCATGGAAAATCTGGAACCTTTAAGTATGGAAGACCGAATGAGAGCTAAACGCACTGGCCAAGGTCACGCAATTACTCATCCAGACATTAATGCGCCAGATTATGAAATCAAAGGACAAATTCTACATATGGTGACTAATCAATACCAATTTAGTGGTGCGCCGAAGGAAGATCCAAATGAACATCTTCGTACCTTTAATAGGATCTGCACACTATTTAAAATAAGAGAAGTTGAGGATGAACAGATATATCTCATGTTATTTCTCTGGACTTTAAAGGGAGAAGCCAAAGATTGGTTGGAATCGTTACCTGAAGGGGCGATCGATACATGGGACGTTTTAGTTGAAAAATTTCTTAAACAATTCTTTTCGGCATCTAAAGCCGTAAGACTTCAAGGAGAAATTGTTACGTTCACACAGAAGCCAAATGAAACTCTATATGAGGCGTGGACAAGATTTGGAAAGTTATTAAGAGGATGTCCGCAACATGGTTTAGATACCTGTCAAATAGTACAAATATTCTACCAAGGATGCGACATCACTACAAGGAAAGACATAGATATTGCAGCTGGTGGTTCCATTATGAAAAAAACCGAAACTGATGCTTACAAAATTATTGATAACACTGCTTCCCACTCACATGAGTGGCACCAAGAAAAAGATATCGTTAGATCATCTAAAGCAGCTAGAGCCGATTCTAGCCATGACTTAGATTCCATTTCTGCAAAGATAGATGCTGTCGAGAGACGAATGGAAAAGATGACTAAAGATATCCACTCAATACGAATTAGTTGTGAGCAGTGTGGAGGACCACATTTGACAAAAGATTGTCTTAGTATTGAATTAACAATGAAACAAAGAGAGAATATTTCATACATAAACCAAAGGCCTGGAAATAATTATCAGAATAATTATCAACCGCCATGACCGATTTACAATCAAAATTAGAATTATAACCGAAATATTCCATACAACAACCAACAAGGTCCTAGCAATCAACAAGTATCCAATAATACTTACAACCAGCAAAGACCTAATTTTCAAAACAAACCACCACAAACCGATGATAAAAAGCCGAATTTAGAAGATATGATGACGAAGCTAGTTGAAACTCAAACGCAGTTTTTCACATCTCAGAAACAAACTAATGAACAAAATGCTCAAGCATTTAGAAATCAACAAGCTTCTATTCAAAATTTGGAACAAGAAGTAAGTAACCTAGCAAGGTTAATAGGTGAAAGAAAACCGGGAAGTTTACCTAGTGATACAAATGCTAACCCCCGGAATGAAACAGATAAAGCCATTACCACAAGAAGTGGTACAACACTTAAACCACCTGAAATACCTGTAACTTCTGATGAAGCTATTCCTACTCCACAAGAACCACAACCTGAACAAGATAAGGAAAAAGAACCGGTAGTTGAAAAGGTTAATGAAGATAACACAGCTAAGGATAAACCTTATGTTAAACCATACCAACCACCACTTCCTTACCCAAGTAAAATGAAAAAAGAGAAACTTGAAGCCGAGCAATCCAAATTCTTGGATATGTTTAAACAGATAAATGTAAATCTTCCTTTCATTGATATGATTTCAGGAATGCCTAGATATGCTAAATTTCTGAAAGATCTAATCTCGAATAGAAAGAAAATGGAAGAACTCTCGGCTGTTACTATGAATGCTAATTGTTCAGCAGTGCTGTTGAATAAGATACCAGAAAAACTATCTGATCCAGGAAGTTTCACAATTCCATGTTTTCTGGGTAGTCTTAGTTCAATAGAAGTATTGGCAGACTTAGGTGCTAGTATAAATTTAATGCCGTATTCACTATACACTAAACTAGACCTTGGAGAATTGAAACCAACAAGAATAAGCATACAACTAGCCGATCGATCAATAAAATATCCTAGAGGGATAATGGAGAACATGCTAGTTAAAGTTGGTACTTTAGTATTTCCAGTAGATTTTGTTGTTCTGTACATGGAAGAAGATTCTCAAGTTCCTCTCATATTAGGAAGACCATTCTTAAACACGACTAAAGCAATGATAGACGTGTTCGGTAATAAATTGACCCTAAGTATAGAGGACGAGAGTGTTACCTTTTCAGTTGATAGAGTAATGCAACAACCGCAATCTGCAGATGATACATGTTATTATATTCAAACTATAGATTCACATGCAGAATTATTAGAAGAATTTTCAGAATTACAAGGAACAGAAGAATGTTCTTTAGGAAAAGGTAATGAACCAATTGATGAAGCTGAAATGTTAGCTACACAAATAGCTAATGGATATGAACCAACAACAGAAGAAATTCAAATGCTAAAAGAAGAAGACAGATATCGATATAAATCATCGATAGAAGAACCACCGACATTAGAGTAAAAGCCACTTCCAAACCATTTGGAATACGCTTATTTACATGGTGAATCTGAATTACCTGTAATAATATCATCTTCTCTTACTGAAAATGAGAAATCACAACTCATTTCTGTGTTGAAAGCTCATAAACCAGCCATTGCATGGAAGATTCATGATATTAAAGGAATAAGTCCTTCGTATTGCACACATAAAATCCTTATGGAAGAAGGTCATAAAACGTATGTGCAACGCCAACGAAGACTAAATCCGAATATGCAAGATGTAGTTAAAAAAGAAATTATTAAACTGCTAGATGCAGGTTTAATTTATCCAATCTCTGATAGTCCATGGGTAAGCCCAGTTCAATGCGTACCTAAGAAGGGTGGCATGACTGTCATTACAAATGAAAAAAATGAGCTTATTCCTACAAGGACTGTAACAGGATGGCGTGTATGTATTGATTATAGAAAATTAAATGACGCCACCAGAAAAGATCACTTTCCCTTACCTTTCATTGATCAAATGTTGGAAAGATTAGCCGAAAATAGTTATTATTGTTTTCTTGATGGATTTTCCGGATACTTTCAAATTCCAATAGCACCCGAAGATCAAGAGAAAACCACATTCACGTGCCCTTATGGTACTTTTTCTTACAAACGCATGCCATTTGGACTTTGCAACGCCCCTGCAACCTTTCAAAGGTGCATGATGGCGATTTTTCACGACATGATAGAAGAATGCATGGAAGTTTTCATGGATGACTTTTCAGTCTTCGGTGATACATTTGAATCATGTCTAGTTAATCTGGAACGAATGCTTATTAGATGCGAACAATCAAATCTAGTACTTAATTGGGAGAAATGCCATTTCATGGTTAAAGAAGGTATCGTTCTTGGACATAAAATTTCAAAAGAAGGAATTGAAGTGGATAGAGCTAAAGTAGATGTAATTGCTAAACTTCCACATCCCACCAATGTTAGAGGAGTTAGGAGTTTTCTAGGGCATGCCGGTTTTTACCGACGTTTCATAAAAGATTTTTCTAAAATTGCCACTCCTATGAATAAACTCCTAGAAAAGGATGCTCCATTCATCTTTTCAGATGAATGTATCAAATCTTTTAATATTCTTAAAGAGAAACTCACTAATGCGCCGATCATGATAACACCAAATTAGAATCAACCGTTTGAATTAATGTGCGATGCAAGTGATTTTGCAATGGGAGCCGTTTTAGGACAAAGGATTAAAAAACGATTTCAAAATATATATTATGCTAGTAAGACGTTACAAGGAGCACAAACAAATTATACAACTACTGAAAAAGAACTCCTTGATATTGTCTTTGTTTTTGACAAATTTTGTTCATATCTCGTTCTAGCAAAAACGGTGGTCTATACCGACCATTCTGCTCTTAGATACCTATTTTTGAAACAAGATGCCAAAACAAGATTAATTCGTTGGATCTTACTCTTACAAGAATACGATATTGAAATCCAAGATAAAAGAGGAGCAGAAAATCTCGCCGCTGATCATCTTTCTCGTCTTGAAAATCCTGAATTATAAGTTCTAAATGAATCGGCCATACAAGACAACTTTCCTGATGAATATCTATTGAAGATAGATTATAATGAAATACCATAGTTTGCAGACTATGCAAACTACTTAGTATGTGGATTCCTTGAAAAAGGATTATCGTACCAAAAACGAAAGAAATTCTTCAGTGATATAAAACACTATTTTTGGGAAGATCCACATCTGTTTAAAAGTTGTCCCGATGGAATAATACGCCGATGTGTATTCGGAGATGAAGCTAGTAAAATTTTAAACCATTGTCACACAGGACCAACAGGAGGGCACTATGGGCCTCAACTAACAGCAAGAAAAGTTTATGATGCTGGATTCTATTGGCCTACAATTTATAAAGACGCACACCTTCTTTGCAAATCCTATGATGCTTGTCAAAGGGCCGGAAAAATAAGTCAACGTGATGAAATGCCACAAAATGTCATTCAAGTATGTGAAGTATTTGACATTTGGGGTATTGACTTTATGGGTCCATTTCCAAAATCTCATAATAATCTCTATATTCTCGTAGCCATTGATTATGTATCTAACTGGGCGGAAGCACAAGCTCTCCCAACTAACGATGCACGAGTTGTAGTCAACTTTTTAAAACGTCTTTTTGCAAGGTTTGGAACACCGAAAGCTTTAATAAGTGATCGGGGTACTCATTTCTGTAATAATCAACTTGAGAAAGTTCTCAAAAGATATGGAGTAACTCATAAAATCTCCACCGCATATCATCCACAAACAAGTGGACAAGTTGAAAATACCAACCGAGCTTTAAAACGTATTCTAGAAAAAACCGTAGGATCAAATCCGAAGGAATGGTCCATTAAATTGGAGGATGCACTCTGGGCTTTCAGAACAGCCTACAAAACTCCAATTGGAACCACACCTTTTAAACTCGTCTACGGAAAAGCATGTCATCTTCCAGTAGAAATTGAACACAAAGCATTTTGGGCTTTGAAAACATGTAATCTTGATTTACATGAAGCTGGACGTCTAAGGTTAAGTCAACTAAACGAATTAGAAGAATTAAGACAAGAAGCATACGAAAATTCGTTAATCTATAAAGAAAGAACGAAGAAATGGCATGATAAAAGAATCAGAAGTTCAAAAGAATTTAAAGAAGGAGACAGAGTTCTTCTTTTCAATTCACGATTCAAGCTATTTCCTGGAAAATTGAAATCAAGATGGTCTGGACCATTCATAGTCAAAAGAGTTTTCCCATACAGAACGATAGAATTAATAAATTCAAATGGAATTGAATTTAAAGTTAATGGTCACAGAGTTAAACACTACATAGATAGTCCAATGGAAATCGACAATGAAGTTAATTACAATTTCGATACCACAGCTAACTAAGTGTGGGGAGAATCAAGTCTTTAAAGGATAATATGTATTTCTGTTAGAGTTAGGTTTTCTGTTTTCGTGTAGTTCTCGAAAATGGAACCCGAATGGTCTTTCCCTAGCAGACCCTAAAGAACTAGTCTTCTCCCCCCATTCTGAATTTTTATTTTTTTAGGTTTTTACGAAATGAAGACTGCCTGTGAACTAAACCATGGTCTAATGCTACACGCTTTGATCACTAAACATAATAATGACACACTTCCGAGTGAAATAGTATCAGTAATCAGAGAAAGATTGGACGGAGTAAGAAAAGAATACAGATGCGAAGATAATAAGTTACAATTTGGTAAGGGAAAATCAAAATCCGCAGCGAAAAGAAGAGCACGACACCTTGAAAGATGTCACAAATACGGAAAATGGTCACATGGAGGTAAATGTTCAAATAATCAAACCTATTCAAACACCGAATTTGTTACTTTATGCAGAGACGGACCGTTCATATGTTTAGAAGAAAAAACACTGAATGCTCGAGGTTACGCCTATGTAGCTATGGAAAACCAATTAAACCGACTATCTTATGAATGGGATAGATCATATAACTAAGAATACTATCTCACAGGTAAGTCTGTACAGTTTTTAATTTTTTTATTTTTAACCTTTTTGATAATAAACGCTAAATTGTTCGCTATAAAGTATTAAATTGGTATTGAATAAAATTAGGTTTGGCGACTGAAATTATTGATATCATACAAAAATTTATTACATCACTGCGAAATTTAACGTTTATTCTTAAGGTATAAATATCTTTAATCAATCAACCCAAAATATTTCAAAAATTCGTCATGAGTTAAATTAGGTCATGGAACCGAAATTACTTTACCGAAAAGAGGGACGCATATTTTTGATAATATTTGATTGATTAAAGTGGGATAAAAGCCAAAAAGATTTTTAATTTTATTTTTTTTACCATGTTTTTAAAATTAATATATAAATATTAAATTAATATTTTGAACTTTGTAAAATCAATATATTTAAAATTGTAAATATTTAAAAAATTAATCTTTTTAATATAATTTTGTATGTATAAAAACAAAAATATAATATAAGTTTGGTGTGAATTTATAATATGAATTTTTATTTAAGTTTGGTGTGAATTTTTAATTTTATGCATATTTTAAATTTAAGTTTGGTGTGAATTTAAAAACAAAAATTTACTTTATTTCGCTAAGTTAAAAATATGATTTTTAAAATTCGTCGTGAGTTGAAAACTAGGTCGTTGAACCGAAATTGCTTTACCCGAGGGAGGGACGAGAACTTTTATTATCATTATTTTTAATCTTATTGAATTAAAGTATGCCAAAAACATTAAAAAATCCAAAAATCTTTACTTTTAAAACCGCGCTTTAAATTGACAAATTTTAAATTTTTGTCGAGTGACGGACTTGGACAACGATCCGAAACACCCTCGCTCCTAAAAAAGAAACAAATTTTTAAAATTTTATTAATTTTATGTTTTATTAAGAATAAGGTTTTATATATATAAAAAAAAACCTGAAAGTACTGTACCCGGAACCCCATGCGATCGCATGGGGTTTACTCTTCAACCTCATGCGATCGCATGAGGCTGGATTCCAGGCCAGTTTGATAAAAAGAACAGCTCGCTGTTCTGCACAAAAAACACACACACAAACACGAACCAACCCCAAAATCACCTCTAAAATTCGCAATTTTCCACCGTAATTCGTCATTTTTCTTGCTCTAATCATGCCTAGATTCTCATTCTTCAGCAAAATGGTAAAAATTACACTCCTAAACTCATAAATTTGCTAGTTTTTGTGATAAATTCCAATTTTTTACCTAATGCAATTTTGTTAATTTCTAGTGTAATTAGTGTTAAATTGTTAGTATTTTATGCATGTATAACCTAGATTGATGCTATTTAACATGATTTGAAGCCAAAAACTTCAAAAATTTTAGAAATCTAGGGTTTGTGTTCTTGAGCAATTTGGGGCTTTTTGATATAAACAGGTTATGGCCAATTTTTGTCATGAATTATTGCTAAATTGAGTAGTGTAACATGTTTAGATAGTTAAATGATCCAAACATTGATCCTAAACATGATTTTTGGAGATTAAAGTGGACTTTTTAAGTCCAAAATTCATGAACTTGATTAATTTGATATATTTGCCATTTGAGACTTGTTTAATTATTAGTAATGAATATTTTGACATGTTATTTGAGTTAAAAGCTTATGAACTTTGTATACATTCTCATATTTGCTTATTTGAAAAGTGTAGAATTGTGAAAAATTGTGAAAATGTGTATAAGTTTAATTTTGATTTAACATGTTATAGTGATTGTTTTAAGTTGTTATTTTGCTAACACTAATGCATATTTGAATGCACAAATTTTGTGTTTAATGTGTTTTGCAGAAAGCCGATACTGGAGGTTCAGGAGCATCATCATCTAGACGACCAGCACCAGAACCAGAACCAGAAATGCAACACGAACAAGAACCACAACAGGAACAACAACAACAGCCTGATCAGCACGTACCTTATTATGATCCGGTACAGTTTGTTGATGAATTCATAGTATTCCCAATGAGGCCGCCAGTAGAATTCCCAACGATTCTTGAGCACACTCTGCATCCTAATCTGAGATTTGATAGGAGATAGAGAGATTACGAGACATATCAAAGGAACAAATTCAAATTGGTAACAAAAAATGTAGAGGTGCCAAGGGTAATCGATTGGGCCCCTTTGGAAACGGTCCATCTAGCTGACCATGTTAGACAGCTTTTAGTTCAAAGGTATGGCAGTTCTTCTTTTACAGATTGGGAACGTCTTTTCACCATTCGTAGACCTGTATATAAGGAATGGTGTGTTGAGTTGATGAGTACTGTATCACTTGATACAAATATAGTTAGAATAGATGATAGAAGATTTCTTAGGTTTATCCTTGGCGGTAGGATGTACAGAATGTCCATGCTGGACATGGCCAGGGCCTTACAGATATATACTCCTGGTGAGTTGCTATTACCCGATTGTACAAATTTGATTCATTGTGGTGAAAGGGTAGATAGTAACTTTGACGCTGACGCCATTTGGAGGCGTATGTCACATTTTGATGTTTTTACACGAGCAGGAGGACACTCCTATACACATATTGACAGAGCCGAGCTTCGTATTATTCATAGATTTTTGGCTAACTCGATTACACAGAGAGGTCACAATAAAGAAAAAATTACCTTACATGATTTATTCTACCTAAAGTGTATTCGGGATCCTAGAAGCTTTGTCAATATCCCTTACTGTGTTGCTTTTTATTTATCTAAAATGGTAGAGGGAATGCAGGACAGGAGTATAATAGGAGGAGGAATTTTTGTTACTCTCATTGGAGAGTATTTAGGTGTTGATAGGAACCAAGGGGGTCCATTACAGCTTTGTAGAGAACAGTTTGAGCCCTTAGGATTGAAAGTTTATGTGGGTGCTAAGGTATTGAAAAGTAGACGTAACCAGGCAGTACCCTATGAGGGATCTCATCCTCAGGTAGAGAGAGGCTCAGACGAGGAAATGGAGGAGGCGGAAGACATTAGGGATGTCTTTCGAGATGCTATTCTTAACGTCCACGTTCGTATAGATGAGGAAGCAATGACGAATGCGGCCAGACATAGTATGTATGAGCAGTGGAACTCCGAGCGAGTATACGAGGATTATAGGCGACGCCAACATGATAGCTGGGTAGTTCATCAGCACCAAATCATGAGCCAGCTATCATATCAGGTACCAAATAATTACGTGCCTACTCGACCTGCTCATTTTCCGCCACACAGCCTCGATATCCGACCACCCTTTAACCGGTATGACTATAATCAAGCCTATCAGAACACCTATAACCAACAATGGAACCCACCTGACGAGATGAACTGGAACCCATATCCAGACTGATTTGGTTCCATTTGGTTATTTATATGATTTTTATGTTTTTATCTTTTTACTTATTCATGTTTAAACTTATGTTATTGAATATTCTTATGTAATCTTTATCATTTTTATTATTATTGTGTACTAATATTTCACATTTAGGATTTGAAAGTGGGATATTAAGTCCCATTTCAAATTGCCATGCATGTTTATATTTGTATGTATGTATATTGTAAATTGTACAAAACAGGGTAAAACAACGCATTTTCAAAGACTGGCATTAAGTTCAGCAAAAGCTACTAATTTTGACGACAAGATGACAAATAAATGTGATGTAACAACAGACGGAATGAACAAATGATATGCACCATTTATCATTCAGCAAACAAACGCCAATATGTTTGGAAACTTTGGTAAAATTTAATCATTTCTACGCTAATCACCCTCAATAATTTAAATTGTTACTGATTTCTTGCAAATGAGGGCATTGCAAGATCTTAAGTGTGGGAAGGGGTTAAATTCTTTCGGATTTTTTAAATTTTTTTACTTTAAACACTTGGTTACCATTAGAAATACTAGTAAAGTAGTAGTTGTATTAGAATCTAGTGCTCTCTGATAATAAAGAACAGTCCTAGTCTTATATACTGACTACCCAATTCTAGTAAAATTTTTCAAAATTTTCAATTAAATGAACTCAAAATCATGTTTATACATATTTATGAACGATAAAACTAGGTGTTAACACCGAAATTATTGTTACCTCGGAAAGGACATAAATTGAGAAACAAACCAAAATGTTAAAATTCATTTAAAATGGAATAGAGGACAATAAAAAGGAAAATAAAAGCCAAGTGTGGGAAATTTTCACCGAGTTATTCAAAATACATATCACATATTTTTGTACAAATAATTAAAAATACTTTTGTTTTGGACGATAATTAACTGTTTTACCCGATGAAAGAAAAGAAGAGATGGATCTACACGATGAATCAAAAAGTCTTTCGAAAAACACACGCGCTTCTTGATTTAGGTCATGAAGTTGTCGTCCAGACCAGCTGTAGGATGATGAAAAATCTAGAAAAGTCATCACTAAAATCAGCAGGAAATTCACGGACCTCAGCATAAAACAGGGTCGCCAAGTGGTCAGATTTATCCTAACCATGAGAAGGATTTATCTCGTACAATGGGGGGCACCGTGCAAATTAGCTTGATAAGACTAATAAATCAGATCCCCAGAAAGGATAATCTCCTTAAAAGATCAAAAATTAGCTTTTAAGACTGATATTACTCAATCCTAGAGATTGACCTTAAAGATTGAGAATTACAAAATCATGGAATTCAATGATATCTAAACTCGAGCTTGAACGAGAAAATATTTTGATCAAATTATAAACCGATTTGTTTTCTGAAAACCCATTTTCAATGCGTTCATTACCATTGAACGTAAAATCCTAGGAATTCACCTGGAATTCATTAGGTCACCTGAACCAAATCGGGTGTCAACCGTAAGAACGGTAGTTGCATAGCATGGTCGAAGACAGGACCTTGTGCCAGACCGAAAAATTATAAGGGTGAGCTTTACTATTGCTCCTACAAAGGATAGTAATTGCGTCCGACACGTTATAGACCATAATCAAAAGCATGTCAGGGGACATTGCTTTAACAGTTGCTTGTTCAACGCTTTCCTTTACAACCGGACGGTAGTTTATCGAAAGGTAATATTCGGAGCAAGTATACTGGACGTGTTGCTTTCCTAATACAAGGTTAGCAAGAGGGTGACACAAAACCACAAGTTTTGAGCTAAAATTTTCAAATCTGAAACCCACCAAACCCACAAAAATATTTTGCAAACACCGGTGAAGGGTTATTCAGGAAAACTTATCTAGGGTAAAAACTAGATTTAATTTTCAAAAGATCAAATGTTTTCATAAAGATTCAATTTCCTTAATGGATCTAAATTTTATAGTCATGTGGGACTGTAAACCACATTGTTACTACCATTGTTTATACCGCTTTAAAGAAATCACTGATGTACAAAGTGTGAAGAATAAAGAAGTGATTCTAGTATTTCAAGACTATATTGCTTGAGGACAAGCAACGCTCAAGTGTGGGAATATTTGATAATGCTAAAAACGAACATATATTTCATAGCATTATTCCTCAAGAAAGACAAGCTTTTAGTTGCAATTGTCCTATTTACAAGTGATATTCGTTTAAATAATAAAAGGTGAAGACAAAAGGCAGATTCGACGAATTGAAGACGCAAACGACCAAAAAGCTCAAAAGTACAAAAGACAATCAAAGAGGTTCCAATTATTGATAAGAAACGTCTCAAAATTACAAGAGTACAAGATTCAAAATGAAAAGTACAAGATATTAAATTGTACGCAAGTACGTTCGAAAATCCAGAACCGGGACCAGAGTCAACTCTCAACGCTCGACGCAACGGACTAAAAATTACAAGTCAACTATGCATATGAATATAATATAATATATAATTAATTCTTAAAATTAATATATATATTATATTATATTTAAATAAACGTCGGCAGAAGAAAACAACCAAAAGTGGCTCTCCCCAGCTGGCCATGCGATCGCATGGCCTGGAAGGCATAAATCCATGCGATCGCATGAGCCCCTTTTCCAGATCACAGGCCTATAAAAATCGAGCTTTGGTGCACCATTTATCAATCCATAATATCAATCTCTCTATCTATATACGTAGTATATATTTATATTTTAATTTTAATTTTAATTTTAATTTTAATTCTAATAATAAGGGTATGTTAGCGAATGTTGTAAGGGTGTAAGTCGAAATTCTATCCGTGTAACGCTACGCTATTTTTAATCATTGTAAGTTATGTTCAACCTTTTTAATTTAATGTCTCGTAGCTAAGTTATTATTATGCTTATTTAATCCGAAGTAATCATGATGTTGGGCTAAAAATATTAAAATTGGGTAATTGGGCTTTCTACCATAGTTGGGGTTTGGACAAAAAAACGACACTTGTGAAAATTAGACTATGGGCTATTAATGGGCTTTATATTTGTTTAACTAAATGATAGTTTGTTAATGTTAATATAAAGATTTAAAATTGGACGTCCCTATAAATAACCATATACACTCAATCGGACACGATGGGCGGGGTATTTATATGTACGAATAATCGTTCATTTAACCGGACACGGGAATGGATTAATAGCCACTAGAATTATTAAAACAGGGGTGAAATTATGTACAAGGACACTTGGCATAATTGATAACAAAGTATTAAAACCTTGGGTTACACTCAGTCGACATCCTGGTGTAATTATTAAACAAAGTATTAAAATCTTGTTACAGTTTAAGTCCCCAATTAGTTGGAATATTTAAACTTCGGGTATAAGGATAATTTGACGAGGACACTCGCACTTTATATTTATGACTGATGGACTGTTATGGACAAAAACCAGACGGACATATTAAATAATCCAGGACAAAGGACAATTAACCCAAGGGCATAAAACTAAAATCAACACGTCAAACATCATGATTACGGAAGTTTAAATAAGCATAATTCTTTTATTTCATATTTAATTTCCTTTATTTTATATTTAATTGCACTTCTAATTATCGCATTTTTATTTATTGTTATTGTATTTAATTGCACTTTTAATTATCGTACTTTTTAATTATCGCAAGTTTATTTTATCGCACTTTTATTATTCGCAATTTCATTATCGTTATTTACTTTACGCTTTAAATTAAGTCTTTTATTTATTTAATATTTTACATTTTGTTTTAACTGCAACTAAAGTTTTTAAAATCGACAAACCGGTCATTAAACGGTAAAAACTCCCCTTTATAATAATAATATTACTTATATATATATTTGTATTTTTATAAATTAAACTAATATAGTGTTAAGCATTGATTAAAAGATATTCCCTGTGGAACGAACCGGACTTACTAAAAACTACACTACTGTACGATTAGGTACACTGCCTATAAGTGTTGTAGCAAGGTTTAAGTATATCCATTCTATAAATAAATAAATATCTTGTGTAAAATTGTATCGTATTTAATAGTATTTTCTAGTAAAATTTAAGCTATTTTATATACACCTCGCAGAACATCAATGGGATGGAATTAAAATGTGTCGAACGGGTTGGGTCGAGACCCGGGTTGGGTTGGGTCAAGACCCTGGTCAGCTGGGTCGGGCTTGTAAAGTTTTTCTTATTTGTATTTTTTGATGTATCTCTTCCGAATACGCGTCGGAAAATGCGCGTCGAAAAACCCGGGTCAAACTCTTCAGGAAAGTCGTGTTGAGTGTCTTAAAGCTATTAAAACGCAACTTGTCGACATACAAGAAGCTTTACTTAAAGTTGAAGAAAAAGATAATGATCCTGCAATTGCTAGTGAAGCAAATTCAATAGCAGAAAAAGAACTTGGTGAATTTGCCTTTTTAGTATCAATTATCATTTGGTATCAAATATTAAACGAGGTGAACATTATGAGCAAAAGGTTACAATCAAAAGATATTAATATCCATATTGCAATCAAAGAAATAAAGAGTTTGATTGAGTACTTCAAGGATTATAGAGAAACTGTTTTTTCAAAAGCTATTGATGAAGCTTAGAAGATTGCAGGTAAAATGAATGTTGACCCGAAAATTCCAAATAAACGTTTGATTCATAGAAGAAAAAAAAAAGATTTGATGAGAATTCAAGTAGCCGGGACGTTTAGAGGCTTTTAGAGTAAATTATTTCTTATACATTTTGGATAAAGCTATTCTCCCTTAAAACAATATTTGATCAATTTAAAAACTATATAATGAGTTATTTGATTTCTTATTTCCGCATAACTTGAGGAGAATTGAAGATAAAGATCTAAATGCGTTTTGTGACGAATTGGAAAATAAACTCAAGTATGAAGGAAAATCGGATATCAATGGTCATGAACTTTATATGGAGTTGAAGTCATTTGACATAATAGGAGCCTGTGAATTCAAGAATCACAGAGATATTCTGATGCATCTTAATGAGGCTCAAATTTTTTTTCCAAACACAAGGATTGCATATAGAATATTATTGACTGTTCCAGTTACAGTGGCATATGCGAAAAAGACCTTTTCAAAGATGAAATTATTGAACAATTACCTACGATCCACAATGTCACAACAAATACTGAGTGGATTGGCGATGATGACTATTGAGAATGAAATCTTAGAGAGTATAAATTGTGAAGAGGTAACTAAACAATTTGCTACCAAGAATGCGAGGAGAGCTTCGAAAGCTAATGGTTAAATATTAATTACGATATGTAATTCTAATGCTAAATTCTTTATGTTTATTGATATGACGTTAATTGTCATTTTTTTAAATGATTTATGTTATTCGTTAGGACCTTAGGACTTTTTTCGACTCGTTCAAGACACTCCAATTCTCATAACCAACCCTATAGTATATAGCTGAAACTAGAGAAATTGCCCTCGCTTTGCGTCGGAAGAATGTTTGTTAAATTCGATTGTCAAAAAGAGAGGAAAAATTTGAAGCAAAGGAGAAAAAGTGAAGTGGGTGAAAAATGAAGATGACAAAATAAGAAAATATAAATATTTTTGATAACAAAATAATAATAGTAGCAATAGTAATAATGAAATAGTGGTAGTAGTAGTAGTAGTAATAATATAGTAATAATAATATAATAATAGTAATAATAATAGTTGTAGCAATAAAATGATAGTGATAAAAAAGTTTTGTGTTAATGTGTAAAGAATGTAGTTTTTTGTAGTTAATATGTAAAAAATAAAAAGTTTTGTGATAAATTTTAGGAGTTTAAAAATTTTGTGTTTGTTTTAGAAGGGCTAAAAGTTTTGTGATTGGTGTTGGAAAAATGGAAAGTCTACTATTTATTTGAACTATGTCAAATAGATATATATAGAGTAATAACAAATACTCGAAAAATTGAAAACTAATTTGATGGCCTTTTTTAGTGGTGCATACGACAATTTCCTTCGACGATGGGAAACGAAAAACGATTGTTGTGATATCAAAAATTTATGGGTGATGAAGTCTTTTCATAAGTTTTTAATAGATCAGCCCAAATATACATGTTTACTTTGTATATTATGCTATTCTTATCAGTACACCAGGTCAAAGGGAGCTCCAATCTTTGATCCAATCTTTGATGTCAATTCTGGCAAAAGTCAAAGGGAGCTCCAATCTTCCACCGTCATACTGTAAGCCAATTTGAGGCATTTTTAAAGACGGAAGTTGATGTTTTTTTTTTCTTGTTTCTACAATATAAATTAATAGTGATAAGTTGCATATATTTATTAATTATTTATGGATCTTAATGAAATGAGATGAATTAGTGATATAAAAAATATTGAGGTGATGATAATGTAAAAGAGTGTTAATTCTAACTAATATGTCATTGATAAGAATTTTGTTATAAATATTGAAATTTTAATGCATAGAATTATTAATTTATTTGGTGATCTTAAACTTAAACCATATGATGGGACATCTTTCCAAATTGAATATACATATCACTCGTCACTCGTCGATTATAAAACAAATAATTGGCATTAAAAGTTTAAAACATCCCAAACTTTTAGACATACAATTTCCAAGCAATTCAATACTTTATTAATTAGTGCACCTTATATTAAAGACCATAAACAATACTCAATCTATCTCAATTTTATTATCACTGAACAAAAATATGTAATTTAAAAAACATTATTATTATAATATATTTTTTTTATTTTTACTTACTTTACAATTTTACTCATTACTTTTTATCTGTCTTATTGTTTTACATGCATAGATAAAAAAAATTTAGAATTTTTACCAAATAATTATTATTTATTAATAAATAAAAGTGATTAATTAATTTAAATTAGTTTAGTAGAAATATTGAATTATAAATTTGAAGTTGTGAGAGTAACTAACTATTCAACTTATTTAATTGATCCGATGTTTAAAACTTAAACTACACAATATTTCTCTTGAGGTTACCCATCCATTTCATTGGCATTGGCCTCAGAGATTGTAGACGTCTTGCGTTCGAGCTCACATGAGTGATTTTACCACACACGATGCCCGTAACGATTTGACGTGTGGTTTCCTCCTGAGTAGTGTTCGGACTGTAATGTTCGCCCCAGAAAATGATCAGGTTGATGGGTTTCGAAATCGCGTTAAGGACTGTCATTGACACTTAACCGTCTTTAAAAAAAATAATAATAATAATTAATAAACAAATAAATAAATAATTTATTCAATTAATTGAATAGACTTACTCGGCCATCCCTATCAAAGTTGCAGGCGAACAAAATATTAAGTACAACACGCATGATGTATAAACCGTGTGCCAACGTCAACCAATTCCATATCTTTAAATATTTCCGTGTCCAAAAAGTTTACACACTTGCTACAAATATAAAATAAATAAAAAAAACAAAAACGAAAACATCTATACATACTTAGTTGGATCCCACTCTACACCGTTTTAACAAGTCAACAAAAAATAAATAAAAACAACTACAAAAATTTGCAATTATTTTTAAGTGACATTGGAACATTAATTTTGTTAGGATCAAAAGCAACTGTACACTCAACCTTATGATAAAATTTGGGTTTAACCAATTTACCCAAAACGTAACCTCTTGATCGAACCACAAAGCTAAGCCCCAATGGCACTGGTGCTGTTGGTATCCCTTTTAAACTCTTTAACCCCTGCCCACTTCCGTATAACGGAATCTTATCCCCCTTAACGGATACCGTTAATAATCTCTGGCTCTTTCTCGACTGATAAAACTCCTTTATCTGCAAAATGTAAAATTTAATCTTTCATAATTTAAAGTAGTCGTTAACGTCTATAAAAAATTTCTATAATTCAATAAATGTCATTTTCTAATCAATATATCACTGTCATGTACAAAATTTTTATTCAACTTAAAATAACCCTTTGATATAACCAACTTCTATAACACTTTTATGCATATTAAAGTCGTTCGTCGTATTTTCGATAAATCCTTTTAACAATAAAATACTAGTGTTATTGTACCCAAAAAAAAAAAAAAAAAAAATTTGCTACGCTTTAAAATGTTGTAAACTTTAATAACCGTCTTTAGGACTAATAAAGACCATGTACAATTACTTAATGCATGTTAACGACAATCCTTAGGGCGATCGTTAGCATTTTCCATTAAAAAAAATTGTATAAATTGTGCTTACGTAAGAATGTGAGTTATTTTTTTGTAAACAATTACTCCGTAGACCGTAGTACACATTTAAGACTTGAAAAAAAGAATTAATTTATTTAAATATACATGAAAATACGTATTTTATTTTGTAACGGAAAGCTCACCGTGCCGGTGCCAACTGCAATTTGCGAAAAAGAAAGATCGAGTGGTGTGGAGCTGACGTGGAGTCCAAAAAAAGTGGCAGTGTTACGGAAAGTGAATTTAACCGTTGAATTCAGAGACACCATATCCGTTGCTACTCCGGTAAAATCCGACCCGGCTTGAACCACAAATCTCTCAAATGTAATACTCTGTAAAACCAATTAAATGAATATGTTCGTCATTATTACTTCTAAATTAAATAATTAATTAAAATTAAATTAATTTATGAAAAAATATGAAATAACTAACCCTCATGGTGAGGGTAGGTTTTTGAGGTTTACTAACACCGTATAAAATTGCAGCAAACAAAAAGAACAAAATTAAAAAACTAATAACAAATCCTAAAACGTAACATCGACGCGGTATTTTATCCTCGAAATCACGATCATCTAAAAGTCCTTCTTCTTCAATCGGAACAAATTGTTTACCGGTGGCGAATCGTTTCAAAGCGATGTCGTTTTCGGTGAGTTTACGAGATCCTTTAGGTTTAAGTGAACCGGAGAAGCGAGTGGAGGATGATTCACGTGAGTGGCGGCCGAGGGAAGAGTGAGGAGGTGAACCGGCGGGACTGAGTAAGGCAGGGGTGGAGTGAGACGGTGATTGGACGTAGTAAGCTGGTCGCCGAGGTGGTGAGCGTGGTGGTGATGACGCGGTTAGGCTTGTGGCGTCGGAATCGGTCTTGGCGTGGTGCATTTTTGATTGAGTTAGCTTATGGTTGAAGTTTAATGGGAAAAGGTAAAGTATGTTTGTTGAATGTGATTTAAATAAGGAATTTGGTGAGAAGTTTCTTACAGCCAATCTACAGTTGTCAAAATTAATGAAAAGACCAGGGTTGTTTGTAAAAAGGAAAATTGTTTAAAAATACTAGAACTTTCACACAATTTTTTTTTTTTTTTAATGTATGCATCCAATTTTCAATGTTATTACTGTATGCACTCAACTAATTATTTTATCCTATTGTATGCTCTAAATTACCTGAACATCAGGTTCCTAGTTACAAAGTCATCTTCTATGCAACGTTGGATATGAGGAGGCTATTTAAGCTTACATGGACATAACCAGATCATTATCACACATTACTTTCCCGCTCAAAAAACACACACAATCCCTTCAACTCCCGATGAAAACCTGACGATTCTTCTCCAAAATTGTGCATAAAGTTCACTGATTTCTTGAATCATCTACGCTTAGAAGGTAAATACTTATGTTGCTTGAATCATCTTCGCTGTAAACAGATCAAAATTTCTAGGGTTTGTAAAATTGTTTTGATTTTTAGATTTTTTATAAAACCTTCTTATTAGTGAAATTATTGGTTGATTTGTAGTTAATTGTTCAATTTTGTGTTCGGTTATCAATTATTAACTACTAAACACGTTCATGCAGGATGGTTGGTAGCCCAATTCCATCACAAGGATTCGACTTTGATGTTTATCATAGTGGTGCATTTATGTTCAACTCACTTAGGTATGATAATGGTAGTGTTCTGCGCGTCTTTATTGGAAGAACTGATTTTGATGAGTTGTATGAGTTTCTGGAACAACAAATAGGTAGCCAATTTGTTGGTCTTTGTTTTACTGCCTCTGGACAAGATCTTAAGAATAGTTTAATGTTGTTAGAGAACAATGAGCATATGAATGTATTATATGATATTGCCTACTGCTATGGTAAAGTAGATATCTATGTTGATCATTACAATGATAACTTAAGTGGGTTTATAATCAAAGGTGATGATATGACCTTTGAGGAAGAAGTAGTAGACAATGAAATGATAAATGTTAGTAACTTATATGACAAATCAGTGGAGTTAGAGGAAAGTAAGTTAGATGACAAACCAATTGAGTTAGAAGAAAGTAAGTTAGATGACAAACCAATTGAGTTAGAGGAAAGTAAGTTGGATAATGAAACTAAGTTATCAGATGAGGGAACTGAAGAAAGTGAGATAGATAGTGATTATTTAGGTGAAGATAGTGAAACTGAAAATGATACCGCTTCTTTAGATCACTTATCAGAAGGTGAGGAAGAGTTGATGGAGCTTAGAATTTTGAAGGCTAATGCAAAAAAAAGGACCAAAACCACACAAAAAAAAACCAAAGTTAGGAAGATCAATGAATACCCAAAAGGACAACCCTATGATGGATGCAGTTGATGATTATGAAGAGTTTATGGATGATCTTTTGAAGAAGTTAAAAGGTGATGAAGTAGACATGAAAGATCCTTTTAAGGCTATCGTAACTGTTGAAAATGTTCCAATACATGATGAGAAAACAAATTAGAGATTGAAGAAGCCAATTGTGAGTGAGAGATACATTAATGCAAAAAAATTTAAGGATTGTTTAACTTGTTATGCTCTAGCAAATGGGTTCTCACTTTGGTATCAAAGGAGCTCTGAAAAGGAAGTGATTGCAAAGTGTGGACAAAGATCTCCTAAACTGAAAAATCCAGTAGTAGGTAATATCTCTTTATTTAATGCTAATTGTCTTATCTTGTATGTATATGTATCATAATTCTCATATTTTTATAATGGATAAACAAGTAAACAGAGAAAACATAATAGATACCCTAGTGAAGCTGTGATGACCCGGATTTTTCCGACTACTTGATTATACTATTTATATGATTTAATAATTTCGACATGATAAGCAATGAATTTTAATAAGTCTTGAACCTCCGGAAAAAAATTTATATAAGCAGTTGACCACCTTTTTATTCCTACGATTCACGAACGTCATAACTTGTATTAATTATATATATATATATATATATATATATATATATATATATATATATATATATATATATATATATATATATATATATATATATATATATATATATATATATATATATATATATATGTGTGTGTGTGTGTGTGTGTGTGTGTGTGTGTGTGTGTGTTTGTGTGTGTGTATATATACATATATTTAACTTGAAAATATGATAATTAAATATCTCATTAAGTATATTAACAAAGTATTATATATATATTTTCATACTACTAATTTAAAGAGTTTTTGAACAATATATACGTTACTATTTAAACGACGTAATTAACTTAAATTAAAATGTATTTACATACAATGTATTACGAGTGTAAATACATCCTTACAAGTATTGAATACACTTTATAATATACCAATACATATAAAGGATAGCTAAACTCGTATTTCCGTTCAATTTTCTCAAGAATTCTACTCGCATTCATACGGTATTTTTACCCGTATTATACACAGCTTCTAGAAGTATTTACTATTGGTATATACCAATAGAAATCTGAAATTATTTGTGTAATATGTCATCCATGACCTAATCAATTTAATATGTCACCCATGACTTAATACATTTTAACTTATCTTAGATATTTTTACTAAAAACCAAATTTTCAAGCCTATAAATAAGCACCATTTCTAACTCATTTTTACACACACTTGCAAGAACTCTCTCAAGTTTTGTTTTACTAATTCTTTCCAGCAACTTTACATTCTAAACTTGAGGTAAAAACTCTACTTCAACTCTTGTTCAATTCATATGTTTATAGCTATCTATATAAGAGTTTATAAACTAGAACATAGTTTAGTTGATTCTAAACTTGTTTGAAAAACTAATTTAATCTTTCTAACTTAACTCTAATAATACTTATTTATATGTATTATGATATTATATTAAGTTAATATAAGAACTTATAACTTGTACATATGAAGAACACCTTGAAACTTAACATATATCCTTTAATCTCCATTAGGTAAAAAGCGGGCTGTTTTGGGTTGGGAATTAAAAACCTATCTTAGACATTGAGTTCGAGGCTAAGACTTTGGAAATATGTTAATATATGTAAATAAGACTTCCAGTATTTTTTTCATGATTTTAGACAAAGTGAAAGTATTTTATCAAAAATCATATATTGGGTGGATGCCGGGATTTTTCTAAATCTGTCCACCAACACAAAAAGAGGGTAAAGCTCTAAAAATTACTACTTGAGATAAACTTTTTGAATTGGTTTTGTAAGATTTACTTCTTAAGGAATCCATAGCAATTTGATTCACTTTAAACGGAGTTGTAATGAATATTTGGTGAGTAAAATAAAATCTGCTAAAATTAACGTTGTATGGACGAAATTTATATTATAAAAACTATATTAACCATATCCTTGATAAATTTTCCTATATCCTATATATATTTGGACATGTTATCATTAGTATAACAAAATATTATAATCTTGGTTAATTCCGAGATTGTATATATATAATAATCTTGGTACGTTCCATGACAATACGTGCACAATACGTTTTGATAAATCCTAAGACAATACGTACACAATAAATACGTCTTAGTTAATTCTAAGACAATACGTATACAATACGTCTCTAAATTGATGCAAGATAATACGTACACAATACGCCGTGGGGTAATTCTAAGATTATATATATATACCGATTAATGGACTTTTCGAACTATTTTGGACTACCAACATAAAATGTTAAAAATTATTATATAAGTATTCTATGAACTTGTTTTTTTTCTTCTTCATATGTCGTATTATTATCTGAATCATTATTATTATTATAGGTTCGTGAATCCAAGGACGACGGCCATATTTTTAATAAGTTGAAAACTTATTATTAATATATTTTTACTACCGTGAGCATATAGTCCCATTTTTAAACTCTAAAAAATATTTTGGGATGAGAATACATGCATTTTATGTTTTACGCCATGGACACAAGTACTTAAAATATATTCTACGTTGAGTTGTACCACCTTGCATATCTTTCCTAATAGCTTGGTAACTAATATTTACATGTTGTAAGAACATGTAAGCGCGAATCCTATTGATAGATCTATCGGGTTTGACAACCCCAACCGGGCTAGTCGCTCTAGTATCGTAAACGGTTGCACAGTACTTCGTTTTTACTACACTTGGTACAGTGTAGGGAGATTTCATAATAAAGGGAATATGCCACATTAATGGTTAAGTATGGTTACTGAAGCGCTCAACAACTTATAGAATATCTTTATTGAAATGTTTGTAACTATGAAATTTTGTGGTCTATATTTATATCGATGCTAGCTTTAAACCTATATATCTCACCAACTTTTGTGTTGACTGTTTAAGCATGTTTATTCTCAGGTCCTTAAGAAAGTCTTCCGCTGTCGCATTATCTAAGAAAGCTTTGCATGGAGTCTCATGCTTTTGTTTAAAAGAGGGTTGCATTCAATAAAACTTTGATCATGTATTATATTCGACTGTTATGTCACCTTTGTAATATTTGAAAATAGATGTATCATGGGGATTATTTTGTAAATAATCGCCCATATGTTTAAAACTCGTATTATGTATAATAATGGTGTGCTTTTTATGAAACGAATGCAATATTTTCTAAAACGTATCTGATGTTTTAGCAGAGTAGTATATAAAATAGCTTATATTTTTACAGGAAATACTATTAAATACGATACAATTTTACACAAGATATTTATTTATTTAGAGAATGGATATACTTAAACCTTGCTACAACACTTATAGGCAGTGTACCTAATCGTAGAGTAGTGTAGTTTTTAGTAAGTCCGGTTCGTTCTACAGGGAATCTTTTTAAACAAAGCTTAACGCTATATTAGTTTACTTTTATAAAAATACAAATATATATATATAAGTAATATTATTATTATAAAGGGGGGTTTTTACCGTTTAATGACCGGTTTGTCGATTTTAAAACTTTAGTCACAGTTAAAACCAAATGTAAAATATTAAAAATAAATACAAGACTTAAATTAAAGCGTAAAGTAAATAACGATAATGAAATTGCGAATAATAAAAGTGCGATAAAATAAACTTGCGATAATTAAAAAGTACGATAATTAAAAGTGCAATTAAATACAATAACAATAAAAATGCGATAATTAGAAGTGCAATTAAATATAAAATAAAGAAAATTAAATATGAAATAAAAGAATTATGCTTATTTAAACTTCCGTAATCATGATGTTTGACGTGTTGATTTTAATTTTAAGCCCATGGGTTAATTGTCCTTTGTCCTGGATTATTTTATATGTCCATACGGATTTGTCCATAATAGTCCATCAGTCATAAATATAAAGAGCGAAAGCCTTCGTCAAATTATTCTTATTCCCGAAGTCAAATATTCCAACTAATTGGGGATTAGAATTGTAACAAGGTTTTAATACTTTGTTTAATGAATACACCAGGTTATCGACTGCGTGTAAACCAAGGTTTTACTACTTTGTTAACAATTACACCAATTACCCTTGAATGTAATTCACCCCTGTTTCAACAAGTCTATTAACTATTAATCCAGTTCCGTGTCCGGTAAAATGAATAATTATTGGTATTTATAGATATCCCGCCCACCGTACCCAGTCAAGCGTATGTGGTTATATATAAATACGTCGAATTATAAGTTTGTATATTAAATTAACAAGGTATTGTTTAGTTAATATAAAACCCATTAATAGCCCATAGTCTAATTTCCACAAGTGTCGTTCTTTTGTCCAAACCCCAATTATGGTACAAAGCCCAATTACCCAATTTTAGTAATTAGCCCAACATCATGATTACTTCGTTTTAAATAAGCATAATAATAACTTAGCTACGAGACATTAAATTAAAAAGGTTGAACATAACTTACAATGATTAAAAATAGCGTAGCGTTACACGGACAGAATTTCGACTTACACCCTTACAATATTCGCTAACATACCCTTATTATTAGGATTAAAATTAAAATTAAAATTAAAATTAAAATTAAAATATAAATATATAATACGTTTTATGAGAGAAGAAGAAAAAAGATATATGATTTTGCGATCAGAATTCGGTTGCTTTTATAGGGAGTTTCAGAAATTGGGGCTCCGCGACTCGCGGCCCTTTTGGCCTTCAAACTCCGCGAGTCGCGGAGTTTGTAAATACAGCTCACACAAGTTTGGCTCTTTGTTTACTGACGGTTTTATAAATAAATATAATATATTAAATAATTATAAGAATTATTTAAATATTATATTATATTTATGTGCATAGTTGACTTGTAATTTTTAGTCCGTTGCGTCGAGCGTTGAGAGTTGACTCTGGTCCCGGTTCCGGATTTTCGAACGTCCTTGCGTACAATTTTATATTTTGTACTTTGCGTTTTGAATCTTGTACTCTTGTAATTTCGAGACGTTTCTTATCAATAATTGGAACCTCTTTGATTGTATTTTGTACTTTTGAGCTTTTTGGTCGTTTGCGTCTTCAATTCATCGAATCTGTCTTTTGTCTTCACCTTTTATTATTTAAACGGATATCACTTTTAAATAGAACAATTGCAACTAAAAGCTTGTCTTTCTTGAGGAATAATGCTATGAAATATATGTTCGTTTTTAGCATTATCAAATATTCCCACACTTAAGCGTTGCTTGTCCTCAAGCAATATCGTCTTGAAATACTAGAATCACTTCTTTATTCTTCACACTTTGTACATCAGTGATTTCTATACGGAGGTATAAACAATGGTAGTAACGATATGGTTTACAGTCCCACATGACTATAAAAATTTAGATCCATTAAGGAAATTGGATCTTTATGAAAACATTTGATCTTTTGAAAATTAAATCTAGTTTTTACCCTGTTTTCCGGAATAACCCTTTACCGGTGTTTGCAAAATATTTTTGTGGGTTTGGTGGGTTTCAGATTTGAAAATTTTAGCTCAAAACTTATGGTTTTGTGTCACCCACTTGCTAACCTTGTATTTGGAAAGCAACACGTCCAGTTTACTTGTCCCGTATATTACCTTTCGGTAAACTACCGTCCGGTTGTAAAGGAAAGCGTTGAACAAGCAACTGTTAAGGTAATGTCTAATGACATGCATTTGATTATGGTCTATAACGTGTCGGACGCAATTACTATCCTTGGTAGGAGCAATAGTAAAGCTCACCCTTATAATTTTTCGGTCTGGCACAAGGTCCTGTCTTTGGCCACTATGCAACCACCGTTCTTACGGTTGACACCCGATTTAGTTCAGGTGACCTAATGAATTCCAGGTGAATTCCTAGGATTTTACGTTCAATGGTAATGAACGCATTGAAAATAGGGTTTTCAGAAAATAAATCGGTTTTATTTTTGATCAAAATATTTTCTCGTTCAAGCTCGAGTTTAGATATCATTGAATTCCATGAGTTTAAATTCTCAATCTTTAAGGTCAATCTCAAGGATTGAGTAATATCAGTTTTAAAAGCTGATTTTTAATCTTTAAGGAGATTATCCTTTCTGGGGATCTGATTCATTAGTCTTATCCAGCTAATTTGCATAGTGCCTCCCCATTGTACGAGATAAATCCTTCTCATGGTTAGGATAAATCTGACCACTTGGCGACCCTGTTTAATGCTGAGGTCCGTGGATTTCCTGCTGATTTTAGTGATGACTTTTCTAGATTTTTGGTCAACCTACAGCTGGTCTGGACGACAACTTCATGACCTAAATCAAGAAGCGCGTGTCTTTTTCGGAAGACTTTACTTCCTTTTAATGATGGAATTGATTCATCGTGTAGATCCATCTTTCTTACAGTAAATCAGGTAAAACTTTTTAGTTTAGTCCAAAGCAAAAGTATTTTCAGTTATTTGTACAAAAATATGTGATATATGTTTAAGATAACTTGGTAAATTTTCCCACACTTGGCTTTTATTTTCCTTTTTATCGTCCTCTATTCCATTTTAAATGAATTTTAACATTTTGGTTTTTTTTTCTCAATTTATGTCCTTTCTGAGGTAACAATAATTTCGGTGTTAAAATCTAGTTTTATTGTTCATAAATATGTATAAACATGATTTTGAGTTCATTTAATTGAAAATTTTTTAAAAATTTTACTAGAATTGGGTAGTCAGTATATAAGACTAGGGCTGTTCTTTATTATCAGAGAGCACTAGATTCTAATACAACTACTGCTTTACTAGTATTTTTAATGGTAACCAAGTGTATAAAGTAAAAAATTTTAAAATCTGAAAGAATTTAACCCCTTCCCACACTTAAGATCTTGCAATGCCCTCATTTGCAAGAAATCAGTAACAATTTAAATTATTGAGGGTGATTTGTGTGAAATTGATTAAATTTTACCAAAGTTTCCAAACATATTGGCGTTTGTTTGCTGAATGATAAATGGTGCACATCATTTGTTCATTCCGTCTTGTTGTTATTTCACATATATTTTGCATCTTGTCGTCAAAATTAGTTGCTTTTGCTGAACTTAATGCCAGTCTTTGAAAATGCGTTGTTTTACCCTGTTGTGTACATAAGATAAACTGCAAACATATATACATATTTTTGAAGTTTGGTATATTACCCCACATTCAAAAATTATTAAAATCTAAGAATAAAAGTTAGAAAATTATAAAAACTATTACAATATTAACATAAGTATTAAACGTATCAATATTACAAATTACAAAATAAATAAAACTAAGTAGACTAGGGATGATACTGGTACCAATAGGGGTTCCAAGCATAACCATAGGTGCTATAAAATGCTTCGGCAGGGTCATACGTAGGATACGGTGGTTGCATCTCTATAGACCAGGGAGGGAATATGGGTTTTGGTGTAGGAATATAGTTTCTACCTATATGTTAGCAATGAGCTATGATTTGGTTTTGATGAACTTGCCAATCTTCAAATGCTCTCTGTCTAGCATTTTCGTACTCCTGTGAAGCTATAAACCTTTGCATTTCTTGCATTTCATTTCCCCCTCCTACATTACCTTGCTGTTGGTTTCTCTCAACCTGTGGATGTCTACCATGGTATTGTACTGCGGCGTTATTTCGCCTCTTCAAAACTTTCGCACCATGGTATACATTTAAACCTATAGTATCGCGGGGTTCTGGTTCTTCGACTAATAATCCCCCCCGACTTATATCCACACCGAGATATTTAGCAATCAAAGTAATAAAAATACCACCTCCTATTATGCTATGCGGTCTCATCCCCCTAACCATAGCTGATAAATAATAACCCACACAATAAGGTATACTTACAGCGCTTTGTGGGTCTCGAATACACATATGGTAAAACAAATCCTGTTCATTTACCTTTTCCTTGTTCTTACCTCTTTGTGTAATCGAATTAGCTAAAAACCTATGAATCACTCTTAATTCAGCTCTATCTATATCCAAATAAGAGTAATTTCCCCCTTTGAATCGGTGATGGCTTGTCATTTGACTCCATACACCGTGTGTATCAAAATTTTCATCTATCTTTCTACCATTTAGTATCAACCCTCTACAATCGGCAGATGCTAATTCCTCAGGCGTATATATACGTAAAGCCTGAGCCATGTCTAGTAAAGACATGTGGCGCATCGAACCTCCTAACAAAAATCTAATAAAAGATCGATCGGTTAAACTAGCTACCCGATCATTTAATTCTATACTACACAACAATTCTTCACACCATACTTTATATACAGGTCTACGCATGGTGAATAAACGTACCCAGTCATTAAAAGTAAAATTACCATACCTCTGTACAAGTAATTCCCTAATTGGCCCGGCCAATTCTACAGCTTCTAATGGTCCCCATTCTATGACCCTAGGTACCTCAACAACCTTAGAATGAAGAGTATGCAAACCCCTTTGGTATTTTGGATAATCTATCCAAAGTCTGTCAAATCTCAGGTTCGGGTGCAAATCTTCCAAGTGCATATCAGAAAATGTCATGACTGGATGAGGTATATCTTGTTTGTAGAAGCTATCCACCTCCTGTTGTTCCGCATTCTCAGCAGGAGCATTGCGAGCTTGGGATGAAGATTCACCCCTTTCAGTCTGCAAAACACATCAAACACAATTTTTGTGCATCCAAATATGCATTAGTGTCAGCAAAATCATCAATCAAAATAATTACAATGACATGATCAATTTATATCAAACTTAAGCTCATTTTCACATTTTTATCAAATCTACACTTTTTCACATAAGCATATACGAAAATGTTCGCCAAGTTCATAAGCATTCAACTCAAATAACATGTCAAAATAATCATTACTAGCAATTAAACAAGTTTCAAATGGCATTATCTCTTAAAAATCAAGTTCATGAATTTTAGACTTGAAAAAGTCCACTTTAATTCTCAAAATCATGTTTAGGCTCAAAGTTTGGATCATTTAACTACCTAAACATATTACACTACTTAATTTAGCAACAATTCATGACAAAAATCGGCCATAACCTGTTTATATCAAAAAGCCCCAAATTTGCTCAAGAACACAAACCCTAGATTACTCAAAATTTGAAGTTTAAGGCTTCTAATCATGTTAAATAGCATCAATCTAGGTTATACAAGCATAATACATAAACAATTTAAGCATAATTACACTAAAAAGCATCAAAATCAAATTGGGAAAAAAATTGCTCAAGAACACTAATTTCGGATTAAATGGTGTTTAGGTGTAGAAATTTACCATTTTTCTTGAGTAATTCCTTGATAGCATCCTTCTCAACATGATTTTAGTAAAAGATTTGATGATTAACGGTTAAAAATTGTGATTTTGGGGGGGTTTTTTCGTGTATTTTCGGGTTTTTTCGGCTGTTCTTCGCTGTGTTTTCCTTGTGGTGTATGGACTGAGCTGTTTAGCTCGATTTTATTTTTTCTGTATTTTGGTCCTCCCGTAAGTCGCGGGGTTTAAGCCTTCAAACTCCGCGAGTCACGGAGTTTGCTTCTTTTTTTTTCTTTTTTTTTAACATCTTATATTAATTAAAACAATTAAGTAATTAATTTTAAAATTTTGTTTCCCTTGTTATTTAGGACGAGGTCGTTTCGGATCGATGTCCTAGTCCGTCCTTCGACAAAATTTTAAAATTTGTCTTTTTGTAGCGATTGTTTTAAAAGCTAAGATTTTTGGGTTTTTTAATGTTTTTTGCATACTTTAATTCAATAAGATTAAAAATAATGATAATAAAAGTTCTCGTCCCTCCCTCGGGTAAAGCAATTTCGGTTTAAAGACCTAGTCTTTAACTTACGACGAATTTTAAAAATCATATTTTTAACTTAATGAGATAAAGTAAATTTTTGTTTTTAAATTCACACAATTTAAATATAAAATTCAAAATTAATATTAAAAATTCACACCAAACTTTAAAATTTAAAATGCATAAAATTAAAAATTCATATTTTAATAATTAAAAATTCACACCAAACTTAATTTAAAAATTCATATTATAAATTCACACCAAACTTATATTAATTTTTTAAATATTTACAATTTTAAATATATTGTTTTTACAAAGTTTACAATATTAATTTAAGATTTATATATAAATTAAAAAAAACATGGTAAAAATAAAATTAAAAATCTTTTTGGCTTTTTATCCCACTTTAATCAATCAAATATTATCAAAAATATGCGCCCCTCTTTTCGGTAAAGTAATTTCGGTTCCAAGACCTAATTTAACTCATGACGAATTTTTGAAATATTTTGGGTTGATTGATTAAAGATATTTATACCTTAAGAATAAACGTTAAATTTCGCAGTGATGTAATAAATTTTTGAATGATATCAATAATTTCGGTCGCCAAATCTAATTTTATTCAATACCAATTTAATACTTTATAGCGAACAAATTAGCGTTTATTATCAAAAGGTTAAAAATAAAAAAATAAAATAAAAACTGTACAGACTTACCTGTGAGATAGTATTCTTAGTTATATGATCTATCCCATTCATAAGATAGTCGGTTTAATTGGTTTTCCATAGCTACATAGGCGTAACCTCGAGCATTCAGTGTCTTTTCTTCTAAACATATGAACGGTCCGTCTCTGCATAAAGTAACAAATTCGGTGTTTGAATAGGTTTGATTATTTGAACATTTACCTCCATGTGACCATTTTCCGCATTTGTGACATCTTTCTAGGTGTCGTGCTCTTCTTTTCGCTGCGGATTTTGATTTTCCTTTACCAAATTGTAACTTATTATCTTCGCATCTGGATTCTTTTCTAACTCCGTCCATTCTTTCTCTGATTACTGATACTATTTCACTCGGTAGTGTGTCATTATTACGTTTAGTGATCAAAGCGTGTAGCATTAGACCATGGTTTAGTTCACAGGCAGTCTTCATTTCCTAAAAAAAATAAAAATTCAGAATGGGGGGAGAAGACTAGTTCTTTAGGGTCTGCTAGGGAAAGACCATTCGGGTTCCATTTTCGAGAACTACACGAAAACAGACAATCTAACTCTAACAGAAATACATAAACCCCCTATACTTAGTTAGCAGTGGTGTCGAAATTGTGATTAACTTCGTTGTCGACTTCCATCGGGCTATCTATGTAGTGTTTAACTCTGTGACCATTAACTTTAAATTCAATCCCATTTATATTTATCAATTCTACTGTTCCGTATAGAAAAACTCTTTTAACTATGAATGGTCCAGACCATCTTGATTTCAATTTTCCAGGAAATAGCTTGAATCGTGAATTGAAAAGAAGAACTCTGTCTCCTTCTTTAAATTCTTTTGAACTTCTGATTCTTTTATCATGCCATTTCTTCATTCTTTCTTTATAGATTAACGAATTTTCGTATGCTTCATGCCTTAATTCTTCTAATTCGTTTAGTTGACTTAATCGTAGACGTCCGGCTTCATGTAATTCAAGATTACATGTCTTCAAAGCCCAAAATGCTTTGTGTTCAATTTCTACTGGAAGATGACATGCTTTTCCATAAACAAGTCTAAAAGGTGTGGTTCCAATTGGAGTTTTGTAGGCTGTTCTAAAAGCCCAGAGTGCATCCTCCAATTTAATGGACCATTCCTTTGGATTTGATCCTACGGTTTTCTCTAGAATACGTTTTAAAGCTCGGTTGATATTTTCAACTTGTCCACTTATTTGTGGATGATATGCGGTGGAGATTTTATGAGTTACTCCATATCTTTTAAGAACTTTCTCAAGTTGATTATTACAGAAATGAGTACCCCGATCACTTATTAAAGCTTTCGGTGTTCCAAACCTTGCAAAAAGACGTTTTAAAAAGTTGACTACAACTCGTGCATCGTTAGTTGGGAGAGCTTGTGCTTCTGCCCATTTAGATACATAATCAATGGCTACGAGTATATATAGATTATTATGAGATTTTGGAAATGGACCCATAAAGTCAATACCCCAAATGTCAAATACTTCACATACTTGGATGACATTTTGTGGCATTTCATCACGTTGACTTATTTTTCTGGCCCTTTGACAAGCATCACAGGATTTGCAAAGAAGGTGTGCGTCTTTGTAAATTGTAGGCCAATAGAATCCAGCATCATAAACTTTTCTTGCTGTTAGTTGAGGCCCATAATGCCCTCCTGTTGGTCCTGTGTGACAATGGTTTAAAATTTTACTAGCTTCATCTCCAAATACACATCGGCGTATTATTCCATCTGGACAACTTTTAAACAGATGTGGATCTTCCCAAAAATAGTGTTTTATATCACTGAAGAATTTCTTTCGTCTTTGGTACGATAATCCTTTTTCAAGGAATCCACAAACTAAGTAGTTTGCATAGACTGCAAACCATGGAATTTCTTTATAATCTATCTTCAATAGATATTCATCAGGAAAGTTGTCTTGTATGGCCGATTCATTTAGAACTTCTAATTCGGGATTTTCAAGACGAAAAAGATGATCAGCGGCGAGATTTTCTGCTCCTCTTTTATCTCGGATTTCAATATCAAACTCGTGTAAGAGTAAGATCCAACGGATTAATCTTGGTTTAGCATCTTGTTTCGAAAATAGGTATCTAAGAGCAGAATGGTCGGTATAGACCACCGTTTTTGCTAGAACGAGATATGATCGAAATTTGTCAAAAGCAAAGACAATAGCAAGGAGTTCTTTTTCAGTAGTTGTATAGTTCATTTGTGCTCCTTGTAACGTCTTACTAGCGTAATATATAGGTTGAAATCGTTTTTCAATCCTTTATCCTAAAACGGCTCCCATTGCAAAATCACTTGCATCGCACATTAGTTCAAATGGTAGATTCCAATTTGGTGTTATCATGATCGGTGCATTAGTGAGTTTTTCTTTAAGAATATTAAAAGATTTGATACACTCATCTGAAAAGATGAATGGAGCATCCTTTTCTAGGAGTTTATTCATAGGAGTGGCAATTTTAGAAAAATCTTTTATGAAACGTCGGTAAAAACCGGCATGCCCTAGAAAACTCCTAACTCCTCTAACATTGGTGGGATGTGGAAGTTTAGCAATTACATCTACTTTAGCTTTATCCACTTCAATTCCTTCTTTTGAAATTTTATGACCAAGAACGATGCCTTCTTTAACCATGAAATGACATTTCTCCCAATTAAGTACTAGATTTGATTGTTCGCATCTAATAAGCATTCGTTCCAGATTAACTAGACATGATTCAAATGTATCACCGAAGACTGAAAAGTCATCCATGAAAACTTCCATGCATTCTTCTATCATGTCATGAAAAATCGCCATCATACACCTTTGAAAGGTTGCAGGGGCGTTACAAAGTCCAAATGGCATGCGTTTGTAAGCAAAAGTACCATAAGGGAACGTGAACGTGGTTTTCTCTTGGTCCTCGGGTGCTATTGGAATTTGAAAATATCCGGAAAATCCATCTAGAAAACAATAGTAACTATTTCCGGCTAATCTTTCCAACATTTGATCAATAAAAGGTAAGGGAAAGTGATCTTTTCTGGTGGCGTCATTTAATTTTCTATAATCAATACATACACGCCATCCTGTTACAGTTCTAGTAGGAATAAGCTCATTTTTCTCATTTGTAATGACAGTCATGTGTGACGACTCCGTCAAAACACTTAACGGCTCCGTCACTTGGTCCCACAGCTTGATCGAAACTCTATATGAATTTTATAAAACAACCTTGCATTCTTTATTTAAAAATGATTTCCTATAAAGAAAATCTACTAAATTGTATAAGTTTAGAAAAACTATACATAAATACTTTAACCAAATGTTGACCAAACAAAGTCAACAACATCCACTTTTTAATGTAACAAAATAGAATGCAAGTTAATGTTTAACAAAGGCTGCCATCATAAATATGCAGACTCTCTAAGCACAGCGGAAGCAGTCAATCATAAACCTGAGAATAAAACATGCGAGTAACTGTCAACAAAAATGTTGAGTGAATTATAGGTTTAATATTGCAAACAATATTTAATTTAAACAATAAAAATTTATGTTTGAAAACATAAAACTCCTTTTAAACCACCAAATTATATGCTAGAAAACATATAATAAAACATTATTCCATTTTCCGTGAGCCACCTGGTAACCACTTAACCCTTTATTTACCCTTGCCAAACACAATAAATAATATACACCGAACAAGTGTATCTTCAACTAAATACGAAGTACTAAACATTCCGATTATAAATTGCTAGCGCGACTAGCTCGAAATGGGGTTGTCAAACCCGATAGATCTATCCGTAGGATTCGCGTTCACCAGTAGAAACCAGTGATTACAGTTACCAGACTAGGGAATATTTTTGTTCAACTCACAATGAATAATTTAAACCAACTTCCACTTGTCCAAAATATAAAATAAATTGCATGTATTCTCATCCCAAAAGATTTAAATAGAAAAATGGGACTATAACTCACCTTAAATAGCAACTGAAGAAATCTCACAAACAAGCGAACAGCAAGTAAAGTAAAGTGATCAAGAAAGATCACAACGCCGACCTATAAATAAAGCAGGTCGAAATAAATAACTAACTTAGGTCAAGTCTTAGTATGATAGCTATTGTACATGTTGCAAGTAGACATAGAACATTACTCAGCAAGCATCGGTTTGATTGGAACAGCATAAGGACACACACTTTCTATTTTTAGAAAGTTTCTATTTTTAGCAGGTTTCCATTTTTGGAAAGTTTTCTATTTTAGGAAAGTTTCTATTTTTGGAAAGTTTCTATTTTTGGAAAGTTTCTATTTTTGGAAAGTTTCTATTTTTGGAAAGTTTCTATTTTTGGAAAGTTTCCAAATTTAGAAAGTTCTATTTTTAGAAAGTTTTGAAGTTCGGAAAGTTTCCTTATTTAGAAAGTCAACAGAAGTCAACTGAAAGCCAAAGTCAACCGAAAGTCAACTCAAAAGTCAACCTTGGTCAAACATAGTCAACATTAATTTTAAAAGTGTAAGTTATAATAATAACATAGGTTATAATGTTTATTAAAGTCAAAAGTGTAAAGTTATGTCATAACATAAGTTTAATTAAATAAAATGAATTATTAAAGTTAATATAAGTTGAAATGTTATAATTAGTATAACATAAGTATTTAATTAATTAATTAAATATTAATCATTATATAAGTTTTATTAATTAATAATGAATTTTAATTCATATCATAAGTATTATAAATTAATAATGAATTATTAATTATATCATAAGTTTCTAATTAAAATTATTAAATCATAAGTATTTAATAATTAAATCATAATTAAATAATAATTAAGTCTTACAATAATTAAATAATTATTTAATCTTTATTATAAGTCTTATAATAATTTCTCAAAAATAAATTTAATACTTATCATAAGTATTTTTCTTTAATAATAAAAGTATTATTAATCATAAGTTTAATTAAAATGTTAATTAAATCATAATTAATAATTAAATGATATAATAAATATTTATATCATAAGTCTTAAATAATAATAATTACTTCTTTTATCATAAGTAATTTATTAATAATGAAAGCCATTCATTTTAACATAAGTTTAATCATTAACCATAAGTTTTAAGTTTAAAAGTTCATCGGGTCGTATCTTGAGCCCCGGGTGTCGGTTTCGGGCGAGCCACATATGCATCTCCGCCTACTCAAACCACCCGACACAATTATGTACTCAAGAACACTCCAAGAACAGTCCCTAGGTCGTGGATATCAGCCATGACAACACTTGGGAATTCAATTTACTCAAAACAGTGATTTAGGCACAACGGGTGAACCGTGGCTCGGATTTAGGTGACCCGAACATGAAAATTCGTCCCACCATCAGTCCTAACCAAATGACACACCCTAAAGACACCAAGGATGATCACAAAGTCGGACCATACCTTGTTCTTTCCCATAACACCTTTCAATCTTTACCAAATATCAAATTAAGCATATCTAGGGCTCCGGGAATCGAAACGACATGAATCCGGAGTCTAAAATTAATGTCTTGATGAGAGGAACTCATTTATATACTTTATTTTATGATCAACATCAGTTACAATATCAGAAACACACGAAAAAGCTGCTGTTCCAATTTTATCAAACCGAAAAATATGCAATCGAGTAATTCTACGAATACAATCATCATTACAACAACTAATAATCATCATACTAATAAACTATAATCAAAATACAGAAAAATAAAGAAAAATTAAAAATCTAGGGTTAGGGTTTATACCCTAATCAATAATCAAGTGATATAGACGCGTAGAGAACGATGAGAGGAATCCGTTTATGTTGAAAGCCCTAATTCTTAACCTTGATTTGATGATGAAATGGTGATGATGATGATGAAAGGGGACGTTCATGGGAGGAGAGGGAGGAAGGAGGTGAAAAAAAATAAGATGATTAGGTTAGAAATGAGAGTAAGTAGTGAAGTTTAGAGTAATGGTCACTAGTTTGCAAGTTTGACAAAATACTCCCCTCCTTAAGGGATTTTCGGCCAAAAACTGAATGGGGTGGGCCCCATAGTGGCCCAATTTGATAAATGACAAAATCCTAGTGGCCCGAACGCCCGAACGAAACCCGAAACGCGAAAACGCCGCTACGCGATTGATTTTTCGGAGAGATAATAAGTACGCGACGAATAAAATATATAAACACTATATATAATCATATGACATCAAATATATCATATTTAAAATAATTAGGACTTAAAAATTCCAAAAGTTCGACCGTTGGTTTGAAAACCGAAAAGATTCGCCGGATAGAAATCCGCGACTCGTAGGAACGTATAATTTAAAATATGAATACAAATATTCATATAACACATAATAATTAATATATTATTACAAAAATAATAATATAGGTCATAGAAATGACGTGGCACGAATAACAATTAACGGTCGTTAAATAGTTAACGGTAAAAGATAACGGAAAAAGTAGGGTCGTTACAGTACCTTCCCGTTACGGAAATTTCGTCCCGAAATTTAAGCAGGTGCAGGGGTTTCCTCGGCATCTGGGAACAAATGCGGTTACTTCTGCTTCATCTGACCTTCACGCTCCCAAGTGAACTCGGGACCGCGTCCGGTGTTCCATCTAACTCGAACAATAGGAATTTTACTCTGCTTAAGAGTCTTTACCTCTCGGTCCATAATTTCAACAGGTTCTTCAATAAAATAAAGTTGCTTATCAACATGAAGTTCATCAAAAAGAATAGTTTCATTGGCCTCGGCCAAACACTTCTTTAAATTCGATACATGAAAAACGTCACGAATAGCACTGAGTTCTTGTGGCAATTTCAAACGATAAGCCACTGGTCCAACTCTCTCAATAATCCCAAAAGGTCCAACAAATCGAGGATTCAACTTTCCCCTTTTACCAAAACGTACCACACCCTTCCAAGGTGAAACTTTCAACATAACACGATCACTGACCTGAAAGTCGATATCATTCCTTCTCTTATCAGCATAACTCTTTTGCCTACTCCTGGCAGTTCTCAATCTTTCCTTAATCTGTGCAATCTTCTCGGTAGTCTCGTGAATAATCTCTGGTCATGTGAGTTGAGCATCCCCAACCTCATTCCAACAGACAGGAGACCTACACTTTCTACCATACAGAGCTTCAAATGGTGCGGCTTTAATACTTGCATGATAACTGCTGTTATAAGAAAACTCATCCAGCGGCAAATATTTATCCCACCCATTTCCAAAATCAATAACACACGCTCTTAACATGTTTTCTACGTTTGAATGGTCCTTTCACTCTGACCATCCGTCTGTGGATGATAAGCGGTTCTCATATCCAATTTAGTTCCTAGAGCACCTTGTTAGGACTGCCTCAGTCCAACATAATCGATACGGGAACACCATGTCTCGAAATAATCTCCTTCAAATACAAACGAGTAAACTTCTTCATTGAATATGTTTCCTTAATTGGCAAGAAAAGAGTTGACTTAGCGAGTCGGTAACAATCACCCAAATAGTATCATAACCACCCACAACTCCTGGTAACTTCGTAATAAATTCCATCTTAATACCTTCCCACTTCCACTCGGGAATTTCAGGTTGCACCAAAAGTCCAGATGGTTTCTGATGTTCAGCTTTAACCTTAGCGCAGGTCAAACACTTAGCCACATACGTAGCCACATCAGCTTTCAAATTAGGCCACCAATACAGCTCCTTAAGATCATGATACATCTTTCCTGAACCAGGATGAATAGAGTACCTAGACTTATGAGCCTCATCTAAAACAAGTTTTCGTAGATCACCAAACTTCGGAACCCAAAGGCATCCCGCAAAATACCGAGTACCATCGGTTTGTACCTCTAACTGTTTACTCAAGCCTCGGACCTTCCCGTTACAAAATTTTCCTCCTTCAAGGCTTCTTATTGTGCCTCAAGGATCTGCCTAGCGAGGTTTGTTTGAATTGTCATATTCAAGGCCCTAAACCTGCGAGGTTCAGCCCTTTCTTTACGACTTAATGCATCAGCCACATCATTGGCCTTTCCCGGATGATATAAAAGTTCGCAATCATAATCATTTAACGTCTCAACCCATCTTCGTTGCCTCATATTTAACTGTTTCTGATCAAGAATATGTTGAAGACTTTTGTGATCAGTGTACAATGTACCTTTGACCCCATATAGATAATGTCTGCAAATCTTAAGCGCAAACACAATAGCTCTCAACTCTAAATCATGGGTTACATAATTCTGCTGGTGAATCTTCAACTGACGTGACGCGTACGCAATAACTTTCTTTCGTTGCATCAAAACACAACCAAAGTCTTGACACGAAGCATCACAATAGATAACAAAATCATCATTACCCTCAGGTAGTGATAATATCGGTGCAGAAGTTAACTTCTTCTTCAGAGTTTGGAAAGCAGACTCTTGTTCACTCTTCCACTCGTACTTCTTCCCCTTATGCGTTAAAGCAGTCAGAGGTTTCGCTACTCGTGAAAAATCTTGAATGAACCTTCTATAATAGCCTGCTAATCCTAGAAACTGGCGAATCTGAGTAGGAGTTTTCGGAATTTCCCACTTTTCAATTGCCTCAATCTTGGCGGGATCAACTAGTATTCCTTGTTTACTAACAATATATCCAAGGAATTAAACTTCTCTTAATCAGAAATTACACTTAGAGAACTTAGCGTACAACTCTTATTTTCTCAATAAATCAAGCACCAGCTTCAAATATTCTTCGTGTTCTTCATCACTCTTAGAATAAATAAGGATGTCGTCGATAAAAACAATAACGAATATGTCCAGATAGGGTCTACACACACGGTTCATGAGGTCTATGAACACAGCAGGTGCATTTGTCAATCTGAACGGCATAACAAAGAATTCGAAGTGACCATAATAGGTACGAAAAACGGTTTTCGAAATATCAGTTTCTTTAACGCGCAATTGGTGATAACCGGAACGAAGATCAATCTTAGAGTAAACGGACGAACCTTGAAGTTGATCGAACAGATCATCAATTCTCGGAAGAGGGTAACGGTTTTTAACAGTAAGCTCGTTCAATTCACGATAATCAATACACAAACGAAACGAACCATCTTTCTTCTCAACAAACAAAATGGGAGCTCCCCAAGGGGACGAACTGGGACGGATGAAATAAAGTTGCAATAATGAAGGAAGAATTAAATATGGAGTAGTCACATCGGTAGCATAGATATTTAAGGCAATTCTCTCAAAGGAGTTAACCGAGGATCATGGACTCCAAAGTAAATTTTCATTATATTTCCGAAAGGAAGAGGTACGTTAGGTGTGATATTTCAACGAGAGTGAGCTTCCTGTTACAATGAGCGAGAAAATCTAGGATTCCTCCTTCTTCTTCAATTTATGTATAGATGAAAAGAACGCGAATCATGGGTTATAAAGAATGGTCGACTCCAAGTGAGATGAATCTCCAAAAATAATTTCGTGTACCTCAAAGTATTGAATCCTAGGATTGATGTTTACGAGGGTGTTGCGGTTGACAGCGAAAATTGAGAGTAGAAACTACTCAAACGGTCTAGAGTAATATATATCCATGATACCCATTATAACAACAGTTGGGGTAGAAACCCACCTAACGCCTTTTTTTACAATAGGGTGACCATCGAGTGCACCCCAGAAACTTGATTTATCGGTCTGCGCTTCGGCCATGTCTAACCATAAGAGGGAAAATTTTATGGACGCAAAGACTTTCCAACAAATTCTATAAAACCGGCATCCAAACTGGTGTAAGAATTCCTATCAACGAACTTAATGGTAAATTTCATCCTTAACGGAGGATGAGAAGAACTGTGATCCAAACACTCTGTAGAGTAATGCGAAAATTCTAATATAGTCAATCAAAGAAGTTTTGAAAAAAAAAACTTTAAACGTCTGATGTAACCCCATAAATGGAACGAAGCTCTTAGTAAATTTAGAAGTATGTACAACGTGTACCATTTTACGTAAATCAATTTAAGTTAACTAGACAACTCAATAAGAGTGGTTTTAAAATAATTTTGAAGGTATAAATTAGTGTATACTAGCCAAAATATGTAAGGGTAAATTTGTCCATTTGAATTCATACGTACATATATGATTTTATAAATTGTATACATGACAAAATATTTCATTACTTCTATTCGCCCATAAATCTCGTGAGAACCGCCCAATTACACAAATGTGTAAATTTTTTTTTTTTATGAAAAGCAGGGTATCCGCATTACAGAGGTTACGAGTTGAAGTAAGATCGTTGTAGCTCGGGTGAAGGACTTGAATCGTCTTGCGACATCTAATCAATAAATGCTACGAGGTCATGAAAACAACGAGTTAAATATTGTTTTGACTTTTATCAGAACACAAGTCCTTGGGTCAAAACTATTCACGTGCGAAGCTGTCACTAACAAGCGAGTTATAAATGATAAAACATGGGGTAAGTAGTTCGGTAAAGACGAGTCTCTCGTATATCAATAAATAAGATAATGAGTATCTTCCTTACTCATGTAACAACGTTAGAATTTCCGAATGAGTGGTGTATAAATTTTCTTTGACTCGCTTTCTATTCCTCATGTCACAATATTGGAACTTTTTATGAATTAACGTAATATAATCACGTTGGCCTGACGCCATTATATTTCACTAACTCATAGTTCCATTCCAATATCACTACATAAGGTCAGGACACGTGGTCAACCTCGAATTTCAACACAATTTACCTAAAACAATTTCTTAACAATGTGCTAAGGATAGCACAAGAGACAAAGACATCGAAAGTAATGAATAGGAGTAACGATGACATAAAAATGTCTTCGAAGTACCAAGAATCTCTAAAAGTAAGAATGACATTTTCCGTTTCAACAACCAAAGCACATAGGCACAACGGCACAAATGTACGTAATATAACAAAAATGTTATATACCTAAACATAATAGCTGACATTGAAATGCCGAGCATTTAGAAGTCAAGAATGACATCTCGCGTAATATAACTCAAACGTTATATACATAACCATAATAGATGACATAGAAATGCCGAGAATTCTAGAACACGTAATGTAACTTAAACGTTATATCAATAAACACTAATTATGACATAGAAATGTCGAGAATTCCAGAAGTCAAGAATGACACCCCCTCGGTTTCACTAACCGAGGTGTTCCTTTAAAAGATGAACTCGCATGAGTCGGAGAATACGTTTAAATCGGAATGGGAGTTCCTCCCGGATTCAGAACATAATAGAAATGTATGTATGATAACAATATACATACCAACACGACACAAATAATCACATATAATAATATATAATAGGCCGGGCTGTAGACTAGACTCACTAATGCACCCTATTGACCCGGGTAACGACATCAATGCAGCCTAATTCCCTACAACCAGAGCTCTGATACCAACTGTGACGACTCCGTCAAAACACTTAACGGCTCCGTCACTTGGTCCCACAGCTTGATCGAAACTCTATATGAATTTTATAAAACAACCTTGCATTCTTTATTTAAAAATGATTTCCTATAAAGAAAATCTACTAAATTGTATAAGTTTAGAAAAACTATACATAAATACTTTAACCAAATGTTGACCAAACAAAGTCAACAACATCCACTTTTTAATGTAACAAAATAGAATGCAAGTTAATGTTTAACAAAGGCTGCCATCATAAATATGCAGACTCTCTAAGCACAGCGGAAGCAGTCAATCATAAACCTGAGAATAAAACATGCGAGTAACTGTCAACAAAAATGTTGAGTGAATTATAGGTTTAATATTGCAAACAATATTTAATTTAAACAATAAAAATTTATGTTTGAAAACATAAAACTCCTTTTAAACCACCAAATTATATGCTAGAAAACATATAATAAAACATTATTCCATTTTCCGTGAGCCACCTGGTAACCACTTAACCCTTTATTTACCCTTGCCAAACACAATAAATAATATACACCGAACAAGTGTATCTTCAACTAAATACGAAGTACTAAACATTCCGATTATAAATTGCTAGCGCGACTAGCTCGAAATGGGGTTGTCAAACCCGATAGATCTATCCGTAGGATTCGCGTTCACCAGTAGAAACCAGTGATTACAGTTACCAGACTAGGGAATATTTTTTTTCAACTCACAATGAATAATTTAAACCAACTTCCACTTGTCCAAAATATAAAATAAATTGCATGTATTCTCATCCCAAAAGATTTAAATAGAAAAATGGGACTATAACTCACCTTAAATAGCAACTGAAGAAATCTCACAAACAAGCGAACAGCAAGTAAAGTAAAGTGATCAAGAAAGATCACAACGCCGACCTATAAATAAAGCAGGTCGAAATAAATAACTAACTTAGGTCAAGTCTTAGTATGATAGCTATTGTACATGTTGCAAGTAGACATAGAACATTACTCAGCAAGCATCGGTTTGATTGGAACAGCATAAGGACACACACTTTCTATTTTTAGAAAGTTTCTATTTTTAGCAGGTTTCCATTTTTGGAAAGTTTTCTATTTTAGGAAAGTTTCTATTTTTGGAAAGTTTCTATTTTTGGAAAGTTTCTATTTTTGGAAAGTTTCTATTTTTGGAAAGTTTCCAAATTTAGAAAGTTCTATTTTTAGAAAGTTTTGAAGTTCGGAAAGTTTCCTTATTTAGAAAGTCAACAGAAGTCAACTGAAAGCCAAAGTCAACCGAAAGTCAACTCAAAAGTCAACCTTGGTCAAACATAGTCAACATTAATTTTAAAAGTGTAAGTTATAATAATAACATAGGTTATAATGTTTATTAAAGTCAAAAGTGTAAAGTTATGTCATAACATAAGTTTAATTAAATAAAATGAATTATTAAAGTTAATATAAGTTGAAATGTTATAATTAGTATAACATAAGTATTTAATTAATTAATTAAATATTAATCATTATATAAGTTTTATTAATTAATAATGAATTTTAATTCATATCATAAGTATTATAAATTAATAATGAATTATTAATTATATCATAAGTTTCTAATTAAAATTATTAAATCATAAGTATTTAATAATTAAATCATAATTAAATAATAATTAAGTCTTACAATAATTAAATAATTATTTAATCTTTATTATAAGTCTTATAATAATTTCTCAAAAATAAATTTAATACTTATCATAAGTATTTTTCTTTAATAATAAAAGTATTATTAATCATAAGTTTAATTAAAATGTTAATTAAATCATAATTAATAATTAAATGATATAATAAATATTTATATCATAAGTCTTAAATAATAATAATTACTTCTTTTATCATAAGTAATTTATTAATAATGAAAGCCATTCATTTTAACATAAGTTTAATCATTAACCATAAGTTTTAAGTTTAAAAGTTCATCGGGTCGTATCTTGAGCCCCGGGTGTCGGTTTCGGGCGAGCCACATATGCATCTCCGCCTACTCAAACCACCCGACACAATTATGTACTCAAGAACACTCCAAGAACAGTCCCTAGGTCGTGGATATCAGCCATGACAACACTTGGGAATTCAATTTACTCAAAACAGTGATTCAGGCACAACGGGTGAACCGTGGCTCGGATTTAGGTGACCCGAACATGAAAATTCGTCCCACCATCAGTCCTAACCAAATGACACACCCTAAAGACACCAAGGATGATCACAAAGTCGGACCATACCTTGTTCTTTCCCATAACACCTTTCAATCTTTACCAAATATCAAATTAAGCATATCTAGGGCTCCGGGAATCGAAACGACATGAATCCGGAGTCTAAAATTAATGTCTTGATGAGAGGAACTCATTTATATACTTTATTTTATGATCAACATCAGTTACAATATCAGAAACACACGAAAAAGCTGCTGTTCCAATTTTATCAAACCGAAAAATATGCAATCGAGTAATTCTACGAATACAATCAACATTACAACAACTAATAATCATCATACTAATAAACTATAATCAAAATACAGAAAAATAAAGAAAAATTAAAAATCTAGGGTTAGGGTTTATACCCTAATCAATAATCAAGTGATATAGACGCGTAGAGAACGATGAGAGGAATCCGTTTATGTTGAAAGCCCTAATTCTTAACCTTGATTTGATGATGAAATGGTGATGATGATGATGAAAGGGGACGTTCATGGGAGGAGAGGGAGGAAGGAGGTGAAAAAAAATAAGATGATTAGGTTAGAAATGAGAGTAAGTAGTGAAGTTTAGAGTAATGGTCACTAGTTTGCAAGTTTGACAAAATACTCCCCTCCTTAAGGGATTTTCGGCCAAAAACTGAATGGGGTGGGCCCCATAGTGGCCCAATTTGATAAATGACAAAATCCTAGTGGCCCGAACGCCCGAACGAAACCCGAAACGCGAAAACGCCGCTACGCGATTGATTTTTCGGAGAGATAATAAGTACGCGACGAATAAAATATATAAACACTATATATAATCATATGACATCAAATATATCATATTTAAAATAATTAGGACTTAAAAATTCCAAAAGTTCGACCGTTGGTTTGAAAACCGAAAAGATTCGCCGGATAGAAATCCGCGACTCGTAGGAACGTATAATTTAAAATATGAATACAAATATTCATATAACACATAATAATTAATATATTATTACAAAAATAATAATATAGGTCATAGAAATGACGTGGCACGAATAACAATTAACGGTCGTTAAATAGTTAACGGTAAAAGATAACGGAAAAAGTAGGGTCGTTACATCATGCCACCCTTCTTAGGTACGCATTGGACTGGGCTTACCCATGGACTATCAGAAATTGGATAAATTAAACCTGCATCTAGCAGTTTAATAATCTCTTTCTTAACTACATCTTACATATTAGGATTTAGTCTTCGTTGGCGTTGCACATACGTTTTATGACCTTCTTCCATAAGGATTTTATGTGTGCAATACGAAGAACTTATTCCTTTAATATCATGAATCTTCCATGCAATGGCTGGTTTATGGGCTTTCAACACAGAAATGAGTTGTGATTTCTCATTTTCAGTAAGAGAAGACGATATTATTACAGGTAATTCAGATTCACCATGTAAATAAGCGTATTCCAAATGGTTTGGAAGTGGCTTTAACTCTAATTTCGGAGGTTCTTCTATTGATGATTTGTATCGATATCTGTCTTCTTCTTTTAGCATTTGAATTTCTTCTGTTGTTGGTTCATATCCATTAGCTATAAGTGTAGCTAACATTTCAGCTTCATCAATTGGTTCATTACCTTCTCCTAAAGAACATTCTCCTGTTCCTTGTAATTCTGAATATTCTTCTAATAATTCTGCATGTGCATCTATAGTTTGAATATAATAACACGTATCATCTGCAGATTGTGGTTGTTGCATTGCTCTATCAACTGAAAAGGTAACACTCTCATCCTCTATACTTAGGGTCAGTTTCTTACCGAACACGTCTATCATTGCTTTAGCCGTATTTAAGAATGGTCTTCCTAATATGAGAGGAACTTGAGAATCTTCTTCCATGTCCAGAACAACAAAATCTACTGGAAATACTAAAGTACCAACTTTAACTAGCATGTTCTCCATTATCCCTCTAGGATATTTTATTGATCTATCGGCTAGTTGTATGCTTATTCTGGTTGGTTTCAATTCTCCAAGGTCTAGTTTAGCGTATAGTGAATACGGCATTAGATTTATACTAGCACCTAAGTCTGCCAATGCTTCTATTGAACTAAGACTACCCAGAAAACATGGAATTGTGAAACTTCCTGGATCAGATAATTTTTCTGGTATCTTATTCAACAGCACTGCTGGAAAATTAGCGTTCATAGTAACAGCCGAGAGTTCTTCCATTTTCTTTCTATTTGAAATTAGATCTTTCAAGAATTTAGCATATCTAGGCATTCCTGAAATCACATCAATGAAAGAAAGATTTACATTTATCTGTTTAAACATATCCAAGAATTTGGATTGCTCGGCTTCAAGTTTCTCTTTCTTCATTTTACTCGGGTAAGGAAGTGGTGATTGGTATGGTTTAACATAAGGTTTATCCTTAACTGTGTTATCTTCATTAACCTTTTCAACTACCGGTTCTTTTTCCTTATCTTGATCAGGTTGTGGTTCTTGTGGAGTAGGAATAGCTTCATCAGAAGTTACAGGTATTTCAGGTGGTTTAAGTGTTGTACCACTTCTTGTGGTAATGGCTTTAGCTGTTTCATTCCGGGGGTTAGCATTTGTATCACTAGGTAGACTTCCCGGTTTTCTTTCACCTATTAACCTTGCTAGGTTACTTACTTCTTGTTCCAGATTTTGAATAGAAGCTTGTTGATTTCTAAATGCTTGAGCATTTTGTTCATTGGTTTGTTTTTGAGATGTGAAAAACTGCGTTTGAGTTTCAACTAGCTTCGTCATCATATCTTCTTAATTTGGCTTTTTATCATCGGTTTGTTGTGGTGGTTTGTTTTGAAAATTAGGCCTTTGCTGATTGTAAGTATTATTGGATACTTGTTGATTGCCAGGACCTTGTTGGTTGTTGTATGGAATATTTCGGTTATAATTCTGGTTTTGATTGTAAATCGGTCTTGGCGGTTGATAATTATTCTGATAATTATTTCCAGGCCTTTGGTTTATGTATGAAATATTCTCTCTTTGTTCCATTGTTAATTCAATACTGAGACAATCTTTTGTCAAATGTGGTCCTCCATACTGCTCACAACTAATTCGTATTGAGTGAATATCTTTAGTCATCTTTTCCATTCGTCTCTCCACAGCATCTATCTTTGCGGAAATGGAATCTAAGTCATGGCTAGAATCGGCTCTAGCTGCTTTAGATGATCTAACGATATCTTTTTCTTGGTGCCACTCATGTGAGTGGGAAGCAGTGTTATCAATAATTTTGTAAGCATCAGTTTCGGTTTTTTTCATAATAGAACCACCAGCTGCTATATCTATGTCTTTTCTTGTAGTGATGTCGCATCCTTGGTAGAATATTTGTACTATTTGACAGGTGTCTAAACCATGTTGCGGACATCCTCTTAACAACTTTCCATATCTTGTCCACGCCTCATATAGAGTTTCATTTGGCTTCTGTGTAAACGTAACAATTTCTGCTTGAAGTCTTACGGCTTTAGATGCCGGAAAGAATTGTTTAAGAAATTTTTCAACTAAAACATCCCATGTATCAATCGCCCCTTCAGGTAACGATTCCAACCAATCTTTGGCTTCTCCCTTTAAAGTCCAGGGAAATAACATGAGATATATCTGTTCATCCTCCACTTCTCGGATTTTAAATAGTATGCAGATCCTATTAAAGGTACGTAGATGTTCATTTGGATCTTCCTTCGGCGCACCACTAAATTGGCATTGATTAGTCACCATGTGTAGAATTTGTCCTTTGATTTCATAATCTGGCGCATTAATGTCTGGATGAGTAATTGCGTGACCTTGGCCAGTGCGTTTAGCTCTCATTCGGTCTTCCATACTTAAAGGTTCCAGATTCTCCATAATTGAATTTTTTGAATCGGAATCACTAGAGGATTCTGATTTAATGGTTCGTTCCTCAACAATCTCTGTTTGAATGATTGGTGGTTCTGGAGGAAAGTTTAGTGGTTCAGGATCTACGAATCGTTCCTGAATATTCTCCGGATTCTCAATTGTGAGGTCGGGTTCAAAAAATGGATTATCGGAAATTTGAACTGAAGTACTTGGTCGACTGGATGACGATTCTAAAGAAAAATCAACGGCAGTAATATTTGCTAAATGTCTTGATCTAGTTACAGGTGGTGAACGTACAAAAGGTGGTGAACGTCTTGCTCGATGCATTCACTGAATATCCTATTAGTTTTAAAAAGGAAAGAAAAATTATAATAAGTTATCCAATCAATAGACTTTTCTGATTTTGCCCACGTTTCGAATAGCCAAAATATGCAGCAGAGGGGCAGGATTCGTTTGGTCTCAATATAATTGAGGACTGTTTGGCTCCAATAACCCGGTCCACGTACAAATCCAACTATTACTACGAACCAGAAAATTTTGATGTCTATCAATTTAACCACTTAAAATAAATTTTCGTAATTTTAAGAAATTTAGATAAGAAGTAGAATAAAAATCTATGTCCTAAAACTAGAATAGCGAGAAATAAGAAAGAAAAAGAGGGTGTCGAAAAAGGCCGAAAAAGAAAAATGGTTGAAAAATAAAAGGTGACGGAAAAATAAAAGAAACTTATAAAACTTAAAAATAATTGACTAACCTAACCTTATTACTACAACTAACTTAAAATTATAATCGCAAATTGAGATTACTAATTAGAATGATAATTGATACATAGGTAAAAGTCGTCTAAAAATATTAAAGCTTACAGGAAAAACTAAATCCCAAATGGAAATAACTTAAAAAGAAACTAAAACTTAAAAAGGCGTCGCAAAATTCTAAAGCACCTAAACCTTAGTCTAAAGAAAAAGCACTTAAGGAATTCTATGACAAAGTCTAAAAATCTAGAAGTAAAAATAACTATGGCAAAAACTAAGTTTAAAACTAAATATGAGCTAAAAATACAAATATTACGCTAAAACAATTAAAAAGGGATAAAATATAAAAATATACTAAAAGTTATAAAAAGTACAGTTTTTATAAAAATATTATTTTTATATTATTTATTTATTAAAACTATTAATTTTACAATTTAATTAAACTAATTTAACTAATTATATAAATTAAATAAAAAGTAAAACTTTAAAATAAAACTAATAATAATAATAATAATAATTAGGGTTAATAATTATAATAATTCATAATTACCCGTAATAAATGCAGAATTAGGGTTCTGTCGCGTGTCAGAGTATCTCCGCGACTTGCGGTATTTCAAGCAGTAAACCCCGCGAGTCGCGGGGTTTCAAAATTCAACCCTGGAACAGTTTAAAACTGACGCGTTTTTTTTTTCTTTCTATATTTTCTATTTTATATTTTATGTTTATATCAAAATATTTGTATAATAAAAAAAAACTTATATTTAAAAACTTAAATAAAAATAGAACTTCTTTATAAATTTAAAAATATCTTAAAAATAGATTTATATATATAAATATATTTTTTTTTTTAATATTAGCGTTGCGCTTCCGGCTTTTAAGCGATTCCCCGGCAGCGGCACCAAAAAATACTTGATGTTTTAGCAGAGTATACGAAATAGCTTATATTTTTACAGAAAATACTATTAAATACGATACAATTTTACACAAGATATTTATTTATTTAGAGAATGGATATACTTAAACCTTGCTACAACACTTATAGGCAGTGTACCTAATCGTAGAGTAGTGTAGTTTTTAGTAAGTCCGGTTCGTTCCACAGGGAATCTTTTTAAACAAAGCTTAACGCTATATTAGTTTACTTTTATAAAAATACAAATATATATATAAGTAATATTATTATTATAAAGGGGGGTTTTTACCGTTTAATGACCGGTTTGTCGATTTTAAAACTTTAGTCACAGTTAAAACCAAATGTAAAATATTAAAAATAAATACAAGACTTAAATTAAAGCGTAAAGTAAATAACGATAATGAAATTGCGAATAATAAAAGTGCGATAAAATAAACTTGCGATAATTAAAAAGTACGATAATTAAAAGTGCAATTAAATACAATAACAATAAAAATGCGATAATTAGAAGTGCAATTAAATATAAAAAAAAAGGAAATTAAATATGAAATAAAAGAATTATGCTTATTTAAACTTCCGTAATCATGATGTTTGACGTGTTGATTTTAATTTTAAGCCCATGGGTTAATTGTCCTTTGTCATGGATTATTTTATATGTCCATACGGATTTGTCCATAATAGTCCATCAGTCATAAATATAAAGAGCGAAAGCCTTCGTCAAATTATTCTTATTCCCGAAGTCAAATATTCCAACTAATTGGGGATTCGAATTGTAACAAGGTTTTAATACTTTGTTTAATGAATACACCAGGTTATCGACTGCGTGTAAACCAAGGTTTTACTACTTTGTTAACAATTACACCATTTACCCTTGAATGTAATTCACCCCTGTTTCAACAAGTCTATTAACTATTAATCCAGTTCCATGTCCGGTAAAATGAATAATTATTGGTATTTATAGATATCCCGCCCACCGTACCCAGTCAAGCGTATGTGGTTATATATAAATACGTCGAATTATAAGTTTGTATATTAAATTAACAAGGTATTGTTTAGTTAATATAAAACCCATTAATAGCCCATAGTCTAATTTCCACAAGTGTCGTTCTTTTCTCCAAACCCCAATTATGGTACAAAGCCCAATTACCCAATTTTAGTAATTAGCCCAACATCATGATTACTTCGTTTTAAATAAGCATAATAATAACTTAGCTACGAGACATTAAATTAAAAAGGTTGAACATAACTTACAATGATTAAAAATAGCGTAGCGTTACACGGACAGAATTTCGACTTACACCCTTACAATATTCGCTAACATACCCTTATTATTAGGATTAAAATTAAAATTAAAATTAAAATTAAAATATAAATATATAATACGTTTTATGAGAGAAGAAGAAAAAAGATATATGATTTTGCGATCAGAATTCGGTTGCTTTTATAGGGAGTTTCAGAAATTGGGGCTCCGCGACTCGCGGCCCTTTTGGCCTTCAAACTCCGCGAGTCGCGGAGTTTGTAAATACAGCTCACACAAGTTTGGCTCTTTGTTTACCGACGGTTTTATAAATAAATATAATATATTAAATAATTATAAGAATTATTTAAATATTATATTATATTTATGTGCATAGTTAACTTGTAATTTTTAGTCCGTTGCGTCGAGCGTTGAGAGTTGACTCTGGTCCCGGTTCCGGATTTTCGAACGTCCTTGCGTACAATTTTATATTTTGTACTTTGTGTTTTGAATCTTGTACTCTTGTAATTTCGAGACGTTTCTTATCAATAATTGGAACCTCTTTGATTGTATTTTGTACTTTTGAGCTTTTTGGTCGTTTGCGTCTTCAATTCGTCGAATCTGTCTTTTGTCTTCACCTTTTATTATTTAAACGAATATCACTTTTAAATAGAACAATTGCAACTAAAAGCTTGTCTTTCTTGAGGAATAATGCTATGAAATATATGTTCGTTTTTAGCATTATCAGTATCATATAGAGGTCAATTACCTCGCTATGGGACCAATGAATAACGTACTGCGTTTATAGTAATATGGAAGGATCGTTTCAGAAGCTAAGGGTGAAGAACCAAAATGCTCTTGGAGGTGTTATGGGAGTTATGGGAGATACCCTAGTGATTGCAGCTGCAGGATGTGGCAGTTATCTGGTATTTTCCTTGTCCCCATGCTTGTTCAGTTATATTTGCCCTCAATAAGAGTTCAGAAGATTATATCCCTGCTTGCTTTAGAAAGGATATGTACATGAGGGCATACACTACCTATCTTAAACCAGTAGGTGGAATGACAACTTGGATACCAAATCAACTAAACAAGCTTTTACCACCACCAACTAGAACCATGCCAGGAAGACCAAAAAGAAAAAGAAGAAGAGCTGCACATGAAGGTGGTAGTGGGGTTAGGGTATCAAAGGTTGGTGCTGTAATGACTTGTAAAAACTGTTTAGAAGTTGGGCATAATATTAGAGGGTGTAAAAATACTCCAAAACAAAAGGATGTAGCAGTGTCTAAACCTGTTGGAAGACCAAGGAAACAAGGAAGATGAATCTAGGGGTTTATGTTGTCTTTTGATGTAGGTTTATTGATAGTGCTCTAAATGAACATATATTTAATATCAATATCCTTCCAATATGTAAAGCTTTTAGTTGCAATTGTTCTATTTTCAAGTAATAATCGTTTAAATAAATAAGTACGAAGACAAAAGAAGGAAACGACGATTTGAAGACGCAAATGACCAAAAAGCTCAAATGTACAAGATGTAATTCAAGTGGTTCAATTTATTGATGAGAAACGTCCAAAAATGACAAGAGTACAAGTCGCGAAATGCAAAGTACAAGATATCTAAGCGTACGAAAGGACGTTCGAAAATCCGGAACCGAGACAAGAACCGAGCATCAACGCGCGAGTCAACGGACCTAAAATTACAAGTCAACTATGCACAAGAATATAATATAATATATATATAGTTATATAAAATTATATATATTAAATAATCGAGCAGCCCACGTTTTAAAAGCAAAATATCTGGGACAGGCTGGCCATGCGATCGCATGGCCTGGAGGAAGCTTTTTCATGCGATCGCATGGATGAAGGAAGCTGGCCACATCTGTAAATTGCAACATTTTCGGCCGAGTTCAACACATCTTTTTCTTTTCCTTCCCCTGATCAATGTAATATATATTTATATTTATAATATAAAGTTTAAATTAAGTTTAATAATAATTGGGTTAATGTAAGAAATGTTTTAAGGTTTTGTAAGTCGAAACTATGTCCAGGTAACGCTACGCGATTAATAACCACTGTAAGATATGTTCTTCCTTTTTAAATTAATGTATCGTAACTAAGTTATTATTATGCTTATTTGAGCCAAAGTAATTGTGATGTTGGGCTAAATATTAAGATGGGGTTATTGGATTTTGTACCATAATTCGGGTTTGGACAAAAGACCGGCACTTGTGAACATTGGACTATTGACTATTAATAGGTAGGGGGTATTGTCTAATTGAATGACAACTCATTGGAACCTGTCGAACCTATCTTCAAATTAGTTAATCTAATAATTATTAAATTGATTACGAATGTCCTATTTAGTGACGTTTATACGACATCGTTTATAATCATTTAATTAATCAATTGGATTGGGTAATTGATTATTCATTTTGGCCAAGTGGATAAATTAATATATCATGGACTAATTAAAACAGGGGTGGATTACATACAAGGGTAATTGGTGTAATTGTTAACAAAGTATTAAAACCTTGGATTACACGCAATCGATAACCTGGTGTAATTAATAACAAAATATTAAAACCTTGTTACAGTTTAAATCCCTAATTAGTTGGAATATTTGACTTCGGGAATAAGGTTAATTTGACGAGCATTTTATAATTATGACCGATGGACTATTATGGACAAAAATCAAATAGGTATCAAATAATCCAGGACAAAGGACAATTAACCCAGGATAATAAATTAAAATCAAAACGTCAAACATCATGATAACGAAAGTTTAAATAAGCATAATACTTTTATTTCATATTTCATCGTGCCTTTATTTACTGTCATTTTAATTACTGCAATTTACTTTATCGCAATTTAAATTCTGTCATTTATATTATCGTCATTTATCTTTACGTTTTATTTAAAATCGACAAACCGGTCATTAAACGGTAAAAACCCCCTCATTTATATATTATTATTACTATATATAATTATATATATTTTATATAAATATAGTTGTTAAAAATATGGAGTTAAACTTAGCTAGCTCCCTGTGGAACGAACCGGATTTACTAAAAACTACACTACTCTACGATTAGGTACACTGCCTATAAGTGTTATAGCATGGTTTATGTATATCCATTCTATAAATAAATAAATAACTTGTGTAAATTGTATCGTATTTAATAGTATTTTGTAATAAAATATAATCTATTTCGTATACACCGCTGCACACATCAAGTATTGTTGGCGCCGCTGCCGGGGAAGAAAAGCGAAACGCTATATAAAAAAAATATATTAGTTTTTAAGCTATTTTTGTAAAACAAATACATAAGTTTTAAAAATATAAAAACATATATATATATATATATATATCTATATTTTTAAGTGTTTAAATTAAAAAGTTTATATTTTTTTATTTCTTTTGTTAAAAATTAAAACTAATAAGTAAATTTTTTTTAAAATATAAATTTTTATTACATAATATTTTATATAAAGTTAAATCAGAAAAAAATAATTAAAATTAGAATACGGGCCTGGTACTGTAGCAGCCCAAGACTTGGGCTAGAACCCAAGCCATGCGATCGCATGGCCAAACCAAAGAAACCTCATGCGGTCGCATGAGGTGAAAAGACAGGTCTGGTACCTAGTACGACAGAATTAGGGTTACGAATTTTAATTATTATTATTAATAAGTAATTAAAAGTAGGGTTTTAATTAAATAATAATTAGTTTTAGTTTTATTTAATTTGTATTTTTAAGTTTTAATTAGTTTTATTAATATATAAATTAATACTTTTATAAAATAATAATATAAAAATAATATTTTTATAAAAATAAGTAATTTTTTTCATTTTTTTATATCTTTTTATAAATTGTATATTTTTAACGTTTAATTTGTAATTTGTATTTTTATCGTTCGTAACTAGTTTTAAACTTAGTATTTAGCCGTAGTAATTTTATATTTCTAGATTCTTAAGCTTTGCCGTAAAATCCCTTTAAGTGCATTTTCTTTAGATTAAGATTTAGGCGCTTTAGAATTTTACGACGTCGCTTATCGCTTTAGTATTTAATAAATTTTAGTGCTTTTTAAGTTATTGCCGTTTTGGATTTAGAATTACTTTTAAGCTTTAATACCTTTAGACGAAAGTTTTAATATTTAGTTTTTAGACTTTTAAGTTTCGACGCTTTTCTTTCTTATCTTTATTTTTCGACTCTTATTTCTCGACGCGCTTTTTCTTTCTCGTTTCTACGCTCAAGTTTTTAGGACATAGATTTTATCTTCAAAATTTCGACGAAAAATTATTTTAAGCGGTTAAATTGATAGACATCTAAAATTTTCTGGTTCGTAGTAATAGTTGGATTTGTTAGTGGCTAGTTGTGGGCTTCCGATTTAAAGGGTCCTGGCTACCTGCTGCATCTATTGGCTATTCGAAACGTGGGCAAAATCAGAAAGGTCTATTAATTTGATAACTTATATAATTTTTATCTTTATAACTAATAGGATATTCAGTGAATGCACCGAGCAAAACGTTCACCACCTTTCATACGTTCACCACCTGTAACTCGATCAAGACATCTAGCCAATATTGTCGCCGTTGATTTTTCTTTAGAATCATCATCAAGTCGAACAAGTACTCCAATTCAAATTTCTGATAATCCATTTTTTGAAACCGACTTCACAATTGAGAACCCGGAGGATATTCAAGGACAATTCCAAGATCATGAACCACTAATCATTCCTCCTGAACCACAAACCGTTAAATCAGAATCCTCTAGTGATTCGGATTCAACAAATTCAGATATGGCAGAAACGGAACCTCAAAGTATGGAAGACCGAATGAGAGCCACACGCACGGGCCAAGGTCACACCATTATTAAGCCAGATGTTAATGCGCCAGATTATGAAATCAAAGGACAAATCCTACACATGGTAACTAATCAGTGCCAATTTAGTGGTACGCTAAAAGAAGATCCAAACGAATATCTTCGAACCTTTAATATGATATGTACTCTATTCAAAATCAGAGAAATTGAGGACGAACAGATCTATCTCATGTTGTTTCCCTGGACTTTAAAGGGAGAAGCCAAAGATTGGTTGGAATCGTTACTTGAAGAAGCGATTGACACATGGGATGTTTTAGTTGAGAAGTTTCTTAAAATATTCTTTCCGGCATCTAAAGCCGTGAGACTTCAAGGAGAAATTTCCACGTTCATGTAAAAGCCAAATGAAACGTTATATGAGGCATGGACAAGATTCGGAAAAATGTTGAGAGGATGTCCTCAACACGGTCTAGATACTTATCAAATAGTGCAAATATTTTACAAAGGTATCGATGTCGCTACACGAAAAGACATCGACACAGCTGCTGGTGGTTCCATTATGAAGAAAACCGCAACCGAAGCTCACAAGATAATTGATAATACAGCCTCCCACTCTCATGAGTGGCATCAGGAAAAAGATATATTTCATTCATCCAAAGCGGCTAGAGCCGATTCTAGCCATGACTTTGATTCTGTTTTCGCAAAAATAGATGCTTTCGAGAGACGAATGGAAAAGTTGACTAAAGATATTCACGCAATATGAATCAGTTGTGAGCAATGCGGCGGACCACACTTAACGAAAGATTGTCACATTGAGAAAACCATGGAACAAAGAGAGAATGTTTCCTACATGAACCAAAGGCCGGGAAATAATTATCAACCGTCAAGGCCAAAATTCAATCGAAATCAAAACATTCTTTACAATCCAAATGGACCCAAAAATAACTCGTATAACCAACAAGGTCCGAATAACCAACCAACTCAAAACAACACTTTCAATCAACAAAGACCTAGCTTGTATAAACCACCACAACAAACCGAAGAGAAAAAGTAAAATCTAGAAGAAATGATGGCAAAGCTAATGGAATCTCAAACACAATTTATTACATCTCAAACCCAAACGAATGAGAGGTTTGATCAGTCATTAAGAACTCAACATGCTTCCATTTTGAATCTAGAAAAACACGTAGGTACTCTTGCTAGCATGATGAGTGAGAGGGAACAAGGAAAGCTACCAAGTAATACTGAAGTAAATCCTCGGAATGAGAACGTTAATATGGTTTCAACAAATTCTGAAAAACCAGCTCCAGAAGATGGGAGGTTTTAGATGTGAGTAACAATGAAGAAGTTACAACACCACCACCACCCGAGTATGTAAAGCCAGTGGTGGCACCATACAGACCACCCATCCCATTTCCAAGAAAAGGAGTTGAGTATGAGCAAGTAATAGGTAATAAAGTTTGTGATACCTCTGGAAAGAAGAAGAAGAATAAGAAAGTGCAAGAAACAAAAACCATAAAAGTAAACCCGGTGAAGACAGTTCCACCAAAAATTCCACCCAGGTTGGGTGATCCAGGTGAATTTATTGTTTCTTGTCTATTTAGTGATTGTGTCATGTATGATGCACTAGCAGATTTAGGTGCGAGTGTGAGTGTTATGCCTCTTTCATTATATAAGAGATTAGGAGTAGGTGAGTTAAGTCCAATGGAAATGAATGTTCGACTCTTTGATCAAACCATTAGGCACCCAGTTGGAATTGCTGAAAATCTACCCTTTCAAGTAGGTAATTTAACCTTTTTAGTCGAATTTATTGTCATTGACATAGAAGAGGACTCAAACATTCCTCTAATTTTAGGTCGACCATTCTTAGCGTCTACCGGGGCGTTATTTGATTTAAGAAAGGGTAGAATGACACTTAGTGATGGTGACATTCGGTCACCTTTGTGATTCGAAAGTCTATATCTCCACCAACCAAAACCGTTGAACCAATAAAAACGATCAATGAGAAGCATGTTGTTTTACCAACTCCAACGGTAGTGCTTAACAATAATTGTAACACCCTCGAAGCGGGCCTAGCTGTTAGATTACTATTTTGCCCTCAGGTTGTGTGGTGTTATTATATGTTTTTATTCTAATTTTATATTTTGTATTATTTAATGATGTGGATAGGACCAGTATGTGACAAGGGTCACAGAACAAGTTTGTTTATTTAATTTGGACTCCGTTAGGGCAGTCAAATTAAGTACGAAAGATATCAGATAACTGATAAATACCCGTGTGTTGCTCAGTGTGGGAATTTAACCCAAATATGATACCTAGTGTTGCCATTTCTTGCATTTTCCAGATTCTTCCCAAATCACACTCCGTACTTCATCTCCTTCACCTACCAAACCCTAATCCTTAATCCTTGTTCTTGAGCTCAAATTGATCTTAGAATCGTCTTCTTTGTTGTCTACTGATTCTAACAAGGTAAGTAACATGTATTTTTGTGTTCAATTCGATGTTAAATTCATAGTTTTGTGTGGGTTTTGTAAAAAGCTTGAATTTGTGTCAAAACTAGTGATTTAAGTGTTGTTATGGTCAAATTATTGTGGGTTTTGAGTCTATAACAAGTAGTGAACAAGTTGTGGTCGATTTTTGGCGTTTAAAACGAGCTCTAGATCGAGATTTGAGGATTTCATCGTGAAGTCCGTAGCCTTTGTTCAGTTTCTGAGGAAGATGAATACAGTCGGCCGACTGTCGGTCGACAGTCGACCGACTGAGGGTTGAACCGACCGACTGGCGAGTGAACTGACCGACTGAGTTTGACTTTCGGCCGATTGTGTAAATACTAAATAAGTCGACCGATTGAGAAAGTTAGTCGACCGGTTGTGTCAACAGTCGACCGACTGTCTACGTCAGTCGACCGATTGAGGAGACAGTCGACCGACTGTGTGTCCAGGGCAGAATATTTTACCTAAGTGTTGATTGTTAGCCGTTATGCTGCCAGTTTGTATATTGATGGAATATGTGTGTATGTATATATGTATATATATTGTGATTATAATATTGTTAGCATTTGGAATATGATTTGCTAACTTGTGAGTATTGTTTTCAGGTGATACAGACGAGTAAAAGACTCGGTGATATTAGACTACCGAGTGATGCCGGTATCGGTGAGTGGGACTAACTGGAGAATATAGTATATAGTAGCATGTTATATCATGACTGCCATGCTTGTTAGATATACTTATTGGTGTGGATAGTTAGTACATTGTGATGACTGCATGTTGGTTGATGCTTGTCTGCTGGAGCCCAGTGCGTCCCTATTGTGTGGTGGCCTCGGTAGGAGAGATCAACCTGCGGGTTGGGTTCCTCATGTGGTGGCCTAGACAGCCGTGGTGTATATATATGTGAATGACGCGTCCGTCGCGTGTGGATTATGTATATACATACGGTGGTGGAGGAACTTCTGGTAAGCCCCAGTCCGATCAGCTGGTGGTTAATGGTTTGGCCGAGCCGCCAGAGTCTCTGTAGACGGCACTTGGGTGATTTTTGTGTGTTAGACTATGTGACATGAGTAGTATGACGGTTCCTGTATACTATTTCCTATAGTTAGTTGCACTCACTTAGCTTCGTGCTAATCCCCCACATCTTCCCTGCAGGTTATGGATTTGTTGTATGCTAGTTATCAGGGTGAAGATGGGATGTTGGAAGATATGTTTGACAAAGCCGGAAACTCTGATGTCGCATCTTTTCTATTAAAGTTGTATTTACGTTTTAATATAACACCCGGTCGTTTATTTATTAACATGTTTTTCATTAAGTGGATTATATATGTATATATACATTTTTAACTTATATACTAGTTAAATTGGTCTTCCGCTGTATATAAAAAAAAAATATGGGGTGTTATAGAATGGTATCAGAGCCACTCATGTGCCATTGGGGGTGGTGGGGCAAACCTCATTGAGGACGATGAGTCCCTGAGGGGGGGGGGGTGAATGTAACACCCTAGGCAAATCCCACATCGCCCACATACATGAGTGATCATGGGATTATAAGGTAATACCCACGCTTAAATGACACAACGCGTTTTGGGATCACAGGCTGAGTAAAAGTGCGAGTACGTTATGGTTAAGCGTGCTCGGGCGAGAGCACTACCAGGATGGGTGACCTCCTGGAAAAGTGCTTATCGTGTGTGGTCGCCAAGAAAAAGCCGTGCGCCTGCGGGCAAAGCGGACAATATTGTGGTCATGTTAAGCTGAGGTGTTACAGAATGGTATCAGAGCGTAGGTTTGGCAGCATGTGCACGGAAGTGACATGTTTCCAAACCGTGTGTTGAGTCAAACATATCTTGGGGTGGGTTAAGTGAGTGAAGTAGGTATTGACGAGTTAGTTAGCGGAAACTAACAGATTATCTACTAAGCTTTGTGTGTGAGATGTTGTGTTAAGACAGGTATGAAGATCGATTCCACCCTGCTGGTGCCTTGTTGACCCTCAGTACTGACAGAACTTCGGTGGATGCGTTTGATGCCGATTTGGATGAAGGACTTGACGCGTATTAGTTGACATGGCTTCAATGATGAGGATTCAGTTGCAGAGTTGATGAGGGTTAAGGGTGCGGGTGCGATCGAAGTGTTGATAGATACAGAAGATGTCTTCTTATTCATAAAGGTACATTCTTGTTACATTGCTGTAATTGTTATTATTATACCTGTAGATTGAGTTCATGCCTTTGTCAATTTGGTGTTTATTGTTGTAATGATAATCTGTGACGATTAGTGTTTCAAGTTGCGATTGATTAATTGTACTTGTAAGATAGAAGTAGATGACAGTTGACGGACACAGTTACGACGACTGTGTCTAGAGCTACCCTGCCACTATCGGGATTTTATTCTCTTAGACTGACTGTTATATTCTATGAGAGTTTATAGATATGACCTTTGTGATATGGTGTCATGCTATTGTGAATTGTTTGTTATATGGCCTGTTGTACTATATGTGAGATTACTGTTGGCCTAGACTAGAAGAATTGAAGTGAATGATTTGTAGTATTAACAAAAGATGAATATGAAGTCATTTCCTGATCGTTGACTGATGGGACACACATAGTGACCCATAAAGACTGATTAGGGTAGTGACCCCTTGATGAGTAGTGAAAGTCCCGAAACCTATTGTGTAACTATGTGAAGTGTAGTTTTCATGCTTGTTGACCGTGACTGAATCAATAGATGACGGGCCCTGTGATATTGTAGTATGACGGGACTTGTTGTGTGGGACTTAGGTGAAATATAATTCCTTTTTTCATGGATCGATGGGACACACGTAGTGGCCCGTGAGGATTAGAATAGAGTAGTAGTTTTCTTGTCTCCTATTAAGAGGACCCAAACCCTGTTTGTTACTGTCGTATGTATGTAGTTTGCGTGTCATGTATGATGTAGACTTTTGGTTCAGATGTTTGTGATCGTAGTAAGACCTTGAGGATTCGTTTTTCCTACCTTAGACACATGTGAGTTGGTGGTGACCTTTAAGAAGTATGTTTGAATAGAGCTTTCCATGTAGTCTTGACTGAAGATAGGAAAATTATGTTTTGTTGTTATGTGAGGATTATTACTAGCCTGGCTGTACCGTTGCAGGATTTGACTAGCTATTTAGGACTCGTAGAGTTGTACTGAGAAGTTGTTGACTTTTTTGAATTGATGTGACTCATTAGATGTCAGTATAAGAGACGTTCGTTTAGTGACTTTCTTGGAAGTAGAGAAGACTTTAATCGAAATAGGAATTCAGTTCAAGCTGAATTGTGATGAATCTTGACTAGGTCAGAAGACGTGATTAGAACAGTGATCTTATTACTGTTAAGGTAGAATCATTGATCTAATAGTTCGATAGTGACTTATGTGAATATCTTATCTTTTGAAGATTTGAATGCAAGGTCGAGGACGGACAATAATAGTATTTGCAAATAAGACGAAGTAAGTAGGTATAGTTTATTGAATGTTGGGTCGGATTTTCAATTATGGTTGCTAAAGAGGACTTAGTAGAATTAAGATCGAGCTGGAACTGGGTTACTTGTTTACCTACAAGACTTATTGCTGTTTTGACAGTCTTAGATTGTAAAATCTATTAGTTGGGATATAGTAGAAATTTATAACTAACGGTGACTTCAGAAAATAGACCGTGTTTTATTGATGAATTCTATTAAGATCTTGTTCCGAAATACTCGAAATGAAAGTGTGATTTAGAATGATGTATTACGTCTGGCCAACGAAAATACATTGTAGTGAATCATACAGTAGTTTCGAGAGTCGGAAGAGATGTAACAAGTGTTAGATCGGGTGTTGTTTGACGATGATTGTGATTTTCGATGAACTGTTGACCGAGAGTAGACTTTTTCAACATAGTAATGTTAGTTGAACAATATTTGAACCTAGGCTATTGATGATCGAATAAGTCTTAGTTTTGAGTTCTGATGAAGTTCAAAGCAAAATAAAGTCGATGCAGAGATAGTTTCAGTGGTGTCAAACGCGTGTATTGATATCATTTGACGGACTCAATTGTTAGATGGATGTTTATTGCTTGTGGGGTGGATATCGTTGACTTGAAATCCATGATTCGAATGATTAATGTTGATTTAATATTGCATTTTTTAAGTGTTTCTTCTAATGATGATGATATGAATAAAATCAGGTTTTAAGTGATGAATTTTGGGTAAGTATCAACTTAGATAAGTGATCTATGACGAAACCCTTAAATATCAAATTTGAACTAGGTATTTAATTGCGGGTTCTGGTAGCACTTTAACCAAGTGACGATTTTTCTGATGTAACTGTAGCAGTGTTGGGCATGTGTATTGATGTTACTTGAGAAAATTAATAGTTGGAAAATTACATTAAGAATGTGTGGACGATTATTCTTTACTCAAGATTTGTGATGTAATGATTGAATTGATTTGAAATTGGGTTGGTAATCATTTCAACTATGATTGAGTTGATCAGAATAACGATTTAGTCATTGAATAATTGGGGAACATTGAACCAGATAAGCGAATTTCAACGAAATTCTTAAATATCAGGATTGAAACAAGTATTAAATTACGGAATTTGGGTAAATCAGTGTAATCCGAGTTGATTTGGCTATGTTGTAGTGATGAAATTAGCTAAGTTTGTGTATTCTAAGGTAAATGATAGCCATTATTCAGTGTTTTAGATTGAGTTGATCTAGGAAATTCGATGAAAGTGACTCGAGAATAACCTCAAATCATGATTGACAGATATAATGTTGTGGGTCATTAGTAGTGACTCGAGAGTTAGTGTGTAAAACCTAGACATGAGATGGAATTTTCGTGGTATTTCGTAAGATTATTGATAGATCAAGTTTAGAATTCAGACGAAATTAGACTTTTTCAGTTATTAGATAGCGGTAGGTTTTAAGCATTGAACTTCTTTAGCTCGTGGTAAAGACTATTTTCTAGACCAGAATGTGAGGAACGATTCGGATATCGTGTAATGTAAGTAAGTAAGTTTGCAGATCGACATATAGCGGGTCTCGACACTTGGATAGTAGACTAGCAGATGATGTGTCTTTTGACCTACGAGAATGGACGGAGCTTTGTAAGGCATATGACCGTAGGACATGATTTTACTTAGGTTACGTTGTGGCCCGTTTTGGTGATTTGTAATACCCATGACCTTTGTTGATTTAGTGATGTAGAATTGTGGGCTTAACTGAGTTGCGTTTTCATGTGACACGATGACAACAGACTGATGACTTAGAATAAACTGAATATAAGATTTAATGGGTTAACTTTATGGGTAATCTCGAAATTTGATGGATCAGTCCGATTCAATGAAATTGACAGTATATAACCGTTGGTATCTTCAGAAAGTGGGGTGTAGTGACAGTTTGACGTGAAACTTTTTGTGGAAGTCAATTAAGTTGATGATGGGTCTATATTATACGTTTGGGTTGTCTTGTATTTGAATGAATGTTGATTGCATCTAGTGTTGAATTATTTAACCGTTATCCTCTTAGCATAGTGCTAGGATAAAAGATGACGTGCGCGACCTTGTTAAACAGTTGATTGTTGGTACTTGGTTACCCCTTCGAGCGATAATTGTGATGCTATAGACAATTGCGGGATAAATTATCTGAATGTGTGTTGCATGATTGGAGTTGGTCGTAACAGAAAGGGTTAGCATTGACTTAGTGACGGTGAGTATTTAAATTAATGATTTTCGCTTATAGGTTGGCAGATGAGAAAACTAATGAACCTTGGTAATGCTTGTTATCTTAGGATGTGTTTTGGTGTAGCTACCGGTGTGACCAATTGTGTTGGTATTTGTTCCCTGTGACCCGTGTTGGCTATGACTTAGCAGATTCCGAGGACGAAATCTCTTTAAGGGGGGTAGATTTGTAACACCCTCGAAGTGGGCCTAGCTGTTAGATTACTATTTTGCCCTCAGGTTGTGTGGTGTTATTATATGCTTTTATTCTAATTTTATATTTTGTATTATTTAATGATGTGGATAGGACCAGTATGTGACAAGGGTCACAGAACAAGTTTGTTTATTTAATTTGGACTCCGTTAGGGCAGTCAAATTAAGTACGAAAGATATCAGATAACTGATAAATACCCGTGTGTTGCTCAGTGTGGGAATTTAACCCAAATATGATGCCTAGTGTTGCCATTTCTTGCATTTTCCAGATTCTTCCCAAATCACACTCCGTACTTCATCTCCTACACCTACCAAACCCTAATCCTTAATCCTTGTTCTTGAGCTCAAATTGATCTTAGAATCGTGTTCTTTGTTGTCTACTGATTCTAACAAGGTAAGTAACATGTATTTTTGTGTTCAATTCGATGTTAAATTCATAGTTTTGTGTGGGTTTTGTAAAAAGCTTGAATTTGTGTCAAAACTAGTGATTTAAGTGTTGTTATGGTCAAATTGTTGTGGGTTTTGAGTCTATAACAAGTAGTGAACAAGTTGTGGTCAATTTTTGGCGTTTAAAACGAGCTCTAGATCGAGATTTGAGGATTTCATCGTGAAGTCCGTAGCCTTTGTTCAGTTTCTGAGGAAGATGAATACAGTCGGCCGACTGTCGGTCGACAGTCGACCGACTGAGGGTTGAACCGACCGACTGGCGAGTGAACCGACCGACTGAGTTTGACTTTCGGCCGATTGTGTAAATACTAAATAAGTCGACCGATTGAGAAAGTTAGTCGACCGGTTGTGTCAACAGTCGACCGACTGTCTACGTCAGTCTACCGATTGAGGAGACAGTCGACCGACTGTGTGTCCAGGGCAGAATATTTTACCTAAGTGTTGATTGTTAGCCGTTATGCTGCCAGTTTGTATATTGATGGAATATGTGTGTATGTATATATGTATATATATTGTGATTATAATATTATTAGCATTTGGAATATGATTTGCTAACTTGTGAGTATTGTTTTCAGGTGATACAGACGAGGAAAAGACTCGGTGATATTAGACTACCGAGTGATGCCGGTATCGGTGAGTGGGACTAACTGGAGAATATAGTATATAGTAGCATGTTATATCATGACTGCCATGCTTGTTAGATATACTTATTGGTGTGGATAGTTAGTACATTGTGATGACTGCATGTTGGTTGATGCTTGTCTGCTGGAGCCCAGTGCGTCCCTATTGTGTGGTGGCCTCGGTAGGAGAGATCAACCTGCGGGTTGGGTTCCTCATGTGGTGGCCTAGACATCCGTGGTGTATATATATGTGAATGACGCGTCCGTCGCGTGTGGATTATGTATATACATACGGTGGTGGAGGAACTTCTGGTAAGCCCCAGTCCGATCAGCTGGTGGTTAATGGTTTGGCCGAGCCGCCAGAGTCTCTGTAGACGGCACTTGGGTGATGTTTGTGTGTTAGACTATGTGACATGAGTAGTATGACGGTTCCTGTATACTATTTCCTATAGTTAGTTGCACTCACTTAGCTTCGTGCTAATCCCCCACATCTTCCCTGCAGGTTATGGATTTGTTGTATGCTAGTTATCAGGGTGAAGATGGGATGTTGGAAGATATGTTTGACAAAGCCGGAAACTCTGATGTCGCATCTTTTCTATTAAAGTTGTATTTACGTTTTAATATAACACCCGGTCGTTTATTTATTAACATGTTTTTCATTAAGTGGATTATATATGTATATATACATTTTTAACTTATATACTAGTTAAATTGGTCTTCCGCTGTATATAAAAAAATATATGGGGTGTTATAATAATAAAACGTCTAAGTGTGGGGAAGATGAAGTAACACCTAATGATGACTTGATAACAAAGAACCCCGTTGTTGATAATGACCCTGTTATTAACAGTTCAATGAAGAAACTTATTAAACGGATTCACGATGCTAGAATTAAGGGGAACTTTAAGTTATGTAACCGATTAGTATCCAATCTATCGCCTAAAGAAAAGGCGAAACTAGTTGAATTTGTGGATATTACACAGGAATCCGACCAATTGCTTAAAGCAAAAGTCACAGATATGCAAGTTGATTATGGTCCAAGAGAAATTGACGATGAAGTTAATCACAATTTCGACACCACAGCTACCTAAGTGTGGGGAGATTCAAATGTTCTAAAAAGAAAATGCTGTCTAGAGTTAGTTGTTCTGTTCTCGTGTAGTTCCGAGAATGGAATCCGATTGGTCTTTTCTACTAGCAGACACTAAAGAACTAGTTTTCTTCCCCCCATTCTGAATTTTTGTTTTGTAGGTTTTGCATGAAACTAATACGCTTTTTAAATTTAAGTTTTGTGTGAATTTAAAAACAAAATTTACTTTATTTCATTAAGTTTAAAAAATAATTTCTAAAATTCGTCGTAAGTTAAAGACTAGGTCATGGAACCGAAATTGCTTTACCCGAGGGCGGGGCGAAAAATTTTATTATCATTATTTTAATATTATTGATCTAAAGTATGAAAATATATATATATATATATATATATATATATATATATATATATATATATATATATATATATATGTATATATATATATGTATATATATGTATATATATATGTATATATATATGTATATATATGTATATATATGTTTGTAGTTTATCTTATGTAAAATAGGGTAAAATAGTGCACTTTCAAAGACTGGCATTAAGTTCAGCAAAAGCTACTAATTTTGACGATAAGATGCAAAACATATGTGAAATTACAACAAAAGGAATGAACGATGAGGCGCGCCATCTATCATTCGACGAGCTTTAAAATTACAAACTGAGTATTTTTAATCACTTTTCTACACTAATCACCCTCATGAATTTATAATTATAGTCTGATTTCATGCAAATGAGGGCATTGCATGATCTCAAGTGTGGGAAAGGGTTATAAATTCTCTCGAGTTTACACTTGGTTTAATTGCCAAAATTTGAAAAAATTTCAACTAAATAAACTCAAAATCATGTTTATACATATTTATGAACGATAAGACTAGGTATTAACACCGAAATTATTGTTACCTCGGAAAAGACATAAATTGAGAAACAACCCAAAACGCTAGAATTCATTTAAAATGGAATAGAAGAGAATAAAAAGGCAAAGAAAGAAATAAAATAAAAGCTAAGTGTGGAAAAAATGCACCAAGTTCTTTAAAACATATATCACATATTTTTGTATAAGATTATTGCATGTACTTTTGTTTTAGACGATTTTAATCATTTTTACCCGATTTCTTATAATATATTTGAAAGAAATATGCCACTTGATTTAAAAGGAAGTAAAGTCTTCCGGAAAAAGAAATGAAGGAAGCAAAGTCTTCCGAAAAAGACACGCATTTCTTGATTTAGGTCAGGAAGTTGTCGTCCAGACCAGCTGTAGGTTGACGAAAAATCTAGAAAAGTCATCTCTAAAATCAGCAGGAAATCCACGGACCTCAGCATCAAACAGGGTCACCATGTGGTCAGACTTATTGTATCCATGAGAGGATCTGTCTCGTAAAATGGGGAGGGCGCCGTGCAAATTAGCTTGATAAGACTAATGAATCAGACCTCCAGAAAGGATAATCTCCTTAAAGATCAAAAATCAGCTTGTAAGCCTGATATTACTCAATCCTTGAGATTGACCTTAAAGATTGAGAATTGCAAACTCATGGAATTCGATGATATCTAAACTCGAGCTTGAACGAGAAAATATTTTGATCAAAAATAAAATCGATTTGTTTTCTAAAAACCTATTTTCAATGCGTTTATTACCATTGAACATAAAATCCTAGGAATTCACCTGGAATTCATTAGGTCACTTAAACCAAATCGAGTGTCAACCGTAAGAAAGGTGGTTGCATAGCATGGTCGAAGACAGGACCTTGTGCCAGATTGAAAAACTATAGGGTGATCTTTGCTATTGCTCCTACAAAGGATAGTAATTGCATCCGACACGTTTTAGACCATGAACATCTGCATGTCATTAGACATTGCCTTAACAATTGCTTGTTCAACGCTTTCCTTAACAACCGGATGGTAGTTTACCGAAAGGTAATATACGGAGTAAGTATACTGGACGTGTGCTTTCCTAACACAAGGTTAGCAAGTGGGTGACACAAAATCGCAAGTTTTGAGCTAAAATTTCAAAATATGAAACCCACAAAACCCACAAAAACATTTTGCAAATACCGGTGAAGGGTTATTCCAGAAAACTTATCTAGGGTAAAAGCTAGAATGAATTTTCAAAAGATCAAATGTTTTCATAAAGATCCAATTTCCTTAAGGATCTAAATTTTCATAGTCACGTGGGACTTTAAACCACCTTTCAAATGTGCACTTTGCTTTGGAAACCGAAAGTAAATCGGCTATTTGATTGCAAGTGTCGTTGACCTAAACCCGAGGCAACTGTGGATGGCACACCCACCTTTAACCATGGTTCTATCGTTACCATCATTGTTTATACCGCCGTATCAAAATCACTGATGTATAAAGTGTGAGAATAAAAAAGTGATTCGAGTGAAGTGTGATTTAATTTCAAGTTCTGTATTGCTTGAGGACAAGCAACGTTCAAGTGTGGGGATATTTGATAGTGCTCTAAATGAACATATATTTAGTATCAATATCCTTCCAATATGTAAAGCTTTTAGTTGCAATTGTTCTATTTTCAATTAATAATCGTTTAAATAAATAAGTACGAAGACAAAAGAAGGAAACGACGATTTGAAGACGCAAATGACCAAAAAGCTCAAATGTACAAGATGTAATTCAAGTGGTTCAATTTATTGATGAGAAACGTCCAAAAATGACAAGAGTACAAGTCGCGAAACGCAAAGTATAAGATATCTAAGTGTACGAAAGGACGCTCGAAAATCCGGAACCGAGACAAGAACCGAGCATCAACGCGCGAGTCAACGGACCTAAAATTACAAGTCAACTATGCACAAGAATATAATATAATATATATAGTTATATAAAATTATATATATTATATTATATATATTAAATAATCGAGCAGCCCATGTTTTAAAAGCAAAATATCTGGGACAGGCTGGCCATGCGATCGCATGGCCTGGAGGAAGCTTTTCCATGCGATCGCATGGATGAAGGAAGCTGGCCACATCTATAAATTGCAACATTTTCGGCCGAGTTCAACACATCTTTTTCTTTTCCTTCCCCTGATCAATGTAATATATATTTATATTTATAATATAAAGTTTAAATTAAGTTTAATAATAATTGGGTTAATGTAAGAAATGTTTTAAGGTTTTGTAAGTCGGAAGTCTGTCCGGGTAACGCTACGCGATTAATAACCATTGAAAGCTATGTTCTTTCTTTTTAAATTAATGTATCGTAACTAAGTTATTATTATGCTTATTTGAGCCAAAGTAATTGTGATGTTGGGCTAAATATTAAGATGGGGTTATTGGATTTTGTACCATAATTCGGGTTTGGACAAAAGACCGGCACTTGTGAACATTGGACTATTGACTATTAATAGGTAGGGGGTATTGTCTAATTGAATGACAACTCATTGGAACCTGTCGAACCTATATTCAAATTAGTTAATCTAATAATTATTAAATTAATTACGAATGTCCTATTTAGTGACGTTTATACGACATCGTTTATAATCATTTAATTAATCAATTGGATTGGGTAATTGATTATTCATTTTGGCCAAGTGGATAAATTAATATATCATGGACTAATTAAAACAGGGGTGGATTACATACAAGGGTAATTGGTGTAATTGTTAACAAAGTATTAAAACCTTGGATTACACGCAGTCGATAACCTGGTGTAATTAATAACAAAATATTAAAACCTTGTTACAGTTTAAATCCCTAATTAGTTGGAATATTTGACTTCGGGAATAAGGTTAATTTGACGAGCATTTTATAATTATGACCGATGGACTATTATGGACAAAAATCAAATAGGTATCAAATAATCCAGGACAATTAACCCAGGATAATAAATTAAAATCAAAACATCAAACATCATGATTACGGAAGTTTAAATAAGCATAATACTTTTATTTCATATTTCATCGTACCTTTATTTACTGTCATTTTAATTACTGCAATTTACTTTATCGCAATTTAAATTCTGTCATTTATATTATCGTCATTTATCTTTACGCTTTATTTAAAATCGACAAACCGGTCATTAAACGGTAAAAACCCCCCCTTTTATATATTATTATTACTATATATAATTATATATATTTTATATAAATATAGTTGTTAAAAATATAGCGTTAAACTTAGATAGCTCCATGTGGAACGAACCGGACTTACTAAAAACTACACTACTCTACGATTAGGTACACTGCCTATAAGTGTTGTAGCAAGGTTTAGGTATATCCATTCTATAAATAAATAAATAACTTGTGTAAATTGTATCGTATTTAATAGTATTTTGTAATAAAATATAATCTATTTCGTATACACCGCTGCACACATCATTTATGTCTAAAAATTGTAGTTATTAGGTATTTTGCTAAGCAGATTAAATCCATGTGTTCTTTTGATGTATTTTGATCTTGGTTGATGTCTTTTGTAACCAATGCACATGTAATGTAATCTGCTATATAATGATGTCTTTTGTAACCAATGGTATGTAATGTAATCTGTAATCTGCACTTTGGTAATGACAATGTGCACTTTTGTGCTCATTTTGTGCTCAGTTTGATGTAATCTGCTCATTTTGTAGTATGTAATCTGCACTTTTATGCACTTTTGTGCTCAGTTTTATGCATAGACAATGTGCTCATTATGTGCTCATTTTGTGTTCATTTTTTTGCTCAGTTTGACACATACAAAATGCTAAAAACCTTTCATTAAGATCAAACATTACAACATTACATCATCATCACAGTTCATCTAACAATCAAAAAACCTAGTGCAATACATAATACAATCACAATTACTCCCATGACTAACAACAACCCCATAAAACTCAACCTTGGTCTTCAAACTAGCTACTTCTTGTATGAGTTTAGAATCTTCAACATACTGATTTCGAGGTTCCAAATTCAAAGTTAGCATATGCAGTTCGTATAGAAGATCTTTGTAGTATTGATTAGGAAGCTCATCATCAAGAAATAGGAAAACTTTACACTTTCTTTGTTTATCCTGCAAAAGAAAGCTTCAATTCGGAAAAAAAAAAATCAAAATCTTAAAATTAGGGCAAAATTGAACACTTACATAAATTGGACAGCCAACAAATCTCCTTCATGGGTTAGATCGAGTCCAAGCTATTCGATCCTCTAAACGATACCCACAATCACAGTACTTTCTTCCTGGATTTCGATTTGTGTTGATTGAAGATGAAGAACGAGCAGACATGTTGAGTTTGGGAATATGGCTGCTGCTATGTGTGTTAAATTAGGGTTATTTAAAGGGAAAATGGTCAAACATAAGTCTATGTGGCAGATGACATGTACAAAAACGAAAATGACTTGTTACACGTAAGCTTCTAACCGGTTTCAGGTCATTTAGAACATACAATAGGACAAAATAATTAGTTGAGTGCATACAATAGTAACATTGAAAGTTGAATGCATACAATAAAAAATGAGTAAAAGTTCGATGTATTTTTAAACAATTTTCCCTTTGTAAAACAATCTTTGTTTTTTATGGACTACACTATTAAGCATCAAAATATGACGTTTGCCCAATAAAATTTATAAATAAATATCACATACTGTATATACTATCTATCATCTATTTAATTAACAGTTAAAAAGTATTATTTTTTTGGGAATCCAAATTAAATCAAAAAGGTTATTTTTAAATGTGTCTAGTGGATGTTTTGTTTACATGACTACGTGAGCAGTTAAGCAATTATCGATTTTTATTTTATTTTATTTTATAAATCTATCTATGAGTTTTGCGTAGAATTAATGATGAGCGACTAATTGATAAAAGTTAAGTTGCATGTAAATGTTTGCAATGAATATGCCACATATGTTTAAAATTATAACTAGATGTGATGTGCTTAACTATTTCCGACTAAAATTAAGTGCGGTATTTCGTTACATAAAGAATCTATTACATATACTCTAAAAATGTTACCTATACGTTGTGTGCTTGATTATTCATTACTAAAATTTAATTTGTTTAGGTGACCGATATTTTTGGTTGTATATCGGGAGTGAAATTAAGTATCACATAATTAACATAAATCATGAATAAGTTATTATTAATTTTAATCTTTAATAATTAACATAAGTCATGAATAAGTTATTATTCATATAGGTGGGATGGTCCCTCTAATGCATTTGAGTTTCCTTCCGAAAGCGTATGTGTGCGTGAAAAATGATCGGGTATATGGGTTCTTCTCTCGTCAGTGATTATGTTGGTGCATATTTTGTGTGTCCGTCGCTGGAAGAATAAATTATGAACGTTTATCATTATGTTGTACACATAAAAAGTAATAAACACATAAAACTGATCAGTTACATGAGCATTGTGACTATTGAGTCATTCCTTTTAATAACCATCGACCCATTCATATGAATGAGGCTCATTAGGGTGAATGTCTAGTGCATGCCTATAAATAGAGTTCATGTGTTTCATTAAGGTTAAGAGTTTAACCCAACTTGGAAGAGCCGTTTGGCGATTCGAGAGCGTATGGGGGATCGTGCTCGATATCCCCTCGTCAATCTATGTTTCATTGTTTAAATCGATCTCATAATTCCGCCGTGTATTATTTTTTTAATATCGATATGTTGGAAGCTTCGACGAGCCCAACACACCCACTATAGAGGATCTAGACTATACTAGACTCACTACACCAACACTTTGACGTTGGTTAGCCTTTAATTTTATAAATCCTTAGTGCACAATGTACTTAGGCGACAGTGTCGACCATATATCTTTAGGCGGTATAACCGACCATGTATTACTTAGGCGGCAGAGCCGACCATATAATAAGAACAACAAAAGTGCACTAAGAACTTAAACACAAACTAAGGCTTGATCGGGAAACTTAACAAAAACACTTATATTAAATTACAATTACAATATTACTTACAAGCTTTCTCTTCTCTACTTTCGCTAACTCACACTCTTCTTCTCTTCTTCACAACTCACTTCTTATTTCACTCTCACAACTTCACACCTTACTTCACACCTTACACAAATGAAACATCCACCTATATTTATACTACTCCATGGAAGTTTCTAGAAACTAGATATTTCCATGGATATATATAAATATCTAGATATTTTTATACATATAAATATCTAGATATTTCTTACACACATAAATATCTAGATTTTTCCTTACATTTTAATATCTAGATATTTTTCATATACATATTAATATCTAGATATTTTACCCATGTACATTAACTAATTCCATATTATTCTAAATTTGCATTGTATTTTAACACTCCCCCTCAATGCAAATTTTCTTCCAACGATGTCTTGCAGACCATTCCAAGTGCTTCTCTGAATTTTGTAAACTTCGGTTTACTTAGGCTCTTGGTGAATATATCTGCAACCTGTTCATCTGTCTTTGTTGGCATCATCTTGATCTCCCCTTCAAGGACCTTCTCGCGAACATAGTGATAGTGCACTTCTATATGTTTTGTTCTCGCATGAAAGACTGGATTTTCTGCTAGACGTATAGCTGATAAGTTATCGCAGAAAAGCTTTACTTGATAATCTGTTGATTGATGAAGATCTTCCATTAGCTGCTTCAACCAAGTAATTTCTTGTGTTGCTGATGCTGCCGATCGATATTCTGCTTCGGCGCTTGATAAGGATACAGTTGGTTGTCTCTTGCTGCACCATGATATTACTCCCGATCCAAGACTAAACATGTATCCAGTTGTTGACCGTCGTGTATCATAGTCTCCAGCGTAATCGGCGTCACAATATCCAGTCACGTGACATTCTTTTGTTTTCTTGTATAAAATACCAAAGTTGATAGTGCCTTTAACATACCTTAAGATGCGTCGTACAACATCAAGGTGAGGCTTCTTCGGATTGCTCATGTATCGACTAACCACTCCAACTGCATAAGATATGTCTGGCCGGCTTAGTGTGAGATAAATAAGACTTCCGACCATCTTTCGATACATGGTAACATCTTGAAGACTTTTTCCTTCATCTACTCGTAGTTTTATATTCGGATCCATTGGGGTTGAGATAGGTTTGCAATTAAGCATTCCGTACTTTTGTAAAAGATCTCGCGCATATTTCTGTTGTCCCAGAAATAATCCTTCTCTTTTCTGCTCTATTTCGAGTCCAAGAAAATGTTTGAGTTCTCCAAGCTCCTTCATATGAAATCTGATAGACAGATTCTCTCTTGTTCTTTGGATCTCCTCATAGTGATCTCCCGTGATGATTAAGTCATCCACATATACTAGCACTATGGCTAGTTTTCCTTGATCTTGTTTCACAAATAAACTAGAATCTGAAGGAGCAACTGTGAAACCACTTTGTACTAAGAACTCACCAATTTTCCCGTACCAAGCTCTTGGAGCCTGCTTCAAGCCATATAGTGTAGCGACCCCGACAAATCGTCAAGTGACGGCGTCGTCTACGTGGGTCCCATTACCTAGTCATAAGTCTTTATGACAACGTTTGACCAAAATATGTCGCCTTCATTTCGAAATAAAGATTGTTTCCAAAGTTAACAAGAATTGTTCAACCAAAAGTTAAGTTACAAGGTTATAAGTACAAAGGAAATCTAGGCGACACGGTTTAAAGTAAAGTCATAAGACGCTCCATGAAAAGCATGTATACTCGACATCCAATGCAAGTATCAAATAATGAGCGGAAGCATGTATCACATATCGTGCAAGACCTGAGAAAAACATAGAAATCTGTCAACGAAAACGTTGGTGAAATCATAGGTTTAAGTAAGTTTGTGAGTAAAAGTAAAGTAAGTCGAACCACAAGGTTTGCAAAGTTGAAATAATAGTAATACATTCTAAAAGTTAATATTCACGAGCACCCAATTATCAAAGCTTAACATTCCATCCATTGTATACCCCATCCATAGTGCTAGAACAAACACTGATTCTCGAAAATATATTTCATCCGTAGACGGTAGCGAACCGTCAAAGATGAGGGTTGTCAACCCATATGGCCATATAACATAAGTTCTCGCTTACACCATCTGATGTAACTAATGATAATCGGATTGAGGATTTTCGTTCTAAACTCGTATGTAGAATGTTTGTTTTCCCGTTCTTGTGTTCACTTAGTTCAAAAGAATCGTTTATGTTTTCTCATCCCAAAAGTAAGTTCAAAAGAGTAAAAAGTGGGACTATGATCACACCTTGAGTGCAAGAGTTAATAAAGTACTTCAACAAGTAGACGCGTGCAAAGACAAAGCTAGTCTTGACCTAAACATATAGGTTGTATCAATAACGGTAAACACAAACGGTTAAAGATGTTCAATTAGTCCTATGGCTCGTTACGACTCGATTAATATAGCATGTGAATCAATTTGTCAAGTTTCATGCACGATACAAGTAGTTAAGTATGTTAGAACGATTGTATAATCGTTTGGTTAAGTTTGACTAAAAGTCAAACTTGGTCAAAGTCAAAGTCAACGGGGTCGGGTCGGGTATCCGACAATTTTCCCAAGACGAGAAGTCATATAAGAGCCTAATAGTCAAGTTTCATGTTAAACGGAGTTTTAGTTAAGCGGAAACATTTTTGTGACATTTAAAAACAAAAGAGAGTGGCCTGGGGCTTTTGCGCGGCGCGCACTGGGTTGCGCGGCGCGCACCCAAGTGCAATTTCTGGTCAGAACTCAACCAAGAAGGCAAACATCTGGGATCTCTGATTCTGCGCGGCGCGCGGGTAAATGCGCGGCGCGCAATACCTGGGAATCATGCAGTTTGCAGAAAAAATGGTCCAAGTCACGAACCAAAATACAATATAACACATTTCATGCACCGAAAACACTTAAAACGCATAACCTATATCATTAGAAAGGTAATTTGACAAGGAAAATAACTAATCACATTTCATCAAGCAATTCATCACTAACAACAACCAAAAACCGCATTAAACGTTCATAATCAAAGTTTCAAGTTCTAAAACGCATTTTATGATTCGGGCAACCAATTTACATGCATGATATGCCGTTTCGAAGGTAATCATACACACATTGCAACAAAATTCTTATCTACAATATTTCATAGCATTTGGTGCATCAAAAGTTCATCTAAAGCTTATCAAACCCTAATCCAAGTTCACAAAATCACTAATCATGTTCTTGGAGTTTCCTTAATCAACCTATACATCAAAACGAAGCTAATGATACTAGTAACACTTTTAATACATGAACTTTAACAATTAAACAACTTTTAATCATCCAAAATCAAAGATTTAGCAAGCAATTTTTATAATGAACTAGTTACACCAAATACAACAAATCGAGCATACAAATTACATACACGACATCACAATGAGCCATAGACACTAATTAACAACTTTATAAGTCAAGAACACGAATTTAAAGAAATCTAGTGTTTTAGAAATGTTACCCAAATGTGATGAAGTTGGTACCAAATCGAAGAGGATGAAGAGAGGATCACGAATATATAATTTGTTTTGATTGAAGCTTGATCGATTGTAAGTAGATGATGATTCTTGATGATGAAGATTGAAAGAAAAGTTGAAAGTGTTAAAGGAAAAATGAAAATGAAATGAAAACAAATGAATGGAGGAGAAAGGGTGTTGACTAGTTGACCTAGTCACACCTTTGATCACTTGGCAAAAATGGTCCCTCTAGTTCGGGTGCGGGTGCGTGAATTAACCAAACGAATTATTTTGAAACGCCCGAGTAAACGGGTGACGTTATAATTAAATAACGAGGATATTATGAACGATAGTTAACGAAGGATACAAATTTAAATGACGAAAGATATTATATATATATATAAAAAAAAAAGACGGTGTTAAAATAAATTTAACGGAAAAACGCGGGATGTTACATTATCCACACCTCAAAAGAAATTTCGTCCCGAAATTTAGTTGGAAGTAATAATCGATGCCTCTCACTCGAGACCGGAGATGTCAATGCTATGAATAAGTGAAGGTACGTCCTTGAGTGTTCTCATGAATTTGGATAGTTAGGGTTTCACGTTGTATTAAGGTTTGGTTTTTTTTTTTTTTTTTCTTACGATCCCCGGTTTCAACTGGTTTTCCTATGAAGAGTAGTTTGTCATCGATAGTTGATGTATCTAGCAGGATTGTACGTTCCTGTTCCGCAGGACACGTTTCTAAGTTTGTTACACGAAATGTAGGGTAAACGGAAACTTAATTGAGTCGGAAGTTCTAAACGGTAGGAAGCGGTTCCAATACGCCCCAAGGTTTCAAAAGGTTCAATATTGCGGATATAGCCTTTCTCGATTTCCCAAAATGGATTACACCCTTCCAAGGTGCGGTTTCTCAATATTACGCGGTTACACACTGGGTTTGGTGAGGTTTTCATCTAAGTTTGGTATAACTCTTCTGGCGACAATGGGTTGTCTCGAGCCCTTCTCGGACTTGAACGATCTCAATTGTTGTTTCTTGATGGAGTTCAGATTTCGGTGGTTGATGCTTTGGTTAAATGAACAGGGGTATGACATTAGCGGTCATATAGGGTTTCGGAAAGTGCGCGTGAACACACGAGTGGTAACTACTGTTGTAAGAGTGATCTACTAAAGGTGACAATACGAGTTTGTGACATGTCTTTCCAAGACGTAAATCGTTCGTTTGTTCGGTTCGTCGGGTTGTGGAAGATACGCGGTACACATGTCTAAGTGGGTTTCCAAGGTTTCTTGCAAAACTAGAAGCGATACGAGTATTTTGATCCGAGGTAATTGGCAATGGTACACCGTGTTAGAATAGGATCTCTTAAGATATGTTTGAACAAGTCAGTTAGGGTTCGAAAAAAAAAAATGTTCGTTAGGACTATTCACCCTCGTGGCGAATACTAAGGTAATATGAGGAATTTCTCTATCCATGGAGAAATGTTACAAGGAGTTCCCTTAAACGGAAGTGCGAGCGATAAAGATAGGAGTGAAACGAGGACTTAGAATAGGATGAGCTTACATCTCAAGGTTGCCATAACGTGCCTCTAGTTGTCAAAAAAAAAAAAATGAAGTCTGAAAGAGAAACGAGATAGTACACGTAATTGTATAGTTCGGGGTTGAGTAATGGTTGGACGATTATCAGCAACGCAAGGGCGTTAAGTCAAAGAAGAGTGAAGTATCGTTGGATTGTGTGTTATCTTAAATTCCAGTAATATCAGACGGTAACGGTGAAATAACATAGGTATGTAGTGTGGTACGTGATGACGAGAAAGTTGATCGGATCCACAATTTAGTATTCGAATTCTTCGCGCAAAATAACGAATTTTAGTTACGTTGATTTTGAGTCGAGAGAGTATGCCTTTCGGCGTTCAAGTAGAAATATTTCCATGTTTGAGTTCCATCTAGTGCTATACGAATTTAGCTAGGAAGGTTGGTGTGAAGAATCACGTTCAAGGCTCAGACATGAAGAGGTTTAAAGTTGTGTAACACAAGAAAAGTCAGAAATGAATCTTCGGTAACAACCGGTGAGATCTAAGATTTTTACGAATACAAGTCTGAGTTGGGAGAGTTTCCTGATTACATGTGGCTTGATTTCGAGATTGATTGTAACGACCTGACCATAAACATCATGGTCTAGAAAATTGGACTTCGTTCAACAGAAATTCTCACTCAGAGACTTTGGTATAGAGTTGCTCTTTTCTCAAAAGTTCGAGCTTAAGATGGTGATGTTGTTCGTTTTCCTTCTTTACTTGAATAAGTTAAGATGTTATCTATAAATACGATAACAGATTAGTCTATATGAATTTGCATACGCGGTTCAAGAGGTTTATGGATACGGGCGAGCCCTAAATAAATCAAACGGTACTAAGAGAGATTTACAACTAACGTTGCGAGTTCGGAAAGTGGCTTAGGAGACATCGTCTCACTTAACCCCCAATTGATGATAACCGGAACGGAGGTCGATTTGGAACATACGGGATTCGTGCAAATAATCATGAGGTCATGGATGCGAGGGAGAGGGTATCGGTTTCCAACCGAAAATTTCTTAGTTCACAATAATCTATACATAAATGTAGGGCAACAATTTCTCCTTAATGAATAGGTTTTGAGTTCCTTAGTTCTATTGGTGTCGAGTTCAATTTCTTAACGTATATCCTCCGATAATATTTATAGGCACACAATATTTTTCCGTTGGTCGCTTAAATCGCCTAAATAGTATCTAGGGGAAAAGATGGAAGGAAATGAGTACAAGTCAAAGTCTTGGTTGTAAAACGTCTAGCGGTAATCGAATCGAACAAGTATGAAGTATACGGTTTGTTGTGAAGAAACGTACCCGTGACTAGTCCATCGTCGTCTCGGGCATCCTAGGTGTCGATGTTGAAAGTTCAGTGGCGTGCGTTGGGGTTGATTTCTTCTTTGGGCACACATTCCTAAAATGACCCAGTTGGCCACACTCAAAGCATGCACCCGTCCTGTGTGCGTTGGGCACCCTTCGAGCGACGGTAACGGTACCCTTACAGACATGGGCCACATGGCCACTTCTTTGACACTTGACGCAAAATGGTTTGCCACATTCACCAAAATGATGTTTGCGACACTTGTTACAGTGAGGTAGGGTTCCGGCATACCCCTTCTTGCCGCCGGGGGTGAAAGGCTTCTTGGAGATGTTGTTATTGTTGTGGTTGCTTGGTTGCGAGGCTTCCCATTTTCTTTTGTTGTTACCCGGGTGGTTCTCGACCATTCGTACCGGTGCTTCCATTTCATTCACCGTTTCTAAAGTTTGGTGGGCCTTTGTTAAAGCCTCTTGTAGGTTAGTGGGTTGGGATGCCATTACCCCGTGTTGAATGCTCTTAGGGAGGCCATCCATGTAAAGTTCGACTCTTAGGGATTCGGGAGTCATGAGATTTGGACACATTGAGACTAGTTCGGTAAACCGTTGATTATAAGCTCCGAGGTCATTCCCGACCGTTCTTAAATTCCTTAGCCCTTGCTCGAGCCTTGAGTCTCATCGCGCGGGAAGTATTCGGTGATCATTCTTTCTCTTAATTCGGTCCAAGAGAGTGTAAGGGCTTCATCGATACCCACTGATTGTACATACGTGTTCCACCATGAGAGAGCGATACCGGTAAGAGTGAGGGTGGAAAACTTGACCTTATCTTGGTCCTGACAACCGCTTATGCTAAAAACGGATTCTGTTTGTTCAAACCATCGGGTGAGAGTAACCGGTCCCCCGGTTCCATCGAAAGTGGGAGGATTGTACTTCATGAAGTTCTTGTAGGAGCAACCTTCGATTGAATTACCGGCTCCATGATTGTTGTTGTTAGAAAAGTGATTGGCCACGGCCGTACCCACGGCGGTGGTTATCATTCGTTGAAGAGCTTGTTCTAGAGTTTCGAGAGGAGTGTTGTGTTGACCTTGGTGAGCCATTGTTCCTTCATGAGACAAGAATATCGTTGGTTAGTATTTTCAACAATACTAACCGTGGCATGGAATAAGGATAGAGAGAAAATTTTCCTTGACTCGCCTTAAATTCTCTATGTCATAATGTCGGAACGTCCATGTGAATCACCGTAATATAATCCCGGAAATTATATTACCCTGATTCTCATGTGCATTTAACATTACTTCATAAAGTCAAGGTGGCGCATCAACAAAATTTATCAACGTAAGATCAAGATCGAATACGAGTTAGATATGATAGAAGAGTTTGAGTATAAATGCACAATTAGTCAAATAATTCCTACTTCAGTCTATATGCCGGTTGTAGTCTAGATTCACCTATGTACCCTATGACTCGGGGTGGACACAAATGAACTCTAAATCCCTACAACCAAGGCTCTGATACCACTTGTAGCGACCCCGACAAATCGTCAAGTGACGGCGTCGTCTACGTGGGTCCCATTACCTAGTCATAAGTCTTTATGACAACGTTTGACCAAAATATGTCGCCTTCATTTCGAAATAAAGATTGTTTCCAAAGTTTACAAGAATTGTTCAACCAAAAGTTAAGTTACAAGGTTATAAGTACAAAGGAAATCTAGGTGACACGGTTTAAAGTAAAGTCATAAGACGCTCCATGAAAAGCATGTATACTCGACATCCAATGCAAGTATCAAATAATGAGCGGAAGCATGTATCACATATCGTGCAAGACCTGAGAAAAACATAGAAATCTGTCAACGAAAACGTTGGTGAAATCATAGGTTTAAGTAAGTTTGTGAGTAAAAGTAAAGTAAGTCGAACCACAAGGTTTGCAAAGTTGAAATAATAGTAATACATTCTAAAAGTTAATATTCACGAGCACCCAATTATCAAAGCTTAACATTCCATCCATTGTATACCCCATCCATAGTGCTAGAACAAACACTGATTCTCGAAAATATATTTCATCCGTAGACGGTAGCGAACCGTCAAAGATGAGGGTTGTCAACCCATATGGCCATATAACATAAGTTCTCGCTTACACCATCTGATGTAACTAATGATAATCGGATTGAGGATTTTCGTTCTAAACTCGTATGTAGAATGTTTGTTTTCCCGTTCTTGTGTTCACTTAGTTCAAAAGAATCGTTTATGTTTTCTCATCCCAAAAGTAAGTTCAAAAGAGTAAAAAGTGGGACTATGATCTCACCTTGAGTGCAAGAGTTAATAAAGTACTTCAACAAGTAGACGCGTGCAAAGACAAAGCTAGTCTTGACCTAAACATATAGGTTGTATCAATAACGGTAAACACAAACGGTTAAAGATGTTCAATTAGTCCTATGGCTCGTTACGACTCGATTAATATAGCATGTGAATCAATTTGTCAAGTTTCATGCACGATACAAGTAGTTAAGTATGTTAGAACGATTGTATAATCGTTTGGTTAAGTTTGACTAAAAGTCAAACTTGGTCAAAGTCAAAGTCAACGGGGTCGGGTCGGGTATCCGACAATTTTCCCAAGACGAGAAGTCATATAAGAGCCTAATAGTCAAGTTTCATGTTAAACGGAGTTTTAGTTAAGTGGAAACATTTTTGTGACATTTAAAAACAAAAGAGAGTGGCCTGGGGCTTTTGCGCGGCGCGCACTGGGTTGCGCGGCGCGCACCCAAGTGCAATTTCTGGTCAGAACTCAACCAAGAAGGCAAACATCTGGGATCTCTGATTCTGCGCGGTGCGCGGGTAAATGCGCGGCGCGCAATACCTGGGAATCATGCAGTTTGCAGAAAAAATGGTCCAAGTCACGAACCAAAATACAATATAACACATTTCATGCACCGAAAACACTTAAAACGCATAACCTATATCATTAGAAAGGTAATTTGACAAGGAAAACAACTAAGCACATTTCATCAAGCAATTCATCACTAACAACAACCAAAAACCGCATTAAACGTTCATAATCAAAGTTTCAAGTTCTAAAACGCATTTTATGATTCGGGCAACCAATTTACATGTATGATATGCCGTTTCGAAGGTAATCATACACACATTGCAACAAAATTCTTATCTACAATATTTCATAGCATTTGGTGCATCAAAAGTTCATCTAAAGCTTATCAAACCCTAATCCAAGTTCACAAAATCACTAATCATGTTCTTGGAGTTTCCTTAATCAACCTATACATCAAAACGAAGCTAATGATACTAGTAACACTTTTAATACATGAACTTTAACAATTAAACAACTTTTAATCATCCAAAATCAAAGATTTAGCAAGCAATTTTTATAATGAACTAGTTACACCAAATACAACAAATCGAGCATACAAATTACATACACGACATCACAATGAGCCATAGACACTAATTAACAACTTTATAAGTCAAGAACACGAATTTAAAGAAATCTAGTGTTTTAGAAATGTTACCCAAATGTGATGAAGTTGGTACCAAATCGAAGAGGATGAAGAGAGGATCACGAATATATAATTTGTTTTGATTGAAGCTTGATCGATTGTAAGTAGATGATGATTCTTGATGATGAAGATTGAAAGAAAAGTTGAAAGTGTTAAAGGAAAAATGAAAATGAAATGAAAATAAATGAATGGAGGAGAAAGGGTGTTGACTAGTTGACCTAGTCACACCTTTGATCACTTGGCAAAAATGGTCCCTCTAGTTCGGGTGCGGGTGCGTGAATTAACCAAACGAATTATTTTGAAACGCCCGAGTAAACGGGTGACGTTATAATTAAATAACGAGGATATTATGAACGATAGTTAACGAAGGATACAAATTTAAATGACGAAAGATATTATGTATATATATATATATAAAAAAGACGGTGTTAAAATAAATTTAACGGAAAAACGCGGGATGTTACATATAGTGCCTTCTTTAATTTGCATACATGCTCATGATGGATCTTGTTCTCAAAGCCTCTTGGTTGCTCCATATAAATGTCTTTGTCAAGTTCTCCATGTAAGAAAGCATTTTTGACATCCATCTGCCACAGCTTCCAAAATTTGCTAGCGGCTAAAGCTAGTAGAGCTCGAATTGTTGTGATCTTCGCCACTGGACTAAACGTTTCTTCATAATCCAGCCCATATTGTTGAGAAAAACCTCTAGCAACAAGTCGAGCTTTATACCTTTCAATGGAGCCATCTGATCGAGTCTTCACCTTGTAAACCCATTTACAAGATATTGGTTTTACATCTTTTAGCTTTGGAACTAAACTCCATGTCTGGTTTTCTTTTAGTGCATTAATTTCTTCTTCCATCGCTTTCTGCCATTCTTGACTTTGTGCTGCTTCTTCATAAGTGGAAGGCTCAATAGGTATTGATTCATCCACATTAGCAGCATTGGCATACCTCGGATTAGGTTGCCTCGGCCTTGTTGATCTCCGTAATTCTTGCACATGCTCCTCGGCATCCATTTGGCTTGGACGAACCTCTTCGGATGTAGATTGATGTACCCCAGTTTTCCATGGACGCGTTTTCTTAGAGTACGATCCATCTCCTTCTTTAATTGGATCCGATATGTGCTCTTTATGTTCTTCTTTCTCTTCTGAAACTTCTTCTAATCCATGAGATTCTGGAAGCTCTATCTTTTGAGGTGACCACCATGAAGAAGCTTCATCAAATACCACATTTCTTGAAGTATGACACTTTCCGGTATTTGGATCACAACATCTCCATCCTTTTCTTGATTCATCATAACCGACAAAAATGCATCGAATTGCCTTCTTATCAAATTTGCTTCGTAAATGATCTGGCACGAAGACATAGCATACACATCCAAAAACCTTGAGATGATTGACGGTTGGCTTGATCTTCCATAATCTTTCATATGGTGAAATATATCCCAACTTTGTTTGTGGGAGTCTGTTAATCACATATGAAGCCGTCCTCATACATTCGGCCCAAAATCTTCCTGGTACATTCTTACCATGAAGCATACTTCGACAAGTTTCAGCAAGATGACGATTCTTACGTTCTGCCACTCCATTCTGTTGTGAAGTATTAGGGCAAGTTAATTGCCTTCTGATCTTGTGCTTCTCAAGATACATATTGAACTCAGTCGATAAATATTCTCCTCCATTATCTGTGCGTAAGCACCTAATCTTATTATTGAGCTCACTTTCTATCTTCTTCTTGAACTCTTTAAACTTCTGAAAAGTCTCCGACTTTTCCTTCATGAAGTAAACCCACACATACCTTGAGAAGTCATCAATGAATGTCACCATATACTTCATTCCTCCAAGTGATGTTTGTTTCACTGGGCCAAAGACGTCTGAGTGTATGAGCTCTAGTGGTGTCTTGGACTGATGTTGTGACTCCTTGAATGGCAATTGGTGAGCTTTTCCAAATTGACATCCATCACATATTGTATCTGTTCGGATATCAATTTGAGGAAGCCCATTTACTATGTGTTTCACCATCATCTCCTTTAACTTGTTGTAGCCCACATGTCTAAGACGTTCATGCCAAAGATCAGTCGTCTCATTCTTTCGAGTCTTATCCACATATGCTGTTTCAGCAGATAGTACATAGACCGACTCTATTCTTCTTCCTTGCATAATTGGATTGCCAACCACCTTCACTCTCTTGAATACGGACACATCTTCTGGTCCAAAGAGCACATAGTTCCCTTCTGCTGTCAATTGTGGTACTGACAGTAAATTCTTCTTTAGGCCAGGGACAAGATACACCTTCTCGAGTTGGAGCTTATGAGAGCCGCCTTCATTTGGAATTATTGTCTTTTCAATGTGAGAAATAGATAACCTTGAATTGTCGGCTGTCAACACGACTCTCTTTCCTTTGTAATCATCCATTTCTTGCAGCTTCGTCTCATCATTGGTCATATGATTTGAGCACCCAGAATCGATGATCCAATCATCTTTGTAGTTTATTTTTGACTTTAAAGTTGTTGTAAGAGCTTGATCATCTATGTCAGCTTCAACAGAGAGTCCAGCTTCTGCATCCCATGTTTCCTCATTAATGGTTGCTTCGAATGTGACATCTTTCTTCTCATCTCTTGCAGCGGCCACATTTCCTTCGAAAGTTCGCCTTCTGGGGAATCTACAATCTCGAGCAAAATGACCCTTCTTGCCACAATTGAAGCATTCACCATTCTTTCTCTTATCATTTTCCCCGTATTGTTGGCGATGATCTCTTCTTCCTTGTTGAGCTCCCCCTGAAGCGTTGCCTTTTGATTTTGGGTGACCCTTCCACCCATATGTCTTACTTTCTTTCATCGCCTCTTGTTTTCGAGATGTTGCTTTCTTCTTATTTGTGAAGAGTGCATCTTCTCCGTCTTTTATGGTTACTTCATTCATCTGCTTGGCTAATGCCTCTTGATTAGCCAATAAATTCTCCAGCTCTATTAATGATGGTTGAGTAGGCCATCCTCTCACATCGGCTATAAATCCATTATACTCGGATCTTAAGCCATGGATGATAATTCTCTTCATCCTTGCATCACTCACTTTCTCTTCAGGAGCAAGTTGAGATATCTCACGACAAATAGATTTCACCTTGGTGAAATACTGAGAAATAGATAGACTTCCTTGTGAGATACCTGCGAGCTCATTTTCCAAGAGCTGGAGGCGTGCTTCATTCTTCTTTGAAAATAATTTTTCAAAAGTTTTCCAAGCTGCCTTTGGTGTTTTCTCGTCACGGATGTGCTCCAATAGATCCTCCTCGATTGTAGTCTTCAATATAAATAAAGCCTTCCCGGCCTTGATGTTCCATTTTCTCAAGGCTTCGGCATTTTCTTTCGGTGGAGGCGTTGTGTCACTGCCAGCAACTATTTCCCATAAATCCTGTCCTTGTAGGTAGGATTCTATACAAGTCCGCCAATAACCATAGTTGTGGTTATTGAGACTCTTGATTCTACTGCTCGTACTTGCAAGATCTGCCATCATGACGTCCAACGTCCAATAAGCTTGGTCCCAGACCGATGAGCTTTCACAGTTTCTAACTGTGCTCCGACAGAATCTCCCTTAGAGCCTTGGTGAAAACAAGTCAATGTAAACGTTCAACGTTTACCGATGAGTACCTCCACTAGCAATGGTCCCAAACGACCCGCTCTGATACCAATTGTTGGAAGCTTCGACGAGCCCAACACACCCACTATAGAGGATCTAGACTATACTAGACTCACTACACCAACACTTTGACGTTGGTTAGCCTTTAATTTTATAAATCCTTAGTGCACAATGTACTTAGGCGACAGTGTCGACCATATATCTTTAGGCGGTATAACCGACCATGTATTACTTAGGCGGCAGAGCCGACCATATAATAAGAACAACAAAAGTGCACTAAGAACTTAAACACAAACTAAGGCTTGATCGGGAAACTTAACAAAAACACTTATATTAAATTACAATTACAATATTACTTACAAGCTTTCTCTTCTCTACTTTCGCTAACTCACACTCTTCTTCTCTTCTTCACAACTCACTTCTTATTTCACTCTCACAACTTCACACCTTACTTCACACCTTACACAAATGAAACATCCACCTATATTTATACTACTCCATGAAAGTTTCTAGAAACTAGATATTTCCATGGATATATATAAATATCTAGATATTTTTATACATATAAATATCTAGATATTTCTTACACACATAAATATCTAGATTTTTCCTTACATTTTAATATCTAGATATTTTTCATATACATATTAATATCTAGATATTTTACCCATATACATTAACTAATTCCATATTATTCTAAATTTGCATTGTATTTTAACACGATATTGATTTATCTTTGATTCATTATGTTTACTCTTCCGTCTGACAGGACTTGTATATTACTCTATATATCTAAATGATATATGGCAAATGAATAGTATCCCTCAATAGTTTCACAAACACCCCTCAAACTTTTAATACTTTTATAATTTAACCTCGCCCTTTATAACAATTAACTTTATAGCTTTTACAAATTTACCACATAGTTTTCACATTTTATACTTTAACCATTACACTTCTCATTCATTATAAATGGATCCCATAATTTTTACTAACTAACAGCTATTCATTATTATTATTATTATTATTATTATTATTATTATTATTATTATTATTATTATTATTATTAAATCAACCACATAATTTTTCACTTTATTATTGTTTAAATTTTTTCTTATTATAAATTAACTACGTAACTCATTATATATATATATATATATATATATATATATATATATATATATATATATATATATATATATATATATATATATATATATATATATATATATATATATATATATATATATTATTCTCTACATCTCTAAAAGGCAGAGACTTTGTAAATAGTTCTTCCCCATGCTTTAATCGTTTATACGTCGTGCAAAAAGGTTGTACCGACAATGATACCACACTAAACATTGAGAACCATTATAAACTTTAGGGCGTCAAATGTAAATTTCTAGGGTAAAAAATGTAAACTCCATAGGGGTCTAAAGTTAAAGTTCAATGGCCAAATCGTAACTTCTTTATTTTCCATAAAACTCCACAACAAATCCACCTAAATTTTTAACCACCTTTAAATTTTCGTACGACTTGGGATAGGTTTAACCGACATAACCATTAAACACGAAATAATTTTACGAACCAAACACAACAAATTATATTCGAAACGGAGTCCCCACGCGGAGCGAGGGCTCCTCCACTAGTTATTGTTAAAGATCAGCGCATAAGGTCTAACAGATTCTAAAAACTTTGCCTTTAAAAAAAATAAGTTATTGTTTCATTATTACAATCACAAAAAATATATATATAATTATTATATAATTACAATTACAATAAACTTAAAATAAAAGACGTAATTATCCATTATAGATTATACTTATATCACTTTTTTTTAAAGAAACATAAAGAAATGAACACATCATCAAAATGATGAAGGTCAACCAAATAAACAAACAAGGAAAACATCATTCAAGCCAACCTAACCAAAACAAGCTGAAACGAAACAAACTAACACAACAAGGAAAACAACTAGCAAACTATCAAAACTAAGGATCTAAAGGAACGAAAACATAGATAACTGACCATTCAAAGAAAACCGTGAAACATAGACAACCGCCCATCATCTTTATCTTATAATTAAAACTCGTCACACTTTGCCCGCTTCTTTAATTTGGCAATTTTCTTCGACAAGTCCTTAGGACTAGAAACTATCCCCGCCAACCTTACTAATTTTCACGTCACAACGTTTCTTATGAGCCCAAATGTTCCTCCTATATAAAACACAAGACACGCAATCGTTTTTCATCCCCTTACAACTAGTCCCGAGTTTAACCACCGAATTCCCATTCAATTTCAAACTGACTAAAGGATCAGACGACATTTTTACTTCCAAATCTTCATTGAACAAACAAGAGAATCCTACTTCAAATAAATTGTGATCAAGATCAGCATCACCTTTTGTAGACTTTGTATACTTACATATATCACCTAACTTCAAAGCTTATTTAATCATTTAATACTTGAGACTTTAAAATAAGAGGTGTGGCTATACATTAACCAATCAAGTGCAGTTACATTTTTGTCTTCATATTACTGTTACAATTTATGTATATACGTAATATTTTGTGTAAAAATTGAGTGAGTGTATCATTTCTTCCAAAAATGATCGCCTTGGTTTACCGTTGTACTATACAATAACACAAGAAGTTTCAAGGTTATCCATTTATTTAAACAAATCATCTTTGTTAAACCGTCTAGTTATTCATTCGAGGCTATTATTTGGTGCCAAACGGCAAATGACAAATCATTAACTTATAAGCCCATCTGATTCTTCTAACTTGAAGATTAAAAAGACGTTAAATACTTAAATTACCTTCACGTGCATTACATTGTTAATAGTTAACGAGATTTTTTACAAGTGTTAGTGGCAGGGACTACCAGCGCAATAAATTAAAGCACAAATCCACTCTAAAAAACACACAGTGACCATCAATATGATTTTATACAATAGAATGACTTCATAAAACATTGATTTCAATGTAAGAAACTAGTAAAACAGTAAGATGATGACCGTTGACCCATAACACAATAGCCATCAGGGTTTCTAATGAACATTATATGCTTAGTAAATCATTGTGCGACTCCTTGAATTGGACCCATCTCGACACCTGTTTCACGGTCAATAAGTCTGAACCGCATGAGTAATATTGTCCACCGGTTTTTAATTCTTTCTCTAATGAGCTTTAACTGTGTTTTAATCGGTCCCCAATGATTGTGTACTACACGGACCAATATGAAACAATATATATGTAGTAATTCCACCTGAGAACATAAGCATGAAAGCAAAACGCTTGAGACCTAGACGTTGTATTGGGTCCGTAGATTCTTGAACAGACCCAGAACAATTTGAAATTCTTCTAAGCATATCTAACTCTAATGTATTTATATCTCCATTTTGTGTTACTTTTAAAACCGCCTTTGAAATATCCTGCACCAATCTCGAGCCTTTCCGAAACACCTAATAGATAAGATTGTAAATATCAGTGTTAGCGAGAGGTCAGGAGTTCGACTCCCATGGGGTGCAATATTGCACACAAGGTTGACTCTTTACCCTTAATTCCACCCAAGGGTGCATTCCGCACATCGCGTTGTGTGGGCAGTGGGGGAGGGGGGGTTTTACTGCCCATGTCCTCGGATTAAGCCGGGTTTCCTCCTGGGCAGCAGTTGGGGCGGGTTATGCAACTGCAGGAGATGAACGCGTGGGTGGTTAAGTCCCCTGGGTGATCCCGTACTGCTGTTCAAAAAACAAACATATAGTTGTAAATCTTACAAAACCAAAACCGCCAAGTTTATAGGTACGTCCTATAATTTTGTAACCGCGACAGTACTTTGCAAGGAAGACATTAGCGTGGGGAGCTACAAAAAAGGCCGCCGCTATTTCTCCATTCTTAAATGCATCATCGTAATCATCAAGTGAGTTAAGATGTCTAATCTTTTCTGGCCTAAAATGGAGTACATTCTCCAAGTAACGTACAATGAATGAATTCCCATTGCAGCCAACGACACTATTACTTCTTTGAAGATCTAATTCTGGTTGAAGCATAGAAATTGTCATAATTGAAGATAGTGTAGCGGTAAAACAAGCTGCAAGAATCACGTTTACACAAAACCATGTTGCAAGTGCCAACCGTGACAAATTGTTGTTAATTGGTTCTTCTGCAACATTAATTAACTTTGCTTAGCAAAGTTGTAAAAAAAAGTTATATGATCAAAGGAAATTAGTTATCCAGTGTTGTATACCAGGTGCACCAAATATCTACTAATATATAGCTTGTGATGTGGCACAAATTCTAATTAAAATTGTTACCTAAATCAATGATGGGACTTACTATGTGATAATGTGATAACTGCGATTGAAAACCATAGCATCTTGCTAATATACTCAAAGGTAGATTCGGCTTTAAATTGTTCGTTCCCATCTAAGTGTTCATTGAACCACACAACTGAACCAGTCCCTATTGTCATCGTCAATATTATAATCCACATATTTGTTGTGAAGGCGTAAAAAAAGATAAACCATTCTTTTGTACTATCTGGTTTAAGAGGCACAATTATAACCAATCCCGACTCCATGTAAGGCTGTGAAAACTCTGCATACTCGTAACGATCGGCCATTATTTCTGTATCGCCAACAGCTGCATCTAAGGTCTACATATATATTACAAACTGAATCAATAACACATGTTCAAAGGTAGAAGGTTTTTCCTGTTCGGGCTACCCAGGAGGGCGAGTAATCCGACCCCATACTCTGATGTACGCAGCCCAGCAGGATTACCCCTTGGCTGTTTCCAACCCATCGCCACCACTAAATATTCGTCCTAGCCATGATTCGAACCTGAGACCTCTTGCAAGCAACTCAAGGCCCCAACCACTAGTGGTGGTTTTAATAACACATGTTCAATCAGTAGATATGTTTTAATACTTTTACTTTTCAAGGTCAATCTTTTGATATTTTGACTTTAAATAATTTTAGTTGTGTTATATAATATTTAATGAAAATTATATGAATATATTCCATTTTAAAATGTGTTTCCATGGATATAACTTTTATGAAATATTATATAACACAAATAACAATATTTGAAGTCAAAGTTTTAAAAGAAATACCATGAAAAGTCTAACAAGACACTTATTTTGGGACGGAGGGAGCCCCCTTTAGTTATATACCATACCTTGTTATGAACTTCAGTCACCATATCGTCATAGGAGCCATAGTATGGAACAAAAACATAAGACAATGTATAATCGAGCTTCTTTACCGCAGCTTCAAACACTTGTATCGAAAAACCAGCAATGTAGGTTTTATTCTTGTTGGGATCATAACTAACATTTACAAATTGCTTAAAAGCACCTCTCGCAGGGACGCCAATCTTTAACGGTTTCCCATTATTTCTCGGTTTTTGACCCGTTGGAACTTCTTGCGTGCCACCCGGCCAAACGATCATATTGAGGTTTTCCTCTCCACTTCCAATCTTACCGTTTGAGAAGCCAAATTTTGGCGACCAAAATTCAATATCTTTATAACTTCTACCAATCACGTTGATGATACGAAAGGTGGGAAATTGAGCTAGTTTTCCATCTTTAAAGCTTACGTCACCACTTACACCATCAAATTTATTATTTGTTATATTTTGTAACAAGTTTATTGATGAACTTGAACCTTTTGAAGCTTGAATAGCTTTAACAGTTACAGATGTTGCATCATAAGCGCGTAGAGCGTAAATACTGGGATTCGAATATTCTTCCTCATTTGGATACCTTATTCTAAAATCTTTTCGAAACTGAAGTTTGAACTTTGTAAAACGCTCACTTGTGTCTACAAAGTTAGTTTTGAATCCAATAACACCTTGCATGGTCAATATAATAGATTGGTCAACTGAATCAAGAAGGCTTGATATATCATCTGAAATGATCCAAACATACCCCTTTTCCATCATGCCCAACTGATTTGCTTTCTTAAACAGTAAGATACATGATTGTAGAGACGATTTCAAGACCACAAACACCCTGTTTTCCTTCATCTTGAGTTTTTTTAACTCTGTTTTAATGTAAATGTTTGGGTTTGATAGAGATTGTAACGGAGGAAACACCAACGAGCGTTCAATGGTTGAATCAACACGTTGAAGTGCGTCGGAGAGTTGTGATAAGAGACCGGGACTAGAAGAAAAGAAAATGTGATCTTCATAAATTGGCGTCACCTTTCGCCAACTGAAGTGGCCAACTATGGCAGCAATACATTGCATATGGATTTTGATGTCGTGACACATTTGAAGATAAGATGGTATTGCTGGCTGTGGTGATGATGTGGCAGTTGGGTTTAGAGAAATGATCGGGATGTTGTTAGTTCGTTTATCAAACTCAGCAACAAAAGTAGCTTCTTGAGGACTTATTGTTCCAATAATTGCTTCAACTTGGTTTCCCTTCATGATGTCGATTACTGTTTCAAATAGAAAACTTCTTCATCAGAAAAAGAACTTTGAATAATGGAATTATGATGTTTGAATTTACCTTCGTAAGCTATTCGAGCAGGGTTACCCTGAGAATCTTTGATGTGCAAAATGGGACAAGAACAAACATCATCATTTGTAGTTGTACAAAAATTATGGATAGCAATCTCCATGGCTATTTTCTGTTCTCGCCCAATACGAGAATTTTGCTCAATCACACCACCTATTGGTATAAGAGTATGTTGGCTTTTTGTACGTTTTCTATCATTATTGTGCACACTGCTTGTTTTAATAATGAAAGTGCCAAAAAGAAGGAAGTAGGCGAATAATCTCATCTTCTGTTCAATAGAAAGGTTGCCTCTAATAATTAAGATACTTTTTACCTTATAATCCGGATTACTGTTCCTTCCTTGTGAGTTATACATTCAAAGCTTTCATGTCAAATAAGTTGAAAATGTGAACAATTGACAACGTAGTTAATTAGTTATCAATTATCAACTTCCTGGAATCTGGTTTGTACCATATTTTCTATTTTTTGACAGAGTCAAGAAGAATTTTTGCTTGGTCTATAGCTTAACAAACTCCCACTTGCATTTTCTTTCGAACTCCATAATATTGTATTATAAGTACCAGTACATATACGTTTTGTAGATAAGTATTCTGCTAGGAATTTATTAACTAGCAATTTGCTATATAAAATAGTATTATATATGTTTGTCAACTCTTCAAGATAGTGCCTTTTTCCGAATATCAGCGTCGATTGTGACAACCATTGAATGCCTTTTATAGAAGAATATATGGAAGCGAATAAGTGATAGAAAACCGTCACCCTTGATATATAAATGAGCTTAAATTGACATAAGTTGTGCATAACAAACTTAAACATTTCCTAGTTTTGGTTTATATAGTTTTACTAGTGTGTAGATCTAGAGCATGCAACTCCTTAGACAAGAACATGATTCGCACAATCATGGCTTTAAAAATGTGGTTATTTAAAGCATTATGAGTTATGCAACTCTTTAAGCAAGTGCGTGATTTCCGATGTTGTTGATGTACTATACAATTGCTTGGTTTGGAGTTAACTCTACACCGAGATCACGAAATACAACTATATTGTAGAGTAACAATGTCATTCATTTACCAACGCTTTTCGATATAAGGTTTGATTGTATTAACTTAACTTCCATATTGCACACCGATGTTTATCTACTGAATGGCTTGATGTGAGAATGAACTCCGAAACAAGAATACATTATGAAATAATGAACATGAAAGTTTTCATGTCTAATCCTATTGACTCATTCAATTAATGAGCCAATTGAGAACACTTGTAGAAAGATTTTAACATGTTTTATTTAAAAAAAAAAAAGTGATACCTCTATTACTTTAAGAATTGCCTATGAAATATCCCTTCTGAGTATTAAACCCTTATGAAAAGCCTACACATAACCAAGAAAACAAAACTGTATACATTAAGACTAATTACTAATTATCATTTTTCGGGGAAAAAAGAATGCAAAAGGGTACAATGAAATCATAGCCGCCAAGTTTGACAGAAAGTCCATTTTCTTTTTCATATTCATTACAGTACTTTGTAAAAATTACATTGGTGCGTGGAGATACAAAGAAAGCCGTGTCTATCTCTCGTTTCATGAATAATTCATGGCTGTCTTTGATGATTTTAAATGCCTTATATTATTTGGGTTAAAATGTAAGGCATTCATCAGGTAACGGCTAATGAAAAAATTCTCAATACAGCCAACAATATGATTGTTTCCGGGAAATTCTTGGGATGGGCAAAACCTCGAGTCGGTTATTATTTACGAGTGTGTAGATGGGAAGCACACAACGACAATCATGTTACACAAAACCATTTATCTATCACCAAGCGAGATAAAAAAAAATAATTTTACTCACCTCTCCTATAACATGTGATTATAGGTTAAGTGATATTAAAACTAAAAATGATGATCTGACTTAATGTGTCACAGTGACAAAACTGGTACTACGAAGCAAAACATATTCAATGGTAGATGAAGTCCTAAAAACTTCATTTTCGTGTAAGTGCTCATTAGATTAGACGACTGATATTGCATTATTGTCATTGCCAATAATACAATCCACATTTTTGTTGTAAAAACATCGAAAAGAGATGCTAACAAAGAAGGGTTTATCATCTTTTATGCCTTCATAACAAAATAACGAATTGTATTTTTGACAATGACATTGAGCACAACATCAATCGTCTAGGTTAACAAAAACGTACACGAAATAAGGATTTTAAAACTTCATTAACCTTATAAAAAAACATCGCGTCAGGTCATATCTTTCTGTTTTGATATCCTGCTTATAACATTATAATCACATGATGTTGCAGAAGTATATATTAAAAACAATTTATCCAGTTGGTGCTAGTTACATGATTTTGTGTAATCATGATTGTCGTGTGTTTCTCAACTACATTCTCGTTAATAGTTATTGACTAAAGGTTTCACCTATCCCAAAAATTTAATGGAAATTAATTATATTGTTGACTGCATTGAATATTCTTTCATTAGTCGTTACCTGGTGAATGTCTTACATTTTAACCTAAAGAATATAAGGCATTTAAAATTCATCAGACTACCATCAAACATTCAAAAAAACAAAAGATAGACGTAAATTTCTTTGTATCTCCACACACCGGTGTCTTATATGCAAAGTAGTGCAGTAGCTATGATAATATTTGACCTTGTGTCACACTGCAGGACTACGATTTCCTAATACTCTTTTCGTTCATTTATTTTTCCCAAAACAAAAGAAGTTATTAATTAGTATTTAGTCTTAATGTTTGCACCTCTGTTTTCTTGTTTATGTTTAAACTTTCTTGTTTACATTTAAGCTTTCTTATTTATGTTTATGCGTACCAGAAGGGTTGAACAATTACAAGGGATATTTCATAGGCGATTCTTAACGTAATAAAGAATAGAGATCACTTTTAGAAGAACACATGTTGAAATTTTGTCCGTTCTCAATTGGATCAATAATTGAATTAGCCAATTGGATTAAACCACACAGTTTTCACCTTAATCTTCATTACTTCAAGATGTGTTTCTGTCTTTGTGTTCATTGTCACATTGAGCCATCTAGGTGGCCAAACATGATGAAAAAGGGAAGGTTAATGTAATCAAACCTTATATTCATGAGTTAGGAAATCGATCACAATGTTATGTTGTTAGTGTACTTTGTGATCTCGGTGTAGAATTCATGTAGATGTATAGTCGCATACGGAATCATGTTATTGCATAAAGAGTTGCATTGCTGATAGTGCTTCAAATTTTAAGGTCACACTCTAGAGAATCATGTTCTTGCCTAAAAAGTTTGCATATTCTTGATCTATAGACTTTCTTAGTCAAATCTTATTTAAAGATAAATGTGGGTAAAACATATATAAGAAATGCTTATTTTCTTATGGACAACTTATGTGAATAAATTCGTTCATATATCAGGGGTGACAATGTTCCACTTATTGGCTTCTCGTTCTTCTTTTGTAAAGATTATATTCAATAGGTTCCTGAGCCACATATAATAATAATATCTTATATAGTAGAGAGCTTTTTGAGAACGTGCGTTGCACACCTGTCAAATTATCAGTCGACTCAGAGTCAATGCAAACATTGGTGACAATGGTCGGGTCATAAGTAACTATTTTTGTTGTGAGCTATCAATTACCCCTATGCAAACATGTTAGATGTTCCTTATAACGGTACAATATGATGGGAAAATGATCACAACGGGCAATCTACAAAACGGAAACAAACATCCGTTTGACAAGCATTTCCCGACCCATATGAACCTGTGAGAAAACTAACAAATAAGGTATACCACAATCACCACAAATCAGCCCCAATTCTGTCCCAAATCAGCAAATACAAAATAATTGAGCACACACAATACACACGAGACTTTTTACGTGGAAAACCTCTCAAAATCGAGAGTAAAAACCACGGGACTCGTAAGCCACTTAATGTTCCACTATCATCAACAAAGAGAACAATACAATAGGTCTTCTCTAGATCATATAGAGGTATACAACATCATCATACTCTTGAACTACAACAATCAACAAGTATATGAACAACCTAAAAAGACAAAAGAGGAATTATCTCACCCAAAAATCTGCTCTCTGTTCCAGCAGCAAGAACACGACCTACAGACCTTATTAGACGAATTCAACGGTTGAAAATGTTGGCACTGATGTCAGGAAGACACAGTCCAAAAATTGTGAAGATTCAACGGTCGGATCTCCGGGGATCGAAGGTTTTCTGGCCTGCTGTCACTGTAGACGGGAATTGGGGTTTTGACTCTTTTTCTTGATCTCTCTTGCACTCTTGATAATGAAAACAGCTGCAACTTGATGTTTTAAGATGCCCTCCTATGCTTGACCAAGTCAACCAAGCAATGGGCCTAATTTTGTTGGGCTTGGGCTTGTTAATACTTACTCATATTTGGAAACCCAATAACAAAACCCAACAAATCTCCCCCTTTCCAATTATGAGGAAGGAATCGCCATCCCGGCGATCGAGCAACATACCTTGAGCTTCTCACTTGCTAAAGCCTTTGTGAACATGTCGGAACCATTATCATCGGTGTGAACTTTATCAAGTTCAAACGAACCATCTTCAAGACGTTCTCTAATCCAATGATACCGCACATCTATATGTTTTGTCCGCTTATGATACATAGAATTTCTAGCCAAATGAATCGCACTCTCATTATCACAAAGAACCACATATCGTGATTGCTTAAACCCAAGGTCTTGTAGAAACCTTTTCATCCACAATAGTTCTTTGCACGCTTCTGTTGCTGCCATATACTCAGCCTCGGTTGTAGACAATGCAACACACTTTTGTAACCTTGATTGCCATGAAACTGCTCCCCCTGCGAAAGTCATCAAATATCCAGAAGTGGATTTCATGTTATCTTTGTTTCCTGCCATATCTGAGTCCGTATAACCAACAAGCACCGGCTCTCCATTTCCGAATGTGATACCTAACTTTGAAGTACCTCGTAAGTATCTCATAATCCATTTAACCGCTTCCCAATGCTTCTTACCCGGATTTGACATAAACCGACTAACAACACTTACCGCATGAGCTATATCTGGCCTAGTACACACCATAGCATACATCAAGCTACCAACTGCTGACGCATATGGAACTATATCCATCTCCTCAACATCCTCCTTTGAAGTAGGACAATCTCTTTCTGTTAGCTTAAAGTTGTTTGTAAGAGGGGAACTAACCACTTTAGCATTCTTCATGTTGAATCTACTTAGCACCTTTTCAATGTATTGCTCTTGTGATATATGTAACGTCTTAGCACCTCTATCTCTAGAAATCTGAATGCCAAGAATCTGTTTTGCTGGCCCCAAGTCTTTCATAGCAAAAGACTTGCTCAATTCTCGCTTCAACTGCGCAATTCTTTTAATATTTTTACCAACAATAATCAACGTATAACAACAATATGATGAAATCATCATCACCAAACCTCTGAAAGAAAACACAATGATCTGAAGTTGTCTTTCGGTAGCCTTGCTTTCCTATAACCGACTCAAACTTCTTATACCACTGTCTCGGTGCTTGCTTCAACCCATATAAACTTTTCTGAAGTCTACAAACATAATTTTCTTTACCCTTAACCCGAAAACCTTCAGGTTGCATCATGTAGATTTCCTTATCCAAATCACCGTGAAGAAAAGCAGTCTTGACATCCATCTGTTCAACCTCAAGATCAAGACTAGCAGCTAATCCAAGAACCACTCGAATAGATCCCATCTTCACAACCGGTGAGAAAATCTCATCAAAATCAATACCCTTTTTCTGGCTGAATCCTTTAACGACTAACCTAGCTTTGTACCTTGGTTGTGAAGTAAGCTCATCTGTCTTCACTTTGAATACCCATTTGTTTCTCAAAGCTCTCTTGCCTTTAGGTAACTTCACCAGCTCATAAGTATTGTTCTCATGCAAGGAATTCATCTCATCTTGCATAGCTTCACCCCACTCTTTCTTATGCTCATCTTTCATTGCTTCTGAATAACATTCTGGCTCTCCCCCATCAGTAACTAATACATACTCATCAGCAGAATATCTAACAGAAGGATGACGGTCTCGGGTAGACCGCCTAAGTGGGACAAATGGGGGCACATCTGGTACTGGAATCTCTACCTGCTCCGGAGCATAATCATCATCAGTACCATGTTCATCATTATGAACATCATCTCCAACATTTTGTGGAGTAACTGGATCCAAATCAACAAGATCAGCACTAGTTTGAGGAACTGAATCTGTCTTCTCAACATCTTTTAACATCTGATCTTCTGTAAAAACAACATCTCGGCTTCGTACAAGTTTCTTCTGAACTGGATCATATAACCTGTACCCAAAATCATCTTCACCATAGCCGAGGAATACACATGGCTTAGTCTTCATATCAAGCTTTGACCTCTCATCTTTGGGAACATGAACAAAAGCTTTACATCCAAAAACTCGTAAATGACGGTAAGAAACATCTTTGCCGCTCCAAACCCTGTTAGGAACATCAAAACGCAAAGGAACACAAGGGGTTAGATTAATAATATGAACTGCCGTATTTAAAGCCTCACCCCAAAAGGAATCGGACAACCCTGCATGTGAAAGCAAACATCTAACTCTCTCAACCAAAGTTCTGTTCATCCTCTCTGCTAAGCCATTCAACTGAGGTGTCTTTGGTGGAGTCTTTTGATGCCGAATACCATTCTCCTTACAGTAAGCATCAAATCTGCCAATGTATTCACCGCCATTATCAGTCCGAATACACTTGAGTTTCTTTCCCGTTTGCCTTTCAACTAGTGTATGAAATTCTTTAAACTTTTCAAATACTTGATCCTTTGACTTTAAGGTATAAACCCACACCTTCCTGGAATGATCATCGATGAATGTAACAAAGTAGGAACATCCACCAAGTGTCCTAGTCTTCATAGGCCCACAAACATCCGAATGAACTAGATCAAGTATGTTCTCCATTCGAAAAGGAGAATGACTCTTAAACGCAACTCTGGTCTGTTTCCCTGCCAAACAGTGAGAACACTTACTCAAATCAATACCACTAACACCCGACAACACATTCTTCTTGAACAAGATAGACATCCCCTTTTCACTCATGTGGCCAAGTCTTTTATGCCACAACTCATTAGAATCAACATTGTCCACTGCGTTAACAATGTTCTGGATGATCTTCGGACGCGTGATGTATAATCTTGAGTCTTTCTTGCCTCTTCCCACTATCATAGAACCAAGAGTTAGTTTCCAAATACCATTACCAAAACCGTTATAATAACCATCATCATCAAGAATGCCTGTTGAAATAACATTAAGTCTCATATCCGGAACATGTTTTACATTATGCAAAACTAACTCCATTCCCGTGTCAAATTTCAAACAAACATCTCCAATACCAACGATCTTTGATAACCCGGCATTACCCATCCTAGCAAATCCATAGTCACCTGGAGTGTAAGATGAGAAGTGATCTCTACAAATTGCAACATGACATGTAGCACCACTATCAACAATCCAACTTGTGTCATCATGAGTAAGATTGATCATATCATAATCAATACAAACAAAGAACTCATCTGTGATAGCGTTAACTTCAACCTTATCATCATCACCACCATCACTTTTCTTTTGTTTATTCTTGTCATATGCCTTTTTCTTCTCATTCTTCAACTTTGGATAATACCACTTTGTGTGCCCCTTTTCATGACAATTATAACACTCAACGTTAGCAAATTTGCCTTTGCGTGAGCTGCTACGATGATTGCCTCTTTTACCCTGACCTCTACTATGACTTCTCCCCCGCGTTTCTGTGACCAAGATATCTGACTGTGAAGAGGAACCTTGTGACTTTCTTCTCATCTCTTCATTCAAAATACTACCCTTAGCCAATTCCATGGTGATAGTACCATTCGGTGCAGAGTTGGACAAAGATGTCCTAAAAGTCTCCCAAGAGTCCGGTAATGTACCAAGTAACCAGAGACCCTGAATCTCATCCTCAAACTTGATACCCATACCTGCAAGCTGATTTATAATACCCTGATATGCATTTAGGTGATCTGTAATAGGAGTCCCATCATGGTACTTCAAAGCCATCATCTGCTTAATTAAGAACAACTTGTTATTCCCAGTCTTTCGTTCATATAACTGCTCAAGCTTTTTCCATAAGGCTTTAGCATCAGTCTCCCCAGTAATATGATTCACAACATTATCATCAACCCACTGCCGAATATACCCACATACTTGTCTATGCAAAATTTTCCATTGAGCATCAGATTTTTCCTCAGGTTTATCCTCAGTAAAAACAGGCAAATAATAATCTTTCACATAAAGAAGATCCTCCATTTTACCTTTCCAAACATGATAATTTGAACCATTTAAACTAATCATTTTACTTGTATTAGCTTCCATCTTTCACACAAGTCAAATCAAATAACCTAGCTCTGATACCAATTTGATGGGAAAATGATCACAACGGGCAATCTACAAAACGGAAACAAACATCCGTTTGACAAGCATTTCCCGACCCATATGAACCTGTGAGAAAACTAACAAATAAGGTATACCACAATCACCACAAATCAGCCCCAATTCTGTCCCAAATCAGCAAATACAAAATAATTGAGCACACACAATACACACGAGACTTTTTACGTGGAAAACCTCTCAAAATCGAGAGTAAAAACCACGGGACTCGTAAGCCACTTAATGTTCCACTATCATCAACAAAGAGAACAATACAATAGGTCTTCTCTAGATCATATAGAGGTATACAACATCATCATACTCTTGAACTACAACAATCAACAAGTATATGAACAACCTAAAAAGACAAAAGAGGAATTATCTCACCCAAAAATCTGCTCTCTGTTCCAGCAGCAAGAACACGACCTACAGACCTTATTAGACGAATTCAACGGTTGAAAATGTTGGCACTGATGTCAGGAAGACACAGTCCAAAAATTGTGAAGATTCAACGGTCGGATCTCCGGGGATCGAAGGTTTTCTGGCCTGCTGTCACTGTAGACGGGAATTGGGGTTTTGACTCTTTTTCTTGATCTCTCTTGCACTCTTGATAATGAAAACAGCTGCAACTTGATGTTTTAAGATGCCCTCCTATGCTTGACCAAGTCAACCAAGCAATGGGCCTAATTTTGTTGGGCTTGGGCTTGTTAATACTTACTCATATTTGGAAACCCAATAACAAAACCCAACACAATACTACACTCTTAGGTTCATTTATATGCATCTTGACCTCTATAAGAATTGGTAACTATAGTTTACATGTAGACAATACAAGTACGTCAAAAGTCGAATGTTGGAAGAAACAAAAATACTAATAACCTGGCATGTGTCATAGACATTTGTCACGATGGGTGGGTCAAAAGTAACTTTCATTTTCTCGAGTATCTGCAATTGACGAGCAAGACAAATTAAATACATTTCGAAGGCAGTATCTTACACATTTAGTATCTTGCTTATACATACATTTAAAGAAAATAAAAACCAAGTCCTAAAGCATTGTAAGAAGCTCAATAAGACTTGATTGTTGAGTACTATTTTGATCATGATCAAACCAAAATCCCTCGCTCAAAATGACCGTCCAAATGGTGACCCAAAAAGCAGTGTTGTTAAATTGAAGTACAAAAGCTTATTAGCAGGATTTGGGAAAGTAATTAGTGCAACTGCAAGCAACACATTACACCATTTTCAATAACCATAACCTTCCAAGGTGGACACTCGACTGTCGTTTATGTCTTTTCTTCGTTCTCTTTTCTTAAGCCATACCCAAAACCTTGAATTCAGTCAGACGGTTATTTATTAGTTTCTAAGCATAACAGCTTTAAAACCAACGAAGGTAAAAAAAACATCTTTGCAGTTGCACTAATTACTTTCCCAAATCCTGTTAATAAGCTTTTGTACTTCAATTTAACAACAGTGCTTATTGGGTCACCATTTATACGGGAATTTTGAGCGAGGGATTATGGTTTGATCACGATCAAAATAGTATTCAACAGCTAGACAACGAACACGATCAAGTCTTACTGAGCGTCTTACAGGTGACGCCAAATTTGAAAAATCAGATAACTTAATTCCAACAGCTAAGTGCTAACGAACTGATGCTTCAATTTATGGCTTATTCAAGCCCATAAGCCAGAGTTCAGTGGTTAGAAATGAGCTTATCAGCTTTTAGAATTTTTAATAAATTCATAAGCTTAAAATTAAGCTAATTGTTTTTTTGAACATCAGTTTGAGATCACCCAGTAGTACTTGTTTTTTTTGGACATCAGTTTGGGATCACCTAGGGGTACTAAACCAACCACGCGTTCATCTCCCGTAGTTGAATAAAACGCCCCCAACTACTACGCTGGAGGAAACCCGGACCAATCCGAGGGCATGGGCGGTAAAAACCCCCCTCCCAGCTACCCCGCACTAAGCGAAATGCGATACTTCAGGTCACGGATAACATTGAGTCAGCGGAGTCGAATTCCTGACCTCTCGCTAAGAGAGGCAGGCCACTACGAATTGAGCTGCAACTCAATGTTTTAAAATTAAGCTAATTGGTTCAAGCAATAACGTCAAATCAAAAATAAAATAAAATCAAAACCATAATAGCCGGAATAAAGAATCGTTCTAGCAAACCTGATCTTCCCAATCCACCCAGCTTTTTCCCCATTTATGTTTCCTCCATCATTTTTTTTTTTTTTTTTAACTTCCACTGATGGATTTCTTGATAAATCAGCCGCGGAGTAAGCAGCACCTGCCAGCTAGCGGTTTCCGCCACCGGAATTGGTAAATTTCAGGGCAGAAAACGTACTGATATAACTACGATAAGGAAATGAAATGATTAACGAGGTTTGCTGAAGATAATAATTGGAATTGGAGAAATTCGTTATTGATGTGAGTGTGAGTAGATACAAATATTGATATCAATTTCATCACATACCTGATTTGTGGTCTTCTGCTTGTAAGTTTACGAATTATAAACCCTAATTTCATGGTACCAAACTACCAACTTAGAGTCTGCTTGGTCAGAGAAAATGGGAAAGAGAATGACAAAGGGGAGGGAATGAAAGAGAGGAGTTGAGATTCGCAAACTAGTAATGTTATTGTATGTGCCAGTCATGATATTTGTATGTGATATTGAAATAAACAGTTTGAGATCACCGCGCAATGCTGCGGGTTTGAATATTCTGGTTGTACACAATTATATGTTTTAAGTTAAAATATTTTATCGTTAAAAAGACTAATACATAATATTCCATTACAACAGACCAATCCAGCCTAATATAATTTACATACTTTTGTTAAATGATACTGTAGTAAAATGTGAAATAAGGAAAGAAAGTAAAGAAAAAAATAGTTGTTTTTAAAGATTGTAAAAGGATTGAGGAAAGATGATAAAATAAGAAGTTGAAGGTAATAAAAATAAAAAATAATTGGGATGGGAAGATTGAATACCAAAATTATTGGAGGGAAAAAAAAAAGTATCTCAGCCATGTCTCGAATCTAGATTGATTAGGAGACACACAAACATGTAATTTAATCCAGGAGATGATTCTCACACACTTGTTTTTAGTTCATACACACCAATATTTATTAAATGACTATTGTGCCCTTCCAACTTGATTTATTTCTTTTTAATTTCACAAATTAATACAAGTATTACCGGTTCACTCTTCTCAACCCAGATATTTTCTCTCACTCCTTTCTTTCTCTTTCAAATGGTTAACCCCTCCCATATCTTAAACATGAGATTACTCTCAATCCATTAAGAGTTAAAAACCACCTTCATCATTATTAAATTTGAAATCTTTTTTCCAACTTACTGCACTAAATTTTAGCGGCATCCGTTTACTAACGTGTCATCACACACCAAAACCGGGTTCTTTGTTTGTCGGAAAGGATGAGCGAAAAATTAATTTGCCAAAAAATATGAACGGAAAATCAATTTGCCGGAAAAGATGAACGGAAATAAAAATTATTGACTAAGAGTTATAGACAGGTAACTTGATATAACAAAGGCTAGTAAAAAAAATGATATATTATGTATTGGACTTTGGAATAATTAAGAAAAGAAGAGGTAGAGATGGTGGTATTCATGCCTTCATGGTGGGTAATCTGATGATATTGAGAAATAAAGAGAATTCCTTTGCGTGAATAATTGGTTTGGTTGTTTCTGAAAATAAAATAATAAGGGTAAAATAGGTATTTCAAGTAAAATGGTGTGTATAAATCAAAAATAAGTGTGTGAGAATCATCTCTCATTTAATCCCAATATTATTATTATTATATTATTATTATTATTATTATTATTATTATTATTATTAATAATTGTGGTGGGGAAAGGTGTCGTTTGACACCCACCACACCTAAAACCCGGGTCAAAACGACAATGGCCCAAAACCCAACCCAAAAAAATGCAAAATACCCCCCTAAACTATAAGCAGCTTACAAAAATTACCCTGAACTCCAGGGGGTAAAACAAAAATTCTCTCAATTAAAATAAAAACTTCACCCAAACACTTCGACATCCCGTATCTTCCTCCTCGCTCCGATTTAAATTTCACCGACCATACCGTTAAACTCGGAAAATATTTATGAACAAAACGAAACTAACTGCGTTTGAAACGGACACTTTTTAAAAAACGCTAAACACATCGACAACCCGTATCTTCCTACTCGCCACGAGTTAAATTTTTTCGACAGCACTGAAATGTCCCGTTCTTATTGATTAAAAAACGTTCCATATTAATTGATTTCGTTGCGAGGTTTTGACCTCTATATGAGACGTTTTTTCAAAGACTGCATTCATTTTTAAACAAACCATAACCTTTATTTCATCAATAAAGGTTTAAAAAGCTTTTCGTAGATTATCAAATAATGATAATCTAAAATATCCTGTTTACACACTACCATTACATAATGGTTTACAATACAAATATGTTACAACAAAATAAGTTTCTTGAATGCAGTTTTTACACAATATCATACAAGCATGGACTCCAAATCTTGTCCTTATTTAAGTATGCGACAGCGGAAGCTCTTAATAATCACCTGAGAATAAACATGCTTAAAACGTCAACAAAAATGTTGGTGAGTTATAGGTTTAACCTATATATATCAAATCGTAACAATAGACCACAAGATTTCATATTTCAATACACATCCCATACATAGAGATAAAAATCATTCATATGGTGAACACCTGGTAACCGACAATAACAAGATGCATATATAAGAATATCCCCATCATTCCGGGACACCCTTCGGATATGATATAAATTTCGAAGTACTAAAGCATCCGGTACTTTGGATGGGGTTTGTTAGGCCCAATAGATCTATCTTTAGGATTCGCGTCAATTAGGGTGTCTGTTCCCTAATTCTTAGATTACCAGACTTAATAAAAAGGGGCATATTCGATTTCGATAATTCAACCATAGAATGTAGTTTCACGTACTTGTGTCTATTTTGTAAATCATTTATAAAACCTGCATGTATTCTCATCCCAAAAATATTAGATTTTAAAAGTGGGACTATAACTCACTTTCACAGATTTTTACTTCGTCGGGAAGTAAGACTTGGCCACTGGTTGATTCACGAACCTATAACAATATATACATATATATCAAAGTATGTTCAAAATATATTTACAACACTTTTAATATATTTTGATGTTTTAAGTTTATTAAGTCAGCTGTCCTCGTTAGTAACCTACAACTAGTTGTCCACAGTTAGATGTACAGAAATAAATCGATAAATATTATCTTGAATCAATCCACGACCCAGTGTATACGTATCTCAGTATTGATCACAACTCAAACTATATATATTTTGGAATCAACCTCAACCCTGTATAGCTAACTCCAACATTCACATATAGAGTGTCTATGGTTGTTCCGAAATATATATAGATGTGTCGACATGATAGGTCGAAACATTGTATACGTGTCTATGGTATCTCAAGATTACATAATATATAATACAAGTTGATTAAGTTATGGTTGGAATAGATTTGTTACCAATTTTCACGTAGCTAAAATGAGAAAAATTATCCAATCTTGTTTTACCCATAACTTCTTCATTTTAAATCCGTTTTGAGTGAATCAAATTGCTATGGTTTCATATTGAACTCTATTTTATGAATCTAAACAAAAAAAGTATAGGTTTCTAGTCTGAAAAATAAGTTACAAGTTGTTTTTGTAAAGGTAGTCATTTCAGTCGAAAGAACGACGTCTAGATGACCATTTTAGAAAACATACTTCCACTTTGAGTTTAACCATAATTTTTGGATATAGTTTCATGTTCATAATAAAAATCATTTTCTCAGAATAACAACTTTTAAATCAAAGTTTATCATAGTTTTTAATTAACTAACCCAAAACAGCCCGCGGTGTTACTACGACGGCGTAAATCCGGTTTTACGGTGTTTTTCGTGTTTCCAGGTTTTAAATCATTAAGTTAGCATATCATATAGATATAGAACATGTGTTTAGTTGATTTTAAAAGTCAAGTTAGAAGGATTAACTTTTGTTTGCGAACAAGTTTAGAATTAACTAAACTATGTTCTAGTGATTACAAGTTTAAACCTTCGAATAAGATAGCTTTATATGTATGAATCGAATGATGTTATGAACATCATTACTACCTTAAGTTCCTTGGATGAACCTACTGGAAAAGAGAAAAATGGATCTAGCTTCAATGGATCCTTGGATGGCTCAAAGTTCTTGAAGCAAAATCATGACACGAAAACAAGTTCAAGTAAGATCATCACTTGAAATAAGATTGTTACAGTTATAGAAATTGAACCAAAGTTTGAATATGATTATTACCTTGTATTAGAATGATAACCTACTGTAAGAAACAAAGATTTCTTGAGGTTGGATGATCACCTTACAAGATTGGAAGTGAGCTAGCAAACTTGAAAGTATTCTTGATTTTATGAAACTAGAACTTTTGGAATTTATGAAGAACACTTAGAACTTGAAGATAGAACTTGAGAGAGTTCAATTAGATGAATAAAATTGAAGAATGAAAGTGTTTGTAGGTGTTTTTGGTCGTTGGTGTATGGATTAGATATAAAGGATATGTAATTTTGTTTTCATGTAAATAAGTCATGAATGATTACTCATATTTTTGTAATCTTATGAGATATTTCATGCTAGTTGCCAAATGATGGTTCCCACATGTGTTAGGTGACTCACATGGGCTGCTAAGAGCTGATCATTGGAGTGTATATACCAATAGTACATACATCTAAAAGCTGTGTATTGTACGAGTACGAATACGGGTGCATACGAGTAGAATTGTTGATGAAACTGAACGAGAATGTAATTGTAAGCATTTTTGTTAAGTAGAAGTATTTTGATAAGTGTATTGAAGTCTTTCAAAAGTGTATAAATACATATTAAAACACTACATGTATATACATTTTAACTGAGTCGTTAAGTCATCGTTAGTCGTTACATGTAAGTGTTGTTTTGAAACCTTTAGGTTAACGATCTTGTTAAATGTTGTTAACCCAATGTTTATAATAACAAAAGAGATTTTAAATTATTATATTATCATGATATTATGATGTACGAATATCTCTTAATATGATATATATACATTAAATGTCGTTACAACGATAAACGTTACATATATGTCTCGTTTCAAAATCATTAAGTTAGTAGTCTTGTTTTTACATATGTAGTTCATTGTTAATATAATTAATGATATGTTTACTTATCATAATATCATGTTAACTATATATATAACCATATATATGTCATCATATAGTTTTTTACAAGTTTTAACGTTCGTGAATCACCGGTCAACTTGGGTGGTCAATTGTCTATATGAAACCTATTTCAATTAATCAAGTCTTAACAAGTTTGATTGCTTAACATGTTGGAAACATTTAATCATGTAAACATCAATCTCAATTAATATATATAAACATGGAAAAGTTCGGGTCACTACAGTACCTACCCGTTAAATAAATTTCGTCCCGAAATTTTAAGCTGTTGAAGGTGTTGACGAATCTTCTGGAAATAGATGCGGGTATTTCTTCTTCATCTGATCTTCATGCTCCCAGGTGAACTCGGGTCCTCTACGAGCATTCCATCGAACCTTAACAATTGGTATCTTGTTTTGCTTAAGTCTTTTAACCTCACGATCCATTATTTCGACGGGTTCTTCGATGAATTGGAGTTTTTCGTTGATTTGGATTTCATCTAACGGAATAGTGAGATCTTCTTTAGCAAAACATTTCTTCAAATTCGAGACGTGGAAAGTGTTATGTACAGCCGCGAGTTGTTGAGGTAACTCAAGTCGGTAAGCTACTGGTCCGACACGATCAATAATCTTGAATGGTCCAATATACCTTGGATTTAATTTCCCTCGTTTACCAAATCGAACAACGCCTTTCCAAGGTGAAACTTTAAGCATGACCATCTCTCCAATTTCAAATTCTATATCTTTTCTTTTAATGTCAGCGTAGCTCTTTTGTCGACTTTGGGCGGTTTTCAACCGTTGTTGAATTTGGATGATCTTCTCGGTAGTTTCTTGTATAATCTCCGGACCCGTAATCTGTCTATCCCCCACCTCACTCCAACAAATCGGAGACCTGCACTTTCTACCATAGAGTGCTTCAAACGGCGCCATCTCAATGCTTGAATGGTAGCTGTTGTTGTAGGAAAATTCTGCTAACGGTAGATGTCGATCCCAACTGTTTCCGAAATCAATAACACATGCTCGTAGCATGTCTTCAAGCGTTTGTATCGTCCTTTCGCTCTGCCCATCAGTTTGTGGATGATAGGCAGTACTCATGTCTAGACGAGTTCCTAATGCTTGCTGTAATGTCTGCCAGAATCTTGAAATAAATCTGCCATCCCTATCAGAGATAATAGAGATTGGTATTCCATGTCTGGAGACGACTTCCTTCAAATACAGTCGTGCTAACTTCTCCATCTTGTCATCTTCTCTTATTGGTAGGAAGTGTGCTGATTTGGTGAGACGATCAACTATTACCCAAATAGTATCAAAACCACTTGCAGTCCTTGGCAATTTAGTGATAAAATCCATGGTAATGTTTTCCCATTTCCATTCCGGGATTTCGGGTTGTTGAAGTAGACCTGATGGTTTCTGATGCTCAGCTTTGACCTTAGAACACGTCAAACATTCTCCTACGTATTTAGCAACATCGGCTTTCATACCCGGCCACCAAAAATGTTTCTTGAGATCCTTGTACATCTTCCCTGTTCCAGGATGTATTGAGTATCTGGTTTTATGAGCTTCTCTAAGTACCATTTCTCTCATATCTCCAAATTTTGGTACCCAAATCCTTTCAGCCCTATACCGGGTTCCGTCTTCCCGAATATTAAGATGCTTCTCCGATCCTTTGGGTATTTCATCCTTTAAATTTCCCTCTTTTAAAACTCCTTGTTGCGCCTCCTTTATTTGAGTAGTAATGTTATTATGAATCATTATATTCATAGATTTTACTCGAATGGGTTCTCTATCCTTCCTACTCAAGGCATCGGCTACCACATTTGCCTTCCCCGGGTGGTAACGAATCTCAAAATCGTAATCATTCAATAATTCAATCCACCTACGCTGCCTCATATTCAGTTGTTTCTGATTAAATATGTGTTGAAGACTTTTGTGGTCGGTATATATAATACTTTTGACCCCATATAAGTAGTGCCTCCAAGTCTTTAATGCAAAAACAACCGCGCCTAATTCCAAATCATGCGTCGTATAATTTTGTTCGTGAATCTTCAATTGTCTAGACGCATAAGCAATCACCTTCGTTCGTTGCATTAATACACAACCGAGACCTTGCTTTGATGCATCACAATAAATCACAAAATCATCATTCCCTTCAGGCAATGACAATATAGGTGCCGTAGTTAGCTTTTTCTTCAATAACTGAAACGCTTTCTCTTGTTCATCATTCCATTCAAATTTCTTCCCTTTATGCGTTAATGCAGTCAAGGGTTTTGCTATTCTGGAAAAGTCTTGGATGAACCTTCTGTAGTAACCAGCTAGTCCTAAAAACTGGCGTATGTGTTTCGGAGTTTTCGGGGTTTCCCACTTTTCAACAGTTTCTATCTTTGCCGGATCCACCTTAATACCTTCTTTGTTCACTATGTGACCGAGGAATTGAACTTCTTCCAACCAAAATGCACACTTTGAAAACTTAGCGTACAATTCTTCCTTCCTCAATACTTCTAACACCTTTCTCAAATGTTCACCGTGTTCTTGGTCATTCTTTGAGTAAATAAGTATGTCATCAATGAAAACAATGACAAACTTGTCAAGGTATGGTCCACACACTCGGTTCATAAGGTCCATGAACACAGCTGGTGCATTAGTTAAACCAAACGGCATGACCATAAACTCGTAATGACCGTAACGTGTTCTGAAAGCAGTCTTTGGAATATCATCTTCTTTCACCCGCATTTGATGATACCCGGAACGTAAGTCAATCTTTGAATAAACAGACGAGCCTTGTAGTTGATCAAATAAGTCGTCGATTCTCGGTAGTGGGTAGCGGTTCTTGATGGTAAGTTTGTTCAACTCTCGGTAGTCGATACACAACCTGAATGTACCATCTTTCTTCTTGACAAACAAAACAGGAGCTCCTCACGGTGATGTGCTTGGTCGAATGAAACCACGCTCTAAAAGTTCTTGTAATTGGCTTTGCAGTTCTTTCATCTCGCTGGGTGCGAGTCTGTAAGGAGCACGAGCTATTGGTGCAGCTCCTGGTACAAGATCTATTTGAAATTCAACGGATCGATGTGGGGGTAATCCCGGTAATTCTTTCAGAAATACATCGGGAAATTCTTTTGCAATGGGAACATCATTGATGCTCTTTTCTTCAGTTTGTACTTTCTCGACGTGTGCTAGAACAGCATAGCAACCTTTTCTTATTAGTTTTTGTGCCTTCAAATTACTAATAAGATGTAGCTTCGTGTTGCCCTTTTCTCCGTACACCATTAAGGGTTTTCCTTTTTCTCGTATAATGCGAATTGCATTTTTGTAACAAACGATCTCCGCTTTCACTTCTTTCAACCAGTCCATACCGATTATCACATCAAAACTCCCTAACTCTACTGGTATCAAATCAATCTTAAATGTTTCGCTAACCAGTTTAATTTCTCGATTCCGACATATATTATCTGCTGAAATTAATTTACCATTTGCTAATTCGAGTAAAAATTTACTATCCAAAGGCGTCAATGGACAACTTAATTTAGCACAAAAATCTCTACTCATATAGCTTCTATCTGCACCCGAATCAAATAAAACGTAAGCAGATTTATTGTCAATAAGAAACGTACCCGTAACAAGCTCCGGGTCTTCCTGTGCCTCTACCGCATTAATATTGAAAACTCTTCCACGGCCTTGTCCATTCGTGTTCTCCTGGTTCGGGCAATTTCTAATAATGTGGCCTGGTTTTCCACATTTATAACAAACTACATTGGCATAACTTGCTCCGACACTACTTGCTCCGCCATTACTCGTTCCGACACCATTTGTTCCTTTCGTTCTATTAACCCCTGGTCCGTAGACCTCACACTTCGCCGCGCTATGACCATTTCTTTTACACTTGTTGCAAAATTTGGTGCAGAACCCCGAGTGATTCTTTTCACACCTTTGGCATAGTTGCTTCTGATTGTTGTTGTTGTTGCGGTTATTATTGTTGTTGGGATGATTGTTGTAGTTGCTGTTGTTGTTGTTGTTGTTGTTGTTGTTGGGCCGTTTGTTGTAGTTGCGATTGATGTTGCGATTGTTGGGATAATTGTTGCGATTATTGTTGTAATTGCTGTTGTTGTTGTATTGGTGATTCTTATCACCGTTTTCCTCCCACTTTCTTTTGACTTGCTTCACATTGGCCTCTTCAGCAGTCTGTTCTTTAATTCTTTCTTCAATCTGGTTCACTAGTTTGTGAGCCATTCTACATGCCTGTTGTATGGAGGCGGGCTCGTGTGAACTTATATCTTCTTGGATTCTTTCCGGTAATCCTTTCACAAACGCGTCGATCTTCTCTTCTTCATCTTCGAATGCTCCCGGACACAATAGGCACAATTCTGTGAATCGTCTTTCGTACGTGGTAATATCAAATCCTTGGGTTCGTAACCCTCTAAGTTCTGTCTTGAGCTTATTGACCTCGGTTCTGGGACGGTACTTCTCGTTCATCAAGTGCTTGAATGCTGACCACGGTAGTGCGTACGCATCATCTTGTCCCACTTGCTCTAGATAGGTATTCCACCATGTTAACGCAGAACCTGTGAAGGTATGCGTAGCGTACTTCACTTTGTCCTCTTCAGTACACTTACTTATGGCAAACACCGATTCGACCTTCTCGGTCCACCGTTTCAATCCGATCGGTCCTTCGGTTCCATCAAATTCCAAAGGTTTACAGGCAGTGAATTCTTTGTAAGTGCATCCTACACGATTTCCTGTACTGCTAGATCCAAGGTTATTGTTGGTATGTAGCGCAGCCTGTACTGCGGCTATGTTTGAAGCTAGAAAAGTACGGAATTCCTCTTCATTCATATTCACAGTGTGTCGAGTAGCCGGTGCCATTTCCTTCAAAATAGTCAAATGGAACAAGTTAATCATACAGAATATTAAGAGTAGTTAATAGTATTTCGTAGCATAATATGAACTCATTTATAAAAGCTTTTTCTTCATATTAGCGTTTTATAAGTTTAAATTCGGGTAGTACCTACCCGTTAAGTTCATACTTAGTAGCTAATATACAATTCAACTACTACAATTCTATATGAAAAACTGATTAAAATAATATTTCGCGTTCAAACTTTTATACAATATTTTACAAACTTACAATACCGCTTATTTTACATAAAGCATGAAATATAGCACACAATAACTTTGATACAAGATAGTTGTGAAGACAATTCTAGCTAGTACACAAGTCGTTCAGCAAAGGCAATAAATACACGTAATTCATACGTCCAGAAACAAGTCATGCATTCTGGTTTTACTAGGACTACTTCCCATCCTTGGTCTTGTGCAACATAACCGTTATGGCCGTTGATAAGACAGCGTGTTGTAACGTCATCAAAGGGACGAGGGTTACGTAATGTCCAACAGTCCCGTAATAATCTAAAAACCTCATTTCTTACCCCAATTACCGACTCCGTCACTTGTGGAAACGTTTTGTTTAATAGTTGTAGCCCGATGTTCTTGTTCTCACTTTGGTGAGAAGCGAACATTACTAATCCGTAAGCATAACATGCTTCTTTATGTTGCATGTTAGCCGCTTTTTCTAAATCACGAAGTCCAATATTCGGATATATTGAGTCAAAATAATTTCTTAACCCGTTGCGTAAAATAGCATTTGGGTTCCCCGCAATATATGCGTCAAAGTAAACACATCGTAACTTATGGGTTTCCCAATGTGATATCCCCCATCTTTCAAACGAAAGTCTCTTATAAACCAAGACATTCTTGGAACGTTCTTCGAATGTCTTACAAACTGATCTCGCCTTAAATAGTTGTGCCGAAGAATTCTGGCCGACTCTAGACAAGATTTCATCAACCATGTCTCCGGGTAGGTCTCTTAAAATATTGGGTTGTCTATCCATTTTGTGTTTTTAAACTGTAAAATAGACAAGAGTTAGATTCATAAAAAAAAATACTTATTAATACAAGCAATTTTTACATATATCATAAAGCATAAGAACACTATATTCCATATATTACACCACACGAATACAACTATCTTATTCCGACTCGCTCGTTTCTTCTTCTTCGGTTTTGGTTCGTTTTGCCAAGTTTCTAGGGATATATGATGTTCCCCTAATACGAGCCGTCGTTGTCCACATTGGTTTAGAAAAACCTGGTGGTTTAGAGGTTCCCGGGTCATTGTTACAACTTAAGGACTTCGGGGGTTGACGATACATATAAAGTTCATCGGGGTTGGAATTAGATTTCTCTATTTTTATGCCCTTTCCCTTATTATTTTCTTTTGCCTTTTTAAATTCAGTTGGGGTAATTTCTATAACATCATCGGAATTCTCGTCGGAATCCGATTCATCGGAGAATTGGTAATCCTCCCAATATTTTGCTTCCTTGGCGGAAACACCATTGACCATAATTAACTTTGGTCGGTTGGTTGAGGATTTTCTTTTACTTAACCGTTTTATTATTTCCCCCACCGGTTCTATTTCTTCATCCGGTTCCGATTCTTCTTCCGGTTCCGATTCTTCTTCCGGTTCCGACTCTTCTTCCGGTTCCTCTTCGGGAACTTGTGAATCAGTCCACAAATCATTCCAATTTACATTTGACTCTTCATTATTATTAGGTGAGTCAATGGGACTTGTTCTAGAGGTAGACATCTATCACATAATATCAAACACGTTAAGAGATTAATATATCACATAATATTCATATGTTAAAAATATATAGTTTCCAACAAAAATGTTAAGCAATCATTTTTAAAGAAAACACGGTCGAAGTCCAGACTCACTAATGCATCCTAACAAACTCGATAAGACACACTAATGCAAATTTTCTGGTTCTCTAAGACCAACGCTCGGATACCAACTGAAATGTCCCGTTCTTATTGATTAAAAAACGTTCCATATTAATTGATTTCGTTGCGAGGTTTTGACCTCTATATGAGACGTTTTTTCAAAGACTGCATTCATTTTTAAACAAACCATAACCTTTATTTCATCAATAAAGGTTTAAAAAGCTTTTCGTAGATTATCAAATAATGATAATCTAAAATATCCTGTTTACACACTACCATTACATAATGGTTTACAATACAAATATGTTACAACAAAATAAGTTTCTTGAATGCAGTTTTTACACAATATCATACAAGCATGGACTCCAAATCTTGTCCTTATTTAAGTATGCGACAGCGGAAGCTCTTAATAATCACCTGAGAATAAACATGCTTAAAACGTCAACAAAAATGTTGGTGAGTTATAGGTTTAACCTATATATATCAAATCGTAACAATAGACCACAAGATTTCATATTTCAATACACATCCCATACATAGAGATAAAAATCATTCATATGGTGAACACCTGGTAACCGACAATAACAAGATGCATATATAAGAATATCCCCATCATTCCGGGACACCCTTCGGATATGATATAAATTTCGAAGTACTAAAGCATCCGGTACTTTGGATGGGGTTTGTTAGGCCCAATAGATCTATCTTTAGGATTCGCGTCAATTAGGGTGTCTGTTCCCTAATTCTTAGATTACCAGACTTAATAAAAAGGGGCATATTCGATTTCGATAATTCAACCATAGAATGTAGTTTCACGTACTTGTGTCTATTTTGTAAATCATTTATAAAACCTGCATGTATTCTCATCCCAAAAATATTAGATTTTAAAAGTGGGACTATAACTCACTTTCACAGATTTTTACTTCGTCGGGAAGTAAGACTTGGCCACTGGTTGATTCACGAACCTATAACAATATATACATATATATCAAAGTATGTTCAAAATATATTTACAACACTTTTAATATATTTTGATGTTTTAAGTTTATTAAGTCAGCTGTCCTCGTTAGTAACCTACAACTAGTTGTCCACAGTTAGATGTACAGAAATAAATCGATAAATATTATCTTGAATCAATCCACGACCCAGTGTATACGTATCTCAGTATTGATCACAACTCAAACTATATATATTTTGGAATCAACCTCAACCCTGTATAGCTAACTCCAACATTCACATATAGAGTGTCTATGGTTGTTCCGAAATATATATAGATGTGTCGACATGATAGGTCGAAACATTGTATACGTGTCTATGGTATCTCAAGATTACATAATATATAATACAAGTTGATTAAGTTATGGTTGGAATAGATTTGTTACCAATTTTCACGTAGCTAAAATGAGAAAAATTATCCAATCTTGTTTTACCCATAACTTCTTCATTTTAAATCCGTTTTGAGTGAATCAAATTGCTATGGTTTCATATTGAACTCTATTTTATGAATCTAAACAAAAAAAGTATAGGTTTCTAGTCTGAAAAATAAGTTACAAGTTGTTTTTGTAAAGGTAGTCATTTCAGTCGAAAGAACGACGTCTAGATGACCATTTTAGAAAACATACTTCCACTTTGAGTTTAACCATAATTTTTGGATATAGTTTCATGTTCATAATAAAAATCATTTTCTCAGAATAACAACTTTTAAATCAAAGTTTATCATAGTTTTTAATTAACTAACCCAAAACAGCCCGCGGTGTTACTACGACGGCGTAAATCCGGTTTTACGGTGTTTTTCGTGTTTCCAGGTTTTAAATCATTAAGTTAGCATATCATATAGATATAGAACATGTGTTTAGTTGATTTTAAAAGTCAAGTTAGAAGGATTAACTTTTGTTTGCGAACAAGTTTAGAATTAACTAAACTATGTTCTAGTGATTACAAGTTTAAACCTTCGAATAAGATAGCTTTATATGTATGAATCGAATGATGTTATGAACATCATTACTACCTTAAGTTCCTTGGATGAACCTACTGGAAAAGAGAAAAATGGATCTAGCTTCAATGGATCCTTGGATGGCTCAAAGTTCTTGAAGCAAAATCATGACACGAAAACAAGTTCAAGTAAGATCATCACTTGAAATAAGATTGTTACAGTTATAGAAATTGAACCAAAGTTTGAATATGATTATTACCTTGTATTAGAATGATAACCTACTGTAAGAAACAAAGATTTCTTGAGGTTGGATGATCACCTTACAAGATTGGAAGTGAGCTAGCAAACTTGAAAGTATTCTTGATTTTATGAAACTAGAACTTTTGGAATTTATGAAGAACACTTAGAACTTGAAGATAGAACTTGAGAGAGTTCAATTAGATGAATAAAATTGAAGAATGAAAGTGTTTGTAGGTGTTTTTGGTCGTTGGTGTATGGATTAGATATAAAGGATATGTAATTTTGTTTTCATGTAAATAAGTCATGAATGATTACTCATATTTTTGTAATCTTATGAGATATTTCATGCTAGTTGCCAAATGATGGTTCCCACATGTGTTAGGTGACTCACATGGGCTGCTAAGAGCTGATCATTGGAGTGTATATACCAATAGTACATACATCTAAAAGCTGTGTATTGTACGAGTACGAATACGGGTGCATACGAGTAGAATTGTTGATGAAACTGAACGAGAATGTAATTGTAAGCATTTTTGTTAAGTAGAAGTATTTTGATAAGTGTATTGAAGTCTTTCAAAAGTGTATAAATACATATTAAAACACTACATGTATATACATTTTAACTGAGTCGTTAAGTCATCGTTAGTCGTTACATGTAAGTGTTGTTTTGAAACCTTTAGGTTAACGATCTTGTTAAATGTTGTTAACCCAATGTTTATAATAACAAAAGAGATTTTAAATTATTATATTATCATGATATTATGATGTACGAATATCTCTTAATATGATATATATACATTAAATGTCGTTACAACGATAAACGTTACATATATGTCTCGTTTCAAAATCATTAAGTTAGTAGTCTTGTTTTTACATATGTAGTTCATTGTTAATATAATTAATGATATGTTTACTTATCATAATATCATGTTAACTATATATATAACCATATATATGTCATCATATAGTTTTTTACAAGTTTTAACGTTCGTGAATCACCGGTCAACTTGGGTGGTCAATTGTCTATATGAAACCTATTTCAATTAATCAAGTCTTAACAAGTTTGATTGCTTAACATGTTGGAAACATTTAATCATGTAAACATCAATCTCAATTAATATATATAAACATGGAAAAGTTCGGGTCACTACAAGCACCATTAGACTCGAAATAATTTTATCAACAAAACGAAACTAACTACGTTCGAACCGAACAGTTTTTAAAAAACACTAAAGACGACGACACCTACAACGGCGCTTAACACATGGGCCATTTTTCCTTTTGTAAATACATAAAGCTACGTTAAATATGAATATACAGGCCGAAAGCCCCCGCCGCATCGTGCGGGCCGGATCCGGACTAGTTCAGGCGAAAGTGCTTTTGTTTAGTCTCTCCACATTAATATAGTTATACTATAAAACGTCGCTTTTAAAAATTACAAATAAAAGCCATCTGAAATTGCCATTTTTAAAAGTGGAACCGAGTGACTTTTTTACCCCTCAAATTAGTTGTTTTTACAGATTTAGGCAAATGGAACAGTAACAATTGCAATTTTCTCTTTGAATATATTTATAACTAGTTTTAAGAGCCCGTGCGTTGCACGATATTTGTATAATTAGTAGTCGATAACGTTAACATTGATACTTATCAAATGTTTAATACAAGTTACTAATAACATTTGTATCGATACATTAGTATTGAATAATAACGCATAGATTATAAGCCCGTGTGTTTGAATTATTTTAACTTCAACTGATAAATAATCGATAAAATACCAAACATGATCCCCTAAAAAGTTACCTTTATAACTGATCATTAAGAATAGTATTTTATTTATATCTCTAATTGTATATGTTTTTAGTATAAACTAAGTTCATTATGTAAAAATCTCAAACGAAGCAGACATACATTTTTTTTGAATTATTCCCTCTTTTCGTTATGGTAATGCAATGCAAGAGGTCGGAAATCAGGTTGTTTCTGATGATGAAAAGAGTTTTTTTTTTATCTGAATCAATACCATTTTAACTTCGATTGACAAACGTAAGCCCGTGCGTTTATATAATATTATACAAATATTATATTAACGTAGTTTTTTAAATTTATCCGCAAACTGTAAATTAATTTTATTTATGTATAATTTGATTCATAAATAATGTTATAATGTTGATAAAAAATATCTATTTTATAATATAATATTAATATATTAATATAATATTATACAGTAATATAATATAATATTTTAAGTAATGAAATTTGTTTATTAAATTAAATTAGAAATTTCTATAAATTAATTAATATATGGAATTATGAGCCTGTGTGTTGAAGTTATTTTAACTTCAACTGATAAATAATCGATAAAACACTAAACATGAACTCTTAAAAAGTTGTTTTATAACTAAATGAAAATAGAAACAAACATATCATCACATTATAATGTAATTGAAAAACATATATATATATATATATATATATATATATATATATATATATATATATATATATATATATATATATATATTCAAATCACCAATTAAAGTAACAAACAAACCAAGTTTAGGTTAAAATAGATGCATAAATCCAATTTAAAGTTCAACAAAAATATCAATGAATTAAAGTCAAAATTTATATTCTCCAAAGCATTTGATGATGCAAAGCATTTGATGATGCAGACTCTCTCAAAGAGTGGAGCTATATGATATGATTGAACATTTTGGTTTGGTGATCGAAGAGCTAAACCATTATAAAATAGAATAAATATAATAATTAAAACCCTTAATATAATTACAACAATTTACGTGTTGGTGGTCGTGCATTTGGTTTGTTCTCCGATTATGTTTTTGTACCGAGTATTTTTTTTATTAATAATAATAATTAATATTAATATATATTTATCTTTACCTTTTAAAGGTAACAATCGGCTAATATATTATTACTATAATTAAGATCATTATATATTTATCTTTATCTTTTAAGGTAACAATCAATCGGCCATATTTTATTTTATTACTTAATTTAATATTTAATTTGATTTAATAATATATTGACATGTAGGACAGATTAATTGAGGAGATGACACGTAAGCATAATGACACGTGCTTTATAATAATGTATGTATAGATATAATAAGCAAAAAAATAAATATTTCTTCTTTATCTAAATAAAACCCCTAAAACAGTACTTCTGTACAAGAAATCATGCATGAAGTACTACAACTATTTTATCTACGTACAAACAATTTTTTTCTTACAAAAATAAGCAACATAAATATTTTTACAATTATATTAGTTTCAATATTTGAACCAAATTTATTTGTAAATAAAGTATATCATCAATATATAACATCTAGCATGTATCTATTCTTAGTTTTATTCATATTATTATTTTTTAACATGTGAAAAAAGGTAGAAAAAGACGACTCGATTCATTTTTTTTTACTATTTTATGTTGAATTTTGCAATAATAATGTTTTTTTTTTTTTTTTTTTTGAAAAGCAGTAATATGAGAGTTAGAAATAGTATTACGTTAAATACATGGTTTTCCCTTCAAATCCACTTATATGGGGGAAAACGATTTTATCAAGGTACGATAAACCTCCATACCAGGTTTGACTATCTAAACAGTATAAGTGGATTTCAGGTACGTAGTACTAGTAAGTTTTATATCTAGCTCAGAATATGTGGTTTTGACTGTTTGACTATTGTCAGAATATCAAGGTATCAACTATCCTGTTATTATCTTGAGATGATTAGTTTTTTTTTTTTTTTTTTTTTTTTTTTTTTTTAACGTATTTTCAAACGCTTGGAAGTTGAAAATATCATTTATCTTGTGTTCGATAAATATGCAGAGGTGTCTTTGGACAAAGGTAAGGTAAACAATCGTCTAGGGTCCAAAAATTTTGAAGGGTCAAAAATTTAGAATATGTATATACATTTGAATTTTCAATTAAATTCAATAAAAACGTCAATCAAAGTTATAATACTGTAAGTTTAAATAGTTAAATACATTGTAAGTAATAAATAGAAAATTTTAAGTATTAAAGAATTTATTCGAGTTAAAAAATTTAACGAGTATGAGAGCCCATTTTTATTTCCGCCTAGAGCCATCGTGTTGAAATGGCCCCGTAAATATGACACCATTTCGGTGGGAACCCTCATGTCACATGGCAAGCCACCTCTGTACTTTTGACTCGGTCAACTTCTAAGGTGTACACTTTTGTCCCTATCAGAACATGAGGTTTGCTGTGTCTCTTTGAAAGTAGTTTCCGTTATGCCAACCAAACAAAATTTCTAAAGTTTTAGCCTTCAGAATTTTAAATACCGCAAGTAAAATATCTGAAGTTAAAAGGTTTCAAAATGTACCTACCAGGTAAAAATTTCCATTCTATCATTTATCTCCCTGAAAATTGCAGTAAAACATCGAGCGTTATTGTAGTACTGATCGCAATTGAGAATAATGCACGCGGTAGTTGCATTTTTCCATCAACACAAATTACATTTGTAGGAGATAATCGGTTAATGAGTGCAAACCAAAGTTTTATATCGGGAAAAAAAGAAAGTAATGTATGCATATAACCATTTGAAAACCACCATCTATTACCTACTGATTTTGGACTCCAAAATTTGGAGTATTAGGGGACTCACGGTCTTATATTTAGAACATGTTGTTGGCGGTAAACAATCATATAAATGGTATCTATCGATTAATGGGTGCAAACCAAAGGTCTACATCGAAAAACAAAAGAAAGTTATGTGAATATAATTGTTTGTTTAGTGTTCTAGATATTTGAATAATTCAAATGACATATATTAAAGAAAGTAAAGTACTTGAATTGTTAAAAAAATATATTTCAACTGTGAATGTTTTGAACGATTCAAAATTTAATGTTACTCTAAGGTGAGACCAGGGCCATTATTAGACTATATACAACCCAGCGTCAGCTGGTAGGCGTGAGGTGAGGTGTCACCGTCTGGCAAAATTCAACGGAAATAAGACGGCGTCAAAAGTTGACGGAAAATAGCGTTTGTCGAATTTTCAACGGAGGGTAAGGTTGCGTCAGTTGAAGTGTCCAGCCAATCACAATTTAAAGCCATTTATTTATATTATTAATTAATTTTTTTCCCACTCCACTTCCAGCCTACAAATATTTGACACAAAAATTTGACATTTAGGGTTAACAAATGTCGAATACAGTCACAATCAAAAACCCACTTTTTCATCAAAAAGTACACAATTTGACTCTGATATCACAGTCAGGGTTGGAAACAGTCTTATGTACAAAAAATTTCAGAGGGCTTTTCTGCAGGAAAGAGTTATGTGAAGTCCGATCAAATTAAGGGTTTTTAAACTAATTTTCAATTTTTCATGTTACTGAGAATTAATGTGTTGCATACAAAGCTAATGCTTTGAGTTAAAGCAAAATGAAAATGCAACTACAAGCTACAACCAGCGTCTAACACAAGCAAGGAATATCCATGGCTTCTTGCATACGTGAACACAAACTACCTCAACGTAATACTTTTTAACTTGAATATTTATAATCCTTAAACATTTAATAATATTTTTTCCGTTTGAAGTTCATAGATGTAGTTTATTCTAGGTATGCATACAAGGTTCAGAAAATCGCTACTCAGAGTACTCGGTAAGATCTTTTTAAGGAGTACTCGGGAACTCAACTCAGGGAGTACTAAGATGTTCCGATGTTGACTAAGTTTGACTTTGACCAATTTTGACTGATTTTTCGAGTAATCATGAGTTTTGACAGATTTTCTGAGTAATCCCGAGTTTGACTGAGTTTTCGCTGAGCTTGACCAAGTACTCCCCGAGGTGAAAAGCCGAGTACTCGCCGAGTAATTCCGAGTTCTGAAACACTGTTTGCATATTACTATAAATTCCTCATAAATCGGTGAAATTTTTCGATTATTTGTCGAGCAATTAACTAGATTCTAAACTAATGTGAACATCATCAGTGTACAGGATGGTTAACAAGAAGTTAAGCATACAACGACCATCAAATTAGAACTATTTAAACAACAGTTGCACATAAATCTAACACAAGTGATACGAATCTTCAGTTCATTACATGTAAACCTCCATACCTATATACTTCGAAGACTGACACAACGGACACATACTCACCTTACTTTCGCATTCTTTACATAAACAAAGATGCTTACACGGTAACAAAAGCATGCAAACTTGATTAACTCTGCATACCTTACAAATTGACATTTCCTTAATTCCATTTTTACCCTTGCAGAGCAGATGGAAATCAACAGTACGACCATTACAACAGGACGCGGTATCATCAATTTCACTATCACCACATCCTTCTTTACCATTTTGCCCCTGTGTGTACGCTTGTTGAAGATTATATTTCAGGGTGTTGATCATGTTCTCATTGTATTGGGCCCGCTGCTGCCAAGTTTCAGCCTCCATGGCTAATTGTTCCACTTGTAATTCAAGTTCCATATTTTTCCTATTGATGTGCTCGATTTCGGCTTCTTTTTCACGCAGTTTCTGAATGAACTTATCTTCAACATGTGAGATTATCTGAAGCTGGTTTGTTTGTAGCTTTTCAAGAACTGTTTGTCCGAGCCTATCAGCCTTATAACAGCAAAAACAAAACACAAAATGGTTTGTTAGAAGTTGCATGGAAGTTAATTGTAAAATATTGGGCAACAGTTTTAACCAAGCTTGTCATGACTCGTGACAGAATGAACTGGTCCTAATGTAGCAACTTCAACCCATTACTTACAAATGGGTCAATTTGGGTCATAGTTATCCTAATGAGTAAAATTGGTCATGTACAAAAATACCTTTTATAATATTTAATAATATGGCAAAACTAAGACTATAGATAATTGAATATCAACTCCAAATATTGATTCACTCTCAAATTGTGTAGATAATACAATAACAAAACATTCTTCACTAGAGGATGGTCTTCTAATATATGATTAAACATATTCGAATCTTTGATTTGGACCTGATAAAACCATACTAAGCCTACTCAGAGTATTGTAGAATTGATTGATACTGAAAGTATAAAATAAATGAACAGATAGACTCAAAGACATGAATTTTATACCTGAATTTTCAAAAAGCTGTCAATCTCGGCATCCTGTCTCCTCAACTCGCGTTCAATTTCATCTCCCATTATCCCAGAAACAAAACAAGACTCGCCGGATGAAGCCAGCCTACCATTAGGAAGAGACAACCCTAAACCCGTCGAAACTGATCTCGGCTGCAAGAAATCAATAGACGATATCTGCGAATTCGCAATATTAGTATTATTATTATTATTATTCTCCAGAAACTCTTGCTCTTTAGGCCTCTTCGTTCTTGACGCCACATCATAATTCCGCAGTAAATCAAAACCCTCATTGCTTACATCAGTACCAGGTGCAAACCCTAACACATGAACTACACCAAACACAAAATTCAACAAATTAAATTCTAATCACATCAAATTCTAACTTAAATTAACAATAAAACCTACAAATAAAACCAAATTTAACTTCAATTAACGAAATAAATAAGCATACACAGCTAAAGAGAGACAATTAGGGTTTACATTGGGGAATGTACGGAGGATGCTGACGAGCTTGATCACTGTTTATACAATTGATCGGAGGTGAAATTTGACCTTCCATGTTGCTGAATATATCTCTGTACACACATATTAAGAATAAATTAGAAGATTATGAAAGAAATTGTACTTTTAGGGTTTTATAAAATTGGGGATATTTACATATATATGATATATATAATATATGTATATGTATGTATATCGGATTATAGATATAGATTACCTGAAGGGTTTTGATTGTTGCTGTTGGAGGTAATTCTGGAACTGGTGATGGTCAGGCATATCCATGTTTTGGGTTTAATTCGTTAACAGAGCGAATTGAAATTGAAATTGAAATTGAAATTGAAATAAGGGTGTCTTTCGGAGAGGAGCTTATTTCTAGAGGAGCTTGAAGGGTGTCTTTCGGAGAGGAGCTTATTTGGAGGTAATTCGTTAACTTATTATTTTAATAAGCTCCAATAATAAGTTTTGTTTGGTAGACATAAAAAAGTAAAACTCTAGAAAAATAAGCTACTTCCGGTAGTTTATGGAAAAAAGTAAAGCTTATGAACTAGAAAATAAACTCCAGCTAGTTTACCAAATACTTATAAAAAACAATAAGCTCCATCTACCAACTTTAAAAATAAGCTCCAGCTCCAGCTCTAGTCCATAAACTCCAGCTAATTTCATCCAAACACACCCTAAAGTTGAAAGGAAAATTCTGCTATTTGGTTGCTCTTTTTACTATTTAGATTTCATATTTCATAATAAATAAATCATACGGAGTAAATTATTTATTTCATTGTTAGCTCCGATTGTTTCGAGAAGCTTTGGTGGCCAAATTGTGAAATGATAAAAATGCAGGGGTCACTTCTGGTGTTTTGAATTATTTCCTTACACAACTGTATAGTTACGAAATTTAATTTATTTGATTTGATTAGTAGTGAAATGGCCCATAGAATTACGGGTTTATTTAAACGATCAGTTTAATCATATGTTTTAGGTATTAAGTGAATGTAAATGATTAAGTCATTTAGTTTAATGACTCGTGGAACCACATATTCCGACTAAGAAACTTGTCGCTGTTTTAACAAATATATTGATATACATAACTTGGTAGAATAAATAAACTACCTTTATTATCTCACGACCTTCTCCAACTTTCATTACAATTACTATTTCTCGTGACATAAAAGCCTACATTATAACATTTTATTGAGACATAATTTCTACGTATACATATATAACGTAATTAATTACGTAAAGAGAATTCATATTTGAATAATAATAATAATAATAATAATAATAATAATAATAATAATAATAATAATAATAATAATAATAATAATAATAATAATAATAATAATGATGATGATAAATTTTGCTCTACAATTGAGTGTTTATATTTTTAATAATAATTATTAGTAATACAAAATGTCTCTTTATTTTATTTTTAAAATTTAAAATACAATTATTATATGAATGTTATACAATATGCTTCAAAGTTTGTACATGTGTTCATGGAGTGTTTTGTAAAAGATTGTACAATTTGTTTTAAAGTTTGTACATATGGCCATTGAGATGTTTTATCACAAGGTTCAAATATTGTACAAATGGTCATGAATGTGTTTTACCATAGGGTTGTACAGAATGCTTTAAATATTATACATATGATCATGTAGGTGTTTTATCATAAGATTGTACACAGGGATGACAATGGCCACCCGATCCAGTGGATATCCACTCGATCCACTCACCTCGTGATGGATATGGATGAACCTAAATGGATATGGATATGTACATGGATGAAAAGTTTCATCCATGAATATATCCATTAACACCTGAAATACATATACAAATACATAAATATAAATATATGCTTATATATTTACTATTACAAGTTCATTTACCGTTAAATTTACATTATGCTTTAATACGTATAATGAAATATATAATATATTCCAATAAAACAAGTATATCTAACAAAATAAACTTACAAATCTCATATTTAATTTTTCATAATCTTGCTTTATAGTAAATTTAACAATTTTTATTATATCTTCGACAAAAATTACACATTCTTATGGATAGATTTTAATTTGTCATGTTATATTCATTTTTGTTTTACTACGTTTTTATTTTAATCGCATATTAGAAAATACTATAACAAAATTTTAATATCCATTGGATACCCATTAACCCGCTTAATCCACCGGATATAAATATGGATGGATGACCTGAACTAAATGGATATGGATATGGATGAACAAAAATTAAATGGATATGGATATGGATACGGCGTCACTCGATCTATATCCGATCAATTGTCATCCCTAGTTGTACATAATGCTTCATATATTATACAATGAATATGTTAATATTTTTATTAAATATAATTATTTGTTTTAATAACATCATCATGAGGGGTTTAGAAATTTTTTCTTTATTTTTGAATTTTTTTTTAAGCTTGATAATCCTTATTTATGACATCACAATTTAGAGATTTATATTATACTATAGTCTATAGATACTAAGGCCCTGTTTGGTTCACAGAATTCAATGAGATTTCGGCGGAATTAGAATTGGAATTAAATTTAGACACGCGTCGTGTCTAGATTCAAATCAAATTCCGCGAAAATTCTATTGGATTCCGTGAGCCAAACGGGACCTAATACTCCGTACTAATTTCTAATCAAAATTAAAGGGCTCACATTCATAGTTGGAAACTATGCCAAAAGCTTGTCAACCACCATTACCAATACTGGCACCGATGTCGACGAACTTGCCATCAGTCGCCAATGTGGCCGCATGATCCATCACGTGAATAGAAGAATTGGCGAGAAAAATTGACCGTTGCCACATTAAAAAAAAAAAACCGCTGCCAACCACAAACAACTACTTTATTAAAAGTTTATATTATTATTACTATCTATAGTTACTAACCAATTTTACTCATTTTCCACACCAATCGGGTCATCTTCTAACCCGCAACACACTATGAGTTACGCTACTTATGATTTACAAATGGCGTAATCCATATTTGTTACCACACTATGTTAATAACCAATTCCAACCTCCTTTCATATACCTATTCTACCATCTTTTAACACACCTATTCAAACACTTTATCAAACATCATTCAAGGAGGTTGAAATAATCCAAGCCGAAGTTAATGACACTCAAAAACCCAAACCATCCGAACCGAAAGGTAAAAAGTACAAACACCTTAAAGTACCTTGGACTGACAGAATAGTCAGATTTTGGCCAAGTCGAACGTATCTCTGGTTGAATCGGTAGTTCAACTCCAATTGCTATATGTTCGAGTCCGCCAAAGTTCGACTATTTTGCCAGTACAAGATACTTTAACTTTTTTTTTTTTTTTTACATTTCGGCTCAGACGGTTCAGGTTCTTGGGTTTCTTTAACTTCTGGGCTTTCTTTGGGTTCGACTTAGGTTATTTCAATCTCCTTGTTCATCGCCTCATTATGCTTTCCTTGTTTCCTTCATCTCTCTTATCATTTGCTTCTTCCTTTTCATATTTTCGACGTGAATTCCGATCTACGTCCTATTGTTTCCTCTCCAGCAAACTCTCACAGGCAACGAGTACCCGTGTACTCTATGTTTGGTTGTGGTGGTTAGAAAGAGGGTGTTTTTCCCAGCTTCTCGTCATAGATTGATTTGTTGTTTATCGTCTCTGGTTTTGATCTTCAGTCATTAAATGTTTACTCACGCTTTCGGGGTATCCATATGCGATGAGTACGGTTGATTCCATTGTACTCCATGGTTTGTGTCAACGTGGGTGTTTGGTTTAGTGACAGTTGCATAACCTCTATTTTTTTCGGTCACACTGTCGAATCTCTCCTTCTTCTGGCCATTATTCTTCCATTCGTTTTTCTCCCCTATTTTCTGGTCGAGTCTGTTGCCGGATTTCTCGTTCTCTTTTCATTTTGTTGCTAGTTCAAGTGTGGGTTATAGATCTCGGTCATGCTATCGAAACTGGAAAAGGTATAGGCTAGGCACTGCACAAGAGATTCTGTTGTTTGTCGTGTGGTGCAATGGAGGTGTGGCTTGGGCTCTTGTTTGTTGGGTTTCAATCGATGAGTTGGCCGAATCTTCATGATTTGGTAGGTCCTGGTCTTGGTTATGATCTTCTTTGATTGGTCGTGGTTTTTGTTATTAGGTGTAGTGACCCGAACTTTTTCATGTTTATATATATTAAATGAAATTGTTATTTACATGATTAAGTGTTTCTAACATGTTAAGCAATCAAACTTGTTAAGACTTGATTAATTGAAATAGGTTTCATATAGACAATTGACCACCCAAGTTGACCGGTGATTCACGAACGTTAAAACTTGTAAAAACAATATGATGACATATATATGATTATATATATAGTTAACATGATATTATGATAAGTAAGTATCTCATTAGGTATTTTAACAATGAGTTATATACATAAAATTGAGTTTATTGAATTAAGAAACTCGAAACGATATATATAACGATTATCGTTATAACAACGTCTTACTAAATACATATGAATCATATTAAGATATTGATACACTATGTTTAATCATGATAAATGATAAGTAAACATGTCATTAAGTGTATTAACAATGAACTACATATGTAAAAACAAGACTACTAACTTAATGATTTCGAAACGAGACATATATGTAGCGATTATCGTTGTAACAACATTTAACTGTATATATATCATACTAAGATATATTAATATATCATAATATCATGATAATGTAATAATTTAACATCTCATTAGATATAATAAACATTAGGTTAACAACATTTAACATGATCGTTAACTTAAAGGTTTCAAAACAACATTTACATGTAACGACTAACGATGACTTAACGACTCAGTTAAAATGTATATACATGTAGTGTTTTAATATGTATTCATATACTTTTGAAAGACTTCAAGACACTTATCAAAATACTTCTACTTAACAAAAATGCTTACAATTACATCCTCGTTCAGTTTCATCAACAATTCTACTCGTATGCACCCGTATTCGTACTCGTACAATACACAGCTTTTAGATGTATGTACTATTGGTATATACACTCCAATGATCAGCTCTTAGTAGCCCATGTGAGTCACCTAACATATGTGGGAACCATCATTTGGCAACTAGCATGAAATATCTCATAAAATTACAAAAATATTAGTAATCATTCATGACTTATTTACATGTAAACAAAATTACACATCCTTTATATCTAATCCATATACCAATGACCAAAAATACCTAAAAACACTTTCATTATTCAATTTTCTTCATCTAATTAATCTCTCTCAAGTTCTATCTTCAAGTTCTAAGTGTTCTTCATAAATTCTATAAGTTCTAGTTTCATAAAATCAAGAATACTTCCAAGTTTGCTAGCTTACTTTCAATCTTGTAAAGTGATCATCCAACCTCAAAAAATCTTTCTTATTTACAGTAATATATCTTTCTAATACAAGGTAATACTCATATTCAAACTTTGGTTCAATTTCTATAACTATAACAATCTTATTTCGAGTGATGATCTTACTTGAACTTGTTTTCGTGTCATGATTCTGCTTCAAGAACTTTCAAGCCATCCAAGGATCCTTTGAAGCTAGATCCATTTGTCTCTTTTTCAGTAGGTTTATTCATAAAACCTGAGGTAGTAATGATGTTCATAACATCATTCGATTCATATATATAAAACTACCTTATTCGAAGGTTTAAACTTGAAATCACTAGAACATAGTTTAGATAATTCTAAACTTGTTCGCAAACAAAAGTTAATCCTTCTAACTTGACTTTTAAAATCAACTAAACACATGTTCTATATTTATATGATATGCTAACTTATTGATTTAAAACCTGAAAACACGAAAAACACTGTAAAACCGGATATACGCCGTCGTAGTAACACCGCGGACTGTTTTGGGTTAGTTAATTAAAAGCTATGTTAAACTTTGATTTAAAAGTTGTTCTTCTGGGAAAATTATTTTTCTTATGAACATGAAACTATATCCAAAAATCATGGTTAAACTCAAAGTGGAAGTATGTTTTCTAAAATGGTCATCTAGAAGTCGTTTTTTCGACTGAAATGACTACCTTTACAAAAATGACTTGTAACTTATATTTCCGACTATAAACCTATACTTTTTCTGTTTAGATTCAAAAAATAGAGTTCAATATGAAACCATAGCAATTTGATTCACTCAAAACGGATTTAAAACGAAGAAATTATGGGTAAAACAAGATTGGATATTTTTTGATTGTTGTAGCTACGGGAAATATTGTAACAATTCTATACAAATCATATCCTAGCTAACTTATATTGTATTATACATGTATTCTAATATATTATGTAATCTTGGGATACCATAGACACGTATGCAAATGTTTTGACATATCATATCGACCCATGTATATATATTATTTGGAACAACCATAGACACTTTATATGCAGTAATGTTGGAGTTAGCTATACAGGGTTGAGGTTGATTCCAAAAATATACATACTTTGAGTTGTGATCTAGCCTGAGACGTGTATACACTGGGTCGTAGATTGATTCAAGATAATATATATCGATTTATTTATGTACATCTAACTGTGGACAACTAGTTGTAGGTTACTAACGAGGACAGCTGACTTAATAAACTTAAAACAGTAAAACGTAATAAAAATGTTGTAAATATATTTTGAACATACTTTGATATATATGTACATATTTTTTAAAGGTTCGTGAATCGACCAGTGGCCAAGTCTTACTTCCCGACGAAGTAAAAATCTGTGAAAGTGAGTTATAGTCCCACTTTTAAAATCTAATATTTTGGGATGAGAATGCATGCAGTTTTATAAATGTTTTACGAAATAGACACAAGTAATTGAAACTACATTATATGGGTGAATGATCGAAGCCGAATATGCCCCTTTTGCTTGGTAGTCTAAGAATTAGTAAACCGATCTACTAATTGACGCGAATCCTAAAGATAGATCTATTGGGCCTAACGAACCCCATCCAAAGTACCGGATGCTTTAGTACTTCGATGTTATTTTTATCATGTTCGAAGGATTTCCCGGAATGATAGGGGATATTCTTATATGCATCTTGTTAATGTCGGTTACCGGGTGTTCACCATATGAATGATTTTTATCTCTATGTATGGGATGTATATTGAAATATGAAATCTTGTGGTCTATTATTATGATTTGATAATATATAGGTTAAACCTATAACTCACCAACATTTTTGTTGACGTTTTAAGCATGTTTATTCTCAGGTGATTATTAAGAGCTTCCGCTGTTGCATACTAAAATAAGGACAAGATTTGGAGTCCATGCTTGTATGATATTATGTAAAAACTGCATTCAAGAAACTTATTTTTTATGTAATATATTCTTATTGTAAACCATTATGTAATGGTCGTGTGTAAACAGTATATTTTAGATTATCATTATTTTATAATATACGTAATGCTTTTTAAACCTTTATAGATAAAATAAAGGTTATGGTTGTTTTAAAAATGAATGCAGTCTTTGAAAAACATCTCATATAGAGGTCAAAACCTCGCGACGAAATCAATTAATATGGAACGTTTATAATCAATATGAATGGGTAATTTCAGTTGGTATCCGAGCATTGGTCTTAGAGAACCAGAAATTTGCATTAGTGTATCTTATCGAGTTTCTTAGGATACATTAGTGAGTCTGGACTTCGACCGTGTTTTCTTTAAAAACGATTGCTTAACACTTTTGTTGGAAACTATATATTATTAACATGTAAATATTATGTGATATATTAACCTCTTAATGTGTTTGACATTGTGTGATAGATGTCTACCACTAGTACAAATCCCATCGATTCACCTAATAATAATGAAGAGTCGAATATATTTTGAGAAGATTCACAAATTCCCGAAGAGGAACCGGAAGAGGAGGAACCGGAAGAGGAGGAACCGGAAGAGGAGGAACCGGAAGAGGAGGAACCGGAAGAAGAAGAGGTTCCGGAGGAAGAAATATTGATACCTATAGTAAATCGATTAAATAAAAGAAAATCCTCAACCAACGGACCAAAGTTAATAATGGTCAATGGTGTTTCCGCCGAGGAAGCAAAATATTGGGAAGATTACCAATTTTCTGATGAATCGGATCCCGATGACGATTTCGATGATGTTATAGAAATTACCTCGACCCAATTTAATAAAGCGAAAGAAAATAATAAAGGAAAAGGTATAAAAATAGAGAAACCCGATTCCAACCCCGATGAACTTTATATGTATCGGCAACATCCGTATTTCCTAAAATGTAACAATGACCCGGGAACCTCTAAAACACCATGTTTTTCTAAACCATTGTGGAAAACGACGGCTCGTATTAGAGGAACACCATATATTCCTAGAAAATTAGGAAAATGAACCAAGTCTGAAGAAGAAGAAACTAGTGATTCAGATTAGAGGGTTGTAATCATGTTGTATATTATATGTATTGTAGTGTGCTTGTACTTTTATATTCTATGTAAAAATTGCTTGTATTGTTTGTTAATTATCTTTTACGAATCTAATCCTTGTCTATTTTACAGTATAAAAACAAAATGGATGTTAAGGGTAGATAACCGAATATTTTAGAAGACCTACCAGAGGATATGATTGAGGAAATCTTGTCTAGAGTCGGTCAGAATTCATCAGCACATTTAGTTATGGTGAAATTAACTTGTCAAACATTTGAAAGACTTTCCAGAAATGCCTTAGTTTATAAAAGCCTTTCCTTTGATAGGTGGGGTATATCACATTGGGGAGACCGTAAGTTACGCCATGTTTTCTTTAAAGCATTAAATGCGGGGAACCCAAATGCAATTTTACGCTACGGGTTAAGAACCTATTTTGACTCAACATATCCCAACATAGGATTTCGTGAATTAGAAAGAGCTTCTAACATGCAACATAAAGAAGCATGTTATACTTACGGGTTAGTGATGTTCGCTTCTTACCAAAGTGAGAAAAAGAACATCGGATTGCAACTTTTAAATAAAACCTTCCCACAAGTGACGGATTCAGTAGTTGGGGTGAGAAACAAGGTTTTTAGATTATTACGGGGCTGTTGGACATTACGAAACCCTCGTCCTTTTGACGACATTACAACATGCTGCCTAGCCAATGGTCATAACGATTATTTTCCACAAGACCAAGGATGGGAAGTCGTCTTAGTAAAACCAGAATGCATGACTTGTTTCTGGACTTATGAATTACGTGTCTTTATTTCCTTTGCCTAACAACTTGCGTATTAACTAGATTTATCTTCAAAACTGTCCTGTATCAAAGTGTACTGTATTTCATGTTATATGTAATATAGCGATGTTGTAAGTTTGAAGAATATTTGTATGTGATATATTATTATAAACAGTTTTTCATATGGAATTGTAGTAGTTGAATTGTATATTAGCTACTAAGTATGAACTTAACGGGTAGGTAGTACCCAAATTTAAACTTATAAAACGCTAATATGAAGAAAAAACTTTTATAAATGAGTTCATATTATGCTACGAAATACTATTGACTACTCTTAATATTCTGTATGATTAACTCGATTCAGTTAGCTATTTTGAAGGAAATGGCACTGACTACTCGACACACCATGAATATGAGCGAAGAGGAATTTCGTACCTTTCTTGCTGCAAACATAGCCGCAGTACAGGCTGCGCTACATACCAACAATAACTCTGAATCTAGCAATGCAGCTAACGGCGCAAGAAATCGTGTAGGATGCTCCTACAAAGAATTCACTGCCTGCAAACCTTTGGAATTTGATGGAACCGAAGGACCAATTGAATTGAAACGGTGGACCGAGAAAGTCGAATCGGTGTTTGCCATAAGTAAGTGTACTAAAGAAGACAAAGTTAAGTATGCTACGCATACCTTCACAGGTACTGCGTTAACGTGGTGGAACACCTATCTTGAACAGGTAGGACAAAATGCTGCTTACGCACTACCGTGGTCGGCATTCAAGTAATTGATGAACGAGCAGTACCGTCCTAGAAACGAAGTCAATAAACTCAAGGCAGAACTTAGAGAGTTACGAACACAAGGGTTCGATGTTACCACATATGAACGACGACTCACAGAGTTATGCCTATTGTGTCCGGGAGCATTCGAAGATGAAGAAGAGAAGATCGACGAGTTTGTAAAAGGGTTACCAGTAAGGATTCAAGAATATGTGAGTTCACACTAGCCCGCTTCTATACAGAAGGCAAGTCGAATGGCTCATACACTCATAAATCAGATTGAGGGAAGAATTAAAGAGCAGGCGGCCGAAGAAGCCAACACGAAACAACTTAAGAGGAAGTGGGAGGAAAACGGTGACAAGAGTCACCAGTACAACAACAACAACAACAATTATAACCACAATCGCAACAACTATCCCAACAACCGCAACAACAACCGCAACGATAACCGTAATCCTAACAATAACTACAACAAACATCCCAACAACAACAACAACAACTACAACAACCGTTTCAACAACAATAACAATCCCAACAACAACCTCAATAACAACAACGGCAACAAAAACCAAAAACAGCCATGTGAAAGGTGTGAAGAAAATCATCAGGGGTTTTGCACGACATTTTGCAACAGGTGTAAAAGAAATGGTCATAGCGCGACAAAGTGTGAGATCTACGGACCAAAATTTAACAGAACTAAAGGAACAAATAATGTCGGAACAAGTAATGCCGAAACGAATAGTGTCGGAGCAAGTAATACCAACGCTGTTTGTTATAAATGTGGAAAACTAGGCCACATTATTAGAAATTGCCCGAATCAGGGGAATACTAATGGGCAAGGTTGAAATGTCCCGTTCTTATTGATTAAAAACGTTCCATATTAATTGATTTCGGTGCGAGGTTTTGACCTCTATATGAGACGTTTTTCAAAGACTGCATTCATTTTAAAACAAACCATAACCTTTATTTCATCAATAAAGGTTTAAAAAGCTTTACGTAGATTATCAAATAATGATAATCTAAAATATCCTGTTTACACACGACTATTACATAATGGTTTACAATACAAATATGTTACAACGAAATAAGTTTCTTGAATGCAGTTTTTACACAATATCATACAGGCATGGACTCCAAATCTTGTCCTTATTTAAGTATGCGACAGTGGAAGCTCTTAATAATCACCTGAGAATAAACATGCTTAAAACATCAACAAAAATGTTGGTGAGTTATAGGTTTAACCTATATATATCAAATCGTAACAATAGAACACAAGATTTCATATTTCAATATACATCCCATACATAGAGATAAAAATCATTCATATGGTGAACGCCTGGTAACCGACATTAACAAGATGCATATATAAGAATATCCCCATCATTCCGGGACACCCTTCGGATATGATATAAATTTTGAAGTACTAAAGCATCCGGTACTTTGGATGGGGTTTGTTAGGCCCAATAGATCTATCTTTAGGATTCGCGTCAATTAGAGTGCCTGTTCCCTAATTCTTAGATTATCTGACTTAATAAAAAGGGGAATATTTGATTTTGATAATTCAACCATAGAATGTAGTTTCACGTACTTGTATCTATTTTGTAAATCATTTATAAAACCTGCATGTATTCTCATCCCAAAAATATTAGATTTTAAAAGTGGGACTATAACTCACTTTCACAGATTTTTACTTCGTCGGGAAGTAAGACTTGGCCACTGGTCGATTCACGAACCTATAACAAATATGTACATATATATCAAAGTATATTCAAAATATATTTACAACACTTATAATACATTTTGATGTTTTAAGTTTATTAAGTCAGCTGTCCTCGTTAGTAACCTACAACTAGTTGTCCAAAGTTAGATGTACAGAAAAAAATTGATATATATTATCTTGAATCAATCCACGACCCAGTGTATACACGTCTCAGGCTAGATCACAACTCAAAGTATATATATTTTTGGAATCAACCTCAACCCTGTATAGCTAACTCTCACATTACTGCATATAGAGTGTCTATGGTTGTTCCAAATAATATATACACATGGGTCGATATGATATGTCAAAACATTTGCATACGTGTCTATGGTATCCCAAGATTACATAATATGTTAGAATACATGTATAATACAATATAAGTTAGCTAGGATATGATTAATATAGGTTTGTTACCAATTTTCATGTTGCTACAACAAGAAAAATTATCCAATCTTGTTTTACCCATAACTTCTTCATTTTAAATCCGTTTTGAGTGAATCAAATTGCTATGGTTTCATATTGAACTCTATTTTATGAATCTAAAGAGAAAAAATATAGGTTTATAGTCTGAAATATAAGTTACAAGTCGTTTTTGTAAAGGTAGTCATTTCAGTCGAAAGAACGATGTCTAGATGACCATTTTAGAAAACATACTTCCACTTTGAGTTTAATCATGATTTTTGGATATAGTTTCATGTTCATAAGAAAAATCATTTTCCCAGAAGAATAACTTTTAAATCAAAGTCTATCATAGTTTTTAATTAACTAATCCAAAACAGCCCGCGGTGTTACTACGACGGCGTAAATCCGGTTTTACGGTGTTTTTTGTGTTTCCAGGTTTTAAAACATTAAGTTAGCATATCATATAGATATAGAACATGTGTTTAGTTGATTTTAAAAGTCAAGTTAGAAGGATTAACTTTTGTTTGCGAACAAGTTTAGAATTAACTAAACTATGTTCTAGTGATTACAAGTTTAAACCTTCGAATAAGATAGCTTTATATGTATGAATCGAATGATGTTATGAACATCATTACTACCTCAATTTTTCTGGATAAAGCTACTGGAAATGAGAAAAATGGATCTAGCTTCAAAGGATCCTTGGATGGCTTAAAAGTTCTTGAAGCAGAATCATGACACGAAAACAGTTCAAGTAAGATTTTCACTCGAAATAAGATTGTTATAGTTATAGAAATTGAATCAAAGTTTGAATATGAGTATTACCTTGTATTAGAAAGATATCTTACTGTAAATAAGAAAGATTTCTTGAGGTTGGATGATCACTTTACAAGATTGGAAATAAGCTAGCAAACTTGGAAGTATTCTTGATTTTATGAAACTAGAACTTGTAGAATTTATGAAGAACACTTAGAACTTGAAGATAGAACTTGAGAGAGATCAATTAGATGAATAAAATTGAAGAATGAAAGTGTTTATAGGTGTTTTTGGTCGTTGGTGTATGGATTAGATATAAAGGATATGTAATTTTGTTTTCATGTAAATAAGTCATGAATGATTACTCATTTTTTTGTAATTTTATGAGATATTTCATGCTAGTTGACAAATGATGGTTCCCACATGTGTTAGGTGACTCACATGGGCTGCTAATATCTGATCATTTAAGTGTATATACCAATAGTGCATACATCTAAAAGCTGTGTATTGTACGAGTACGAATACGGATGCATACGAGTAGAATTGTTGATGAAACTGAACGAGGATGTAATTGTAAGAATTTTTGTTAAGTAGAAGTATTTTGATAAGTGTATTGAAGTCTTTCAAAAGTGTATGAATACATATTAAAACACTACATGTATATACATTTTAACTGAGTCGTTAAGTCATCGTTAGTCGTTACATGTAAGTGTTGTTTTGAAACCTTTAGGTTAACGATCTTGTTAAATGTTGTTAACCCAATGTTTATAATATCAAATGAGATTTTAAATTATTATATTATCATGATATTATGATGTACAAATATCTCTTAATATGATATATATATACATTAAATGTCGTTACAACGATAATCGTTACATATATGTCTCGTTTCAAAATCATTAAGTTAGTAGTCTTGTTTTTACATATGTAGTTCATTATTAATATACTTAATGATATGTTTACTTATCATAATATCATGTTAACTATATATATAACCATATATATGTCATCATATAGTTTTTACAAGTTTTAACGTTCGTGAATCACCGGTCAACTTGGGTGGTCAATTGTCTATATGAAACCTATTTCAATTAATCAAGTCTTAACAAGTTTGATTGCTTATAATGTTGGAAACACTTAATCATGTAAATAACAATTTCATTTAATATATATATATATATATATATATATATATATATATATATATATATATATATATATATATATATATATATATATATATATATATATATATATATATATATATATATATATATATATATATATAAACATGGAAAAGTTCGGGTCACTACAGTACCTACCAGTTAAATAAATTTCGTCCCGAAATTTTAAGCAGTTGAAGGTGTTGACGTATCTTCTGGAAATAAATGCGGGTATTTCTTCTTCATCTGATCTTCTCGTTCCCAGGTGAACTCGGGTCCTCTACGAGCATTTCATCGAACCTTAACAATTGGTATCTTGTTTTGCTTAAGTCTTTTAACCTCACGATCCATTATTTTGACGGATTCTTCGATGAATTGAAGTTTTTCGTTGATTTGGATTTCGTCTAACGGAATAGTGAGATCTTTTTTAGCAAAACATTTCTTCAAATTCGAGACGTGGAAAGTGTTATGTACAGCCGCGAGTTGTTGAGGTAACTCAAGTCGGTAAGCTACTGGTCCGGCACGATCAATAATCTTGAATGGTCCAATATACCTTGGATTTAATTTACCTCGTTTACCAAATCAAACAATGCCTTTCCAAGGTGCAACCTTAAGCATGACCATCTCTCCAATTTCAAATTCTATATCTTTTCTTTTAATGTCGGCATAGCTCTTTTGTCAACTTTGGGCTGTTTTCAACCGTTGTTGAATTTGGATGATCTTCTCGGTAGTTTCTTGTATTATCTCCGGACCCGTAATCTGTCTATCCCCCACTTCACTCCAACAAATTGGAGACCTGCACTTTCTACCATAAAGTGCTTCAAATGGCGCCATCTCAATGCTTGAATGGTAGCTGTTGTTGTAGGAAAATTCTGCTAACGGTAGATGTCGATCCCAACTGTTTCCGAAATCAATAACACATGCTCATAGCATGTCTTCAAGCGTTTGTATCGTCCTTTCGCTCTGCCCATCAGTTTGTGGATGATAGGCAGTACTCATGTCTAGACGAGTTCCTAATGCTTGCTGTAATGTCTGCCAGAATCTTGAAATAAATCTGCCATCCCTATCAGAGATAATAGAGATTGGTATTCCATGTCTGGAGACGACTTCCTTCAAATACATTATTGCTAACTTCTCCATCTTGTCATCTTCTCTTATTGGCAGGAAGTGTGCTGATTTGGTGAGACGATCAACTATTACCCAAATAGTATCAAAACCACTTGCAGTCCTTGGAAATTTAGTGATGAAATCCATGGTAATGTTTTCCAATTTTCATTCCGGGATTTCGGGTTGTTGAAGTAGACCTGATGGTTTCTGATGCTCAGCTTTGACCTTAGAACACGTCAAACATTCTCCTACGTATTTAGCAACATCGGCTTTCATACCCGGCCACCAAAAATGTTTCTTGAGATCCTTGTACATCTTCCCCGTTCCAGGATGTATTGAGTATATGGTTTTATGAGCTTCTCTAAGTACCATTTCTCTCATATCTCCAAATTTTGGTACCCAAATCCTTTTAGCCCTATACCGGGTTCTGTCTTCCCGAATATTAAGATGCTTCTCCGATCCTTTGGGTATTTCATCCTTTAAATTTCCCTCTTTTAAAACTCCTTGTTGCGCCTCCTTTATTTGAGTAGTAAGGTTATTGTGAATCATTATATTCATAGATTTTACTCGAATGGGTTCTCTGTCCTTCCTGCTCAAGGCGTCGGCTACCACATTTGCCTTCCCCGGGTGGTAACGAATCTCAAAGTCGTAATCATTTAACAATTCAATCCACCTACGCTGCCTCATATTCAGTTGTTTCTGATTAAATATGTGTTGAAGACTTTTGTGGTCGGTATATATAATACTTTTGACCCCATATAAGTAGTGCCTCCAAGTCTTTAATGCAAAAACAACTGCGCCTAATTCCAAATCATGCGTCGTATAATTTTGTTCGTGAATCTTCAATTGTCTAGACGCATAAGCAATCACCTTCGTTCGTTGCATTAATACACAACCGAAACCTTGCTTTGATGCGTCACAATAAATCACAAAATCATCATTCCCTTCAGGCAATGACAATATAGGTGCCGTAGTTAGCTTTTTCTTCAATAACTGAAACGCTTTCTCTTGTTCATCCTTCCATTCAAATTTCTTCCCTTTATGCGTTAATGCAGTCAAGGGTTTTGATATTCTGGAAAAGTCTTGGATGAACCTTCTGTAGTAACCAGCTAGTCCTAAAAACTGGCGTATGTGTTTCGGAGTTTTCGGGGTTTCCCACTTTTCAACAGTTTCTATCTTTGCCGGATCCACCTTAATACCTTGTTTGTTCACTATGTGACCGAGGAATTGAACTTCTTCCAACCAAAATGCACACTTTGAAAACTTAGCGTACAATTCTTCCTTCCTCAATACTTCTAACACCTTTCTCAAATGTTCACCGTGTTCTTGGTCATTCTTTGAGTAAATAAGTATGTCATCAATGAAAATAATGACAAACTTGTCAAGGTATGGTCCACACACTCGGTTTATAAGGTCCATGAACACAGCTGGTGCATTAGTTAAACCAAACGGCATGACCATAAACTCGTAATGACCGTAACGTGTTCTGAAAGCAGTCTTTGGAATATCATCTTCTTTCACCCGCATTTGATGATACCCGGAACGTAAGTCAATCTTTGAATAAATAGACGAGCCTTGTAGTTGATTAAATAAGTCATCGATTCTCGGTAGTGGGTAGCGGTTTTCTTGATGGTAAGTTTGTTCAACTCTCGGTAGTCGATACACAACCTGAATGTACCATCTTTCTTCTTGACAAACAAAACAGGAGCTCCCCACGGTGATGTGCTTGGTCGAATGAAACCACGCTCTAAAAGTTCTTGTAATTAGCTTTGCAGTTCTTTCATCTCGCTGGGTGCGAGTCTGTAAGGAGCACGAGCTATTGGTGCAGCTCCTGGTACAAGATCTATTTGAAATTCAACGGATCGATGTGGGGGTAATTCCGGTAATTCTTTCGGAAATACATTGGGAAATTCTTTTGCGATGGGAACATCATTGATGCTCTTTTCTTCAGTTTGTACTTTCTCGACGTGTGCTAGAACAGCATAGCAACCTTTTCTTATTAGTTTTTGTGCCTTCAAATTACTAATAAGATGTAGCTTCGTGTTACCCTTTTCTCCGTACACCATTAAGGGTTTTCCTTTTTCTCGTATAATGCGAATTGCATTTTTGTAACAAACGATCTCTGCTTTCACTTCTTTCAACCAGTCCATACCGATTATCACATCAAAACTCCCTAACTCTACTGGTATCAAGTCAATCTTAAATGTTTCGCTAACCAGTTTAATTTCTCGATTCCGACATATATTATCTGCTGAAATTAATTTACCATTTGCTAATTCGAGTAAAAATTTACTATCCAAAGGCGTCAATGGACAAGTTAATTTAGCACAAAAATCTCTACTCATATAGTTTCTATCCGCACCCGAATCAAATAAAACGTAAGCAGATTTATTGTCAATAAGAAACGTACCCGTAACAAGCTCTGGGTCTTCCTGTGCCTCTGCCGCATTAATATTGAAAACTCTTCCGCGACCTTGTCCATTCGTATTCTCCTGGTTCGGGCAATTTCTAATAATGTGGCCCGGTTTTCCACATTTATAACAAACTACATTGGCATAACTTGCTCCGATACTACTTGCTCTGCCATTACTCATTCCGACACCATTTGTTCCTTTCGTTCTGTTAACCCCTGGTCCGTAGACCACACACTTCGCCGCGCTATGACCATTCTTTTACAATTGTTGCAAAATTTGGTGCAGAACCCTGAGTGATACTTTTCACACCTTTGGCATAGCTGCTTCTGATTGCTGTTGTTGTTGCGGTTGTTATTGTTGTTGGAATGATTGTTGTAGTAGTAGTAGTTGTTGTTGTTGTTGTTGTTGTTGTTGTTGTTGTTGTTGTTGTTTTGCCGTTTGTTGTAGTTGCGATTGATGTTGCGATTGTTGGGATAGTTGTTGTTGTTTTGGTGACTCTTATCACCGTTTTCCTCCCACTTTCTTTTGACTTGCTTCACATTGGCCTCTTCAGCCGCCTGTTCTTTAATTCTTTCCTCAATCTGGTTCACTAGTTTGTGAGCCATTCAACATGCCTGTTGTATGGAGGCGGGCTCGTGTGAACTTATATCTTCTTGGATTCTTTCCGGTAATCCTTTCACAAACGCGTCGATCTTCTCTTCCTCATCTTCGAACGCTCTCGGACACAATAGGCACAATTCTGTGAATCGTCTTTCGTACTTGGTAATATCAAATCCTTGGGTTCGTAACCCTCTAAGTTCTGTCTTGAGCTTATTGACCTCGGTTCTGGGACGGTACTTCTCATTCATCAAGTGCTTGAATACTGACCACGGTAGTGCGTAAGCATCATCTTATCCTACTTGCTCTAGATAGGTATTCTACCATGTTAACGCAGTACCTGTGAAGGTATGCGTAGCGTACTTCACTTTTTCCTCTTCAGTACACTTACTTATGGCAAACACCGATTCAACCTTCTCGGTCCACCGTTTCAATCCGATCGGTCCTTCGGTTCCATCAAATTCCAAAGGTTTGCAGACAGTGAATTCTTTGTAGGTGCATCCTACACGATTTCTTGCGCCGTTAGCTGCATTGCTAGATTCGGAGTTATTGTTGGTATGTAGCGCAGTCTGTACTGCAGCTATGTTTGCAGCAAGAAAGGTACGAAATTCCTCTTCGCTCATATTCATGGTTTGTCGAGTAGTCGGTGCCATTTCCTTCAAATAGTCAAATGAAACAAGTTAATCATACAGAATATTAAGAGTAGTCAATAGTATCTCGTAGCATAATATGAACTCATTTATAAAAGCTTTTTCTTCATATTAGCGTTTTATAAGTTTAAATTCGGGTAGTACCTACCCGTTAAGTTCATACTTAGTAGCTAATATACAATTCAACTACTACAATTCTATATGAAAAACTGATTATAATAATATTTCGCGTTCAAACTTTTTCACAATATTTTACAAACTTACAATACCGCTTATTTTACATATAACATGAAATATAGCACACAATAACTTTGATACAAGATAGTTGTGAAGATAATTCTAGCTAGTACACAAGTCGTTCAGCAAAGGCAATAAAGACACATAATTCATACGTCCAGAAACAAGTCATGCATTCTGGTTTTACTAGGACTACTTCCCATCCTTGGTCTTGTGGAACATAACCATTATGGCCGTTGATAAGACAGCGTGTTGTAACGTTGTCAAAGGGACGAGGGTTACGTAATATCCAACAGTCCCGTAACAATCTAAAAACCTTGTTTCTCACCCCAACTACTGAGTCTGTCACTTGTGGGAACGTTTTGTTTAATAGTTGTAGCCCGATGTTCTTGTTCTCACTTTGGTGAGAAGCGAACATTACTAACCCGTAAGCATAACATGCTTCTTTATGTTGCATGTTAGCCACTTTTTCTAAATCACGAAGTCCTATATTCGGATATATTGAGTCAAAATAATTTCTTAACCCGTTGCGTAAAATAGCATTTGGGTTCCCCGCAATATATGCGTCAAAGTAAACACATCGTAACTTATGGATTTCCCAATGTGATATCCCCCATCTTTTGAACGAAAGCCTTTTATAAACCAAGGCATTCTTGGAACGTTCTTCGAATGTCTTACAAACTGATCTCGCCTTAAATAGTTGTGCCGAGGAATTCTGACCGACTCTAGACAAGATTTCATCAATCATGTCTCCGGGTAGGTCTCTTAAAATATTGGGTTGTCTATCCATTTTGTGTTTTTATACTTTAAAATAGACAAGAGTTAGATTCATAAAAAAATACTTATTAATACAAGCAATTTTTACATATATCATAAAGCATAAGCACACTATATTACATATATTACACCACACGAATACAACTATCTTATTCCGACTCGCTTGTTTCTTCTTCTTCGGTTTTGGTTCGTTTTGCCAAGTTTCTAGGGATATATGATGTTCCCTAATACGAGCCGTCGTTTTCCACATTGGTTTAGAAAAACCTGGTGGTTTAGAGGTTCCCGGGTTATTGTCACAACTTAAGAAATACGGGTGTTGACGATACATATAAAGTTCATCGGGTTTGGAATCAAATTTCTCTATTTTTATGCCCTTTCCCTTATTGTTCTCTTTTGACTTATTAAATTGTGTAAGGGTAATTTCTATAACATCATCGGAATCCTTGTCGGGATCCGATTCATCGGAGAATTGGTAATCCTCCCAATACTTTGCTTCCTTGGCGGAAACACCATTGACCATAATTAACTTTGGTCTGTTGGTTGAGGATTTTCTTCTACTTAACCGTTTTATTATTTCCCCCACTGGTTCTATTTCTTCTTCTGGTTCCGATTCTTCTTCCGGTTACGATTCTTCTTCCGGTTCCGACTCTTCTTCCGGTTCCTCTTCGGGAACTTGTGAATCAGTCCACGAATCATTCCAATTTACATTTGACTCTTCATTATTATTAGGTGAGTCAATGGGACTTGTTCTAGAGGTAGACATCTATCACATAATATCAAAAGCGTTAAGAGATTAATATATCACATAATATTCACATGTTAAAAATATATAGTTTCCAACAAAATTTGTTAAGCAATCATTTTTCAAGTAAACACGGCCGAAGTCCAGACTCACTAATGCATCCTAACAAACTCGATAAGACACACTAATGCAAAATTCTGGTTCTCTAAGACCAACGCTCGGATACCAACTGAAATGTCCCGTTCTTATTGATTAAAAACTTTTCATATTAATTGATTTCGTTGCGAGGTTTTGACCTCTATATGAGACGTTTTTCAAAGACTGCATTCATTTTAAAACAAACCATAACCTTTATTTTATCAATAAAGGTTTAAAAAGCTTTACGTAGATTATCAAATAATGATAATCTAAAATATCCTGTTTACACACGACTATTACATAATGGTTTAGAATACAAATATGTTACAACGAAATAAGTTTCTTGAATGCAGTTTTTACACAATATCATACAGGCATGGACTCCAAATCTTGTCCTTATTTAAGTATGCGACAGCGGAAACTCTTAATAATCACCTGAGAATAAACATGCTTAAAACGTCAACAAAAAATGTTGGTGAGTTATAGGTTTAACCTATATATATCAAATCGTAACAATAGACCACAAGATTTCATATTTCAATATACATCCCATACATAGAGATAAAAATCATTCATATGGTGAACACCTGGTAACCAACATTAACAAGATGCATATATAAGAATATCCCCATCATTCTGGGACACCCTTCGGATATGATATAAATTTCGAAGTACTAAAGCATCCGGTACTTTGGATGGGGTTTGTTAGGCCCAATAGATCTATCTTTAGGATTCGCATCAATTAGGGTGTCTGTTCCCTAATTCTTAGATTACCAGACTTAATAAAAAGGGGCATATTCGATTTTGATAATTCAACCATAGAATGTAGTTTCACGTACTTGTGTCTATTTTGTAAATCATTTATAAAACCTGCATGTATTCTCATTCCAAAAATATTAGATTTTAAAAGTGGGACTATAACTCACTTTCACAGATTTTTACTTCGTCGGGAAGTAAGACTTGACCACTGGTCGATTCACGAACCTATAACAAATATGTACATATATATCAAAGTATATTCAAAATATATTTACAACACTTTTAATACATTTTGATGTTTTAAGTTTATTAAGTCAGTTGTCCTCGTTAGTAACCTACAACTAGTTGTCCAAAGTTAGATGTACAGAAAAAATTGATATATATTATCTTGAATCAATCCACGACCCAGTGTATACACGTCTCAGGCTAGATCACAACTCAAAGTATATATATTTTTGGAATCAACCTCAACCCTGTATAGCTAACTCCCACATTACTGCATATAGAGTGTCTATGGTTGTTCCAAATAATATATACACATGGGTCGATATGATATGTCAAAACATTTGCATACGTGTATATGGTATCCCAAGATTACATAATATATTAGAATACATGTATAATACAATATAAGTTAGCTAGGATATGATTAATATAGATTTGTTACCAATTTTCACGTTGCTACAACAAGAAAAATTATCCAATCTTGTTTTACCCATAACTTCTTCATTTTAAATCTGTTTTGAGTGAATAAAATTGCTATAGTTTCATATTAAACTCTATTTTATGAATCTAAATAGAAAAAGTATAGGTTTATAGTCTGAAATTTAAGTTACAAGTTATTTTTGTAAAGGTAGTCATTTTAGTCGAAAGAACGACGTCTAGATGACCATTTTAGAAAACATACTTTCACTTTGAGTTTAATCATGTTTTTTGGATATAGTTTCATGTTCATAATAAAAATCATTTTCCCAGAAGAACAACTTTTAAATCAAAGTCTATCATAGTTTTTAATTAACTAATCCAAAACAGCCCGCGGTGTTACTACGACGGCGTAAATCCGGTTTTACGGTGTTTTTCGTGTTTCCAGGTTTTAAAATATTAAGTTAGTATATCATATAGATATAGAACATGTGTTTATTTGATTTTAAAAGTCAAGTTAGAAGGATTAACTTTTATTTGCGAACAAGTTTAGAATTAACTAAACTATGTTCTAGTGATTACAAGTTTAAACCTTCGAATAAGATAGCTTTATATGTATGAATCGAATGATGTTATGAACATCATTACTACCTCAAGTTTTCTGGATAAAGCTACTGGAAATGAGAAAAATGGATCTAGCTTCAAAGGATCCTTGGATGGCTTGAAAGTTCTTGAAGCAGAATCATGACACGAAAACAGTTTAAGTAAGATTTTCACTCGAAATAAGATTGTTATAGTTATAGAAATTGAATCAAAGTTTGAATATGAGTATTACCTTGTATTAGAAAGATATCTTACTGTAAATAAGAAAGATTTCTTGAGGTTGGATGATCACTCTACAAGATTGGAAGTAAGCTAGCAAACTTGGAAGTATTCTTGATTTTATGAAACTAGAACTTGTAGAATTTATGAAGAACACTTAGAACTTGAAGATAGAACTTGAGAGAGATCAATTAAATGAATAAAATTGAAGAATGAAAGTGTTTTTAGGTGTTTTTGGTCGTTGGTGTATGAATTAGATATAAAGGATATGTAATTTTGTTTTCATGTAAACAAGTCATGAATGATTACTCATATTTTTGTAATTTTATGAGATATTTCATGCTAGTTGCCAAATGATGTTTCCCACATGTGTTAGGTAACTCACATAGGCTGCTAAGAACTGATCATTGAAGTGTATATACCAATAGTACATGCATCTAAAAGCTATGTATTGTACGAGTACGAATACGGGTGCATACGAGTAGAATTGTTGATAAAACTGAACGAGGATGTAATTGTAAGCATTTTTGTTAAGTAGAAGTATTTTGATAAGTGTCTTGAAGTCTTTCAAAAGTGTATGAATACATATTAAAACACTACATGTATATACATTTTAACTGAGTCGTTAAGTCATCGTTAGTCGTTACATGTAAGTGTTGTTTTGAAACCTTTAGGTTAACGATCTTGTTAAATGTTGTTAACCCAATGTTTATAATATCAAATGAGATTTTAAATTATTATATTATCATGATATTATGATGTACGAATATCTCTTAATATGATATATATACATTAAATGTCGTTACAACGATAATCGTTACATGTATGTCTCGTTTCAAAATCATTAAGTTAGCAGTCTTGTTTTTACATATGTAGTTCATTATTAATATACTTAATGATATGTTTACTTATCATAATATCATGTTAACTATATATATATAACCATATATATGTCATCATATAGTTTTTACAAGTTTTAACGTTCGTGAATCACCGGTCAACTTGGGTGGTCAATTGTCTATATGAAACCTATTTCAATTAATCAAGTCTTAACAAGTTTGATTGCTTAACATGTTGGAAACATGATGTGGTAGCGGAGGGGTATAAAATACTATTAATTTTTACAAGAAAATACTATTAAATACGATACAATTTTACACAAGATATTTATTTATTTAGAGAATGGATATACTTAAACCTTGCTACAACACTTATAGGCAGTGTACCTAATCGTACAGTAGTGTAGTTTTTAGTAAGTCCGGTTCGTTCCACAGGGAAAATCTTTAAACAAAGCTTAACGCTATATTAGTTTACTTTTGTAAAAATACAAATATATATATAAGTAATATTATTATTATAAAGGGGAGTTTTTACCGTTTAATGACCGGTTTGTCGATTTTAAAACTTTAGTCGCAGTTAAAACCAAATGTAAAATAATAAATACAAGACTTAATTTAAAGCGTAAAGTAAATAACGATAATGAAATTGCGATTAATAAAAATGCGATAAAATAAACTTGCGATAATTAAAAAGTACGATAATTAAAAGTGCAATTAAATACAATAACAATAAAAATGCGATAATTAGAAGTGCAATTAAATATAAAATAAAGGAAATTAAATATGAAATAAAAGAATTATGCTTATTTAAACTTCCGTAATCATGATGTTTGACGTGTTGATTTTAGTTTTATGCCCATGGGTTAATTGTCCTTTGTCCTGGATTATTTAATATGTCCGTCTGGTTTTTGTCCATAACAGTCCATCAGTCATAAATATAAAGTGCGAGTGTCCTCGTCAAATTATCCTTATACCCGAAGTTAAATATTCCAACTAATTGGGGACTTAAACTGTAACAAGATTTTAATACTTTGTTTAATAATTACACCAGGATGTCGACTGAGTGTAACCCAAGGTTTTAATATTTTGTTATCAATTATACCAAGTGTCCTTGTACATAATTTCACCCCTGTTTTAATTATTCTAGTGGCTATTAATCCATTCCCGTGTCCGGTTAAATGAACGATTATTCGTACATATAAATACCCCGCCCATCGTGTCCGATCGAGTGTATATGGTAATTTATAGGGACGCCCAATTGTAAATCTTTATATTAACATTAACAAACTATCATTTAGTTAAACAAATATAAAGCCCATTAATAGCCCATAGTCTAATTTCCACAAGTGTCGTTCCTTTGTCCAAACCCCAATTATGGTACAAAGCCCAATTACCCAATTTTAGTAATTAGCCCAACATCATGATTACTTCGGATTAAATAAGCATAATAATAACTTAGCTACGAGACATTAAATTAAAAAGGTTGAATATAACTTACAATGATTAAAAATAGCGTAGCGTTACGCGGACAGAATTTCGACTTACACCCTTACAACATTCGCTAACATACCCTTATTATTAGGATTTAAAATTAAAATTAAAATATAAATTATATATATATATATATATTTACGTATATATTGAGAGAGAGATAGATTATGGATATATGTTGTTTTTTTTGCGATCAGAATTCGTTTGCTTTTATAGGGAGTTTCAGAATTTGGGGCTCCGCGACTCGCGGCCCTTTTTGCCTTCAAACTCCGCGAGTCGCGGAGTTTGTAAATACAGCTCACTCCATTTTGGCTCTTTGTTTACCGACGGTTTATTATATAAATATAATATATATATAATTTATATAATTAATTATATATTATATTATATTTATATACATAGTTAACTTGTAATTTTTAGTCCGTTGCGTCGAGCGTTGAGAGTTGACTCTGGTCCCGGTTCCGGATTTTCGAACGTCCTTGCGTACAATTTAATATCTTGTACTTTGCGTTTTGAATCTTGTACTCTTGTAATTTCGAGACGTTTCTTATCAATAATTGGAACCTCTTTGATTGTCTTTTGTACTTTTGAGCTTTTTGGTCGTTTGCGTATTCAATTCGTCGAATCTGTCTTTTGTCTTCACCTTTTATTATTTAAACGAATATCACTTGTAAATAGAACAATTGCAACTAAAAGCTTGTCTTTCTTGAGGAATAATGCTATGAAATATATGTTCGTTTTTAGCATTATCAAATATTCCCACACTTAAGCGTTGCTTGTCCTCAAGCAATATCGTCTTGAAATACTAGAATCACTTCTTTATTCTTCACACTTTGTACATCAGTGATTTCTATACGGCGGTATAAACAATGGTAGTAACGATATGGTTTACAGTCCCACATGACTATAAAAATTTAGATCCATTAAGGAAATTGGATCTTTATGAAAACATTTGATCTTTTGAAAATTAAATCTAGTTTTTACCCTAGATAAGTTTTCCGGAATAACCCTTTACCGGTGTTTGCAAAATATTTTTGTGGGTTTGGTGGGTTTCAGATTTGAAAATTTTAGCTCAAAACTTGCGGTTTTGTGTCACCCACTTGCTAACCTTGTATTTGGAAAGCAACACGTCCAGGTTACTTGTCCCGTATATTACCTTTCGGTAAACTACCGTCCGGTTGTAAAGGAAAGCGTTGAACAAGCAACTGTTAAGGCAATGTCCCCTGACATGCTTTTAATTATGGTCTATAACGTGTCGGACGCAATTACTATCCTTGGTAGGAGCAATAGTAAAGCTCACCCTTATGATTTTTCGGTCTGGCACAAGGTCCTGTCTTTGACCACTATGCAACCACCGTTCTTACGGTTGACACCCGATTTAGTTCAGGTGACCTAATGAATTCTAGGTGAATTTCTAGGATTTTACGTTCAATGGTAATGAACGCATTGAAAATAGGGTTTTCAGAAAACAAATCGGTTTGTAATTTTGATCAAAATATTTTCTCGTTCAAGCTCGAGTTTAGATATCATTGAATTCCATGAGTTTGTAATTCTCAATCTTTAAGGTCAATCTCAAGGATTGAGTAATATCAGGCTTAAAAGCTGATTTTTGATCTTTTAAGGAGATTATCCTTTCTGGGGATCTGATTCATTAGTCTTATCCAGCTAATTTGCATGGTGCCCCCCATTTTTCGAGATAAATCCTTCTCATGGTTAGGATAAATCTGACCACTTGGCGACCCTGTTTAATGCTGAGGTCCGTGGATTTCCTGCTGATTTTAGTGATGACTTTTCTGGGTTTTTCGTCAACCTACAGCTGGTCTGGACGACAACTTCCTGACCTAAATCAAGAAGCGCATTTCTTTTTCGGAAGACTTTACTTCCTTTAATGATGGAATTGATTCATCGTGTAGATCCATCTTTCTTACAGTAAATCAGGTAAAACTTTTTAGTTTAGTCCAAAGCAAAAGTATTTTCAGTTATTTGTACAAAAATATGTGATATACGTTTTGAATAACTTGGAGAATTTTCACACACTTGGCTTTTATTTTCCTTTTTATTGTCCTCTATTCCATTTTAAATGAATTTTAACATTTTGGTTTGTTTCTCAATTTATGTCCTTTCCGAGGTAACAATAATTTCGGTGTTAAAACCTAGTTTTATCGTTCATAAATATGTATAAACATGATTTTGAGTTCATTTAATTGAAAATTTTGAAAATTTTTACTAGAATTGGGTAGTCAGTATATAAGACTAGGGCTGTTCTTTATTATCAGAGAGCACTAGATTCTAATACAACTACTGCTTTACTAGTATTTTTAATGGTAACCCAGTGTTTAAAAAATTTTAAAATCCGAAAGAATTTAACCCCTTCCCACACTTAAGATCTTGCAATGCCCTCATTTGCAAGAAATCAGTAACAATTTAAATTATTGAGGGTGATTTGTGTGAAAATGATTAAATTTTACCAAAGTTTCCAAATATATTGGCGTTTGTTTGCTGAATGATAAATGGTGCACATCATTTGTTCATTCCGTCTTGTTGTTATTTCACATATATTTTGCATCTTGTCGTCAAAATTAGTTGCTTTTGCTGAACTTAATGCCAGTCTTTGAAAATGCGTTGTTTTACCCTGTTGTGTACATAAGATAAACTGCAAACATATATACATATTTTTGAAGTTTGGTATATTACCCCACATTCAAAAATTATTAAAATCTAAGAATAAAAGTTAGAAAATTATAAAAACTATTACAATATTAACATAAGTATTAAACGTATCAACATTACAAATTACAAAATAAATAAAACTAAGTAGACTAGGGATGATACTGATACCAATAGGGGTTCCATGCATAACCATAGGTGCTATAGAATGCTTCGGCTGGGTTATACGTAGGATACGGTGGTTGAATCTCTATAGACCAGGGAGGGAATATTGGCTTTGGAGTAGGAATATAGTTTCTACCTATATGTTGGCAATAAGCTATGATTTGGTTTTGATGAACTTGCCAATCTTCAAATGCTCTTTGTCTAGCATTTTCGTACTCCTGTGCAGCTATAAACCTTTGCATTTCTTGCATTTCATTTCCCCCTCCTACATTACCTTGCTGCTGGTTTCTCTCAACTTGTGGATGTCTACCATGGTATTGTACTGCGGCGTTATTTCGCCTCTTCAAAACTTTCGCACCATGGTATACATTTAAACCTATAGTATCGCGGGGTTCTGGTTCTTCGACTAATAATTCCCCCGACTTATATCCACACCGAGATATTCAGCAATCAAAGTAATAAAAATACCACCTCCTATTATGCTATGCGGTCTCATCCCCCTAACCATAGCTGATAAATAATAACCCACACAATAAGGTATACTTACAGCGCTTTGTGGGTCTCGAATACACATATGGTAAAACAAATCCTGTTCATTTACCTTTTTCTTGTTCTTACCTCTTTGTGTAATCGAATTAGCTAAAAACCTATGAATTACTCTTAATTCAGCTCTATCTATATCCAAATAAGAGTAATTTCCCCCTTTGAATCGGTGATGGCTTGTCATTTGACTCCATACACCATGTGTATCAAAATTTTCATCTATCTTTCTACCATTTAGTATCAACCCTCTACAATCGGCAGATGCTAACTCCTCAGGCGTATATATACGTAAAGCCTGAGCCATGTCTAGTAAAGACATGTGGCGCATCGAACCTCCTAACAAAAATTTAATAAAAGATCGATCGGTTAAACTAGCTACCCGATCATTTAATTCTATACTACACAACAATTCTTCACACCATACTTTATATACAGGTCTACGCATGGTGAATAAACGTACCCAGTCGTTAAAAGTAGAATTACCATACCTCTGTGCAAGTAATTCCCTAATTGGCCCGGCCAAATCTACAGCTTCTAATGGTCCCCATTCTATGACCCTAGGTACCTCAAAAACTTTAGAATGAAGAGTATGCAAACCCCTTTGGTATTTTGGATAATCTATCCAAAGTCTGTCAAATCTCAGGTTCGGGTGCAAATCTTCCAAGTGCATATCAGAAAATGTCATGACTGGATGAGGTATATCTTGCTTGTAGTAGTTATCCACCTCCTGTTGTTCCGCATTCTCAGCAGGAGCATTGCGAGCTTGGGATGAAGATTCACCCCTTTCAGTCTGCAAAACACATCAAACACAATTTTTGTGCATCCAAATATGCATTAGTGTCAGCAAAATCATCAATCAAAATAATTACAATGACATGATCAATTTATATCAAACTTAAGCTCATTTTCATATTTTCATCAAATCTACACTTTTTCAAATAAGCATATACGAAAATGTTCGCCAAGTTCATAAGCATTCAACTCAAATAACATGTCAAAATAATCATTACTAGCAATTAAACAAGTTTCAAATGGCATTATCTCTCAAAAATCAAGTTCATGAATTTTAGACTTGAAAAAGTCCACTTTAATTCTCAAAATCATGTTTAGGCTCAAAGTTTGGATCATTTAACTACCTAAACATGTTACACTACTTAATTTAGCAACAATTCATGACAAAAATCTGCCATAACCTGTTTATATCAAAAAGCCCCAAATTTGCTCAAGAACACAAACCCTAGATTACTCAAAATTTGAAGTTTAAGGCTTCTAATCATGTTAAATAGCATCAATCTAGGTTATACAAGCATAATACATAAGCAATTTAAGCATAATTACACTAAAAAGCATCAAAATCAAATTGGGTATAAAATTGCTCAAGAACACTAATTTTCGGATTAATTGGTGTTTAGGTGTAGAAATTTACCGTTTTTCTTGAGTAATTCCTTGATAGCATCCTTCTCAACATGATTTTAGTAAAAGATTTGATGATTAACGGTTAAAAATTGTGATTTTGGGGGTGTTTTTGCGGGGTTTTTGCGCATTATTTCGCAGTATTTGGTGTGTTTGTGGTGTGCAACTGATCAGTTCTGCGTTTTTATTTTTTTCTTCTGATTTTTGGTCCCTCCGCGAGTCGCGGTATATTACGCTTCAAACTCCGCGACTCGCGGAGTTTTTTTTTTTTTTTTTTTATTTTATAACATCTTATACTAATTAAAACAATTAAGTAATTAATTTTAAAATTTTGTTTCCCTTGTTATTTATGACGAGGTCGTTTCGGATCGATATCCTAGTCCGTCCTTCGACAAAATTTTAAAATTTGTCTTTTTGTAGCGATTGTTTTAAAAGCTAAGATTTTTGGGTTTTTTTTAATGTTTTTGGCATACTTTAATTCAATAAGATTAAAAATAATGATAATAAAAGTTCTCGTCCCTCCTTTGGGTAAAGCAATTTCGGTTTAAAGACCTAGTCTTCAACTTACGACGAATTTTAAAAATCATATTTTTAACTTAATGAGATAAAGTAAATTTTTGTTTTTAAATTCACACAATTTAAATATAAAATTCAAAATTAATATTAAAAATTCACACCAAACTTAAAATTTGAAATGCATAAAATTAAAAATTCATATTTTAAAAATTAAAAATTCACACCAAACTTAATTTAAAAATTCATATTATAAATTCACACCAAACTTATATTATATTTTTCAAATATTTACATTTTTAAATATATTGTTTTTACAAAGTTTACAATATTAATTTAAGATTTATATATTAATTTTAAAAACATGGTAAAAATAAAATTAAAAATCTTTTTGGCTTTTTATCCTACTTTAATCAATCAAATATTATCAAAAATATACACCCCTCTTTTCGGTAAAGTAATTTCAGTTCCATGACCTAATTTAACTCATGACGAATTTTTGAAATATTTTGGGTTGATTGATTAAAGATATTTATACCTTAAGAATAAACGTTAAATTTCGCAGTGATGTAATAAATTTTTGAATGATATCAATAATTTCGGTCGCCAAACCTAATTTTATTCAATACCAATTTAATACTTTATAGCGACAAATTAGCGTTTATTATCAAAAGGTTAAAAATAAAAATAAATAAAAAAATAAAAACTGTACAGACTTACCTGTGAGATAGTATTCTTAGTTATATGATCTATCCCATTCATAAGATAGTCGGTTTAATTGGTTTTCCATAGCTACATAGGCGTAACCTCGAGCATTCAGTGTCTTTTCTTCTAAACATATGAACGGTCCGTCTCTGCATAAAGTAACAAATTCGGTGTTTGAATAGGTTTGATTATTTGAACATTTACCTCCATGTGACCATTTTCCGCATTTGTGACATCTTTCTAGGTGTCGTGCTCTTCTTTTCGCTGCGGATTTTGATTTTCCTTTACCAAATTGTAACTTATTATCTTCGCATCTGGATTCTTTTCTAACTCCGTCCAATCTTTATCTGATTACTGATACTATTTCACTCGGTAGTGTGTCATTATTACGTTTAGTGATCAAAGCGTGTAGCATTAGACCATGGTTTAGTTCACAGGCAGTCTTCATTTCCTAAAAAAAATAAAAATTCAGAATGGGGGGAGAAGACTAGTTCTTTAGGGTCTGCTAGGGAAAGACCATTCGGGTTCCATTTTCGAGAACTACATGAAAACAGACAATCTAACTCTAACAGAAATACATAAACCCCTTGATTCTCCCCACACTTAGTTAGCTGTGGTGTCGAAATTGTGATTAACTTCGTTGTCGACTTCCATCGGACTATCTATGTAGTGTTTAACTCTGTGACCATTAACTTTAAATTCAATCCCATTTGAATTTATTAATCCTATCGTTCCGTATGGAAAAACTCTTTTGACTATGAATGGTCCAGACCATCTTGATTTCAATTTTCCTGGAAATAGCTTGAATCGTGAATTGAAAAGAAGAACTCTGTCTCCTTCTTTAAATTCTTTTGAACTTCTGATTCTTTTATCATGCCATTTCTTCGTTCTTTCTTTATAGATTAATGAATTTTCGTATGCTTCATGTCTTAATTCTTCTAATTCGTTTAGTTGACTTAATCGTAGATGTCCGGCTTCATGTAAATCAAGATTACATGTCTTCAAAGCCCAAAATGCTTTGTGTTCAATTTCTACTGGAAGATGACATGCTTTTCCATAAACAAGTCTAAAAGGTGTGGTTCCAATTGGAGTTTTGTAGGCTGTTCTAAAAGCCCAGAGTGCATCCTCCAATTTAATGGACCATTCCTTCGGATTTGATCCTACGGTTTTCTCTAGAATACGTTTTAAAGCTCGGTTGGTATTTTCAACTTGTCCACTTGTTTGTGGATGATATGCGGTGGAGATTTTATGAGTTACTCCATATCTTTTAAGGACTTTCTCAAGTTGATTATTACAGAAATGAGTACCCCGATCACTTATTAAAGCTTTCGGTGTTCCAAACCTTGCAAAAAGACGTTTTAAAAAATTGACTACAACTCGTGCATCGTTAGTTGGGAGAGCTTGTGCTTCCGCCCATTTAGATACATAATCAATGGCTACGAGTATATATAGATTATTATGAGATTTTGTAAATGGACCCATAAAGTCAATACCCCAAATGTCAAATACTTCACATACTTGAATGACATTTTGTGGCATTTCATCACGTTGACTTATTTTTCCGGCCCTTTGACAAGCATCACAGGATTTGCAAAGAAGGTGTGAGTCTTTGTAAATTGTAGGCCAATAGAATCCAGCATCATAAACTTTTCTTGCTGTTAGTTGAGGCCCATAATGCCCTCCTGTTGGTCCTGTGTGACAATGGTTTAATATTTTACTAGCTTCATCTCCAAATACACATCGGCGTATTATTCCATCGGGACAACTTTTAAACAAATGTGGATCTTCCCAAAAATAGTGTTTTATATCACTGAAGAATTTCTTTCGTCTTTGGTACGATAATCCTTTTTCAAGAAATCCACAAACTAAGTAGTTTGCATAGTCTGCAAACCATGGAATTTCTTTATAATCTATCTTCAATAGATATTCATCAGGAAAGTTGTCTTGTATGGCCGATTCATTTAGAACTTCTAACTCAGGATTTTCATGACGAGAAAGATGATCAGCGGCGAGATTTTCTGCTCCTCTTTTATCTCGGATTTCAATATCAAACTCTTGTAAGAGTAAGATCCAACGGATTAATCTTGGTTTAGCATCTTGTTTCGAAAATAGGTATCTAAGAGCAGAATGGTCGGTATAGACCACCGTTTTTGCTAGAACGAGATATGATCGAAATTTGTCAAAAGCAAAGACAATAGCAAGGAGTTCTTTTTCAGTAGTTGTATAGTTCGTTTGTGCTCCTTGTAACGTCTTACTAGCATAATATATAGGTTGAAATCGTTTTTCAATCCTTTGTCCTAAAACGGCTCCCATTGCAAAATCACTTGCATCGCACATTAGTTCAAATGGTAGATTCCAATTTGGTGTTATCATGATCGGCGCATTAGTGAGTTTCTCTTTAAGAATATTAAAAGATTTGATACACTCATCTGAAAAGATGAATGGAGCATCTTTTTCTAGGAGTTTATTCATAGGAGTGGCAATTTTAGAAAAATCTTTTATGAAACGTCGGTAAAAACCGGCATGCCCTAGAAAACTCCTAACTCCTCTAACATTGGTAGGATGTGGAAGTTTAGCAATTACATCTACTTTAACTCTATCCACTTCAATTCCTTCTTTTGAAATTTTATGTCCAAGAACGATGCCCTCTTTAACCATAAAATGGCATTTCTCCCAATTAAGAACTAGATTTGATTGTTCGCATCTAATAAGCATTCGTTCCAGATTAACTAGACATGATTCAAATGTATCACCGAAGACTGAAAAGTCATCCATGAAAACTTCCATGCATTCTTCTGTCATGTCATGAAAAATCGCCATCATACACCTTTGAAAGGTTGCAGGGGCGTTACAAAGTCCAAATGGCATGCGTTTGTAAGCAAAAGTACCATAAGGGCACGTGAATGTGGTTTTCTCTTGATCTTCGGGTGCTATTGGAATTTGAAAATATCCGAAAAATCCATCTAGAAAACAATAGTAACTATTTCCGGCTAATCTTTCCAACATTTGATCAATGAAAGGTAAGGGAAAGTGATCTTTTCTGGTGGCGTCATTTAATTTTCTATAATCAATACATACACGCCATCCTGTTACAGTCCTAGTAGGAATAAGCTCATCTTTCTCATTTGTAATGACAGTCATGCCACCCTTCTTAGGTACGCATTGAACTGGGCTTACCCATGGACTATCAGAAATTGGATAAATTAGACCTGCGTCTAGCAGTTTAATAATTTCTTTTTTAACTACATCTTGCATATTAGGATTTAGTCTTCGTTGGCGTTGCACATAAGTTTTATGACCTTCTTCCATAAGGATTTTATGTGTGCAATACGAAGGACTTATTCCTTTAATATCATGAATCTTCCATGCAATGACTGGTTTATGAGCTTTCAACACAGAAATGAGTTGTGATTTCTCATTTTTAGTAAGAGAAGACGATATTATTACAGGCAATTCAGATTCACCATGTAAATAAGCGTATTCCAAATGGTTTGAAAGTGGCTTTAACTCTAATTTCGGAGGTTCTTCTATCGATGGTTTGTATCGATATCTGTCTTCTTCTTTTAGCATTTGAATTTCTTCTGTTGTTGGTTCATATCCATTAGCTATAAGTGTAGCTAACATTTCAGCTTCATCAATTGGTTCATTACCTTCTCCTAAAGAACATTCTCCTGTTCCTTGTAATTCTGGAAATTCTTCTAATAATTCTGCATGTGCATCTATGGTTTGAATATAATAACATGTATCATCTGCAAATTGTGGTTGTTGCATTGCTCTATCAACTGAAAAGGTAACACTCTCCTCCTCTATACTTAGGGTCAATTTCTTACCGAACACGTCTATCATTGCTTTAGCCGTGTTTAAGAATGGTCTTCCTAATATGAGAGGAACTTGAGAATCTTCTTCCATGTCCAAAACAACAAAATCTACTGGAAATACTAAAGTACCAACTTTAACTAGCATATTCTCCATTATCCCTCTAGGATATTTTATTGATCTATCGGCTAGTTGTATGCTTATTCTGGTTGGTTTCAATTCTCCAAGGTCTAGTTTAGCGTATAGTGAATACGGCATTAGATTTATACTAGCACCTAAGTCTGCCAATGCTTCTATTGAATTAAGACTTCCCAGAAAATATGGAATTGTGAAACTTCCTGGATTAGATAATTTTTCTGGTATCTTATTCAACAGCACTGCTGAGCAATTAGCATTCATGGTAACAGCCGAGAGTTCTTCCATTTTCTTTCTATTTGAGATTAGATCTTTCAAGAATTTAGCATATCTAGGCATTCCTGAAATCACATCAATGAAAGGAAGATTTACATTTATCTGTTTAAACATATCCAAGAATTTGGATTGCTCGGTTTCAAGTTTCTCTTTCTTCATTTTACTCGGGTAAGGAAGTGGTGGTTGGTATGGTTTAACATAAGGTTTATCCTTAGCTGTGTTATCTTCATTAACCTTTTCAACTACCGGTTCTTTTTCCTTATCTTGATCAGGTTGTGGTTCTGTGGAGTAGGAATAGCTTCATCAGAAGTTACAGGTATTTCAGGTGGTTTAAGTATTGTACCACTTCTTGTGGTAATGGCTTTAGTTGTTTCATTTCGGGGATTAGCATTTGTATCACTTGGTAGACTTTCCGGTTTTCTTTCACCTATTAACCTTGCTAGGTTACTTACTTCTTGTTCCAGATTTTGAATAGAAGCTTGTTGATTTCTAAATGCTTGAGCATTTTGTTCATTGGTTTGTTTTTGAGATGTGAAAAACTGCGTTTGAGTTTCAACTAGCTTCGTCATCATATCTTCTAAATTCGGCTTTTTATCATCGGTTTGTTGTGGTGGTTTGTTTTGAAAATTAGGTCTTTGTTGATTGTAATTATTATTGGATACTTGTTGATTGCTAGGACCTTGTTGGTTGTTGTATGGAATATTTCGGTTATAATTCTGGTTTTGATTGTAAATCGGTCTTGGCGGTTGATAATTATTCTGATAATTATTTCCAGGTCTTTGGTTTATGTATGAAATATTCTCTCTTTGTTCCAATGTTAATTCAATACTGAGACAATCTTTTGTCAAATGTGGTCCTCCACACTGCTCACAACTAATTCGTATTGAGTGAATATCTTTAGTCATCTTTTCCATTCGTCTCTCCACATCATCTATCTTTGCGGAAATGGAATCTAAGTCATGGCTAGAATCGGCTCTAGCTGCTTTAGATGATCTAACGATATCTTTTTCTTGGTGCCACTCATGTGAGTGGGAAGCAGTGTTATCAATAATTTTGTAAGCATCAGTTTCGGTTTTCTTCATAATAGAACCACCAGCTGCTATATCTATGTCTTTCCTTGTAGTGATGTCGCATCCTTGGTAGAATATTTGTACTATTTGACAGGTGTCTAAACCATGTTGCGGACATCCTCTTAACAACTTTCCAAATCTAGTCCACGCCTCATATAGAGTTTCATTCGGCTTCTGTGTGAACGTAACAATTTCTCCTTGAAGTCTTACGGCTTTAGATGCAGGAAAGAATTGTTTAAGAAATTTTTCAACTAAAACGTCCCATGTATCAATTGCCCCTTCAGGTAACGATTCCAACCAATCTTTGGCTTCTCCCTTTAAAGTCCAGGGAAATAACATGAGATATATCTGTTCATCCTCCACTTCTCGGATTTTAAATAGTGTACAGATCCTATTAAAGGTACGTAAATGTTCATTTGGATCTTCCTTCAGCGCACCACTAAATTGGCATTGATTAGTCACCATGTGTAGAATTTGTCCTTTGATTTCATAATCTGGTGCATTAATGTCTGGATGAGTAATTGCGTGACCTTGGCCAGTGTGTTTAGCTCTCATTCGGTCTTCCATACTTAAAGGTTCTGTTACTTCCATAATTGAATTTATTGAATCGGAATCACTAGAGAATTCTGATTTTATGGTTCGTTCCTCAACAATCTCTGTTTGAATGATTGGTGATTCCGGAGGAAAATTTAATGGTTCAGGATCTACGAATCGTTCCTGAATATTCTCCGGATTCTCAATTGTGAGGTCGGGTTCAAAAAATGGATTATCGGAAATTTGAACTGGAGTACTTGGTCGACTGGATGATGATTCTAAAGAAAAATCAACGGTGGTAATATTTGCTAAATGTCTTGATCTAGTTACAGGTGGTGAACGTACAAAAGGTGGTGAACGTCTTGCTCGGTGCATTCACTGAATATCCTATTAGTTTTTAAAAGGAAAGAAAAATTATAATAAGTTATCCAATCAATAGACTTTTCTGATTTTGCCCACGTTTCGAATAGCCAAAAGATGCAGCAGAGGGGCAGGATTCGTTTGGTCTCAATATAATTGAGGACTGTTTGGCTCCAATAACCCGGTCCACGTACAAATCCAACTATTACTACGAACCAGAAAATTTGGATGTCTATCAATTTAACCACTTAAAATAAATTTTCGTAATTTTAAGAAATTTAGATAAGAAGTAGAATAAAAATCTATGTCCTAAAACTAGAATAGCGAGTAAGAAAGAAAAAGAGTTCGTCGAAAAAGGTCGAAAAAGAAAAATGGTTGAAAAATAAAAGGTGACGGAAAAATAAAAGAAACTTATAACACTTAAAAACACTTGACTAACCTAACCTTATTACTACAACTAACTTAAAATTATAATCGCAAATTGAGATTACTAATTGGAATGATAATTGATACATAGGTAAAAGTCGTCTAAAAATATTAAAGCTTACAGGAAAAACTAAATCCCAAATGGAAATAACTTAAAAAGAAACTAAAACTTAAAAAGGCGTCGCAAAATTCTAAAGCACCTAAATCTTAGTCTAAAGAAAAAGCACTTAAGGGATTTTACGGCAAAGCCTAAAAATCTAGAAGTAAAAATAACTATGGCAAAAACTAAGTTTAAAACTAAATATGAGCTAAAAATACAAATATTACGTTAAAACGATTGAAAAGGGACAAAATATAAAAATATACAAAAAGTTGTAAAAAGTACAATTTTTATAAAAATATTATTTATTTATTAAAACTATTAATTTTACAATTTAATTAAACTAATTTAACTAAAATATAAATTAAATAAAAAGTAAAACTAATTATAATAATAATAATTAATTAGGGTTAATAATAATAATAATTAATAATTTCCCGTAATTAAATGCAGATTAGGGTTTCTGTCGGTGTCAGGGTTGCTCCGCGAGTTACGGTAGTCGGGGCTGCAAACTCCGCGAGTCGCGGGGTTCCAAAATTCAACTCTGGTACAGTTTAAAACTTGACGCGTTTTTTTTTATTTTTTTTATTTTTCTTTTAATTTTATGTTTTAAATAAAAACAAAATACTTAAATAAAACTTATATAAAAATAAAGAAACTTTATAAAACTTAAGTATTTAACAAAATCTTAAAAATACTTATATTTTTGTTTTTCTTTTTATATTTTCGAATATTTAAAACGTGTTTTTATAAAAACGAATTTTAATAAAAGTAAACTAAATTTTTTTTTTATTTAGCGTTGCGCTTCCGGCTTTTAAGCTAGATTGTCCCCGGCAGCGGCGCCAAAAATAACTTGATGTGGTAGCGGAGGGGTATAAAATACTATTAATTTTTACAAGAAAATACTATTAAATACGATACAATTTTACACAAGATATTTATTTATTTAGAGAATGGATATACTTAAACCTTGCTACAACACTTATAGGCAGTGTACCTAATCGTACAGTAGTGTAGTTTTTAGTAAGTCCGGTTCGTTCCACAGGGAAAATCTTTAAACAAAGCTTAACGCTATATTAGTTTACTTTTGTAAAAATACAAATATATATGTAAGTAATATTATTATTATAAAGGGGGGTTTTTACCATTTAATGACCGGTTTGTCGATTTTAAAACTTTAGTCGCAGTTAAAACCAAATGTAAAATAATAAATACAAGACTTAATTTAAAGCGTAAAGTAAATAACGATAATGAAATTGCGATTAATAAAAATGCGATAAAATAAACTTGCGATAATTAAAAAGTACGATAATTAAAAGTGCAATTAAATACAATAACAATAAAAATGCGATAATTAGAAGTGCAATTAAATATAAAATAAAGGAAATTAAATATGAAATAAAAGAATTATGCTTATTTAAACTTCCGTAATCATGATGTTTGACGTGTTGATTTTAGTTTTATGCCCATGGGTTAATTGTCCTTTGTCCTGGATTATTTAATATGTCCGTCTGGTTTTTGTCCATAACAGTCCATCAGTCATAAATATAAAGTGCGAGTGTCCTCGTCAAATTATCCTTATACCCGAAGTTAAATATTTCAACTAATTGGGGACTTAAACTGTAACAAGATTTTAATACTTTGTTTAATAATTACACCAGGATGTCGACTGAGTGTAACCCAAGGTTTTAATATTTTGTTATCAATTATACCAAGTGTCCTTGTACATAATTTCACCCATGTTTTAATTATTCTAGTGGCTATTAATCCATTCCCGTGTCCGGTTAAATGAACGATTATTCGTACATATAAATACCCCGCCCATCGTGTCCGATCGAGTGTATATGGTAATTTATAGGGACGCCCAATTGTAAATCTTTATATTAACATTAACAAACTATCATTTAGTTAAACAAATATAAAGCCCATTAATAGCCCATAGTCTAATTTCCACAAGTGTCGTTCCTTTGTCCAAACCCCAATTATGGTACAAAGCCCAATTACCCAATTTTAGTAATTAGCCCAACATCATGATTACTTCGGATTAAATAAGCATAATAATAACTTAGCTACGAGACATTAAATTAAAAAGGTTGAACATAACTTACAATGATTAAAAATAGCGTAGCGTTACACGGACAGAATTTCGACTTACACCCTTACAACATTCGCTAACATACCCTTATTATTAGGATTTAAAATTAAAATTAAAATATAAATTATATATATATATTTACGTATATATTGAGAGAGAGATAGATTATGGATATATGTTGTTTTTTTTGCGATCAGAATTCGTTTGCTTTTATAGGGAGTTTCAGAATTTGGGGCTCCGCGACTCGCGGCCCTTTTTGCCTTCAAACTCCGCGAGTCGCGGAGTTTGTAAATACAGCTCACTCCATTTTGGCTCTTTGTTTACCGAAGGTTTATTATATAAATATAATATATATATAATTTATATAATTAATTATATATTATATTATATCTATATACATAGTTAACTTGTAATTTTTAGTCCGTTGCGTCGAGCGTTGAGAGTTGACTCTGGTCCCGGTTCTGGATTTTCGAATGTCCTTGCGTACAATTTAATATCTTGTACTTTGCATTTTGAATCTTGTACTCTTGTAATTTCGAGACGTTTCTTATCAATAATTGGAACCTCTTTGATTGTCTTTTGTACTTTTGAGCTTTTTGGTCGTTTGCGTCTTCAATTCGTCAAATCTGTCTTTTGTCTTCACCTTTTATTATTTAAACGAATATCACTTGTAAATAGAACAATTGCAACTAAAAGCTTGTCTTTCTTGAGGAATAATGCTATGAAATATATGTTCGTTTTTAGCATTATCAAAACACTTAATCATGTAAATAACAATTTCATTTAATATATATATATATATAAACATGGAAAAGTTCGGGTCACTACAAAGGTCATGGAAGAGTTTTCAATATTAATGCGACAGAAGCACAGGAAGACCCGGAGCTTGTTACGGGTACGTTTTTTATTGACGATAAATCTGCTTATGTTTTATTTGATTCGGTTGCGGATAGAAGCTATATGAGTAGAGAATTTTGTGCTTAATTAAGTTGCCCATTGACGCCTTTGGATAATAAATTTTTACTCGAATTAGCAAATGGAAAATTAATTTCAGCAGATAATATATGTCTGGATAGAGAAATTAAACTGGATGATGAAACGTTTAAGATTGATTTAATACCAGTCGAGTTAGGGAGTTTTGATGTAATAATTGGTATGGACTGGTTGAAGAACGTAAGAGCAGAGGTCGTTTGTTACAAAAATGCGATTCGCATTATGCGTGAAAAAGGAAAACCTTTAATGGTGTACGGAGAAAAGAACAACGCGAAGTTAAATCTTATTTGTGATGACCCGGAAATTTCTGACCAAATTTAAACTTAATCTTTGTATGATTAACATTTTCGACACGATAAACAAAGTCTGTAAAACTGAATCTCAAAATTTTTGAACTATTTTCATATATTCAAATACCTTTCGGTTGTTCTCGACGATTCGCGAACAATTATATGTATATAGATACATATATATATACTATAACTTGAAAACGTAACAATGTATTAATTTTTTTGATACCGTACATTAAACTTATTGGTTTAAATATTTATTTGAATATATATGATAAGTTGGAATATTAATTTTATGAATAACTTACGACGTATATTTAAAACGTGTTTATGAATGTTGAAAATATATAATAACTTGGTCATAAAACGATTTGTTATTATATATATATATATTAACAAATAGCGAGACAATGATTTATAGAAGTAAATGACCAAAACACTCGAAAGTTTAAGATACACTTTGAATGATATAGTTTATTGATAATTTAAGACTATTTTTTGACAAAAGTACGAGTCACAAAACGTAAATTGCGAGTTTTCTAAGCGTACGAAAATGCGTTCGAGAAACCGGAACTGGGACATAAGTCGAGTGACAACGTACGAGTCATCGGAACAAAAATTACAAGTCAACTATGCACATGAATTTAATATAATATATAATTAATTATTTAAATTATATATATTATATATATTATATTTAATTATGTCGACAAACAAGAAAACAAAAAAATATGTGAGCTGGATCTGACGGCCATGCGATCGCATGAGAAATAGGCATAAAACCCATGCGATCGCACGAGCATCAGAATCAGGAATTATGCCTATAAATACCAGGTTTCTGCTCAAGTTGTTTTTACACCTATATTACTCCGTAAGTTATTTATTATTTATTTATTATTATTATTATTATTATTATTATTATTATTATTATTATTATTATTATTATTATTATTATTATTATTATTATTAAGATTATTATTATTTATTTTATTATTATTAGTAGTATTATTATTATTAATTATATCACTTAAAATACTACGACGAGGTCATGAGCGTGTCACTTTCAAAATGGGTTTTCAAGCGGGATAGAGCTAAGGAAACTATGGGTTATTACTAAGGAGATTATGGGTATTGTTCGAGGGTATTGCTCGTGAGTCAAATTAGTGTTTATCATCTCCGTTGCATCTACATACTTTCCTACAATATTGAATCACAATATTGATACGTTGAGATCTACGGTTAATTTTGCATTTCGAGTTTCGGTCACTTTTTGGTGAATGACCTTATGTGCTGCTAAGGTGAGTTTCATTGCTCCCTTTTTAATTGCTTTTGCAATATATTTTTGGGCTGAGAATACATGCACTTTATTTTAAACGCAATGGACACAATACATACTTAATTCTACACTGAGTTTGAACCAAAAATCCCTTAGCTTTGGTAACTAGTAACTGCCAGTTATAAGAACTGGTGGGTGCGAGTAGTAGTATATGGATCCATAGGGCTTGATATCCCCGTCCGAGCTAGAGCGCTAGCCTTTTAACGGACGTATGCTATTTGAGAAGCGTACACGTTGGTTTGCGTGTATTATTAAGATGATTATACAAAGGGTATAAAATATATATACGTTAAGTTTAGTTACCAGGGTGCTCAATTTCGTAGAATATTTTGATAAACGTTTCTGGATGAAACAACTGAAAACTTGTGATTCACTTTTATATACAGTTTATGCGAAACACTAAAACTATGAACTCACCAACCTTTGTGTTGACACTTGTTAGTATGTTTATTCTCAGGTTCCCTAGAAGTCTTCCACTGTTTGCTTATATGATAGACAAGCTATGTGCATGGAGTCTTACATGGTATATTTTTCAAGGAAACGTTGCATTCACAAAACCATCACCATTACCTATTTTGACTGCATTGTCAACGGATGTATTATTGTAAACCATTATATACAGTGATTGTCTATATGTAGAAATCATCAGATGTCGAAAACCTTTGATTTAAATATTCATTTATGGTGTGCCTTTTCAAAAGAATGCAATGTTTACAAAACGTATCATATAGAGGTCAAATACCTCGCAATGAAATCAATGAATGACGTGTTCGTCCATATGGATTTGGAGCGATCGTCACAGTTGGTATCAGAGCTTGAGGTCATAGGGAACCAGAATTTGCATTAGTGTGTTTAACTGGTAATTGTTAGGATGCATTAGTGAGTCTGGACTATGACCGTATCTATTTTTACCGAGTTTTGCTTATCAATTCTTGTCAGAAATTACATGCTTATTTAGACACGTTTTCCTGCATTTACTGCACAGATAGTGTATCGACAAAATTCATATCTTAGCGTATCTGTTACTGTAAACTTTACTTGACATCTTCCGAAAATTCCTCCGTGATTTATGGAATTTTGGTATTATATATACATATGTAAATTATGTATTGAAGAGTACCAATCTAAATTCTATAATCTATTTTATATCAAAAATCATCTCTCTAATTATACAAGATGGATCCCGTATCTAGTTCAAATTCCTTAAACTCCGACAGCTATTCCGATATGGATATTCACCTGAACTCCGAAGACAGTGTAACCGGAATGGATCAACCAATCAGTCATCATATATTCTGGATGAATTGGGGATGGGTTCGTAGCCTCCTCAATCATTGGAGACAAGAAGAAGGTGATCCCTTCCATCCACCACATTGCCCTCTTGGCGAAGAACCTGAAGCACTTACCGGTGAACCTGTTCGTAATACCATTTTCTCTCTCATTTCCAGAGTATCTAGTCATGATTATATACTATCTCACATTCTAAATCTTATTCGTCAGCTCGTTCGAACCACTGATCATCCCGGTATAATAGAAGAAGTCAACGAGCTTCGTGCTCAGGTTGTGGCTTTGGAGAATATGGTGCAAGGGTTACGAACACCAGCAACAGCACCCGCAGCATAACTGGTACCACCATCATCCACACCAACAGGATCATTACCACCACCAACAACCACATCCGCATCACACGCCTCAACATCACAATTTGTACCTCGGATATCAACATCATACGCACCATAGGTACCAAGAAGTACCAGCAACGACAAACGATGAAGTATGGATTCATAACCTCATCGAAGAAACATTCTACGGCGATTATGTAATTTCTAAAGTTTAGAGATTATCTATTCTAGCCTTAACCATAAATCAGATAGAGTAGAAACCCTTATCCGAATGGTGTAAGATACAAGCTAGACTTGTTTTACCAACAGCATCAACAGTACCCTTAGCCTCACCAGCACAGTCAGTGCTGTTAACATCGTAAGAATCAGCAGCACCTCTAACATCACAAGCTCCGTCAGTTCAAGAAAGCACCGTGGACATCATTACGAGTCAACAACGAGTATATTGTATCAATGAGTTATGAAGTAAAAACTCAATTCATCTAAAGAATTTATATGTATATCTTATATATATAAATTTTAAAACCATCATGAATCTTTTCGTACTAAGCTATTACGTGTGAATTTTAAGGGGTAGATACTACTCGGTTAATTCATATTACTAATATGCTATGATGTACATCCTTCGTTAACAACTTAACCATCGTTAACTACAAATATCTGTTTCAACTCAATGAATTCCATTTCATAATGAACTTAGTGTATTAATCAATTACATGTTTGATTTTACACTTTTATCTTCAATGTACTCGAAACTTTCTAGAAAACCTCATTTATATCTTATGAAGTTCATAAGAATTCCACGAGCATCAACATACTTCACCGAGGAATAAGAATAAATAATGAAGTATTGATTTCATTAGTGAAATACTCCGCGAAGATTATGTAATCCTTAGTGTTTTAGAGATTATTCATTCAATTCAAAAATTAAATGAGCTTAATATGATATTAACTCATCAAATCTGTATTACATCTGAAGAAAATATACATACATATATTTTCATAAAGACGGTAATAAAAAAAAAATTCTTTTGTACAAAGTATTAATTGTGAAATCTTTAACGGGTAGGTAATACTCGGGAAATATATAAGTTCACAATTAATATGTTATACTGTACATTCTTCAACTTTGATTCAAAAATTATTAACTATGCTCACAGCGATATACAATCATTTCCATACAAATTCAATTACATATTCTGATTTTGAAAAATCAGAATCCAAGCCAAGATTTAACAGAAAACATCACTCTTAGATTCTTACATCTTTCAAATGCTATATTTTGACTTCAAAACTGTGCTAGAAGATCACTTCTATTCATAAACCCAGAAAAAAAAAGAAAAAAAAATTTGTATCGTTCAAAATTCTAGAACATCATATGTATCTTGATGATAGTGCTCCAAATGAACATATATTTAGTAGCAATATTCTCCCAACATGTAAATCATTTAGTTGTAATTGTCCTATTTTAAGTTGTAATCGTTTATATTAAATAAGTGCGAAGACAAAAGGCGAAAACGACGATTTGAAGATGCAAATGACCAAAAAGCTCAAATGTACAAGATACAATCCAAGTGGTTCAATTTATTGATAAGAAACGTCTAAAAATGACAAAAGTACAAGTTGCGGAACGCAAAGTACAAGATATTAAATTGTACGCAAGGACGTTCGAAAATCCGGAACCGGGACATGAGTCAACTATCAACGCCCGACGCAACGGACCAAAAATTACAAGTCAGTTATGCACAAGAATATAATATAATATATAAATAATTATATTAATTATTTATATTTTATATTTATATATTTATTATGTCGACAAGCTAGGAGCCAAAAGTTTGTGAGCTGGATTTTCAAACTCCACGACTCGCGGAGTTTGAAGGCCAAAAACTCCACGACTCGCGGAGCTGCCAAATTCCAAAATGCCTATAAAAGGTCACGAATTCTGCGAGTAAAAATAACATAATAATAATAATACTCCGTAGTATAATATAAATAAATATATAATATATATATATATATATATATATATATATATATATATATATATATATATATATATATATATATATATATATATATATATATATATATATATATAATATAGATTAGTGTTATATTAGATTAGTTCGGGTTATGTAAAGGTTATTTTACGGGTTTTAAAGTCGGAGCTCTGTCCGTGTAACACTACGCGATAAATAATCAATGTAAGCTATGTTCTCCTTTTTAAATTAATGTCTCGTACTTAAGTTATTATTATGCTTATTTAAGACGAAGTAATCATGATGTTGGGCTAAAAATATTAAAATTGGGTAATTGGGCTTTGTACCATAATTGGGGTTTGGACAAAAGAACGACACTTGTGGAAATTAGACTATGGGCTATTAATGGGCTTTATATTTGTTTAACTAAATGATAGTTTGTTAATTTTAATATAAAGATTTACAATTGGATGTACCTATAAATAACCATATACACTCGATCGGACACGATGGGCGGGGTATTTATATGTACGAATAATCGTTCATTTAACCGGACACGGGAATGGATTAATAGTCTATGGAATTATTAAAACAGGGGTGAAATTATGTACAAGGACACTTGGCATAATTGATAACAAAGTATTAAAACCTTGGGTTACACGCAGTCGATATCCTGGTGTAATTATTAAACAAAGTATTAAAACCTTGTTACAGTTTAAGTCCCCAATTAGTTGGAATATTTGACTTCGGGTATAAGAATAAATTGACGAGGACACTCGCACTTTAAATTTATGACCGATGGACTGTTATGGACAAAAACTAGACGGACATATTAAATAATCCAGGACAAAGGACAATTAATCCATGGACATAAAACTAAAATCAACACGTCAACCATCATGGTTACGGAAGTTTAAATAAGCATAATATATTTTATTTCATATTTCCTCGTACTTTTATTTATTGTCATTTTAATTATTGTTATTTATTTTATATTGTTAGTTAAATATCGTCATTTACTTAACGCTTCGCTTAAAATATAAAATTGACAAACCGGTCATTAAACGGTAAAACCCCCTTTTATATATTATTAATATAATATATTTTGTACGAATATAATTGTTTAAAATATAGTGTGAAATAAGCCAGCTCCCTGTGGAACGAACCGGACTTACAAAAAACTGCACTACTCTACGATTAGGTACACTGCCTATAGTGTTGTAGCAAGGTTTAGGTATATCCCATTTGTAAATAAATAATTAAAACTTGTGTAATTTGTATCGCTTTTCCTAGTAAAAATATAAACTATTTCATACCCCCACGCTACCACATCACTTGACAATTACAATCTTCATGCAAACCCTTCAAACTTTTGAAAACACCTCGGATTGATAACCAACGATTCGTTTATGATAACTTTGAATGCTGATGAAGCAGCAAAAACTGTAAACGACCTTAACAGCCAAAAGTTTGATGATAAAGAATAGTGTGTTGGCAAAGCTCAGAAAAAGAGAAGGTTTGGAACTGGAAAACGGATTGAGGAAAGTATGAAGGAGGCTGTGGATAAATCACAAAGACTAAACTTGCCTTCAAAGAATCCAAATTATTCAGTATCTGCTGAAGTCATTAACGAATACCTTGCTTCCGAATCTAAACCCTTGCGGACTATATTCTTCATCATCCTCTGATGTTAGAAATTCTAAGATATCATCGTATCTTTCATTATAAATATCCTCCATGTTTCTGGAGATAATTCCATAATCATTCTCATCGGAAATCAATTTTCTCCTTGCGATATCTGTGTAACATCATAAAAGAAACTATTTTAGTTTCTAAATTCTGAAACCTTCTAGTTTAAAATATGAATATTTTTGAAGTGGTGTTGGGAACTGAAGCATGAGTTAGTATAATATAATGACACTTGATCAACGTGATTATATTACATTAAGTCATGCTGAGTTTCTAAATGGAACGTAATGATTCACAGATCATAACGTCATCATGTGCTATGTCATACGACTCTTGTATTCTAGTTAATCTCTAAAATATCAAGAAAATATTTCTTGATGATTCTGTATTTTCCAGGGTATTCTGGTAATTTAACAAATCAAGATCGTGCCATTACTATTTTCTTCTTAGAACATTAACAATGTTCATTCCGAAATTCATATCTACGAATTCTGGACCATTACAAGAAATGCTTAGTCACAAGAAGAAGAAACGAAGGGACAAAACTCCAAAATAGAAATGAGGGTATAAATCAGAGCAAATAAAAGAAAGTATTAACTGGGGATGACAATAATTATAGAAGACAGAAGCAGGAACTTTGAAATATAAGGGAGAATATAAAGCCCGATAACAACACATAAATTACAAACCGTGTATATCAATGTTTATCGTAACATAAAGACACGGGAGAATTAAAAGCACTATAACCCCAAGGGCAAAGTAGAAGTAAGTAGATTCCTCCTGTGGTAGATGAAAAAGAAGAATGAAAGATATGAAAGTTAGGAGTATATCAAGAATCAGAACTGGATGAAGCATTTTTCACAATCTTTTGAAAATAGAAAATGAGGAAGAAGATGTAAGGGTGATGAAAATAATGAAACGGAAGAGGTCAATTTATAGCGAAATATCAAACATAGCAATCGAGGCAAATTACGCATTTAATCAAAAGAAATCTTAATTTCCTTAAATTCTGAAGAATCAAATCTTATTTAGATTATGAAAGATTTTCTATTCCTTAAATTACGGAAATCAATCGTTAATACGTCAAGAGTTAAGACGAATCTCTATTCTCCATTTCACTCTTTTACGATAACTTTTCTCATACGCTTCGAATAATCGGATTGTTTTATCCATATTATTCAACGGTGATAAAACTCTATTTATCAACACATATACGGCATGTAAACATTTTTATTGTTAGTCATGACGACCTCACTCAAATTTCGGGACGAAATTTCTTTAATGGGTAGGTACTGTGATGACCCGGAAATTTCTGACCAAATTTAAACTTAATCTTTGTATGATTAACATTTTCGACACGATAAACAAAGTTTGTAAAACTGAATCTCAAAATTTTTGAACTATTTTCATATATTCAAATACCTTTCGGTTGTTCTCGACGATTCGCGAACAATTATATGTATATAGATACATATATATATATACTATAACTTGAAAACGTAACAATGTATTAATTTTTTTGATACCGTACATTAAACTTATTGGTTTAAATATTTATTTGAATACATATGATAAGTTGAAATATTAATTGTATGAATAACTTACGACGTATATTTAAAACGTGTTTATGAATGTTGAAAATATGTATTAACTTGGTCATAAAACGATTTGTTATTATATATATATATTAACAAATAGCGAGACAATGATTTATAGAAGTAAATGACCAAAACACTCAAAAGTTTAAGATACACTTTGAATGATATAGTTTATTGATAATTTAAGACTATATTTTGACAAAAGTACGAGTCACAAAACGTAAATTGCGAGTTTTCTAAGCGTACGAAAATGCGTTCGAGAAACCGGAACTGGGACATAAGTCGAGTGACAACGTACGAGTCATCGGAATGAAAATTACAAGTCAACTATGCACATGAATTTAATATAATATATAATTAATTATTTAAATTATATATATTATATATATTATATTTAATTATATCGACAAACAAGAAAACAAAAAAATATGTGAGCTGGATCTGACGGCCATGCGATCGCATGAGAAATAGGCATAAAACCCATGCGATCGCATGAGCATCAGAATCAGGAATTATGCCTATAAATACCAGGTTTCTGCTCAAGTTGTTTTTACACCTATATTACTCCGTAAGTTATTTATTATTTATTTATTATTATTATTATTATTATTATTATTATTATTATTATTATTATTATTATTATTATTATTATTATTATTATTATTATTATTATTATTATTAAGATTATTATTATTTATTTTATTATTATTAGTAGTATTATTATTATTAATTATATCACTTAAAATACTACGACTGATAATGCTAAAAACGAACATATATTTCATAGCATTATTCCTCAAGAAAGACAAGCTTTTAGTTACAATTGTTCTATTTACAAGTGATATTCGTTTAAATAATAAAAGGTGAAGACAAAAGACAGATTCGACGAATTGAAGACGCAAACGACCAAAAAGCTCAAAAGTACAAAATACAATCCAAGAGGTTCCAATTATTGATAAGAAACGTCTCGAAATTACAAGAGTACAAGATTCAAAACGCAAAGTACAAGATATTAAATTGTACGTAAGGACGTTCGAAAATCCGGAACCGGGACCAGAGTCAACTCTCAACGCTCGACGCAACGGACTAAAAATTACAAGTCAACTATGCACATAAATATAATATAATATTTAAATAATTCTTATAATTATTTAATATATTATATTTATTTATAAAACCGTCGGCAGAAGAAAACAATCAAATATGAGCCTCCCCAGCTGGCCATGCGATCGCATGGTCTGGAAGGCATAAATCCATCCGATCGCATGAGCCCCAGTTCCAGCCCACATGCCCATAAAAATCGAGCTTTGGTGCACCACAACAAATATCTATCTTTCTCTTCTCTCATATACGTAAATATATATATATATAATTTATATTTTAATTTTAATTTTAATTTTAAATCCTAATAATAAGGGTATGTTAGCGAATGTTGTAAGGGTGTAAGTCGAAATTCTGTCCGTGTAACGCTACGCTATTTTTAATCATTGTAAGTTATGTTCAACCTTTTTAATTTAATGTCTCGTAGCTAAGTTATTATTATGCTTATTTAATCCGAAGTAATCATGATGTTGGGCTAATTACTAAAATTGGGTAATTGGGCTTTGTACCATAATTGGGGTTTGGACAAAAGAACGACACTTGTGGAAATTAGACTATGGGCTATTAATGGGCTTTATATTTGTTTAACTAAATGATAGTTTGTTAATGTTAATATAAAGATTTACAATTGGGCGTCCCTATAAATTACCATATACACTCAATCGGACACGATGGGTGGGGTATTTATATGTACGAATAATCGTTCATTTAACCGGACACGGGAATGGATTAATAGTCACTAGAATAATTAAAACAGGGGTGAAATTATGTACAAGGACACTTGGTATAATTGATAACAAAATATTAAAACCTTGGGTTACACTCAGTCGATATCCTGGTGTAATTATTAAACAAAGTATTAAAATCTTGTTACAGTTTAAGTCCCCAATTAGTTGGAATATTTAACTTCGGGTATAAGGATAATTTGACGAGGACACTCGCACTTTATATTTATGACTGATGGACTGTTATGGACAAAAACCAGACGGACATATTAAATAATCCAGGACAAAGGACAATTAACCCATGGGCATAAAACTAAAATCAACACGTCAAACATCATGATTACGGAAGTTTAAATAAGCATAATTCTTTTATTTCATATTTAATTTCCTTTATTTTATATTTAATTGCACTTCTAATTATCGCACTTTTATTATTCGCAATTTCATTATCGTTATTTACTTTACGCTTTAAATTAAGTCTTGTATTTATTTATTATTTTACATTTGGTTTTAACTGCGACTAAAGTTTTAAAATCGACAAACCGGTCATTAAACGGTAAAAACCCCCCTTTATAATAATAATATTGCTTATATATATATATTTGTATTTTTATAAAAGTAAACTAATATAGCGTTAAGCTTTGTTTAAAGATTTCCCTGTGGAACGAACCGGACTTACTAAAAACTACTCTACTGTACGATTAGGTACACTGCCTATAAGTGTTGTAGCAAGGTTTAAGTATATCCATTCTCTAAATAAATAAATATCTTGTGTAAAATTGTATCGTATTTAATAGTATTTCCTGCTAAAATTTAATAGTATTTTATATACACCCCGCTGCACATCAAGTTATTTTTGGCGCCGCTGCCGGGGAATCTCTTAAACGCCGGAAGCGCAACACTAATATAAAAAAAAAAGATTTTTAGTTTACTTTTATTAAAATTCGTTTTTATAAAAATACGTTTTAAATATTCGAAAATAAAAAAAAAAAACAAAAATATAAATATTTTTTTTTAGAGTTTGGTAAATATTTAAGTTTTATAAAGTTTCTTTATTTCTATTTTTTTTTATTTTGTAAAAATATAATTTTTATTTAATTAATAAATATATTTTATAATTTAAAGCAAAAACAGAAAAAAAAGAAAAAAAAAATTATTAATTCGGCCTGTACTGTAGCAGCCCACTCTGTGGCCCGAAACCCTAGCCCATGCGATCGCATGGCTGGGCAACTGAGGACTCATGCGATCGCATGAGCCCATCTGACACGCCCTACTGAACCTGCCGACAGCATTAATTACGGATTATTATTAATTATTATTAATATTAAACCCTAATTAGGGTTAGTTATTATATTAATTAATTTTAGATATTAATTAATTTGTATTTTTAGTTTAATTAGTTTATTTAAATTGTAAAATTAATAGTTTTATAAAATAAATAATATAAAAATAATATTTTTATAAAAATTGTACTTTTTACAACTTTTTATATATTTATATATTTTTTCCCTTTTTAATCGTTTTAGCATAACTTTTGTATTTTTCGCTCATATTTAGTTTTAATTCATAGACTTTGCCATAGTTATTTTTACTTCTAGATTTTTAGGCTTTGCCGTAGAATTCCTTAAGTGCTTTTTCTTTAGACTAAGATTTAAGTGCTTTAGAATTTTGCGACGCAGTTTTTAGATTTTAGTACCTTTTTAAGTTATTTCCATTTGGGATTTAGTTTTTCCTATAAGCTTTAATATTTTTAGACATCTTTTACCTATGTATCAATTATCATTCCAATTAGTAATCTCAATTTGCGATTATAATTTTAAGTTAGTTGTAGTAATAAGGTTAGGTTAGTCAAGTATTTTTAAGTTTTATAAGTTTCTTTTATTTTTCCGTCACCTTTTATTTTTCAACCATTTTTCTTTTTCGACCTTTTTCGACGAACTCTTTTTCTTTCTTATTTCTCGCTATTCTAGTTTTAGGACATAGATTTTTATTCTACTTCTTATCTAAATTTCTTAAAATTACGAAAATTTATTTTAAGTGGTTAAATTGATAGACATCAAAATTTTCTGGTTCGTAGTAATAGTTGGATTTGTACGTGGACCGGGTTATTGGAGCCAAACAGTCCTCAATTATATTGAGACCAAACGAATCCTGCCCCTCTGCTGCATCTTTTGGCTATTCGAAACGTGGGCAAAATCAGAAAAGTCTATTGATTGGATAACTTATTATAATTTTTCTTTCCTTTTAAAAACTAATAGGATATTCAGTGAATGCACCGAGCAAGACGTTCACCACCTTTTGTACGTTCACCACCTGTAACTAGATCAAGACATTTAGCAAATATTACTGCCGTTGATTTTTCTTTAGAATCGTCATCCAGTCGACCAAGTACTCCAGTTCAAATTTCCGATAATCCATTTTTTGAACCCGACCTCACAATTGAGAATCCGGAGAATATTCAGGAACGATTCGTAGATCCTGAACCACTAAACTTTCCTCCGGAACCACCAATTATTCCAACAGAGATTGTTGAGGAACGAACCATTAAATCAGAATCCTCTAGTGATTCCGATTCAACAAATTCAATTATGGAGAATCTGGAACCTTTAAGTATGGAAGACCGAATGAGAGCTAAACGCACTAGCCAAGGTCACGCAATTACTCATCCAGACATTAATGCGCCAGATTATGAAATCAAAGGTCAAATTCTACACATGGTGACTAATCAATGCCAATTTAGTGGTGCGCCGAAAGAAGATCCAAATGAACATCTACGTACCTTTAATAGGATCTGCACACTATTTAAAATCCGAGAAGTGGAGGATGAACAGATATATCTCATGTTATTTCCCTGGACTTTAAAGGGAGAAGCCAAAGATTGGTTGGAATCATTACCTGAAGGGGCGATTGATACATGGGACGTTTTAGTTGAAAAATTTCTTAAACAATTCTTTCCTGCATCTAAAGCCGTAAGACTTCAAGCAGAAATTGTTACGTTTACACAGAAACCAAATGAAACTCTATATGAGGCGTGGACTAGATATGGAAAGTTATTAAGAGGATGTCCGTAACATGGTTTAGACACCTGTCAAATAGTACAAATATTCTACCAAGGATGTGACATCACTACAAGAAAAGACATAGATATAGCAGCTGGTGGTTCTATTATGAAGAAAACCGAAACTGATGCTTACAAAATTATTGATAACACTGCTTCCCACTCACATGAGTGGCACCAAGAAAAAGATATCGTTAGATCATCTAAAGCAGCTAGAGCCGATTCTAGCCATGACTTAGATTCCGTTTCCGTAAAGATAGATGCTGTCGAGAGACGAATGGAAAAGATGACTAAAGATATTCACTCAATACGAATTAGTTGTGAGCAGTGTGGAGGACCACATTTGACAAAAGATTGTCTCAGTATTGAATTAACAATGGAACAAAGAGAGAATATTTCATACATAAACCAAAGGCCTGGAAATAATTATCAAAATAATTATCAACCGCCAAGACCGATTTACAATCAAAACCAAAATTATAACCGAAATATTCCATACAACAACCAACAAGGTCCTAGCAATCAACAAGTATCCAATAATACTTACAATCAGCAAAGACCTAATTTTCAAAACAAACCACCACAACAAACCGATGATAAAAAGCCGAATTTAGAAGATATGATGACGAAGCTAGTTGAAACTCAAACGCAGTTTTTCACATCTCAGAAACAAACTAATGAACAAAATGCTCAAGCATTTAGAAATCAACAAGCTTCTATTCAAAATCTGGAACAAGAAGTAAGTAACCTAGCAAGGTTAATAGGTGAAAGAAAACCGGGAAGTCTACCTAGTGATACAAATGCTAACCCCCGGAATGAAACAGCTAAAGCCATTACCACAAGAAGTGGTACAACACTTAAACCACTTGAAATACCTGTAACTTCTGATGAAGCTATTCCTACTCCACAAGAACCACAACTTGATCAAGATAAGGAAAAAGAACCGGTAGTTGAAAAGGTTAATGAAGATAACACAGTTAAGGCTAAACCTTATGTTAAACCATACCAACCACCACTTCCTTACCCGAGTAAAATGAAGAAAGAGAAACTTGAAGCCGAGCAATCCAAATTCTTGGATATGTTTAAACAGATAAATGTAAATCTTCCTTTCATTGATGTGATTTCAGGAATGCCTAGATACGCTAAATTCTTGAAAGATCTAATCTCAAATAGAAAGAAAATGGAAGAACTCTCGGCTGTTACTATGAATGCTAATTGTTCAGCAGTGATGTTGAATAAGATACCAGAAAAATTATTTGATCCAGGAAGTTTCACAATTCCATGTTTTCTGGGTAGTCTTAGTTCAATAGAAGCATTGGCAGACTTAGGTGCTAGTATAAATCTAATGCCGTATTTGAAGGAATTCATCATATAAACAAGTTTCATAAACATTCATGTTACAAGATTAAAGCGGAAGCAATTTATCATGAAAAACTTTCAATATGTTTAACCATTTAGTTTGAATTCCAAAATAGATCAAGTCTAGAAAATATACTTAAATGTAAAAGAGCTAGTTTAAAGGGATGTACCTACTCCAAGTTAGGAGGTTACAAGATGAAGAAGATGATGATGAAGATGATGAAAATTGGAGCTTCAAATGGATGAAACCTCAAGTTGTTATACCCCAAACTTTGCACCAACACCCTAGCTTTTAGTTAGGATTTGTTTGACACTTGATTTTAGCTTCAAAAAAAAAATTGAGAACACCCTTTGCTCCCCAAAAACCCCACGGTTTTTCCAGCTGAAAATGGAGCTGAAATGCAGTTTTTTTTTTAAGTGTAAGATGTATTCTGCATGTGTGTATTGAGTCAAGGCATTGGTAAACTACTTAAGCATGTCCCTTAGTAGTTGTGCTACCTTGAAAGTGATAAAACAAGGCATGGGTGTCTCCTTGGAGACTCCAAAATTCTGCATACTTTTAAATATATAAAAGGTTTATATTTTTATAAAACATGTTATAAAATACTTGTAATTTATATAAAACTTATTATATAAAGTATGCATTTGTTAAGTCACTTATTTTATAAACCAATTTTATAAAATATAACACAACATAATTATTTAAACCTATAAATAATTAAATACACATCATATGTAAATTATCCAAATAATTTATCTCAAGTGATTATAATTTAGAAAACCGATTTTCTAAAGATTCAAGTGTCGCGTATTCATTTAACAATCCAACCGTTAAATTAAATACATATAAAGTGTTGGTAAGCTTGTTATTGGGTATGACCCGACTTGGATCATAACATAGTGGCCACGTTAATTTAATATGTCTCTCGGGCATACGAAATACCTTCAGTATTCACTATACGCTAAACTAGACCTTGGAGAATTGAAACCAAAAAGAATAAGCATACAACTAGCCGATAGATCAATAAAATATCCTAGAGGGATAATGGAGAACATGCTAGTTAAAGTTGGTACTTTAGTATTTCCAGTAGATTTTGTTGTTTTGGACATGGAAGAAGATTCTCAAGTTCCTCTCATATTAGGAAGACCATTCTTAAATACGGCTAAAGCAATGATAGACGTGTTCGGTAAGAAACTGACCCTAAGTATAGAGGATGAGAGTGTTACCTTTTCAGTTGATAGAGCAATGCAACAACCGCAATCTGCAGATGATACATGTTATTATATTCAAACTATAGATGCACATGCAGAATTGTTAGAAGAATTTCCAGAATTACAAGGAACAGGAGAATGTTCTTTAGGAGAAGGTAATGAACCAATTGATGAAGCTGAAATGTTAGCTACACTTATAGCTAATGGATATGAACCAACAACAGAAGAAATCCAAATGCTAAAAGAAGAAGATAGATATCGATATAAATCATCGATAGAAGAACCTCCGAAATTAGAGTTAAAGCCACTTCCAAACCATTTGGAATACGCTTATTTACATGGTGAATCTGAATTACCTGTAATAATATCATCTTCTCTTACTGAAAATGAGAAATCACAACTCATTTCTGTGTTGAAAGCTCATAAACCAGCCATTGCATGGAAGATTCATGATATTAAAGGAATAAGTCCTTCGTATTGCACACATAAAATCCTTATGGAAGAAGGTCATAAAACGTATGTGCAACGCCAATGAAGACTAAATCCTAATATGCAAGATGTAGTTAAGAAAGAGATTATTAAACTGCTAGATGCAGGTTTAATTTATCCAATCTCTGATAGTCCATGGGTAAGCCCAGTTCAATGCGTGCCTAAGAAGGGTGGCATGACTGTCATTACAAATGAGAAAAATGAGCTTATTCCTACTAGGACTGTAACAGGATGGCGTGTGTGTATTGATTATAGAAAATTAAATGACGCCACCAGAAAAGATCACTTTCCCTTACCTTTCATTGATCAAATGTTGGAAAGATTAGCAGGAAATAGTTACTATTATTTTCTAGATGGATTTTCCGGATATTTTCAAATTCCAATAGCACCCGAAGATCAAGAGAAAACCACGTTCACGTGCCCTTATGGTACTTTTGCTTACAAACGCATGCCATTTGGACTTTGTAATGCCCCTGCAACCTTTCAAAGGTGTATGATGGCGATTTTTCATGACATGATAGAAGAATGCATGGAAGTTTTCATGGATGACTTTTCAGTCTTCGGTGATACATTTGAAACATGTCTAGTTAATCTGGAACGAATGCTTATTAGATGCGAACAATCAAATCTAGTTCTTAATTGGGAGAAATGCCATTTCATGGTTAAAGAAGGCATCGTTCTTGGTCATAAAATTTCAAAAGAAGGAATTGAAGTGGATAGAGCTAAAGTAGATGTAATTGCTAAACTTCCACATCCCACCAATGTTAGAGGAGTTAGGAGTTTTCTAGGGCATGCCGGTTTTTACCGACGTTTCATAAAAGATTTTTCTAAAATTGCCACTCCTATGAATAAACTCCTAGAAAAGGATGCTCCATTCATCTTTTCCGATGAGTGTATCAAATCTTTTAATATTCTTAAAGAGAAACTCACTAATGCGCCGATCATGATAACACCAAATTGGAATCTACCATTTGAACTAATGTGCGATGCAAGTGATTTTGCAATGGGAGCCGTTTTAGGACAAAGGATTGAAAAACGATTTCAACCTATATATTATGCTAGTAAGACGTTACAAGGAGCACAAAAGAACTATACAACTACTGAAAAAGAACTCCTTGCTATTGTCTTTGCTTTTGACAAATTTCGATCATATCTCGTTCTAGCAAAAACAGTGGTCTATACCGACCATTCTGCTCTTAGATACCTATTTTCGAAACAAGATGCTAAACCAAGATTAATCCGTTGGATCTTACTCTTACAAGAGTTTGATATTGAAATCCGAGATAAAAGAGGAGCAGAAAATCTCGCCGCTGATCATCTTTCTCGTCTTGAAAATCCCGAATTAGAAGTTCTAAATGAATCGGCCATACAAGATAACTTTCCTGATGAATATCTATTGAAGATAGATTATAAAGAAATTCCATGGTTTGCAGACTATGCAAACTACTTAGTTTGTAGATTCCTTGAAAAAGGATTATCGTACCAAAGACGAAAGAAATTCTTCAGTGATATATAACACTATTTTTGGGAAGATCCACATCTGTTTAAATGTTGTCCCGATGGAATAATACGCCGATGTGTATTTGGAAATGAAGCCAGTAAAATATTAAACCATTGTCACACAGGACCAACAGGAGGGCATTATGGGCCTCAACTAACAGCAAGAAAAGTTTATGATGCTGGATTCTATTGGCCTACAATTTACAAAGACGCACACCTTCTTTGCAAATCCTGTGATGCTTGTCAAAGGGCCGGAAAAATAAGTCAACGTGATGAAATGCCACAAAATGTCATCCAAGTATGTGAAGTATTTGACATTTGGGGTATTGACTTTATGGGTCCATTTCCAAAATCTCATAATAATCTATATATACTCGTAGCCATTGATTATGTATCTAAATGGGCGGAAGCACAAGCTCTCCCAACTAACGATGCACGAGTTGTAGTCAACTTTTTAAAACGTCTTTTTGCAAGGTTTGGAACACCGAAAGCTTTAACAAGTGATCGGGGTACTCATTTCTGTAATAATCAACTTGAGAAAGTTCTTAAAAGATATGGAGTAACTCATAAAATCTCCACCGCATATCATCCACAAACAAGTGGACAAGTTGAAAATACCAACCGAGCTTTAAAACGTATTCTAGAGAAAACCGTAGGATCAAATCCGAAGGAATGGTCCATTAAATTGGAGGATGCACTCTGGGCTTTTAGAACAGCCTACAAAACTCCAATTGGAACCACACCTTTTAGACTTGTTTATGGAAAAGCATGTCATCTTCCAGTAGAAATTGAACACAAAGAATTTTGGGCTTTGAAGATATGTAATCTTGATTTACATGAAGCCGGACGTCTACGATTAAGTCAACTAAACGAATTAGAAGAATTAAGACATGAAGCATACGAAAATTCGTTAATCTATAAAGAAAGAACGAAGAAATGGCATGATAAAAGAATCAGAAGTTCAAAAGAATTTAAGGAAGGAGACAGAGTTCTTCTTTTCAATTCACGATTCAAGCTATTTCCTGGAAAATTGAAATCAAGATGGTCTGGACCATTCATAGTTAAAAGAGTTTTCCCATACGGAACGATAGAATTAATAAATTCAAATGGGATTGAATTTAAAGTTAATGGTCACAGAGTTAAACACTACATAGATAGTCCGATGGAAGTCGACAACGAAGTTAATCACAATTTCGACACCACAGCTAACTAAGTGTGGGGAGAATCAAATCTTTAAAGGATAATATGTATTTCTGTTAGAGTTAGATTGTCTGTTTTCGTGTAGTTCTCGAAAATGGAACCCGAATGGTCTTTCCCTAGCAGACCCTAAAGAACTGGTCTTCTCCCCCCATTCTGAATTTTTATTTTTTTTAGGAAATGAAGACTGCCTGTGAACTAAACCATGGTCTAATGCTACACGCTTTGATCACTAAACGTAATAATGACACACTACAGAGTGAAATAGTATCAGTAATCAGAGAAAGAATGGACGGAGTTAGAAAAGAATCCAGATGCGAAGATAATAAGTTACAATTTGGTAAAGGAAAATCAAAATCCGCAGCAAAAAGAAGAGCACGACACCTAGAAAGATGTCACAAATGCGGAAAATGGTCACATGGAGGTAAATGTTCAAATAATCAAACCTATTCAAACACCGAATTTGTTACTTTATGCCGAGATGGACCGTTCATATGTTTAGAAGAAAAGACACTGAATGCTCGAGGTTACGCCTATGTAGCTATGGGAAACCAATTAAACCGACTATCTTATGAATGGGATAGATCATATAACTAAGAAATCTATTTCACAGGTATGTTTGTACAGTTTTTATTTTTTTTTTTATTTTTAACCTTTTGATAATAAACGCTAATTTGTTCGCTATAAAGTATTAAATTGGTATTGAATAAAATTAGGTTTGGCGACCGAAATTATTGATATCATTCAAAAATTTATTACATCACTGCGAAATTTAACGTTTATTCTTAAGGTATAAATATCTTTAATCAATCAACCCAAAATATTTCAAAAATTCGTCATGAGTTAAATTAGGTCTTGGAACCGAAATTACTTTACCGAAAAGAGGGGCGCATATTTTTGATAATATTTGATTAATTAAAGTGGGATAAAAAGCCAAAAAGATTTTTAATTTTATTGTTACCATGTTTTTAAAATTAATATATAAATCTTAAATTAATATTGAAAACTTTGTAAAAACAATATATTTAAAATTATAAATATTTGAAAAATTAATATAAGTTTGGTGTGAATTTTTAATTTTTAAAATATGAATTTTTAATTTTTATGCATTTTAAATTTTAAGTTTGGTGTGAATTTTTAATATTAATTTTGAATTTTATATTTAAGTTGTGTGAATTTAAAAACAAAAATTTACTTTATCTCATTAAGTTAAAAATATGATTTTTAAAATCGTCGTAAGTTGAAGACTAGGTCTTTGAACCGAAATTGCTTTACCCGAGGGAGGGACGAGAACTTTTATTATCATTATTTTTAATCTTATTGAATTAAAGTATGCAAAAAAAAAAAATTAAAAAACCCAAAAATCTAAGCTTTTAAAACAATCGCTTGAAAAAGACAAATTTTAAAATTTTGTCGAAGGACGGACTAGGACATCGATCCGAAACGACCTCGTCCTAAGAAAAAGGGAAACAAAATTTTAAAATTAATCACTTAATTGTTTTATAAGTTAATTAAAAAAAAAAAAGCTGAAAACACTGTACCCGGACCCCCATGCGATCGCATGGGTATTACACTTCAACTCCATGCGATCGCATGGAGCTGAAATCCAGGCCAGATACAAGAAGTCCAGCGGGTCTGTTCTTCACACAAAACACACACATACACCCGAAAAAACTCTCAAATCTTCACCAAATTTCGCCAAAATTCACCGTAATTCGTCATTTTTCTTACTCTAATCATGCCTAGATTCTCATTCTTCAGCAAATTGGTAAAAATTACACCCCTAAACTCTATAAATTCCTAGTTTTTATGATAATTACCAATTTTTTTACCTAATGCAATTTTGTTAATTTCTAGTGTAATTAGTGTTAAATTGTTAGTATTTTATGCATGTATAACCTAGATTGATGCTATTTAACATGATTTGAAGCCAAAAACTTCAAAATTTTTTCTAGGGTTTGTGTTCTTGAGAAATTTGGGGCTTTTTGATATAAACAGGTTATGGCCGATTTTTGTCATGAATTATTGCTAAATTGAGTAGTGTAACATGTTTAGATAGTTAAATGATCCAAACAATGATCCTAAACATGATTTTTGGAGATTAAAGTGGACTTTTTAAGTCCAAAATTCATGAACTTGATTAATTTGATATATTTGCCATTTGAGACTTGTTTAATTATTAGTAATGAATATTTTGACATGTTATTTGAGTTAAATGCTTATGAATTTTGTATACATTTTCATATGTGCTTATTTGAAAAGTGTAGAATTGTGAAAAATTGTGAAAATGTGTATAAGTTTAATTTTGATTTAACATGTTATAGTGATTGTTTTAAGTTGTTATTTTGCTAACACTAATGCATATTTGGATGTACAAATTTTGTGTTTAATGTGTTTTACAGAGAGCCGATACTGGAGGTTCAGGAGCATCATCATCTAGACCACCAGCACCAGCACCAGAACTAAAACCAGAACCAGAAATGCAACACGAACAAGAACCACAACAGGAACAACAACAGCCTGATCAGCACATACCTTATTATGATCCGGTACTGTTTGTTGATGAATTCATAGTATTCCCAATGAGGCCGCCAGTAGAATTCCCAACGATTCCTGAGCACACTCTACATCCTAATCTGAGATTTGATAGAAGATGGAGAGATTACGAGACATATCAAAGGAACAAATTCAAATTGGTAACAAAAAATGTAGAGGTGCCAAGGGTAATCGATTGGGCCCCTTTGGAAACGGTCCATCTAGCTGACCGTGTTAGACAGCTTTTAGTTCAAAGGTATGGCAGTTCTTCTTTTACAGATTGGGAACGTCTTTTCACCATTCGTAGACCTGTATATAAGGAATGGTGTGTTGAGTTGATGAGTACTGTATCACTTGATACAAATATAGTTAGAATAGATGATAGAAGATTTCTTAGGTTTATCCTTGGAGGTAGGATGTACAGAATGTCCATGCTGGACATGGCCAGGGCCTTACAGATATATACTCCTGGTGAGTTGCTATTACCCGATTGTACAAACTTGATTCATTATGGTGAACGGGTAGATAGTAACTTTGACGCTGACGCCATTTGGAGGCGTATGTCACATTTTGATGTTTTTACACGAGCAGGAGGACACTCCTATACACATATTGACAGAGCCGAGCTTCGTATTATTCATAGATTTTTGGCTAACTCGGTTACACAAAGAGGTCATAATAAAGAAAAAATTACCTTATATGATTTATTCTACCTAAAGTGTATTCGGGATCCTAGAAGCTTTGTCAATATCCCTTACTGTGTTGCTTTTTATTTATCTAAAATGGTAGAGGGAATGTAGGTTGGGACTATAATAGGAGGAGGTATTTTTGTTACTCTCATTGGAGAGTATTTAGGTGTTGATAGGAACCAAGGGGGTCCATTACAGATTTGTAGAGAACAGGTTGAGCCCTTAGGATTGAAAGTTTATGTGGGTGCTAAGGTATTGAAAAGTAGACGTAACCAGGCAGTACCCTATGAGGGATCTCATCCTCAGGTAGAGAGAGGCTCAGACGAGGAAATGGAGGAGGCGGAAGACATTAGGGATGTCTTTCGAGATGCTATTCTTGACGTCCACGTTCGTATAGATGAGGAAGCAATGACGAACACGGCAAGACATAGTATGTATGAGCAGTGGAACTCCGAGCGAGTATACGAGGATTATAGGCGATGCCAACACGATAGCTGGTTAGTTCATCAGCACTAAATCATGAGCCAGCTATCATATCAGGTACCAAATAACTATGTACCTACTCGACCTGCTCATTTTCCGCCACATAGCCCCAATATCCGACCACCCTTTAACCGGTATGACTATAACCAAGCCTATCAGAACACCTATAACCAACAATGGAACCCACCCGATGAGATGAACTGGAACCCCTATCCAGACTGATTTAGTTCCATTTGGTTATTTTTATGATTTTTATGTTTTTATCTTTTGACTTTTTCATGTTTAAACTTATGTTATTGGATATATTTGTGTAATTTTTATTATTTTATTATTATTGTGTACTAATATTTCATATTTAGAATTTGAAAGTGGGATATTAAGTCCCATTTCAAATTGCCATGCATGATTATATTTGTATGTATGTATATTGTCGATTGTACAAAACAGGGTAAAACAGCGCATTTTCAAAGACTGGCATTAAGTTCAGCAAAAGCTACTAATTTTGACGACAAGATGACAAATAAATGTGATGTAACAACAGACGAAATGAACAAATGATATGCACCATTTATCATTCAGCAAACAAACGCCAATATGTTTGGAAACTTTGGTAAAATTTAATCATTTCTACGCTAATCACCCTCAATAATTTAAATTGTACTGATTTCTTGCAAATGAGGGCATTGCAAGATCTTAAGTGTGGGAAGGGGTTAAATTCTTTCGGATTTTTAAAATTTTTATACACTTGGTTACCATTAAAAATACTAGTAACGTAGTAGTTGTATTAGAATCTAGTGCTCTTTGATAATAAAGAATAGCCCCAGTCTTATATACTGACTACCCAATTCTAGTAAATTTTTCAAAATTTTCAATTAAATCAACTCAAAATCATGTTTATACATATTTATGAACGATAAAACTAGGTGTTAACACCGAAATTATTGTTACCTCGGAATGGACATAAATTGAGAAACAAACCAAAATGTTAAAATTCATTTAAAATGGAATAGAGAACAATAAAAAGGAAAATAAAAGCCAAGTGTGGGAAAAATTACCAAGTTATCTTAAACATATGTCACATATTTCTGTAACAAATAAACTGAAAATACTTTTGCTTTGGACTAAACTAAACTATTTTACCCGATGAAAGAAAAGAAGAGATGGATCTACACGATGAATCAAATCCATCATTAAAAGGAAGTAAAGTCTTCCGAAAAAGACAAGCGCTTCTTGATTTAGGTCAAGAAGTTGTCGTCCAGACCAGCTGTAGGTTGACGAAAAATCTAGAAAAGTCATCACTAAAATCAGCAGGAAATCCACGGACCTCAGCATTAAACAGGGTCGCCAAGTGGTCAGATTTATCCTAACCATGAGAAGGATTTATCTCGTACAATGGGGGGCACCATGCAAATTAGTTGGATAAGACTAATGAATCAGATCCCCAGAAAGGATAATCTCCTTAAAAGATCAAAAATCAGCTTTTAAACCTGATATTACTCAATCCTAGAGATTGACCTTAAAGATTGAGAATTCAAACTCATGGAATTCAATGATATCTAAACTCGAGCTTGAACGAGAAAATATTTTGATCAAAATTACAAACCGATTTGTTTTTTGAAAACCCTATTTTCAATGCGTTCATTACCATTGAACGTAAAATCCTAGGAATTCACCTGGAATTCATTAGGTCACCTGAACTAAATCGGGTGTCAACCGTAAGAACGATGGTTGCATAGTGGTCAAAGACAGGACCTTGTGCCAGACCAAAAAATTATAAGGGTGAGCTTTACTATTGCTCCTACAAAGGATAGTAATTGCGTCCGACACGTTATAGACCATAATTAAAAGCATGTCAGGGGACATTGCCTTAACAGTTCAACGCTTTCCTTTACAACCGGACGGTAGTTTACCGAAAGGTAATATACGGGACAAGTAAACTGGACGTGTTGCTTTCCAAATACAAGGTTAGCAAGTGGGTGACACAAAACCGCAAGTTTTGAGCTAAAATTTTCAAATCTGAAACCCACCAAACCCATAAAAATATTTTGCAAACACCGGTAAAGGGTTATTCCGGAAAACTTATCTAGGGTAAAAACTAGATTTAATTTTCAAAAGATCAAATATTTTCATAAAGATCCAATTTCCTTAATGGATCTAAATTTTTATATAGTCATATGGGACTGTAAACCACATCGTTACTACCATTATTTATACCGCCGTATAGAAATCACTGATGTACAAAGTGTGAAGAATAAAGAAGTGATTCTAGTATTTCAAGACGATATTGCTTGAGGACAAGCAACACTCAAGTGTGGGAATATTTGATAATGCTAAAAACGAACATATATTTCATAGCATTATTCCTCAAGAAAGACAAGCTTTTAGTTACAATTGTTCTATTTACAAGTGATATTCGTTTAAATAATAAAAGGTGAAGACAAAAGACAGATTCGACGAATTGAAGACGCAAACGACCAAAAAGCTCAAAAGTACAAAATACAATCCAAGAGGTTCCAATTATTGATAAGAAACGTCTCGAAATTACAAGAGTACAAGATTCAAAACGCAAAGTACAAGATATTAAATTGTACGCAAGGACGTTCAAAAATCCGGAACCGGGACCAGAGTCAACTCTCAACGCTCGACGCAACGGACTAAAAATTACAAGTCAACTATGCACATAAATATAATATAATATTTAAATAATTCTTATAATTATTTAATATATTATATTTATTTATAAAACCGTCGGCAGAAGAAAACAATCAAATATGAGCCTCCCCAGCTGGCCATGCGATCGCATGGCCTGGAAGGCATAAATCCATGCGATCGCATGAGCCCCAGTTCTAGCCCACATGCCTATAAAAATCGAGCTTTGGTGCACCACAACAAATATCTATCTTTCTCTTCTCTCATATACGTAAATATATATATATAATTTATATTTTAATTTTAATTTTAATTTTGAATTCTAATAATAAGGGTATGTTAGCGAATGTTGTAAGGGTGTAAGTCGAAATTCTGTCCGTGTAACGCTACGCTATTTTTAATCATTGTAAGTTATGTTCAACCTTTTTAATTTAATGTCTCGTAGCTAAGTTATTATTATGCTTATTTAATCCGAAGTAATCATGATGTTGGGCTAATTACTAAAATTGGGTAATTGGGCTTTGTACCATAATTGGGGTTTGGACAAAAGAATGACACTTGTAGAAATTAGACTATGGGCTATTAATGGGCTTTATATTTGTTTAACTAAATGATAGTTTGTTAATGTTAATATAAAGATTTACAATTGGGCGTCCCTATAAATTACCATATACACTCAATCGGACACGATGGGCGGGGTATTTATATGTACGAATAATCGTTCATTTAACCGGACACGGGAATGGATTAATAGTCACTAGAATAATTAAAACAGGGGTGAAATTATGTACAAGGACACTTGGTATAACTGATAACAAAATATTAAAACCTTGGGTTACACTCAGTCGATATCCTGGTGTAATTATTAAACAAAGTATTAAAATCTTGTTACAGTTTAAGTCCCCAATTAGTTGGAATATTTAACTTCGGGTATAAGGATAATTTGACGAGGACACTCGCACTTTATATTTATGACTGATGGACTGTTATGGACAAAAACCAGACGGACATATTAAATAATCCAGGACAAAGGACAATTAACCCATGGGCATAAAACTAAAATCAACACGTAAAACATCATTATTACGGAAGGTTAAATAAGCATAATTCTTTTATTTCATATTTAATTTCCTTTATTTTATATTTAATTGCACTTCTAATTATCGCACTTTTATTATTCGCAATTTCATTATCGTTATTTACTTTACGCTTTAAATTAAGTCTTGTATTTATTTATTATTTTACATTTGGTTTTAACTGCGACTAAAGTTTTAAAATCGACAAACCGGTCATTAAACGGTAAAAACCCCCCTTTATATTAATAATATTACTTATATATATATATATATTTGTATTTTTATAAAAGTAAACTAATATAGCGTTAAGCTTTGTTTAAAGATTTCCCTGTGGAACGAACCGGACTTACTAAAAACTACACTACTGTACGATTAGGTACACTGCCTATAAGTGTTGTAGCAAGGTTTAAGTATATCCATTCTCTAAATAAATAAATATCTTGTGTAAAATTGTATCGTATTTAATAGTATTTCCTGCTAAAATTTAATAGTATTTTATATACACCCCGCTGCACATCAACGACGAGGTCATGAGCGTGTCACTTTTAAAATGGGTTTTCAAGCGGGATAGAGCTAAGGAAACTATGGGTTATTACTAAGGAGGTTATGGGTATTGTTTAAGGGTATTGCTCGTGAGTCAAACTAGTGTTTATCATCTCCGTTGCGTCTACGTACTTTCCTACAATATTGAATCACAATATTGATACGTTGAGATCTACGGTTAATTTTGCATTCCGAGTTTCGATCACTTTTTGGTGAATGACCTTATGTGCTGCTAAGGTGAGTTTCATTGCTCCCTTTTTAATTGCTTTTGCAATATATTTTTGGGCTGAGAATACATGCACTTTATTTTAAACGCAATGGACACAATACATACTTAATTCTACACTGAGTTTGAACCAAAAATCCCTTAGCTTTGGTAACTAGTAATTGCCAGTTATAAGAATTGGTGGGCGCGAGTAGTAGTATATGGATCCATAGGGCTTGATATCCCCGTCCGAGCTAGAGCGCTAGCCTTTTAACGGACGTATGCTATTTGAGAAGCGTACACGTTGGTTTGCGTGTATTATTAAGATGATTATATAAAGGGTATAAAATATATATACGTTAAGTTTAGTTACCAGGGTGCTCAATTTCGTAGAATATTTTGATAAACGTTTCTGGATGAAACAACTGAAAACTTGTGATTCACTTTTATATACAGTATATGCGAAACACTAAAACTATGAACTCACCAACCTTTGTGTTGACACTTGTTAGCATGTTTATTCTCAGGTTCCCTAAAAGTCTTCCGCTGTTTGCTTATATGATAGACAAGCTATGTGCATGGAGTCTTACATGGTATATTTTTCAAGGAAACGTTGCATTCACAAAACCATCACCATGTACCTATTTTGACTGCATTGTCAACGAATGTATTATTGTAAACCATTATATACAGTGATTGTCTATATGTAGAAATCATCAGATGTCGAAAACCTTTGATTTAAATATTCATTTATGGTGTGCCTTTTCAAAAGAATGCAATGTTTACAAAACGTATCATATAGAGGTCAAATACCTCGCAATGAAATCAATGAATGACGTGTTCGTCCATATGGATTTGGAGCGATCGTCACAGTTGGTATCAGAGCTTGAGGTCATAGGGAACCAGAATTTGCATTAGTGTGTTTAACTGGTAATTGTTAGGATGCATTAGTGAGTCTGGACTATGACCGTATCTATTTTTACCGAGTTTTGCTTATCAATTCTTGTCAGAAATTACATGCTTATTTAGACACGTTTTCCTGCATTTACTGCACAGATAGTGTATCAACAAAATTCATATCTTAGCGTATCTGTTACTGTAAACTTTACTTGACATCTTCCGAAAATTTCTCCGTGATTTATGGAATTTTGGTATTATATATACATATGTAAATTATGTATTGAAGAGTACCAATCTAAATTCTATAATCTATTTCATATCAAAAATCATCTCTCTAATTATACAAGATGGATCCCGTATCTAGTTCAAATTCCTTAAACTCCGACAGCTATTCCGATATGGATATTCACTTGAACTCCGAAGACAGTGTAACCAGAATGGATCAACCAATCAGTCATCATATATTCTGGATGAATTGGGGATGGGTTTGTAGCCTCCTCAATCATTGGAGACAAGAAGAAGGTGATCCCTTCCATCCACCACATTGCCCTCTTGGCGAAGAACCTGAAGCACTTACCGGCGAACCTGTTCGTAATACCATTTTCTCTTTCATTTCCAGAGTATCTAGTCATGATTATATACTATCTCACATTCTAAATCTTATTCATCCGCTCGTCCGAACCACCGATCATCCCGGTATAATAGAAGAAGTCAACGAGCTTCGTGCTCGGGTAGTGGCTTTGGAGAATATGGTGCAAGGGTTACGAACACCAGCAACAGCACCCGCAGCATAACCGGTACCACCATCATCCACTCCAATAGGATCATTACCACCACCAACAACCACATCCGCATCACAAGCCTCAACATCACAATTTGTACCTCGGATATCAACATCATACGCACCATAGGTACCAAGAAGTACCAGCAATGACAAAGGATGAAGTATGGATTCATAACCTCATCGAAGAAACATTCTACGGTGATTATGTAATTTCTAAAGTTTAGAGATTATCTATTCTAGCCTTAACCATAAATCAGATAGAGTAGAAACCCTTATTCGAATGGTGTAAGATACAAGCTAGACTTGTTTTACCAACAGCATCAACAGACTCGCACCCAGCGAAATGAAAGAATTACAAAGTCAGTTACAGGAACTTTTAGAGCGTGGTTTCATTCGACCAAGCACATCACCATGGGGAGCTCCTGTTTTGTTTGTCAAGAAGAAAGATGGTACATTCAGATTGTGTATCGACTACCGAGAGTTGAACAAACTTACCATCAAGAACTGCTACCCACTACCGAGAATCGACGACTTATTTGATCAACTACAAGGCTCGTCTGTTTATTCGAAGATTGATTTACGTTCTGGATATCATCAAATGCGGGTGAAGGAGGATGATATTCCAAAGACTGCTTTTAAGACACGTTACGGTCATTACGAGTTTATGGTTATGCAGTTTGGATTGACTAACGCACCAGCTGTGTTCATGGACCGCATGAACCGAGTGTGTGGGCCATATCTTGATAAGTTTGTCATTGTTTTCATCGATGACATACTTATTTACTCGAAGAATGATCAAGAGCACGAAGAACATTTGAGAAAAGTGCCAGAGTTATTGAGAAAAGAAAAACTGTACGCTAAGTTTTCAAAGTGTGCATTTTGGTTAGAAGAAGTTCAATTCCTCGGTCACATAGTGAACAAAGAAGGCATTCAGGTGGATTCGGCAAAGATTAAGACCGTTGAAAAGTGGGAAACCCTTAAAACTCCGAAGCATATACGCCAGTTTTTAGGACTAGCTGGTTACTACAGAAGGTTCATCCAAGACTTTTCCAGAATAGCAAAACCCTTGACTGCATTAACGCATAAAGGGAAGAAATTTGAATGGAAGGATGAACAAGAGAAAGCGTTTCAGTTATTGAAGAAAAAGTTAACTACGGCACCTATATTGTCATTACCTGATGGGAATGATGATTTTGTGATATATTGTGACGCCTCAAAGCAAGGTCTCGGTTGTGTATTAATGCAACGAACGAAAGTAATTTCTTATGCGTCTAGACAATTGAAGATTCACGAACAGAATTATATGACACATGATTTGGAATTAGGCGCGGTTGTTTTTGCATTAAAGACTTGGAGGCACTACTTATATGGGGTCAAAAGTATTATATATACCGACCACAAAAGTCTTCAATACATATTTAGTCAGAAACAACTGAATATGAGGCAGCATAGGTGGATTGAATTGTTGAATGATTACGACTTTGAGATTCGTTACCACCCAGGGAAGGCAAATGTGGTAGCTGACGCCTTGACCAGAAAGGACAGAGAACCCATTCGAGTAAAATCTATGAATATAATGATTCACACTAACCTTACTACTCAAATAAAGGAGGCGCAGCAAGGAGTTTTAAAAGAGGGAAACTTAAAGGATGAAATACCCAAAGGATCGGAGAAGCATCTTAATATTCGGGAAGACGGAATCCGGTATAGGGCTGAAAGAATTTGGGTACCAAAATTTGGAGATATGAGAGAAATGGTACTTAGAGAAGCTCATAAAACCAGATACTCAATACATCCTGGAACAGGGAAGATGTACAAGGATCTCAAGAAACATTTTTGGTGGCCAGGTACGAAAGCCGATGTTCCTAAATACGTAGGGAATGTTTGACGTGTTCTAAGGTCAAAGCGAAGCATCAGAAACCATCAGGTCTACTTCAACAACCCGAAATCCCGGAATGAAAATGGGAAAACATTACCATGGATTTCATCACTAAATTTCCAAGGACCGCAAGTGGTTTTGATACTATTTGGGTAATAGTTGATCATCTCACCAAATCAGCACACTTCCTGCCAATAAGAGAAGATGACAAGATGGAGAAGTTAGCACGACTGTATTTGAAGGAAGTCGTCTCCAGACATGGAATACCAATCTCTATTATCTCTGATAGGGATGACAGATTTATTTCAAGATTCTGGCAGACATTACAGCAAGCATTAGGAACTCGTCTAGACATGAGTACTGCCTATCATCCACAAACTGATGGGCAGAGCGAAAGGACGATACAAATGCTTGAAGACATGCTACGAGCATGTGTTATTGATTTCGGAAACAGTTGGGATCGACATCTACCGTTAGCAGAATTTTCCTACAACAACAGCTACCATTCAAGCATTGAGATGGAGCCGTTTGAAGCACTTTATGGTAGAAAGTGCAGGTCTCTGATTTGTTGGAGTGAAGTAGGGGATAGACAGATTATGGGTCCGGAGATAATACAAGAAACTACCGAGAAGATCATCCAAATTCAACAACGCTTGAAAACCGCCCAAAGTCGACAAAAGAGTTACGCCGACATTAAAAGAAAAGATATAGAATTTGAAATTGGAGAGATGGTCATGCTTAAGGTTGCACCTTGGAAAGGCGTTGTTCGATTTGGTAAACGAGGGAAATTAAATTCAAGGTATATAGGACCATTCAAGATTATTGATCGTGTCGGACCAGTAGCTTACCGACTTGAATTACCACAACAACTCGCGGCTGTACATAACACTTTCCACGTCTCAAATTTGAAGAAATGTTTTGCTAAAGAAGATCTCACTATTCTGTTAGACGAAATCCAAATCAATGAAAAACTTCAATTCGTCGAAGAACCCGTCGAAATAATGGATCGTGAGGTTAAAAGACTTAAGCAAAACAAGATACCAATTGTTAAAGTTCGATGGAATGCTCGTAGAGGACCCAAGTTCACCTGGGAACGAGAAGATTAGATGAAGAAGAAATACCCACACTTATTTCCAGAAGATACGTCAACACCTCCAACTGCTTAAAATTTCGGGACGAAATTTATTTAACGGGTAGGTAATGTAGTGACCCGAACTTTTTCAAGTTTATATATATTAAATGAAATTGTTATTTACATGATTAAGTGTTTTCAATATGCTAAGCAATCAAACTTGTTAAGACTTGATTAATTGAAATAGGTTTCATATAGACAATTGACCACCCAAGTTGACCGGTGATTCACGAACGTTAAAACTTGTAAAAACAATATGATGACATATATATGATTATATATATAGTTAACATGATATTATGATAAGTAAGTGTCTCATTAGGTATTTTAACAATGAGTTATATACATAAAATTGAGTTTATTGAATTAAGAAACTCGAAACGATATATATAACGATTATCGTTATAACAACGTCTTACTAAATACATATGAATCATATTAAGATATTGATACACTATGTTTAATCATGATAAATGATAAGTAAACATGTCATTAAGTGTATTAACAATGAACTACATATGTAAAAACAAGACTACTAACTTAATGATTTCGAAATGAGACATATATGTAGCGATTATCATTGTAACAACATTTTACTGTATATATATATCATACTAAGATATATTAATATATCATAATATCATGATAATGTAATAATTTAACATCTCATTAGATATAATAAACATTGGGTTAAAAACATTTAACATGATCGTTAACTTAAAGGTTTCAAAACAACATTTACATGTAACGACTAACGATGACTTAATGACTCAGTTAAAATGTATATACATGTAGTGTTTTAATATGTATTAATACACTTTTGAAAGACTTCAAGACACTTATCAAAATATTTCTACTTAACAAAAATGCTTACAATTACATCCTCGTTCAGTTTCATCAACAATTCTACTCGTATGCACCCGTATTCGTACTCGTACAATACACAGCTTTTAGATGTATGTACTATTGGTATATACACTCCAATGATCAGCTCTTAGCAGCCCATGTGAGTCACCTAACACATGTGGGAACCATCATTTGGCAACTAGCATGAAATATCTCATAAAATTATAAAAATATTAGTAATCATTCATGACTTATTTACATGTAAACAAAATTACACATCCTTTATATCTAATCCATGTACCAACAACCAAAAACACCTACAAACACTTTCATTCTTCAATTTTCTTCATCTAATTAATCTCTCTCAAGTTCTATCTTCAAGTTCTAAGTGTTCTTCATAAATTCTATAAGTTCTAGTTTCATAAAATCAAGAATACTTCCAAGTTTGCTAGCTTACTTCCAATCTTGTAAAGTGATCATCCAATCTCAAGAAATCTTTCTTATTTACAGTAAGATATCTTTATAATATAAGGTAATACTCATAGTCAAACCTTGGTTCAATTTCTATAACTATAACAATCTTATTTCGAGTGATGATCTTACTTGAACTTGTTTTCGTGTCATGATTCTGTTTCAAGAACTTTCAAGCCATCCAAGGATCCTTTGAAGCTAGATCTATTTGTCTCTTTTCCAGTAGGTTTATAAATAAAACCTAAGGTAGTAATAATGTTCATAACATCATTCAATTCATATATATAAAACTACCTTATTCGAAGGTTTAAACTTGAAATCACTAGAACATAGTTTAGATAATTCTAAACTTGTTCGCAAACAAAAGTTAATCCTTCTAACTTGACTTTTAAAATCAACTAAACACGTGTTCTATATCTATATGATATGCTAACTTATTGATTTAAAACCTGAAAACACGAAAAACACCGTAAAACCGGATATACGCCGTCGTAGTAACACCGCGGGCTGTTTTGGGTTAGTTAATTAAAAACTATGTTAAACTTTGATATAAAAGTTGTTCTTCTGGGAAGATTTTTTTTCTTATGAACATGAAACTATATCCAAAAATCATGGTTAAACTCAAAGCGAAAGTATGTTTTCTAAAATGGTCATCTAGACGTCGTTTTTTTGACTGAAATGACTACCTTTACAAAAATGACTTGTAACTTATATTTCCGACTATAAACCTATACTTTTTCTGTTTAGATTCATAAAATAGAGTTCAATATGAAACCATAGTAATTTGATTCACTCAAAACAGATTTAAAACGAAGAAGTTATGGGTAAAACAAGATTGGATATTTTTTGATTGTTGTAGCTACGGGAAATATTGTAACAATTCTATACAAATCATATCCTAGCTAACTTATATTATATTATATTATACATGTATTCTAATATATTATGTAATCTTGGGATACCATAGACACATATGCAAATGTTTTGACATATCATATCGACCCATGTATATATATTATTTGGAACAACCATAGACACTCTATATGCAGTAATGTTGGAGTTAGCTATACAGGGTTGAGGTTGATTCCAAAAATATATATACTTTGAGTTGTGATCTAGCCTGAGACGTGTATATACTGGGTCGTGGATTGATTCAAGATAATATATATCGATTTATTTCTGTACATCTAACTGTGGACAACTAGTTGTAGGTTACTAACGAGGACAGCTGACTTAATAAACTTAAAACAGTAAAACGTAATAAAAATGTTGTAAATATATTTTTAACATACTTTGATATATATGTACATATTTTTTATAGGTTCGTGAATTGACCAGTGGCCAAGTCTTACTTCCCGACGAAGTAAAAATCTGTGAAAGTGAGTTATAGTCTCACTTTTAAAATCTAATATTTTGGGATGAGAATGCATGCAGTTTTATAAATGTTTTACGAAATAGACACAAGTAATTGAAACTACATTATATGGGTGAATGATCGAAGCCGAATATGCCCCTTTTGCTTGGTAGCCTAAGAATTAGTAAACCGATCTACTAATTGACGCGAATCCTAAAGATAGATCTATTGGGCCTAACGAACCCCATCCAAAGTACCGGATGCTTTAGTACTTCGATGTTGTTTTTATCATGTTCGAAGGATTTCCCGGAATGATAGGGGATATTCTTATATGCATCTTGTTAATGTCGGTTACCAGGTGTTCACCATATGAATGATTTTTATCTCTATGTATGGGATATATATTGAAATATGAAATCTTGTGGTCTATTATTATGATTTGATAATATATAGGTTAAACCTATAACTCACTAACATTTTTGTTGACGTTTTAAGCATGTTTATTCTCAGGTGATTATTAAGAGCTTCCACTATTGCATACTAAAATAAGAACAAGATTTGGAGTCCATGCTTGTATGATATTATGTAGAAACTGCATTCAAGAAACTTATTTTTTATGTAATATATTCTTATTGTAAACCATTATGTAATGGTCGTGTGTAAACAGTATTTTTTAGATTATCATTATTTGATAATCTACGTAATGCTTTTTAAACCTTTATAGATAAAATAAAGGTTATGGTTGTTTTAAAAATGAATGCAGTCTTTGAAAAACGTCTCATATAGAGGTCAAAACCTCGCGACAAAATCAATTAATATGGAACGTTTATAATCAATATGAACGGGACATTTCATTAGGTACATGCGGTTGGTATTAATGTCCCACTTCCTTTTTATACTTCGTTCGTTTCATTTTAGAGTCCCTCCCGACGTGTTTTTCCTTGTGTCAATGTTGTTCCTCTTGGACGCTAATTATGTTCGTGCTTTTCATGTTGATGTGAACAGTGTTGTAAATCTCGTTATTTTTTCCCGAGATCTCATCGAGATCTCATTTATGGAAGGCATCCGAGATGAGATGTCCATCTCTCGAGATTTTACGGTCAGCGGGGTCAAACCTGATCAAAGTCACGATTTCTCGGATTTTCTTGCTCATTTCTTGAATTATTCGTAAAATCTTGGATTTTCTCACTCATTTATCAAATTTTCACTTAAAATCTCGTAAAAATGTATGTAAATATACATATATTTAATTATTTTTATATATTTATATTTATATTAGAAAAACTAAAAACTCAACATAAGTCAACGTAAGATTCTTCCCGATATGCTGAGATCTCCCTAAAAATGTTCAAACAAGATCTCCCCGAGATCTGAGTTCTTCAACCTTCGATGTGAATCTACCTTTGGTTGAGACTCATGAGTTTCAAGGATGTTATTCATCACCCATCTATTTGTTTCATCCCCGATGGCGTTATTTTTTCTTTGGTCGGGTTCATTCACCGAGTTGATTATTGACGATTTTTCACAGATATGTGCGTTTGAGACTTTTGGATTTCAAGTTGTAGTTAGGGAGACTCCGTCTTCGGGAGTGATTGCAGTTTGTGGTGGCAGTTAACATTTGGATGCAATAATTTCTCGGTTGTTACGAGTCTTCGATGATGTTTCTCGGAGCGGCTGATTTTAGGGATGTTTCAATTGAAGGTTCACGTGTTTATGTTTATTTCAGTTGATTTGTGTTTGTGCAATGTTATGAGATGTAATAGGGTAGTTTGTGTATTGGAAGCATGTCATCACCACTTGTAATTTTACTTTGTTTTATGATCTAATTTATTTAAATAATGTTTTTCTGCAGAAAAAAAATCATGACAATTCCAATTAATAAATTTAACTGATAATTTAAATGACGTCTAAGTATATATGTGCATGACTCACATAAATTTAGTCATACAATTATATGATATACCTTGCACTTGTTATAATTCAGTAGGCTTATAACTACCTTTAGTGATTTGATTATGTTATAATTCAGTAGGCTTATAACTACCTTTAGTGGTTTGATTATGTTATAATTCAGTAGGCTTATAGCTACCTTTAGTGGTTTGATTCTTGATTAAGAATACTAATAATGAAGTGTAAGAAAGAATAATTGAGAGAAAGAAAGAAACACTTTGTAAGTGTGAGAAATGGTGCAAGTTTAATGCTTGCATTCATGAGTATTTATAGCCTAAAATCTCAATATAAAAATACATACTTTATGTATCAAAATTGACTATATGTATACACCAAAATTATTATAATTATTATAACACTCCCCCTTGGATAGCAACTTTGTTTTGTTAAAGATCAACTATAAATTACTGCCTCGTTAAAAACCTTGCTAAAGAAAACCCAGTGGAAAAAAACTTTAGCTAAGGGAAAAAGAGTGCAGCATGGAGTTGACTCCCCTCAAGTAGACATCGCTTCAGCCGTTACATATTTTGAACATGTATCATGCCAATGTTATGAACGTGTGTTCTGAAAATAGCAGTTGGAAGTGCTTTCGTGAAAAGATCAGCAGAGTTTTTGCTGGATTGCATATGTCTCATTTCAATCTGGTTGTCCTTAATGAGATTTTGAGAGTATGAGAAGAAATCTAGGAGGTATGTGTTTTGTTTGGTCACTTTTGATGTACCCTTCTTTCATCTATGCTATACAAGCTGTATTATCTTCATAGATAGTTGTTGGATTTTTATCGCGTTCTAGTCCACAAGAATCAGTAATAAGTTGTGTCATTGATCTCAACCAAAAACATTCTCGAGTAGCTTCATGTAATGCAATCACTTCGGCATGATTTGATGATGTAGCAACAAGTGTTTGTTTTTGAGAACGCCATGATATTGCAGTACCTCCATTTAGGAATACATATCCAGTTTGAGATTTAGCTTTATGTGGATCAGATAAATAACCTGCATCTGCATAACCAATCAAATCTTGTTTTTATTCGTTAGAATAAAATAATCCTAAATCAGTAGTTCCTCGAAGGTATCGAAATATGTGTTTGATCCTATTCAAGTATCTTTTGGTAGGAGCAGAGCTGAACCTTGCCAACAAATTAACTGCAAAAGAAATGTCAGGTCTTGTATAATTTGTAAGATATATAAGAGTCCCAATTTCACTAATACATGGAATTTCTGATCCGTTAAGATCTTCATGATCTTCACAGTGATAAAATGAATCAGTGTCAATATTGAGTGATCTAACAACCAATGGTTCTGTCTTTAAAAATGTTTTAAAATCTTTTCGGTATAAGTTGTTTGATATACAAGTAAACCATTAGGCATATGCTCAATTTTCAATTCAAGTCAATACTGATCTCTTTATTTGTTCATATGATGTTATGATCATTGACATAAACAACTTACAATCACATATCCGGACATTGTTTTCTTAATAAGAACACATGTACAAATAAGATTATTTGTATACCCCTTTTTTCTTATCAAGTAATCGCTTAATCGGGTATACCATATGCGATCCGATTGTTTCAACCCATATAAAAATCTTTGTAATTCAATGGAATACATTTCCTTGTGTTTTTGCATTAGATGCTTATGATACCTTAAACCCTTCAGGTATATTCATATATATCACTATCAAGTGATCCATACAGATAAGTAGTAACAACATCCATGAGATGCATTTAAGTAACTACCAGATTGATTAAGTATCTAATAAGTAATTGTATCAATTACAGGAGGATAAGTTTTCCTCATAATTCATTTCTGGTCTTTGTGAGAAATCTTGAGTTACAAGTCTAGTTTTGCCTTGTAACTTCATTTGCACATTTCTTTTTCGGATAAAAAATTCATTTGTATCCCATATGTTTCACATCTTTAAAAGTGATAACGATTGATCCAAAAACTTTTCTTTTATTGAGCGATTCTATACACTATTTATGCAATAAATGCAGGAAAACATGTCTAGATTTAAGAATGATAAGCATGTAATTTCCGACAAGAAATGATAAGCAAAACTTTTAACCTGCAGACACGGTCGAAGTCCAGACTCACTGATGCATCCTAACAACTATCAGTTAGACACACTCATGCAAGACCTGGTTCACTAGGACCAACGCTCTGATACCAACTGTGACGATCACTCTAAATCTATATGGACGAACACGTCATTCATCGATTTCATTGCGAGGTATTTGACCTTTATATGATATGTTTTGTAAACATTTCATTCTTTTAAAAAGGCACACCATAAATGAATATTTAAATGAAAGGTTTTCGACATCTGATGATTTCTACATATAGTCAATCACTGTAAATAATAGTTTACAGTAATACTTCCGTTGACAATGCAGTCAAAATAAGATACATGGTGATGATTTGGTGAATGCAACGTTTCCTTGAAAAATATGTCATGTAAGACTCCATGCACATAGCTTGTCTAACACATAAGCAAACAGCGGAAGACTTCTAGGAAACCTGAGAATAAACATGCTAACAAGTGTCAACACAAAGGTTGGTGAGTTCATAGTTTTATTGTTTCATATAATCTGTATATAAAGGTGGATCACAAGATTTCAGTTGTTTCATCCAGAAACGTTTATCAAAATATTCTACAAGATTGAGCACCCTGGTAACTAAACTTAACGTATATATAATTTGTACCCTTTGTATAATCATCTTAATAATACACGCAAACCAACGTGTACGTTTCTCAAATAGCATACGTCCATTAAAAGGCTAGTGCTCTAGCTCGGACGGGGATATCAAGCCCTATGGATCCATATACTACTACTCGCGTCCACCAGTTCTTATAACTGGCAGTTAACAGTTACCAAAGTTAAGGGATTTTCGGTTCAAACTCAGTGTAGAATTTAGTATGTACTTGTATCCATTGTGTTTAAAATAAAGTGCATGTATTCTCAGCCCAAAAATATATATTGCAAAAGCAATTAAAAAGGGATCAATGAAACTCACCTTAGCAGCATATAAAGTCGTTCACCAAAATGTGATCGAAACTCGAATTACCAAATAATCGTAGATCTCAACCTAGAGAACATATGTTGGTCAATAAATGTCTATCAAGCTAGGTTAGGTCATAGTGTATCACAATCCTAATGCTCAAGATCGACATATGGTAGTTATCCAAAGTCATTTCAAAAAGTCAATTTTGACAATAGTTCAACAAAACGAGATGTACCTTATATAAGGATTCATTTACTCGGTTGGTAATATTTAAAAGTTCACTTTATCAGTCTCGTAAACAAGTTGTTTAAATCTTAATTGCAGATTCAAAAGCAATTTCAATTAACGTCAATCATAATTTAGTTGATCATATCTTTTAATCCGTTCATCGAAACTATTCGATATCTAAATGAAAAGTTATTGATTTTTCGTCAGCTTTCCAAAAACATGTATATCATATACCTTTTACCAGTAATATATGTATTTAATTAGTGATTCATTATAAACTGTTTAACCACGAAATTTAGCATACAAGCATATATAAATATATATACTCGAGCACTAGACATGGATACATAATTAATATATAAAAGATAAAATATGAGTGCTTACGTATCAGTATTGAGATTCAATATTGTAGGAAAGTACGTAGACGTAACAGAGATGATAAACACTAGGTTTGATTCACAAATATACCCCCGAACATTACCCATAACCTCCTTGGAAATAACCCATAATTTCCTTAGCTCTATCCCGCTTGAAAACCATTTTGAAAGTGACACGCTCATAACCTCGTCGTAGTATTTTATGTATAATACTAATTAATAATATTAATAATAATAATATTAATAATAATATTAATCTTAATAATAATAATAATAATAATAATAATAATAATAATAATAATAATAATAAAAATAATAATAATAATAATAATAATAATAATAATAATAATAATAATAATAATAATAAATAAAATAAAATAAATACGGAGTAATATATGATTAGAGAAGTGTGTGAAAACTGAGCAATTTATAGAACCTTTTCTGAAAAAGTACCCCATGCGATCGCATGAGATTTGTGCTTCAAGGCCATGCGATCGTATGGCCCTCTGATCCAGCTCACAAACTTTTAACTTTTTGTTTGTCGACATAATTTTATATAATATATATAATATATTTAATTTATATAATTAATTATATATTATATTAAATTCACATGCATAGTTGACTTGTAATTTTTGTTTCGATAAGTCGTACGTCATCACTCGACTTATGTCCCGGTTCCGGTTTTTCAAATGTCCTTTCGTACGCTGAGAAAACTTGTATTTTACATTTCGTGTCACGTACCTTTGTCAAAATATAGCGTTAAATTATCCCTAAACTATACCACTCAAAGTATATCTTAAACTTTCGAGTATTTTGGTCATTTACTTCTATAAATCATCGTCTCGCTATTTGTTAATATATATATAATAACAATTCGTTTTTATGACCAAGTTAATATTATATTTTATCGTATTGTTAAATATATATTTTCAATATTAATAAACACGTTTTAAAATACATATCGCAAGTTATTCATATATCTAATTCCAACAGTTAATATTCCTTATTATTGTATGTGTCCAAATTACGTTATTTAAACAAACACTTTACCATTTATTCCGAATACCGTTAAGAATGGATGATTTCCCAAATCAACGTGAACCTCACAACAGAGACCTGTAATAATATCATAATCCTTAAGAGACTCATTAAATATCTTTTAATTCAATCGTTTGGCATAATCTTTTAATTCCGTAGTTGAATATATATCAATCAGATAATCAAACCAATAAGTTTAATGCACAGTATCATTTACTTAACACTTTGTTACGTTTTCAAGTTATAGTATATGTATTTATTTACATATAATTGTTCGCGAATCATTGAGAACAATCGAAGGGTAATTGAATAATTCAAAATTTTGAGATTCAACTTCATAGACTTTGCTTATCGTGTCGGAAACGTTAAAGATTAAGTTTAAATTTGGTCAGAAATTTCCGGGTCATCACAGTACCTATCTGTTAAAGAAATTTCGTCCCAAAATTTGAGTGAGGTCGTCATGGCTATCAATAAAAATGTTTTCATGACGAATATGTGTTGATAAATAGAATTTTTATCACCGTTGAATAATATGGATAAAACAATCCAATTACTCGAAGCGTATGAGAGAAGTTATCATAAAAGAGTGAAATGAGGAAATAGAGATTCGTTTTTAACTCTTGACGTAGTAACGATTGATTTTCGGAATTTAAGGAATAGAAAATCTTCATAATCTATATAAGATTTGATTCTTCGGAATTTGCGGAAATTAGGATTTTCTTTGATTAAATGCGTAATCTGCCTCGATTGCTATGTCTGATATTTCGCTATAAATTGACCTCTTCCGTTTCATTTATTTTCACCACTCCTATAATCTTCTTTCTTATTTCATACATCCCAATAGATTGTGAAAATGCTTAATCCAGTTCTGATTCTTGATATTTTCCTGGCTATCGTATCCTTCATTCTTCTTTTTCATCTGCCACCAGAGGAAGTTATTTTCTTCTACTATTACCTTGGGGTTATAGTGTTTTTCATTCTCCCGTGTCTTTATATTGCTATACGCATTTATATACACGGTTTGTAATTTCGGGGTTGTTATAGGGCTTTATATTTTCCATTATATTTTGGAGCTTCATGCTTTCGTTTTCTCTTCCTGACTTTAAGTCAAGCGAATAATGGTCCATAATTCGTAGGTATGGATTTCGGAATGAACATAGTTAATGTTCTAAGAAAGAAATTGAAATGACACGATCTTGATTTGTCAAATTACCAGAATATCCGGAAAAGACCGAATCATCAAGAAATATATTTTCTTGATATATTTAGAGATTATATAGAATGAAAGAGTTATGTAACATGGTTTATGATGAGAGTGTGATCTGTGAACCTTTGTCACATTCCATTTAGAAACTCAACATGACTTACTGTAATATAATAACGTTGATCAAGTGTCATTATATTATACTAACTCATGCTTCAGTTCTCAACATTACTTCAAAACATCCATTTTTTCGAATTTTTCAGATTTTAGAAGCTAAAATAGTTTCTTTTATGATGTAACACAGATAGTGCGAAGAGGTAATGATTTCAGATAAGAATGGTTTCGAAAAATATCTTCAGAAATATGGAGGATATTTATAATGGGAGATACGATGATATCTTAGAATATTTAAGATAAGATGATGATGAAGAATATTGTCCGCAAAGGTTTTAGAGTAAGGAGCAAGGTATTCGCTAATGATTTTAGCAGACACTGAATCATTTGGATTCTTTGAAGGTAGATTTAGTCTTTGTAGCGACCCCGACAAATCGTCAAGTGACGGCGTCGGCTACGTGGGTCCCATTACCTGATTATAAGTCTTTAAGATAACGTTTGACCAAAATATGTCGCCTTCATTTCAAAATAAGGATTGTTTCAAGTTTACAAGAATTGTTCAACCAAAAGTTAAGTTACAACGTCATAGATACGATTGAAATCTAGGCGACACGGTTTAAAGTAAAGTCAAAAGACGCTCCATGAAATGCATGTATACTCGACATCGGATGCAAGTATCAAATAATAAGCGGAAGCATGTTTCACATATCGTGCAAGACCTGAGAAAAACATAGAAATCTGTCAACGAAAACGTTGGTGAAATCATAGGTTTAAGTAAGTAAGTACAAGTGAACCACAAGATTTGCATCAATGAAATAATAGTAATACATTCCAAAAGTTTGTTTCACGAGCACCCAATTATCAAAGCTTAACATTCCTTCCATTGTATACCCCATCACTTAGTGCTAGAACAAACACTGATTCTCGAAAATATATTTCATCCGTAGACGGTAGCGAACCGTCAAGGATGAGGGCTGTCAAACCCATATGGCCATATAACATAAGTTCTCGCTTACACCCGGCAAGTGTAACTAATGATAATCGAATTGAGGATTTTGTTCTAAACTCGTATGTAGAATGTTTGTTTTCCCGTTCTTGTGTTCACTTAGTTCAAAAGAATCGTTTATGTTTTCTCATCCCAATATAAGTTCAAAAAGAGTAAAAGTGGGACTATGATCTCACCTTGAGTGCACGAGTAGTAAAGTACTTCAACAAGTAAACGTGTGCAAAGAACAATGCTAGTCTTGACCTAAACAATAGGTTGTATCAATAACGGTAAACACGATAGGTCAAAGATGTTCAATTAGTCCTATGGCTCGTTACGACTCGATTATTTAGCATGTGAAATCAAATTGCCAAGTTTCATGCAAGATACAAGTATATAAATAAGTTAGGAAGGTTGCATAATCATTTGGTTAAGTTTGACAAAAAGTCAAACTTTGGTCGGTCAAAGTCAACGAAAGTCAACACGTTCGGGTCGGGTTCCGAACTATTTTTCTAATCTTAGAAATCATATATGAGCATGTTGGCCAAGTTACATGTTAATCGGAGGTGCGTAGCATGCCAAACATTATTCGAAAATTGACCAAATTGGACAGACCCAATCGGCGCGCCGCGCGGGGGGTATGGCGCGCCGCGCCACCCTCTGTGCAGGGATTTCTGGTCAGTTTTCAAAGTATGCACGAACCAAAACACAAACAATCACATTTTATGATCCGCAAACAATTAGAACATGTATTTTATATCATCGGAAAGCTATTTCGACAAGGAATACAACTAACCACATATCATCAATCAAAAACATCATTTACAATAAACGAAAACTCGTCAATTGATCGAGAAAGGTTTATTTTCAAGTTTCAAGTTCGTAAAACGTATTTTATGATTCGGGAATCCAATTTACACATACGATATGCCGTTTTGAAGGTAATGAAGCATACATTGCTACTAGACACTAACAATTAACATTCCATGGCATTTAAGCACCCAAAAGTTCATGTCAAGAACTATCAAACCCTAGTCAAACATCACAAAATCATTAATCGGGTTTTTGAAGTTTCCTTAATCAACCTACACATCCAAATGTGGCTAATGATACTAGTAACACAATTAAAACATGCACTTTAACAATCTAACAACATTAACTCATCCAAAATCAAGGATTAAGCATCCACTTTTCATTTTCAAGCTAGTTACACCAAAACATCAAGATCGAGCATACAAATCATATAATCATGCTAGACACGAGCCATAGACACTAACTAACAACATTTCAAGTCAAAAACACGAATTTAAAGAAATCTAGAGTTTTAGAAATGTTACCCAAAATCGGTGTAGTTAGTATCAAATCGTAGAGGATGAAGAGAGGATCACGAAAATGTAATTTGTTTTGTTGTAAGCCTCCTAGATTGAATTTAGATGATGATTTAGTGAAGTTGGGAGAAATGGGGTTCTTGAGCTAGAGAGAAAAGGGAGAGAGATGGAGGGATTGAATGGATGAGAATGGTGGGTTGACTAGTTGACCTAGTCAACTAGTTTGCCCACTTGACAACTTCGGTCCCTCAAGTTTCAAAGCGGGTGCGGGAATTAACCAACGAAATATTTTAAAAACGCTCGAGTAACCGAGTGATGTTATAATTAAATAGCGGAAATATAATGAACGTTACTCACGGAAACTATCACTTTAAATACGAAAGATTATGTTTTTTAAAAAAAAAGACGGTGTTAAAATTAAATTTAACGGAAAAACGCGGGATGTTACATTATCCACACCTCAAAAGAAATTTCGTCCCGAAATTTAGTTGGAAGTAGTAGTTGTTGAATCTTACTCGAGACCTTGCGTTGTAAATTCTACGAATAAGTGAAGGTACGTCCTTGAGTATTTCCACGAATTTTGACGGTCGGGATCATATGTTGTTTTAAGGTTTGGCTTCCATGATTCATGGTTTCAACCGGTCCTCCTAGGAAGTGAGGGTTATCGTCGATAGTGAGTTCATCAAAGGAGATAACAAGTTCTCGTTTCGCAAAACACGTCTTTGAGTTGATACATTGAATGTAGGATAAACGGAGACCCAAAATGAGTCGGAAAAGTCTAAACGGCTAGCTATGGGTCCAAAACACCCCAAGAATTTAAAGGATCAAAATATCGTGGATTTAACTTCCTACGTTTTCCCGAAACGGATTGCACCCTTCCAAGGTGCGACTCTTAACGTGACGCGGTTTCCCACGTGGAATTTGAAATGTTTACGTCTAACATCGGCGCAGCTCTTGGTGATTACGAGTCGCGTAGGGTTTTGCCTGAATATGAATAAATTTTCTCGGTTGCTCATGAATAACCTCGGCCCCGGTGAATTGATCATCGTTTACTTGGTTCGACAAAGGAGAGTGACGTTTCCGGTCACACGTGTTTTCAAAAGGAGTGACGTTAAAACTCGAATGAAAATCATTGTAGTACGAGGATTCGGTTAAAGGAAAATGTTTTTCTCAAATAAATTTGAAGTTGGTAATACAAATTCGTATTATGGTTTCCAAGGTTTAAATCGCATGTTTGTTCGGTCCGTCGGGTTGTGGATGGTACGCGGTACTCATGTCTAAACGCGGTCCCGAGGCTTCTTGTAAAACTAGAAGTGAAACGAGTATTTCGATACGGGATAATTAACAAAGATACACCGTGTTGGAATAGAATCTCTTAAGATATGTTTGAACGAGTCAGTTAGGGTTCGAAAAAAAAAATGTTCGTTAGGACTATTCACCCTCGTGGCGAATACTTATGTAATATGAGGAGTTTCTCCATCCATGGAGAAATGTTACAAGGAGTTTCTTTAAACGGAAATGCGAACGGTAAAGATAGTAGTGAAATGAGGACTTAGAATAGGATGAGTTTACATCTCGAGGTTGCCATAACGTGCCTCTAGTTGTCAAAAGTTGAAGTCTGAAAGAGAAACGAGATCGTACACGTAGTTGTTTAGTTCGGGGTTGAATAATAGTTGGCCGATTATTAGAAACACAATGACATTAAGTCAAAGAAGAGTGAAGTATCATTGGATCGTGTGTTATCTTAAGTTCCAGTAATATCAGACGGTAACGGTGAAATAACAGAGATATGTAGCGTGGTATGTGATGACGAGAAAATTGATCGGATCCACAATTTAGTATTAGAATTCTTCGCGCAAAATAACGAATTTCAGTTACACTGATTTTGAGTCGAGAGAGCATGCCTTCCGGCGTTCATGTAGAAATATTTTCATAATTGAGTTCCATCTGGTGCTATACGATTTTTAACTAGAAATGTTGGTGTGAAGTATCACGCTCAAGGTTCGGACATGGGGGAGGTTTAAATTTTTCCCTCAGTGAGTTAACGAGGTTAAAAGTCGTGTAACACGAGAAAAGGCAGAAATGAATCTTCGGTAATAACCGGCGAGATCTAAGATTTTACGAATACAAGTCTGAGTCGGGGGAGTTTCCTGATTACATGTGGCTTGATTTCGAGATTGATTGAAATGCCTAGACCATTCACATCATGGTTTAGAAAATTGTACTTCGTTCAACAGAAATTCTCACTCGTAGAATTTGGTATAGAGTTGCTCTTTTCTCAAAAGTTCGAGCGTAAGATGGTGATGTTGTTCGTTTTCCTTCTTTACTTGAATAACTCAAGATGTCATCTATAAATACGATAACCGATTTGTCTAGATAAGTTCGCATACGTGGTTTAGGAAGTTCATGAATACGGACAGAGTCCTAAATAAATCGAATGGTACTAAGAAAGATTTACAACTAACGTTGCGAGTTCGGGAAGTGGCTTAGGAGACATCGTCTCACTTAACCCCCAATTGATGATAACCGGAACGGAGTTCGATTTGTAACATACGGGATTCGTGCAAATAATCATGAGGTCATGGATGCGAGGGAGAGGGTATCGGTTTCCAACCGAAAATTACTCAGTTCACAATAATCTATATAAGATGATGGGGAAACATTTTTTTTTTTTTTTTTTTTTTTTTTTTTTTACGAAAAGGTTCCGAGCTCCCTAGTTCTATAGGTGTCAAGTCAAAAGTCTTAACGTATTTCCTCCAATAAAATTTATAGGCACACAATATTTTTCCGTCGATCACTTAAATCGTCTAAGTAGTATCTGGGGGAAAGAGGTGGAATATAAAGAGCATGAGTCAAATCCTTGGTTATAAAACGTCTAGCGGTAATTGAATCGAACAAGTATGAAATATACGGTTTGTTGTGAAGAAACGTACCCGTTACTAGTCCATCGTCGTTCCGGGCATCATTGGTGTCGATGTCGAAGGTTCAACGGCGTGCGTTGGGGTTGATTTTCTTATTTGGGCACACATTCCTAAAATGACCCAGTTGACCACATTCGAAGCAAGCACCCGTTCTGTGTGCGTTGGGCATCTTTCGAGCGACGGGTCCTTGGCGCCGGTGGCGAAACCTGCCACATCCTTCAAAGTGATGCTTGTGGCATTCGTCACAAAAAGGCAGTTTTCCGGCATAGCCTTTCTTGTCGTTGGAGGTAAAAGGCTTCTTGGCGGGGTTGTTGTTATTGTTGTGGTTGCTTGATTGAGAGGCTTCCCATGTTCTTTTGTTGTTACTCGGGTGGTTCTCGACCATTGGTGCCAGCGCTTCAATTTCATCCACCGTTTTTATAAATCGGCGGGCTATCATCACAGCCTCTTGTAGGTCGGCGGGTCTTAATGGCATTACCCCGTGTGGAATGCTCTTAGGGAGGCCATCCATGTAAAACTCAACTCCTTGGGGCCCGGGAGCCCGGAGGTTTGGACAAATTGAGGTTAGTTCGGCAAACCGTTGATTATAAGCTTCGAGGTCATCTCGGGCTATTTTTAAATTTCTTGGCCCCTGTTCGAGCCTTCGAGTCTCTTCGCGCGGGAAGTATTCGGTGGTCATTCTTTCTCTTAATTCGGTCCAAGAGAGTGTAAGGGCTTCATCGGTACCCACCGATTGTACATACGTGTTCCACCATGAGAGAGCAATACCGGTGAGAGTGAGGGTGAAAACTTGACCTTATCTTGGTCCCGACAACCGCTTATGCTAAAAACGGCTTCTGTTTGTTCGAACCATCGGGTGAGAGCAACCGGTCCTTCGGTTCCATTGAAAGTGGGAGGATTGTACTTCATGAAGTTCCTGTAGGAGCAACCCTCGATTGAATTACCGGCCCCATGATTGTTGTTGTTAGAAAAGTGATCGGCCACGGCCGTACCCACGGCGGTGGTTATCATTTGTTGAAGAGCTTGTTCCAGAGTTTCGAGAGGAGTATTGTGTTGACCTTGATGAGCCATTGTTCCTTCATGAGACAAGAATATCGTTGGTTAGTATTTTCAACAATACTAACCGGAGTATGGAAATAGGATAGAGAGGAAATTTTTCCTTGACTCGCCTTAAATTCTTTACGTCATAATGTCGGAACGTCCATGTGAATCACCGTAATATAATCCCGGAAATTATATTACCCTGATTCTCATGTGCATTTAACATTACTTCATAAAGTCAAGGTGGCGCATCAACAAAATTTATCAACGTAAGATCAAGATCGAATACGAGTTAGATATGATAGAAGAGTTCGAGTATAAATGCACAATTTGTCAAATAATTCCTACTTCAGTCTATATGCCGGTTGTAGTCTAGATTCACCTATGTACCCTATGACTCGGGGTGGACACAAATGAACTCTAAATCCCTACAACCAAGGCTCTGATACCAACTGTAGCGACCCCGACAAATCGTCAAGTGACGGCGTCGGCTACGTGGGTCCCATTACCTGATTATAAGTCTTTAAGATAACGTTTGACCAAAATATGTCGCCTTCATTTCAAAATAAGGATTGTTTCAAGTTTACAAGAATTGTTCAACCAAAAGTTAAGTTACAACGTCATAGATACGATTGAAATCTAGGCGACACGGTTTAAAGTAAAGTCAAAAGACGCTCCATGAAATGCATGTATACTCGACATCGGATGCAAGTATCAAATAATAAGCGGAAGCATGTTTCACATATCGTGCAAGACCTGAGAAAAACATAGAAATCTGTCAACGAAAACGTTGGTGAAATCATAGGTTTAAGTAAGTAAGTACAAGTGAACCACAAGATTTGCATCAATGAAATAATAGTAATACATTCCAAAAGTTTGTTTCACGAGCACCCAATTATCAAAGCTTAACATTCCTTCCATTGTATACCCCATCACTTAGTGCTAGAACAAACACTGATTCTCGAAAATATATTTCATCCGTAGACGGTAGCGAACCGTCAAGGATGAGGGCTGTCAAACCCATATGGCCATATAACATAAGTTCTCGCTTACACCCGGCAAGTGTAACTAATGATAATCGAATTGAGGATTTTGTTCTAAACTCGTATGTAGAATGTTTGTTTTCCCGTTCTTGTGTTCACTTAGTTCAAAAGAATCGTTTATGTTTTCTCATCCCAATATAAGTTCAAAAAGAGTAAAAGTGGGACTATGATCTCACCTTGAGTGCACGAGTAGTAAAGTACTTCAACAAGTAAACGTGTGCAAAGAACAATGCTAGTCTTGACCTAAACAATAGGTTGTATCAATAACGGTAAACACGATAGGTCAAAGATGTTCAATTAGTCCTATGGCTCGTTACGACTCGATTATTTAGCATGTGAAATCAAATTGCCAAGTTTCATGCAAGATACAAGTATATAAATAAGTTAGGAAGGTTGCATAATCATTTGGTTAAGTTTGACAAAAAGTCAAACTTTGGTCGGTCAAAGTCAACGAAAGTCAACACGTTCGGGTCGGGTTCCGAACTATTTTTCTAATCTTAGAAATCATATATGAGCATGTTGGCCAAGTTACATGTTAATCGGAGGTGCGTAGCATGCCAAACATTATTCGAAAATTGACCAAATTGGACAGACCCAATCGGCGCGCCGCGCGGGGGGTATGGCGCGCCGCGCCACCCTCTGTACAGGGATTTCTGGTCAGTTTTCAAAGTATGCACGAACCAAAACACAAACAATCACATTTTATGATCCGCAAACAATTAGAACATGTATTTTATATCATCGGAAAGCTATTTCGACAAGGAATACAACTAACCACATATCATCAATCAAAAACATCATTTACAATAAACGAAAACTCGTCAATTGATCGAGAAAGGTTTATTTTCAAGTTTCAAGTTCGTAAAACGTATTTTATGATTCGGGAATCCAATTTACACATACGATATGCCGTTTTGAAGGTAATGAAGCATACATTGCTACTAGACACTAACAATTAACATTCCATGGCATTTAAGCACCCAAAAGTTCATGTCAAGAACTATCAAACCCTAGTCAAACATCACAAAATCATTAATCGGGTTTTTGAAGTTTCCTTAATCAACCTACACATCCAAATGTGGCTAATGATACTAGTAACACAATTAAAACATGCACTTTAACAATCTAACAACATTAACTCATCCAAAATCAAGGATTAAGCATCCACTTTTCATTTTCAAGCTAGTTACACCAAAACATCAAGATCGAGCATACAAATCATATAATCATGCTAGACACGAGCCATAGACACTAACTAACAACATTTCAAGTCAAAAACACGAATTTAAAGAAATCTAGAGTTTTAGAAATGTTACCCAAAATCGGTGTAGTTAGTATCAAATCGTAGAGGATGAAGAGAGGATCACGAAAATGTAATTTGTTTTGTTGTAAGCCTCCTAGATTGAATTTAGATGATGATTTAGTGAAGTTGGGAGAAATGGGGTTCTTGAGCTAGAGAGAAAAGGGAGAGAGATGGAGGGATTGAATGGATGAGAATGGTGGGTTGACTAGTTGACCTAGTCAACTAGTTTGCCCACTTGACAACTTCGGTCCCTCAAGTTTCAAAGCGGGTGCGGGAATTAACCAACGAAATATTTTAAAAACGCTCGAGTAACCGAGTGATGTTATAATTAAATAGCGGAAATATAATGAACGTTACTCACGGAAACTATCACTTTAAATACGAAAGATTATGTTTTTTAAAAAAAAAGACGGTGTTAAAATTAAATTTAACGGAAAAACGCGGGATGTTACAGTCTTTGTGATTTTTCCACAGCCTCCTTCATGGTCTGCTCAATCCGTTTTTCAATTCCAAACCTTCTCTTTTTCTTAGCTTTACCACCATACTATTCTTTATCATCAAACTTTTGACTGTTAAAGTCGTTTACCATTTTTGCTGCTTCATCAGCATTGTTCCAATTTCAGAGAACTAGTTCATAGTTTGGGATATTTTTCAGGAACTTCACATTCGAAGTAAATAAGTCTAGGAGATAGACATTATATGTTTATATATAACTGTTGTCGTAGAAAATGCTGCGAGATTCAAAATACTGATTGCTAATTCTCGGTAGTTGGTATGGCAATTACCGTTATGAGATGTGGATGAGTACATGATAGGGTTTCAATGAGTATAAGGATTTTTCAGAAGGTCAAGGATTAATGAGGTTGTTGGTAAATTTACTGCTAATGTGGTGGAACATAAAAGGTTCCCCAGTAACAAAAACGTATATATCAAGATTATAATAAGACTAATCTGAAAAGTCGAAATTGACTGGTTGAAAGTGGGGTAAAACTGGATACTTTGAAAAAGAAATTGCAAGGTTATTTTCGATAAAAACAACGCTAAAGGATCTTGCACAGTTTTGAAGTCAAAGTATAGATTTGAAAGATGTAGAGATCTAATAATGATGTCACCGGTTTAGAGTTATGACTTGGACTCTGATCCGTCAATATCAGAATATGTAATTAAATTTGTATGAAAACGATTGTATATCATTGTGAGTATTGTTAATAATTTTTGAATCAAAGTTGAGGAATGTACAGTGTAACATATTAATTGCGAACTTAAATATTTCCCGGGTATTACCTACCCGTTAAAGATTTCACAATTAATATTTTGTACAAAAGAATTTTTATTACCGTCTTTATGAAAATATATGTATGTATATTTTCTTCAGATGTAACACAGATTTAACGAGTTAATATCATATTAAGCTCATTTGATTTTCGGCTTGACTTAGAAATGATTAATCTCTAAAACATTAAAGATTACATAATCTTTGAGGAGTATTTCGCTAATGTAATTGATACTTCATTATTTATTCTTATTCCTCGGTGAAGGATGTTGATGCTCGTGGAATTTTCGTGAACTTCATAAGATATAAATGATGTTTTCGAGTACATCGAAGATAAAAGTGTAAAATCAAACATGTAGTTGATTAATACACTAAGTTCATTATGAAATTGAATTCATTGAGTTGAAACAGATATTGTAGTTAACGATGGTTAAGTCGTTAACGAAGGATGTATATCATAGCATATTAGTAATATGAATTAACCGAGTAGTACCTACTAGTTAAGATTCACACGTAATAGCTTAGTACGAAAAGATTTATTTTGATTTCAAAATTCATATATATTAAATATACATAAAATTTCTTCAGGGGAAATGAGTTAATACTTCATCGGTTATTCTTGCTGGTATTTCTTGGTAACTACGGTGCGTATGACGTTGATGCTCGTGGGACAGATTGTGAAGTTGAGGTTTGCGATGCGGATGTTGTTGGTGGTGGTAATGGTACTGTTGGTGTTGTTGTTGGTGGTACTGTTGATGCCGGTGATGCTGCTGGTGCTTGTAACCTTTGCACCATATTCTCTAAAGCCATTACCCGAGCGCGAAGCTCGTTGACTTCTTCTACTACACCGGGATGATTGGTGGTTCGGACGAACTGATGAATAAGATCCAGAATTTGAGATAGTATATTATCGTGACGAGATACTCTGGAAATGAGAGAGAAAATGGTGTCTCAAACATGTTCGCCGGTAAGTGCTTCAGGTTCTTCGCCAAGAGGGCAATGTGGTGGATGGAAGGGATCACCTTCTTCTTGTCTCCAATAATTAAGTAGGCTACGAACCCATCCCCAATTCATCCAGAATAGGTGATGGCTGATTGGTTGATCCATTTCGGTTACACTGTCTTCGGAATTTAGGTGAATATCCATATCGGAATAGCTGTCGGAGTTTAAGGAATTTGAACTAGATACGGGATCCATCTTGTATAATTAGGGAGATGATTTTTGATATGAATCAGATTATAGAATTTAGTTTGGTATTCTTCAATACATAATTTACATATGTATATATAATACCAAATTCCATAAATCACGGAGAAATTTTCGGAAGATGTCAGGAAAAGTTTACAGTAACAGATACGCTAAGATATGAATTTTTGTCTATACACTATTTATGCAATAAATGCAGGAAAACGTGTCTAGACTTAAGAATGATAAGCATGTAATTTCCGATAAAAAATGATAAGCAAAACTTTTAACATGCAGACACGGTCAAAGTCCAGACTCACTGACGCATCCTAACAACTATCAGTTAGACACACTCATGCAAGACCTGGTTCACTAGGACCAACGCTCTGATATCAACTGTGACGATCGCTCCAAATCTATATGGACGAACACGTCATTCATCGATTTCATTGCGAGGTATTTGACCTTTATATGATATGTTTTGTAAACATTGCATTCTTTTAAAAAGGCACACCATAAATGAATATTTAAATGAAAGGTTTTCGACATCTGATGATTTCTACATATTGTCAATCACTGTAAATAATAGTTTACAATAATACTTCCGTTGACAATGCAGTCAAAATAAGATACATGGTGATGATTTGGTGAATGCAATGTTTCCTTGAAAAATATGTCATGTAAGACTCCATGCACATAGCTTGTCTAACACATAAGCAAATAGCGGAAGACTTCTAGGAAACCTGAGAATAAACATGCTAACAAGTGTCAACACAAAGGTTGGTGAGTTCAAAGTTTTATTGTTTCATATAATCTGTATATAAAGGTGGATCACAAGATTTCAGTTGTTTCATCCAGAAATGTTTATCAAAATATTCTACAAGATTGAGCACCCTGGTAACTAAACTTAACGTATATATAATTTGTACCCTTTGTATAATCATCTTAATAATACACGCAAACCAACGTGTACGCTTCTCAAATAGCATACGTCCGTTAAAAGGCTAGTGCTCTAGCTCGGACGGGGATATCAAGCCCTATGGATCCATATACTACTACTTGCGCCCACCAGTTCTTATAACTGGTAGTTAACAGTTACCAAAGCTAAAGGATTTTCGGTTCAAACTCAGTGTAGAATTTAGTATGTACTTGTATCCATTGCGTTTAAAATAAAGTGCATGTATTCTCAGCCCAAAAATATATATTGCAAAAGCAATTAAAAGGGGATCAATGAAACTCACCTTAGCAGCATATAAAGTCGTTCACCAAAATGTGATCGAAACTCGGATTACCAAATAATCGTAGATCTCAACCTAGAGAACATATGTTGGTCAATAAATGTCTATCAAGCTAGGTTAGGTCATAGTGTATCACAATCCTAATGCTAGAGATTGACATATGATAGTTATCCAAAGTCATTTCAAAAAGTCAATTTTGACAATAGTTCAACAAAACGAGACGTGCCTTATATAAGGATTCATTTACTCGGTTGGTAATATTTAAAAGTTCACTTTATCAGTCTCGTAAACAAGTTGTTTAAATCTTAATTGCAGATTCAAAAACAATTTCAATTAACGTCAATCATAATTCAGTTGATCATATCTTTTAATCTGTTCATCGAAACTATTCGATATCTAAATGAAAAGTTATTGATTTTTCGCCAGCTTTCCAAAAACATGTATATCATATACCTTTTACCAGTAATATATGTATTTAATTAGTGATTCATTATAAACTGTTTAATGACGAAATTTAGCATACAAGCATATATAAATATATATACTCGAGCACTAGACATGGATACATAATTAATATATAAAAGATAAAATATGAGTGCTTACGTATCAGTATTGAGATTCAATATTGTAGGAAAGTACGTAGACGTAACGGAGATGATAAACACTAGGTTTGATTCACAAATATACCCCCGAACATTACCCATAACCTTCTTGGTAATAACCCATAATTTCCTTAGCTCTATCCCGCTTGAAAACCATTTTGAAAGTGACACGCTCATAACCTCGTCGTAGTATTTTATGTATAATACTAATTAATATTAATAATATTAATAATAATAAGATTAATAATAATATTAATCTTAATAATAATAATAATAATAATAATAATAATAATAATAATAATAATAATAATAATAATAATAAATAAAATAAAATAAATACGGAGTAATATATGATTAGAGAAGTGTGTGAAAACTGAGCAATTTATAGAACCTTTTCTGAAAAAGTACCCCATGCGATCGCATGAGATTTGTGCTTCAAGGCCATGCGATCGCATGGCTCTCTGATCCAGCTCACAAACTTTTAACTTTTTGTTTGTCGACATAATTTTATATAATATATATAATATATTTAATTTATATAATTAATTATATATTATATTAAATTCACATGCATAGTTGACTTGTAATTTTTGTTCCGATAAGTCGTACGTCATCACTCGACTTATGTCCCGATTTCGGTTTTTCAAATGTCCTTTCGTACGCTGAGAAAACTTGTATTTTACATTTCGTGTCACGTACCTTTGTCAAAATATAGCCTTAAATTATCCCTAAACTATACCACTCAAAGTATATCTTAAACTTTCGAGTATTTTGGTCATTTACTTCTATAAATCATCGTCTCGCTATTTGTTAATATATATATAATAACAATTCGTTTTTATGACCAAGTTAATATTATATTTTATCGTATTGTTAAATATATATTTTCAATATTAATAAACACGTTTTAAAATACATATCGCAAGTTATTCATATATCTAATTCCAACAGTTAATATTCCTTATTATTGTATGTGTCCAAATTACGTTATTTAAACAAACACTTTACCATTTATTTCGAATACCGTTAAGAATGGATGATTTCCCAAATCAACGTGAACCTCACAACAGAGACCCGTAATAATATCATAATCCTTAAGAGACTCATTAATTATCTTTTAATTCAATCGTTTGGCATAATCTTTTAATTCCGTAGTTGAATATATATCAATCAGATAATCAAACCAATAAGTTTAATGCACAGTATCATTTACTTAACACTTTGTTACGTTTTCAAGTTATAGTATATGTATCTATTTACATATAATTGTTCGCGAATCATTGAGAACAATCGAAGGGTAATTGAATAATTCAAAATTTTGAGATTCAACTTCATAGACTTTGTTTATCGTGTCGGAAACGTTAAAGATTAAGTTTAAATTTGGTCAGAAATTTTCGGGTCATCACAATTTTGATATTCAATGACAGATTTCGGTTCTAGATCATCATATTTATTCATGACGTCATTGTAATATTATATGCAAATATCTCATCAAGATTTTTCATTTCATTTCGGTTCCATAATATTGCATAATTTATCGCAATTTATGTATTTACTTTTATCAATATCCTCTGCAGAAAGAATATTGATTTATGGTTCTTCTTGAACACTTTCTTTTACCTCATTATCAGCTGATTTTATTTTTCGAGGATTTTTATCATTGGAACCAATTGGTCTTCCACGTTTCTGCAGTAGCAAAGACTCATGAGTGACATTATTTCCAGCTTTTGTAATTTCAATTCTAGCTGAAGCATTTACTGCTGGTATATATGATTTAGTTACTTATTTTTATATCTTTAAATGCATAAAGTAATTAATTTGCAAGTTCTTGCATATGCATTATATTTGAACTTTCTTTTCGCATTCTTTTGTGCGAGGATCAACATACCTTAATTGATGTTCACACCATGAAACATCATTTTATTTATATTTCATTTCTCCTCCTAATATAGGGAACAATGTTTCATTAAAGTGACAATCAGCAAAACGTGCTGTAAAAACATCACCCGTCATGAGTTCAATATATCTTATGATTGAAGATGTTTCATATCCAATATATATTTCAATCCTTCTTTGAGGAACCATTTGTTGTGGTGGTGCAATTAAAAATACACTGCACAACCAAATGTTCTAAGATGGAAAATATTTGGTCTCGACCAAAATTAAGTTGGTAATGGAGAATATTTATGACTTGCACTTGGTTTAATGCGAATTAATGTCGCATCATATAAATTTACATGTCCCCATATAGATATTGAGAGTTTTGTACTCATTACCAATTGTCTACTTATTAGCTGCAAGCGTTTATCTATTGATTCAGCTAAACCAATTTTGTGTATGCAATGAGCAACTGGATGTTCAATAACAATCCCTGTAGACATATAATAATCATTAAATGTTTGAGATGTTAACTCACCAGCATTATCAAGTCTCATCATTTTAATAGTGTAATCAGAATACTGTGTTCTCAATTTAATAATTTGTGCAAGAAACTTTGCAAATGCCATATTACGGCTTGATAACACACAAACATGAGACCATCCGCTAGATGCGTTTATTAGAACCATGAAATATCAAAATGGTCCACATGATGGATGAATTGGTCCATATATATAACCTTGAATTCTTTCACGAAACAATGGTGATTCTTTCTCAATATTCTTTTCATTAATCACCATATGTGCTTTTCATTAATCACCATATGTGCTTTTCATTAATCACCATATGTACTTTTTATCATATATCCTTTTCACCATATGCGCTTTTCATCATATGCACTTTTCATCATATGCGCTTTTAATCATATGCGTTATGCTTTTCATTATATGCACTTTTCATCATATGCGCTTTTAATCATATGCGCTGCGCTTTTAATCATATGCGCTTTTCATCATATGCGCTTTTCATCATATGCGTTTTTTATCATATGCGCTTTTTATCATATGCGCTTTTAATCATATGTGCTTCTGGTACATTTATATATGTATAATGTAAACCAGAACTAAGCCTTGGTAGTTTTTTTCAACCACATGATTCTTGTCGGTGATGCATAAATATTTCTCATTTTCTGTTATCATTTACTGATAATCATATCCGTTATGATATATATCAGAGAAACTTAATCAATTTCTCTTTGATTTTGAGAGAAAACAAAGCATTATTTACCAGAAAATTTGTACCATTTGGTAATATGAATTTTGGCTTTCTTTTTATCAAGTTCGCGGGACCTGATATAGTATTAATAATTCTTTCAGTTGATTTCAAATTAATGAAATATTTCTTAGATTTGATTATAGCGTGTGTTACTACTATCTGCAATATATAGGTCACTATCATCTAATTAATATTGTATTTCAGCAAGATTCATGCTAAAACTTCAAATAAGATAAGTAAATAATGAGTAAATATTTCATCAAGATAATCAAATTTTATTACCTGAAAACAAGTTACAATCCGCAGTACATAAATGATAACACATAATAAACATATATTTGGATGGAGTTTTAGTTGGATTAGTTAACCTCTATTATTTGCATATTTTTTTTTTAAATAACTGTTACTGAGTACTATATAAGACTTAATAACATATATGGTCTTTATTTTTCAACTATATAAACTCCAGTCCATTGAAGCATATATATAGAGTTAGTTTCTAATCTTGACACCGTAGTTAAATGGTTATCTAGGTAATAGCCAATCAAAGATCTGTAGTTCTCAGAGTAGAATACTAGTATATCTAGCAAGGAGGATTTTATATTTTAAATGGAGTAACATAATGTTTGTAGGTTGTGGATCACACTAGAAGATATTAAAAAACTCAGTGGTGGAAGAACCCAAGCTGATAAATTCTTGATCAGAAGACACATCGGAGGTTTCAAGATCTTCCGACGGTTTCAGCGACGGAGGACGGTGGCTGGCGGGAATCTTGAGAGGTGGTAGTGGTGGTTGGGCAACTAGAAGAATCATCTTGATTATATGGAGCTCTTCGTGCTGATAACGTGTTATAATTCAGTAGGCTTATAACTACCTTTAGTGGTTTGATTATGTTATAATTCAGTAGGCTTATAACTACCTTTAGTGGTTTGATTATGTTATAATTCAGTAGGCTTATAACTACCTTTAGTGGTTTGATTCTTGATTAAGAATACTAATAATGAAGTGTAAAAAAGTAGATGATAATGGAGAGAAAGATAGAAACACTTTGTAAGTGTGAGAAATGATGCAAGTTTAATGCTTGCATTCATGAGTATTTATAGCCTAAAATCTCAATATAAAAATACATACTTTATGTACCATAATTGACTATATGTATACACCAAAATTGACTATCCATATCTATATTATTATTATTATTATTATTATTATTATTATTATTATTATTATTATTATTATTATTATTATTATTATTATTATTATTATTATTATTATTATTATTATTATTATTTAATACTTATATAACTAAAACCCGTGGGAAACTATGTCGTTTCACCCCCACCCCCCTCATAAATTTGGTCAAAACGACATTGACCCAAAAAATGCCTAAAAAAACAAAAAAACCCCCTCAACTTTTGGACCTTAACAAAAGATACCCTGTACTCTAGGGGGTAAACTGTCAATTCTGAAACTTAAAATAAAAACTTCCCCCGTACCCTTCAACAGCCCGTATCTTCCTCCTCGCTCCGATTTAAACTTCACCGAGCACTCCATTAAACTCGAAATATTATTATGAACAAAACGAGACTAACTACGTTCGAAACGGACACTTTAATTTTATCAGAAAAAAGAAACTAACTACGTTTAAACCGAACATACTTTTAAAAAACACTAAAGACGACGACACCAACAATAACGCATAACACATGAGCCGTTTTCCCTTCTGTATATAAAACTGCATTAAACATGAATACGCGGACCGAAAGACCCCGCTGCATCGCGAGGGCTGAACCGAACTAGTTATTATTATAATAACAGCACTCGAATTCTAGACTCTTCTCTTTATTCTTTTTTTTTTTTTTTTTTGAACGGCAAGCTTGCATCAGTCCGGACCGAAGCCTAGTCATCATTTGCAGATACACACGCGTTCGGGCAGGAAACCCGAACCATATTACAGGGATCCGAACCTTAAACCATCCCGAGGGGCAGGCGGGTCGGATCTGGGTCCTGAATAGGTCGGTAAAACCTTCCCAGGGGCAACCCGGCTTATGGTAAGTAAGCCTACCACGGGTATTTTTAAAGAGTGGGATTCGAACTTGAATCCACTGCTACCCCTTGCCCTGGCCCCACCGAAGTGAAACCAAGGATACCACTCAGCCACCGCTGGAATGGTTTCTCTTTATTCTTTTATTTTAAAGAGATGATAATCTACGTTCTACGGTTGTCACAATCTATCTATGATGATATTAAAAAAGAAAAAAACTATCCAGAAGATTAGACAAACATATATAATACTATTTTATATAGCAAATTGCTAATTACAGTAATAAATTGTATAGTTATACCTGTAGAAGTATGAAGTTTGAAAGAAAATGCAAGTGGGAGTTTTTTAAGGTAGACCAAGCAAAAAATGCACTGACTTTGTAGGAGAATAGATACAAGCTACAAACCAGATTCCAGGAAGTTAATATGTAGTGTAATGGCCCATTAAATGGGCCTCTACTTACATCATTTGGAAATACCGAAATCTCAAGGTCTTTTGCAAAAAAGACTGGTGTGTCGCCACAATCTTATCCGAAATCCAAACATAATCATTCGCGTGGATATCCAAACGACATAAAAAAAACAACAATTATGTGACATCAATGGCTAGTCAATCCCTCCTTCTACATCTCCTCGAACCTACAGAGATCTGGCATTGGCCAATCAGAATCAAAATCCCCACTTGGTAGTGCATTCATGACTTGGGTCTCCATTTCTCACTTGGTTAAATGGGTAGTTGCAGTCAACTTTGTCATCGCACTTGCGGTACTGTCCGTTGTCTCTTCCCAGCTTGATGTTTCAAAGTTCTGTGGTGTTTAATGGCCCCCTTGTTCATGAATTTGTATATACATTTTCCATTGGTTTCACTACATTGTATAGTTATAGGGCTTTTGTAACTTTCCGATATATTAATAAAACTTTACTTGCTTTACAAAAAAAAAAAAAATTATGTAGTGTAATGGTATCAACATTGTCAATTGTTCACATTTTCAACTTATTTGACATGAAAACCTTGAATGTATGGCTTAATTGACATAAAACTTGATCTCTCGCCATTTTCATATCTGCACCAACACATTCCACTTAGTATCAATGTGAACAATATCCAATTTGAATCATTTTCTGCTTTTAAAGCTTTTATAATCATAACTTCAATTCACCAACAAAAGTCTTTAAATAGTTGACGCTTAAATATACTCCGTACTATTTTATCTTGGGCCAGAAAAATATGACACCAGTTGAATTTCATGCCCAGGGCAAGCTACCTCCAAACAACTGAAGAGGGGTTTACCAAAGACTAAGATAGATATTTTGACTCGGTCAATGTCAAAGCAAAATTAAATATATCTGAAGCCAACATCCAAGGAAATAGTGGTGTTCATTATTGCTCCAAAATATAATTTAGTTGACTATATATGTACCTGTGAAACAATCTATCTTTTTGTCCATCTGACATCATGAGAGTTTCCACATGTATGTTGTGTCTCTTTGGTTGTTTTGTTTTCGAAATGAGTATTTTGATTGTGTGTGCAAATAATGGAAATTGCTTGATTTGTTCAAATAGCCAACATGTCGTTAGAGCAATCGGTGATGTGGTCGAAAAAAGTTCACGTGTTAGGACAGAACAACCAATAGCCATGGAGATGGCTATCCATGATTTCTGCAAGATAAAGAACCGTACTTGTTCTTGCCCAGTTTTAAACAATAAAAATTCTCAAGGAAACATGGTTCGATTGGTTTATGAAGGTACATAAAAAACATATACTCTGTATTTCATAAAATTTATGTTGATTCGGTAAGAAATTAAGAATATATTTCTCATTAAGTCTCCTTTAGATTTTCATCTCTTTAAGCAAGTAAAAATTTTCAAATATTAACTATTAGTACTTCCTGATCTTTACGAAGCCGGACATCTTTGTATTGGGCTCTAAACTACTCCTATATATAAGTAACGATTTTGTATAAAGCATCAGGTTTAGCGTGTCTTAATATAAACAAATCTTTCACCTGTGTCAACTCACCGTCTGACATTCTTCAAACGTCGTCAATTAATTTTTTTTTTTTTGAAAGGCAAGCTTGCATCAGTCCGGACTGAAGCCTAGTCATCATTTGCACACACACGCGCGCTTTCGGGCAGGAAACCCGAACCACACTCTGAGGATCCGACCCTTTAACCATCCCGAGGGGCAGGCGGGCCGGATCTTAGTCCCGGAGCGGGTCGGTAAAACCTTCCCTTTGGGCCACCTTCAAGGAATATATTTCAATTCCTAGAGCGGGTGACGAGGTTCGAACCCGAGACCTCTAGCCCTGCGGGTCGTCAATTAAATTTTATATCTGGCTAGATATCAATTTTGAAACCATGTATATCTAATGATGACGAAATTTGTTTCCGAATAGTAATTGACGTCATGGAGAGGAACCAAGTAGAAGCGATTATCGGAACAATAAGCCCCCAACAAGCCACTTTAGTTGCCGAGTTCACAAAAGCCGCCATGACAATTCCGATAGTGAATTCAACTTGGGTGGCTGTTAAGGCCATTCAAGTTTTAAAAGGGTTGAGTTCAACAAGGAATAAGCATGAAAGTATATCACATAGTGAATTCATTGACTTAAGTGGCAATGTAAGCTTAAAATCTGGAAAACTAACCCAACAAACTTTTCACGTTATTAATGTGATTGGTAGAGGCTACAGAGAGATTGGAATATGGTCATCGGGGTCTTGTGTCCCTTTCGATAACCTTGAAAGTAGAAAGGCGAACCTCGGTTTGATCTTCTTGCCTAGTGAGACACACATAATCCCAACTGGTAACATGTGTTCTATGTTTTCCATGTTTTACATGTCGACAGAAGTTAGTTTAAAACTTCCAAATTACTGGTATGGTGTAACTCCTCTCAGTCATCCACAAGAGAAACAACATAAACTATTGAAGATCGGCGTGCCTACAAAAGCAACTTTTAATCAATTTGTAAAAGGTATCTCTGATCCAAACAAGAATCAAACTTATGTGTCTCGTGTCTCTATGAACACCTCCTTTGTAGCATTCATGCCCCGTCTTCCAAATTATCAGTCTGGTATAGCCTTTCTGACCAGTCATTCACCAGAGAAGGTACAGAAACAATTGAAGATTGGTGTGCCTGCAGAAGCTGTTTTCAATCAATTTGTCAATGTTATCTACGATCCAAACAAGAATAAAACCTATGTGACCGGTTTTACTATAAAAGTGCTTGAAGGTGTCATGAAACAACTTCCATATGCAGTGTCTTATGTTATGGTTCCATACAAAGGGACATATGACGATTTGTTGGCAGGAGTTTATAATAAGGTGCCAACATTTATCTATTTATATTTTATTATTTATTTATATTTATTTTTTACATTTATTTTGCCTATACGTACATTACAAAATGAGGATTGCTAGAACACAAAATTTTCACAATAATGTTCATTATGAGGTGGTTAATCAAATCAACCAATCGCAGTTTTAAATTTATTTTTTATTCTTTTTCTCTCTCTTATATATATATATATATATATATATATATATATATATATATATATATATATATATATATATATATATATATATATATATTTCATACCATGAAAATTTTTGTGTACAAATTGAGTGGTATAATCATTTCTGTTAATAAATAAATAATTATTAACTTGCTTAAAATATAACAATTGTTTGTATTGCATAATTCAGACCTTGGATATGGTTATTGGGGATATAGAAATAACATCATATCGGTACCAGTATGCTGACTTTTCGCAGCCTTACATGGAGACAGAGATAGTGATGGTGGCGCCAATGAAAAAAGATACTTACAATAAAGGGTTTATCTTCCTTTACGCGTTTACATCGAAATTATGGATTGTATTATTGGCAATGACAGTAGGCACGGCTTCAGTCATCTGGTTTAACGAACACGTACATGAAAATATGGATTTTAAGGGTTCATCAACGTTCGAATATATTACAAATATGCTTTGGTTCGCGGTAGCAGTTTTGTCACTGTCACAAAGTAAGTCATATTATCATTTTGTGTTTTTGTATCGCTAAGATAACAATCACTTGATGTTGCAGGAGAACCAATTAAAAACGATTTATCTCGCTTGGCGCTAGCTACATGGTTTTGCGTAAATATGATTGTTGCTGTGTGTTTCTCAGCCACACTCTCTTTAATAATAACTGACTCGAGGTTTCACCCAACCCAAAAATTTCATGGAAACAATTATATTGTTGGCTGCGTTGAAAATTCTTTTATTAGTCGTTACCTGGTGAATGTCTTGCATTTTAGCCCAAAGAATTTAAGGCATTTCAAATCCATCGAAGGCTTCCATGAAGCATTCAAGAAAAGAGAGATCGACGCGGCTTTCTTTGTATCTCCACACGCCAATGTCTTCCTTGCAAAGTACTGCGAAGACTATCAAAATATTGTTTCTACTAAACTTAGCGGCTTTAGTTTCGTAATACTCTTGTTCATTCATTTTTTCCAGAGAAAGAAAATATTAGTAAGCATTTAGTCTTAATGTTTACAATTTTGTACTCTTGATTATGTTTAGGCGTTTCAGAAGGGTTCAACACTCACAAGGGATTTTTCAGAGGCAATACTTAAAGTAATAGAGACTACAGAGATAACTTATATAGAGAAGAACATGTTGAAATCTTTGTCCAAGTGTTCTCAATTATCTCAAGAACAAGAATCGAATGGGCCATTACAGCTAGACCTCACGGATTTCACTGGATTGTTCATTATTTTAGGATGTGTTTCTACTTTCGTGTTCATTGCCGCGTTGAACCATCTGATAGCCAAACACCCGGACGCGATATGGAGGTTAATACAATCTAACCTTATAACAAGAAGAATTGGGAAATTGATTGCATTGTTACTCCAGATCAGAGTTGTACTTCGTGATCTCGGTGTAGAGTTAACTCCAAACCAAGCAACTGCATAGTACAATATCCAACATATGAAATCATGTTATAGCCTAAAGACTTGCATAGTGATAATGCTTCAAACAATAAAAATAACCATATTTATAATTTCACTATAGTATAACTGTTTTGAGGCCAAACACAATTGTTCTTTTGGTCGGACCGATAGGCACAAAAGTAGTTTGTGTGTTGTAGTGTTAATACGTTGAAGATTGCTGTGGATTTGTGGTTAAGTTTTTCAATAAAGATTTTACCTCCTGTGAATGGAGAGTTTCATGGTATCAGAGCTTAGGTTTTGATACACTCCGCACTCTCTAAACCCGTTATTAAGTATAACTAGATAACTTTCACTTTCGAGTAAATCTCAATTACCTAAAATGATTGTTAGATGACACTAAAGACATACCTTTGGATCATAATATATATGTGTTTCAATCTTCAGAAAGTAAACTTTACACATTGAATTCACCTTCTAGCGTTGTACTAGAAAGGAATTGGGTATCTCACTTTAGAAGATTTAATTGGACTTCAACCCCACATCAATACTGGTAATCCAACTTGCATCAAAATATCCTTCAATGATTGAAGGAAATCCGGTATAAGTGATACCATAGTCCATAGTACGTTTCAAGTACTTGAATACTCTATTAACAACATGCCAATGATGAGTACCAGGATTACTAGTAAACCTACTCAGCTTCCCCACGACATAAGCAATGTTAGGTCTTATGCTTGTCATGACATACATTCAATATCCAATTGCTTGAGAATATTCAAGTTGTAACACAACTTTATCCATGTTGGGCATAAGCTTTAAACTAGGATCAATGGGTGTAACACCCCGTCAGAACACACTAACAGAATATTAACTTTTGATAGAGTTAACGGTCACACCCTCTATATGAGATGTTTTACGAAAAGTAATCGCATTTATTTCAAAAGCATTGTCATTAAAGGAAAATAATTCAAAATGTTTAACATTAATGACATAAGTAAATAACCCATAAACGTTATTTAAATAGAAACAGTTTTAAAATGCGATCATAATTGTTCTTGACATAAAACCCATGCTCGACTCCAGTGTATGCACCACTTAAGCACATAGTCATAAAAGTAAGCGGAAACATAATACCTTTAAGAACCTGAGATAAAACATGCAAAACGGGTCAACATAAAGTTGAGTGAATCTACAAGTTTAAGTAAATAATTCATCGTATGTTTCATAAAATAGTTTTCAAAATTCGTTTATCGAAAGATCAGTTATCAGAATCGTTTATCAGTACTCGGTATCCGAAAATCAGTATTCAGAAATCAGTAAACATTTATCAGTATAAAACCACCAAGGTTTAATGTCAAAAGTTTGCATACAGCAAATGTCAAGTGTTAAACTGTTTGTGATTAGCGATGTCAAGTTTCAAATGTGTGTGACATCAAAAAGGTTTTGTTTCAAATGTTTGTAGACATTACCATGTCTAGTTTCAAGTTTGTAAACCACAGGTTTAAGTAGCATAATTCAGAGTCTAAAAAACAATATCCAGTGTAATAATTCTTTGTTTTTATACCACGAGATTTCTAACGCACAACCAAAGGGTTGCAAAGATATACATCTGTTATGAGCACTTGAATATAAAGCTTTAACCCGCGGATAGCTATTGCGCTACACGACTTCCTTTACCCCATATTGCAAATGCTGATCAAGCATTCGGTAACAAAGTTATAAGCACCCAATCTGTAGAGTGAGGTTTGTCAAACCTACGGTACCGTCCTTATAGTTCGAGCCTTACGTAAGTAATTAATATATTCAAGCTAAGGGCTTTTTGATCGAACTCATTATGTATATTCAGTTTGCACTCGTGTATAATGCGTAAATCAGTTGAAAATAGTTTAAGAAACAGTTTGAAAGCAGCATGTATCTCATCCCAAAAATGTTAAAGAAAATGGGACTGTAGATTCACCTTAAGTGCACTTGACAATTCACAAGCAAAGAGTAGTCAAATTACAACGACCGAGTAGGTAACCTAAATGTACCATTATATAGTTACATAAGTTTGTTTCAAAAGACGAACTCACGGTACAGTTGTCCTATTGCTCAGACCGACGCCATTGTATAGTAAAAGTCAACACATAAGTCAACTAGTCAAGCAAGTCAACAAAAGTCAAATTTGGTCAAGTTGGTTAACCTAAGTCAACTACATCAGTAGGTCATGTCAATGAGGTAACAAATTCAAACCAAGGTCAACTCATGAATTTCACACATTCGTTTAGCCAATTAACATGTACTAATTTAGCTATCGTACGTTTTCACAACGGTCATGCAATCGGACAAGCATAGTTCACAAATGACACATCAAACAATTATGAGAAGTTCCAGATTATAAGTACATGTCTTAAGATTTCTGTAACGACCCAACTTCGTTTTACCAAAAACATGACTTAATTTTTTTTTTTTTAACAGACCATCTGGACGGCGTCCAGTAACAAAGGACAGGACGGCGTCCAACAATCAGGACGGCGTCCAGTAACACTAAAATGTTCTGTGACTGAACACACCCAACCCACGTTATACTGGACGGCGTCCAAGAAACTTGGACGGCGTCCAACACACCTGATCAGTCCCATTTCACTTCAAAACATGTTTTAACACTTCAAATCCACACCCAAACGCTTTGTAACATCCAAATCAAGTTTTACATCACAAAAAGTTAAATAAAAGTGTTTACATTACAATATACAGGTTAAGACTCAAAAACCCAACCCAATACCAAGAGCATAATCCCGGGGACTACCAAGTCCCCAATCCGCGTCCAAATATCCAATAGCTACTCCATCGAGCCCAAGCGCTCCTACACATCTAGTCTAACAACTAGCTAGCTTCATAACACAATACCTGTAAAAAGGTAAACAACGAGAGGGGTAAGCATAAAGCTTAGTGAATGCAATAATTATACATATACATATATAATCTACTTACTTGCAAACACTTACACAATTACCTCATACACGCTAGCAATTCAATTAGCATACCATTGCAAAGTATAACGCTAAATCTCAATACCGCAAGCTAGAACTAACAATAGCATATAATGCAAACAATATAATATGATATACTACTATACACCACCATGGTTAACCAATCATTCGAGGAGACGGTGCTCGCAAAAGACCATCGGAGTTCGCAACATCCATTAGTGTACTTAACACCGCGTATCACTAACCCCCGGGTGGCATCTTAACACTGCGACTAACCCACCCACTATGACAATGTGGTGTCTTAACACCGTGGCTAACCCACATGTCTTTAATTCCCGGAGTGGTGTCTTAACACCGCGACTACCCCACTCGTTACCTAGAATGTGGTGTCTTAACACCGCGACTACCCCACATTTCATTAATTTCCGGAGTGGTGTCTTAACACCGTGACTAACCCACTCGTTACGTATTATGTGGTGTCTTAACACCGCGACTACCCCACATTTCATTAATTTCCAGAGTGGTATCTTAACACCGCGACTAACCCACTCGTTACGTATTATGTGGTGTCTACCAAGAGGTAAGTGCTCTAAAGCCTTCTCACTTACTTATAATAGAAACCACGCCTCACAATCTTACGAAACACAACCAAGCCCGACTTCCATAACATCTTCCGTTAATCTGAAGATCCCACCACACGCTAATAATCACTAGCGCGCATTACCGCAACAAACGGTATCTCATACACTCAACGTTCATAATTTCCCACATAGGAAATACGAAAAACACCACATATCCCTTCAAGTACTCTCGGCTACAACTCGCAACAAGCTACATCCATAACTATATCACCCAACGCAATCTACTAAGTGCACTACGTTGTGATCCATGTCTTGCATTAATCCAAATCGAGAAGGATTCATGCTTCCTTAAAACTCCGTACTCCATCGGTTCATAAACGTGCTACTTAACCGATCATTCCTGAATATTCTCCAGACCAAGAACCAACTTCCTCCGGCTCCATACCCGGGTCATTCCTTCAACAAAGAAATTTTGGTAACCCCAAAATAACACTTTAGAAGCACCACTTTCCCGCCGATCGATCCGCACACGACTACCCGTCACTGGATTAATCCAAGATGACAATAATACACCATGAGTTAGGCGAAACATCAACACATCGTCATAGGGTTTCTCCTCTGGATCATACAATACGGCTTCCTAGTACTAGCATGAATTATTCGTATACTAAAATCCTGTCAACGGCAAATTATCATCACCAAATTTCCGCGTTTCGCCACACGACCCACAAAATATTCACCAACGCCGGGTGAACCTTCCTACCTAAGCCGTCCGTTAAGGATGACCTCGACATTTCAATGCAACCTACGGGTCACATCACTAGGGTACACACTCTCGCAACCAAACAACATCCGCGTGTCTCTAAGTGAGACAATCAGAACCGACCATCTCCGCCTCACAGTCGTCCATAAAGTGGAATAATCCACTGACAATTTTTTCACGATCACGTTTCCTGACAGGGAAAATACAGTATCCACCACAATATTGAACTTGTACCCATTCAATAATACTATCTGAGTTTCATAGCAACCCAGCTTTTACATTATGAGAGCACCTGCAACAACAACTTCATTCTCTCACCTCCGTGATCTCAAACTTCGCACTTGGTCTTATACCGCACTTTGGTGCTACACGACCACCTTACATAAGAAGTCTTACACTTCACTTGATCTAACACCACTGGAGCTTCCTCATACGACAGTAAAAACTCCCCCACTTAGGATTCAGCTCCATATTCTCACCGCCAAGATGATAACATCCTACGGAGTTACCATTCCACAAAACACATGTCCCTTCTCATCGTTGCTCATATACCCAAATCATCACGAATTCACTTCAGGCTCTCAGAGCTGACACACACATTTACTTGAAATGTCGTACATGCGATGACATTGCACCTTCATACTACAATCTCAAGTAACAACCCTTCATCGTTCGCAAAGCAACTCCACCAAGATCCTACATACGCCTCTATGACTAGGCATATTCCACTCCGCTTAATCAGTCGTGCATCTCAGTCGGAATCACCCGACCTTCCACGCAACGAACCCTTATCAACAATTGCCCACTCTCATGGAGAAGAGTGACCAATCTGACACAATAATTGCATCGACCGCAATATCAACACTTCATCATAACCTTCGGCCTAACCGTCCATTAACTCCATCACCAGATCACCGGTCATCTTCACCCATCTATCACTTAAGAGTAACAAGATGCGTTCATCCGCCACTTCATAAGAAGTATATACCGCAATGTTCTTAAACTTCAACTTTTGCCACCGTCGAATTACTATCACCCGTCGATCACTATTACAATCTCTGCTGCTTCCAAGGGTATCTCATGGGAACCCTAAGCACAAAATGATCACCCAATCTTTGGAGTTGAACATCACACTAGCAGGTATAAGAAGGCACCTGACGTCGTGTCATGCAAACTCCCTCCACAATCTGCCGAATCTTAAAAAAAAAAAACTCAGTCTCTGGGTCCCATACACCCGATGTCACCTATCTCTCCATAATAATGACCCGAAGTCATACCTTCCCGAAAAACCTTACGGTTTATTATCTTATCGAATGTTTCTACCGATCACACACTACCCGCAATTTCCACAAGGCCAAACGATATAGCCTAACGAAAACTTCCGTCTAACGCTAAGAGGTGCTTGGAACACCAAGTCTTATACTCTTCCAAATATCGACACAACCACTACAACAAGGGATATTCTATTAGGAATGTTACCCTATAAACCATCACACTAACGTGACCATTGTCATACGGATCTCACTCCCATGAGTTTAATGACCCGAAGACTCCTTGATTCGCAAATTCCAAGACGACTCATAACTAAAATCCTTACGCGATTCTCTAACCACACACTCTACGGAGTGCAACCCAATTCTACAATCATTAGACTTGCTACGTCCCATCACGGGATTTAAGTCCTCGTCGCACACACACTCACTAATCGGTCATCCTAGTTACGATGAGTAACTACAACGAATGACAATCTCAATAATGCCTCCACCACTTAGGGTGACTACGTAAGCGCTGAACTAGTGAGTTGGCTCACTCACTTAACTAACCGAATCCACCGTAACACTTCCCGATTCGCAATGAACCCGATGTGACTACAAGCACATCACCCGAGACAACTATATCCTAAGAACTAATAAAAGATTCCTTATTCATCCCGAATCTACCCCAGCCATGCCACGTTTCCTCCATTCGGTATTCGCCATGTCATGCTTGGTGTCAAGATACACTTTCATAATAATGGTGATCAATCACTATTACAAATGCGTACCTTACCATTTTCACATGGTCACGCAAAGCACTTTACTTGGACTGACGCAACATTCACACCAAATAACACGCGATAACTCCTAGTACCCGAATGACCAAAGTCCTTACCGTGAACTTGATCACTCAAAACTGCCAAACATTCAAATCTCTCCAATAGATTCATCCCTAGGACACCGCACCAAATAGATACCTGCATATATACACCTATATATAATATAATAATAAATATACACAAGTACACTGCAATAACAAGTCAACCTACAACCTAGGTGACTATCACTAAAACAACATCCAGGTTCACCTACTTACAATAGGCACTTTCAAATCTCAGTCTGACCCGTATTCCTACAAGTCCCGCATATAATGCATAACCGCCAATAAGTCTAAAACTAGGCACCTATTCCAAGGTCACCTAATTCCCTTAGACCATGCTCTGATACCACTTATAACGACCCAACTTCGTTTTACCAAAAACACGACTTAATTTTTTTTAACAGACCATTTGGACGGCGTCCAGACCTCTGGACGGCGTCCAGTAACAAAGGACAGGACGACGTCCAACAATCAGGACGACGTCCAACAATCAGGACGGCGTCCAGTAACACTAAAATGTTCTGTGACTGAACACACCCAACCCACGTTATACTGGACGGCGTCCAACACACCTGATCAGTCCCATTTCACTTCAAAACATGTTTTAACACTTCAAATCCACACCCAAACGCTTTGTAACATCAACATCAAGTTTTACATCACAAAACATTAAATAAAAGTGTTTACATTACAATATACGGGTTAAGACTCAAAAACCCAACCCAATACCAAGAGCATAATCCCGGGGACTACCAAATCCCCAATCCGCGTCCAAATATCCAATAGCGTCCAAATATCCAATAGCTACCCCATCGAGCCCAAGCGCTCCTACACATCTAGTCTAACAACTAGCTAGCTTCATAACACAATACTTGTAAAAAGGTAAACAACGAGAGGGGTAAGCATAAAGCTTAGTGAATGCAATAATTATACATAGACATATATAATCTACTTACTTGCAAACACTTACACAATTACCTCATACACGCTAGCAATTCAATTAGCATACCATTGCAAAGTATAACGCTAAATCTCAATACCGCAAGCTAGCACTAACAATAACATATAATCCACACAATATAATATGCTATACTACTATACACCACCATGGTTAACCAATCATTCGAGGAGACGGTGCTCGCAAAAGACCATCGGAGTTCGCAACATCCATTAGTGTACTTAACACCGCGTATCACTAACCCCCGGGTGGCATCTTAACACTGCGACTAACCCACCCACTATGACAATGTGGTGTCTTAACACCGCGACTAACCCACATGTCTTTAATTCCCGGAGTGGTGTCTTAACATCGCGACTACCTCACTCGTTACCTAGAAAGTGGTGTCTTAACACCGCGACTACCCCACATTTCATTAATTTCCGGAGTGGTGTCTTAACACCGCGACTAACTCACTCGTTACGTATTATGTGGTGTCTTAACACCGCGACTACCCCACATTTCATTAATTTTCGGAGTGGTATCTTAACACCGTGACTAACCCACTCTTTACGTATTATGTGGTGTCTTAACACCGCGACTACCCCACATTTCTTTAATTTCCGGCGTAGTGTCTTAACACCGCGACTAACCCACTCTTTACGTATTATGTGGTGTCTTAACACTGCGACTACCCCACATTACCAATTTTGACCCTTCAAAGTCAACCCATTTTGACATAAGTCCCAAAAACATCCTTAATCACCAATGGCTAGTGATTAACTTTTCAAAACACCATTTAACACGTGAATCAAACACTTATATACTCGATCCTTCAATTCTTGACTCAAAACTTAGTTTGACAACAATTTGAGGTTAACACCCATTTTGACCAACTAACATGTTCTTTAAGAACATCTAAACATTAACACACTATAATCTTATTGATTTAACACCCAAACCATGAAAAATACTTCCAAATTCATCATCAAACCCTAACCCACCAATAACGGGTCAAAAACCCATCTACTAACCACAACAAACCCATTTCACAACCATTCAAGGATTTCTAACAAAATCAAGCTCAAACCCTAATTTGAATATCAAAATCGAATAATGAATTTCGGAGTTAGAACTTACCAATACTATCACAACGTAGCTAAGGATGAGGTGAACAACTTTAACTCTCGCGACTAGACCCGATTCACCATTCTTCTTCCTCAAATCGAGCTCTCTCTCTAAGCTCTTCTCTCTCTCTCTAGATGGAAATGGGTGGAAGAGGTGAAATGAGCATAGAGATAAGCATTGGGTCAGTTTTAGTGGCTCAAAACCGACCCCCAAGTGAAAAGACTCAAACACCCTTCATTAAAATATTGAAATTCCAACAGCTGGTCCGTCAGGCCATTTGGACGGCGTCCAAAATGGCTGGACGGCATCCCACTGAACTGAGACTGAAACTGGAACTTGTTTTGGTCGTAACTTTCAAACCGTAACTCCGTTTTTGATGAATCAAATATCGTTGGAAACGTAATGAGGTGTACTATCCAATGGTAAGGTTTTATAATACTAACCCAAACTTTATTTGGGATCCAATTATACGCTTACATGTCCCGAAATTCGAATGACGTCCAAAATAATGCGTAACTGAAAAACGGGGTGTTACAATTTCTAAAAAGACTAAGTATGCTATCATACGATTCCTAGAACTCACGTAGCATGCAAAACATTCAAGGACGGTTTTTGTTTGCGCATCAGTTTCATATTAATTCTCATTTAATCTAGAAAATAGAAATCATCAAACAGCCAATTGGAGATGGTTCTTAATAACTCAAATTATCAATTGTAAAAAGATCAAGGAAAACCATGTAGCTAATTTGTACAGGATTAACCAACCTGTCAGACTTTCTGATTTAGATAGAATCCAGACCTTTGGTTTCGGCGCGCATATAACATATAGCAAATAAGACTTTAAGAGTTAGACATACAAACAAGATATTCTAAGAAATATACATTTAACAACATATCAGTTAACAACATATCAGAAGCACAAAGCCTAATTCAACTTCTAATTCATGCTAGACAATTTAATGTACATACTAGACAGATTCGATCCCATTTCAAGTAGTCATGTTCGGGGTCGAATATACAAGCATCTAGAAACAATTAGCATGTGAAGTCTACATGAAATGTCAAGTACTAATCATGCACTTTACAGAATACAAAATCTTGGTTAAAACTGAAAGCTGGAACGTTAATCGAGCGTTTTAGCGAATTCTACGCGTTTTAAATTTATAAAACTTACAATAAATTAAAGGTATTTTAAAACTTAATAATTATATAAAATAATTATTAAAAGTGAATTATCTCTCGTTTCGTTGCCTTAAATGACGTTTTTCTGCTTTTTACTAACCGTACATTTTTCTTGCGTTTTCAAAGTCTCTCGCATATTTCTAAACCAAAGTATGAAATGTAGTGACCCGAACTTTTCCATGTTTATATATATAAATGAAATTGTTATTTACATGATTAAGTGTTTCCAATATGTTAAGCAATCAAACTTGTTAAGACTTGATTAATTGAAATAAGTTTCATATAGACAATTGACCACCCAAGTTGACCAGCGATTCACGAACGTTAAAACTTGTAAGAACTATATGATGACATATATATGGATATATATAGTTAACATGATAGTATGATAAGTAAGTATCTCACTAGGTATATTAACAATGAGTGATATACATAAAAATGAGTTTATTGAATTAAGAAACTCGAAACGATATATATATAACGATTATCGTTATAACAACGTCTTACTAAATACATATGAATCGTATTAAGATATTGTTACACTATTTTTAAATATGATAATTGATAAGTAATCATATCATTAAGTGTATTAACAATGAACTACATATGTATAAACAAGACTACTAACTTAAGGATTTCGAAACGAGACATATATGTAACGATTATCGTTGTAACGACATTTAAATGTATATATATCATATTAAGATATATTAATACATCATAATATCATGATAATGTAATAATTTAACATCTCATTAGATATAATAAACAATGGGTTAACAACATTTAACAAGATCGTTAACTTAAAGGTTTCAAAACAACATTTACATGTAACGACTAACGATGACTTAACGACTCAGTTAAAATGTATATACATGCAGTGTTTTAATATGTATTCATACACTTTTTAAAGACTTCAAGACACTTATCAAAGTACTTCTCCTTAACAAAAATGCTTACTATTACATCCTCATTCATTTTCATCAACAATTCTACTCGTATGCACTCGTATTTGTACTTGTACAATACACAGTTTCTAAATGTATTTACTATTGGTATATACACTCCAATGATCAGCTCTTAGCAGCCCATGTGAGTTACCTAACCATGAGGGAACCATCATTTAACATCTAGCATGAAATATCTCACAAAATTACAAACTAATGGAGCCTATATGGAAGACTAACATTCACGTGAATGAGAGGTACCACAAACACATTCACTTTGCAATTTTCTTGAATCAAACTACTCTCTATCAAGTGTTCTTCATTTATTCTAAGTGTTCTTCATCATCTTCAACAAAATCTAGCTCAATCTAGTTCATAAATCCATACATAAACTAAGTTATAAAATAACTACTCAAGAACACACCAACAACACTTCCAAGTTTGCTAACTTACTTCCAATCTTGCAAATCCACTTTGAGTGATCATCCAACCTCAAGAAATCTTTCTTATTTATAGTAAGATATCTTTCTAATATAAGGTAATACTCATATTCAAACTTTGATTCAATTTCTATAACTTTAACAATCTTATTTCGAGTGGAAATCTTACTTGAACTTGTTTTCATCTCATGATTTTGCTTCAAGAACTTTCAAGCCATCCAAGGATCCTTTGAAGCTAGATCTATTTTTCTCATTTCCAGTAGGTTTATCCACAAAACCTGAGGTAGTAATGATGTTCATAACATCATTTGATTCATATATATAAAACTACCTTATTCGAAGGTTTAAACTTGTAATCACTAGAACATAGTTTAGTTAATTCTAAACTTGTTCGCAAACAAAAGTTAATCCTTCTAACTTGACTTTTAAAATCAACTAAACACATATTCTATATCTATATGATATGCTAACTTAATAATTTAAAACCTGAAAACACGAAAAATACCGTAAAATCGGATATACGCCGTCATAGTAACACCGCGGGCTGTTTTGGGTTAGTTAATTAAAAACTATGATAAACTTTGATTTAAAAGTTGTTCTTCTGGGAAAATAATTTTTCTTATGAACATGAAACTATATCCAAAAATCATGGTTAAACTCAAAGTGGAAGTATGTTTTCCAAAATGGTCATCTAGACGTCGTTCTTTCGACTGAAATGACTACCTTTACAAAAACGACTTGTAACCTGTATTTCAGACTATAAATTTATACTTTTTCTGTTTAGATTCATAAACTTAAGTTCAATATGAAACCATAGCAACTTGAATCACTCAAAACGGATTTAAAACGAAGGAGTTATGGGTAAAACAAGATTGGATAATTTTGCTTGTTGTAGCTACGTGAAAATTGGTAACAAATCTATATTAATCATATCCTAGCTAACTCATATTGTATTATACATGTATTCTATTATATTATGTAATCTTGGGATACCATAGACACGTATGCAAATGTTTTGACATATCATATCGACCCATGTATATATATATTATTTGGAACAACCATAGACACTCTATATGCAGTAATGTTTGAGTTAGCTATACAGGGTTGAGGTTGATTCCAAAAATATATATACTTTAAGTTGTGATCTAGCCTGAGACGTGTATACACTGGGTCGTGGATTGATTCAAGATAATATATATCGATTTATTTCTGTACATCTAACTGTGGACAACTAGTTGCAGGTTACTAACGAGGACAGTTGACTTAATAAACTTAAAAACATTAAAACGTATTAAAAATTTTGTAAATATATTTTGAACATACTTTGATATATATGTACATATTTGTTATAGGTTTGTGAATCGACCAGTGGCCAAGTCTTACTTCCCGACGAAGTAAAAATCTGTGAAAATGAGTTATAGTCCCACTTTTAAAATCTAATATTTTTGGGATGAGAATACATGCAGTTTTATAAATGTTTTATAAAATAGACACAAGTACGTGAAACTACATTTTATGGTTGAATGATCGAAATCGAATATGCCCCTTTTAGCTTGGTAGCCTAAGAATTAGGGAACTGACCCCTAATTGACGTGAATCCTAAAGATAGATCTATCGGGCCCAACAAGCCCCATTCTGGAATTTGGAATGCTTTAGTACTTCGAAAATTATCATGTCCGATGGGTGTCCCGAAATGATGGATATATTCTATATGCATCTTGTTAATGTCGGTTACCAGGTGTTCACCATATGAATGATTTTTATCTCTATGTATGGGATGTATATTGAAATATGAAATCTTGTGGTCTATTATTACAATTTGATAAATATATAGGTTAAACCTATAACTCACCAACATTTTTGTTGACGTTTAAAGCATGTTTATTCTCAGGTGATTATTAAGAGCTTCCGCTGTTGCATGCTAAAATATGGACAAGATTTGGTGTCAGCATGTTTGTATAATATTGTTTAAAACTGCATTCGAGATTTACTTTGTTGTAACATATTAATATTGTAAACCAATATGTATTGGTAGTGTGTAAGTGTGATATTTTTAGATTATCATTGTCGATAAAATAAAGGTAATGGTTTGTTTTAAAAACGAATGCAGTCTTTGAAAAACGTCTCATATAGAGGTCAAAATCTCGCAACGAAATCAATTAATATGGAACATTTATAATCAATATGAACGGGACATTTCAGTTGGTATCAGAGCGTTGGTCTTAGAGAACCAAAAATTTGTATTAGTGTGTCTTATCGAGTTTGTTAGGATACATTAGTGAGTCTGGACTTCGACCGTGTTTTCTTTAAAAACGATTGTTTAACACTTTTGTTGGAAACTACAAATTGTAACATGTAAATATTATGTGATATATTAATCTCTTAACATGTTTGATATTGTGTGATAGATGTCTACCTCTAGTACAAATCCCATCGACTCACCTAATAATAATGAAGAGTCGAATATATTTTGGGAAGATTCACAAATTCTCGAAGAGGAACCAGAAGAGGAGGAACCAGAAGAAGAGGAACCGGAAGAGGAGGAACTGGAAGAAAAAGAGGTTCCAGAGAAAGAAATATTGATACCTACAGTAAATCGATTAAATAAAAGAAAATCCTCAACCAACGGACCAAAGTTAAAAATGGTCAACGGTGTTTCCGCCGAGGAAGCAAAATATTGGGAAGATTACCAATTTTCCGATGAATCTGATCCCGATGAGGATTCCGATGATGTTATAGAAATTACCTCGACCCAATTTAATAAAGCAAAAGAAAATAATAAGGGAAAAAGTGTAAAAATAGAGAAACCTGATTCCAACCCCGATGAGCTTTATATGTATCGGCAACCTCTGTATTTCCTAAATTGTAACAATAACCTGGGAACCTCTAAACCACCAGGTTTTTCTAAACCATTGTGGAAAACGACGGCTCATATTAGAGGAACACCATATATCCCTAGAAAATTAGGAAAACGAACCAAGTTCGAAGAAGAAGAAACCAGTGATTCAGATTAGGGAGTTGTAATCATGTTGTGTATTATATGTATTGTAGTGTGCTTGTACTTTTATGTTCTATGTAAAAATTGCTTGTATTGTTTGTTAATTATCTTTTATGAATCTAATCCTTGTCTATTTTACAGTATAAAAACAAAATGGACGTTAAGGGTAGACAACCGAATATTTTAGAAGACCTACCAGAGGATATGATTGAGGAAATCTTGTCTAGAGTCGGTCAGAATTCATCAGCACATTTAGTTATGGCAAAATTAACTTGTCAAACGTTTGAAAGAATTTCCAGAAATGCCTTAGTTTACAAAAGGCTTTCCTTTGATAGGTGGGGTATATCGCATTGGGGAGACCGTAAGTTACGCCGTGTTTTCTTTAAAGCATTAAATGCGGGGAACCCAAATGCAATTTTACGCTATGGGTTAAGAACCTATTTTGACTCAACATATCCCAACATAAGATTTTGTGAGTTAGAAAGAGCTTCTAACATGCAACATAAAGAAGCATGTTATGCTTACGGGTTAATGATGTTCGCTTCTTACCAAAATGAGGAAAAGAACATCGGATTACAACTTTTAAATAAAACCTTCCCACAAGTGACGGATTCAGTAGTTGGGGTGAGAAACAAGGTTTTTAGATTATTACGGGGTTGTTGGACATTACGAAACCCTCGTCCTTTTGACGACATTACAACATGCTGCCTAGCCAATGGTCATAACGGTTACTTTCCACAAGACCAAGGATGGGAAGTCGTCTTAGTAAAACCAGAATGCATGACTTGTTTCTGGACTTATGAATTACGTGTCTTTATTTCTTTTGCTGAACAACTTGCGTATTAACTAGAATTGCCTTTATAGCTGCCGAGTAGCAAAGTTATTATGTGTTATATTTCATCCTATATGTATAATAGTGGTATTGTAAGTTTGTAAAAGTTTGTATAAAGTTTGAACGCGAGATATTATTGTAATACGTTTTTCATATAGAAGCGTAGTAGTTGAGTTGTATAGTAGCTAGTAAGTATGAACTTAACGGGTAGGTATTACTCGAATTAAAACTATAAAATGCTAATATGAAGAAAAAACTTTTATAAATAAGTTCATATAATGCTACGAAATACTATTGACTACTCCTAAATTCTATATGATTAACTCAATTCTTTTGGCTATTTTTGAAGGAAATGGCACCGACGACTCGTCAGAACTTGAACATGAGTGAGGAAGATTTCCGTGTTTTCCTTGCTGCGAACATAGCCGCAGTACAGGCTGCGATGCAAAATAACAATAACTCTGGATCTAGCAGTGGAACTAATTTCACAAGAAATCGTGTAGGATGCTCCTACAAAGAATTCACTGCCTGCAAACCTTTGGAATTTGATGGAACCGAAGGACCAATTGGATTGAAACGGTGGACCGAGAAAGTCGAATCGGTGTTTGCCATAAGTAAGTGTACTGAAGAGGACAAAGTTAAGTACGCTACGCATACCTTCACAGGTACTGCGTTAACGTGGTGGAACACCTATCTTGAACAGGTAGGACAAAATGCTGCTTACGCACTACCGTGGTCGGCATTCAAGCAATTGATGAACGAGCAGTACCGTCCTAGAAACGAAGTCAATAAGCTTAAGATAGAACTTAGAGAGTTACGAACACAAGGGTTCGACATTACCACATATGAACGACGATTCACAGAGTTGTGCCTATTGTGTCCGGGAGCGTTCGAAGATGAAGAAGAGAAGATCGACGCGTTTGTAAAAGGGTTACCAGTAAGGATTTAAGAAGATGTGAGTTCACACGAGCCCGCTTCCATACAAAAGGCAAGTCGAATGGCTCATAAACTCATAAATCAGATTGAGGGAAGAATTAAAGAGCAGGCGGCCAAAGAAGCCAACACGAAACAACTCAAGAGAAAGTGGGAAGAAACCAGTGACAAGGGTCACCAATACAACAACAACAATCGCAACCATAATCACAATAACAATCATAACAACCGCAACAACAATCGCAACAATAAACGTGATCCTAACAATAACTACAAACGTACCAACAACAACAACAACAACTACAACAATCGTTTCAACAACAATAAAAATCTCAACAACAACAATGGCAACAAAAACCAAAAATGCCAAACGTGTGAAGAGTACCACCAGAATGAGTTCTGCACGACATTTTGCACCAAGTGTAAAAGAACTGTCCATGGTGCAAGAAAGTGAGAGGTCTACGGCCCAAAGAATAACAGAAATAAAAGAACAGATAATGTCGGAACAAGTAATGCCACCTTTGTTTGTTATGGATGTGGAAAACCGGGCCACATTAGAAGTAATTGCCTGAATCAGGGGAATACTAATGGGCAGGGCCATGGAAGAGTTTTCAATATTAATACGGCAGAAGCGCAGAAAGACCTGGAGCTTGTTACGGGTACGTTTCTTATTGACAATAAATCTGCTTATGTTTTATTTGATTCGGGTGCGGATAGAAGCTATATGAGTAGAGATTTTTGTGCTAAATTAAGTTACCCATTGACGCCTTTGGATAGTAAATTTTTACTCGAATTAGCAAACGATAAATTAATTTCAGCAGATAATTTATGTCGGGATAGAGAAATTAAACTGGGGGATGAAATGTTTAAAATTGATTTTATACCAGTCGAGTTAGGGAGTTTTAATGTAATAATTGTCATGGACTGGTTGAAAAAGGTGAGAGCAGAGGTCGTTTGTTACAAAAATGTGATTCGCATTATGCGTGAAAAAGGAAAACCTTTAATGGTGTACGGAGAAAAGAACAACGCAAAATTAAATCTTATTAGTAGTTTGAAGGTGCAAAAACTAATAAGAAAAGGTTATTACGTCATTCTAGCACACATCAAGCAAGTTAAACATGATGAAAAGAACATCAGTGATGTTCTCGTCGCAAAAGAATTTTCCGATGTATTTCCGAAAGAATTACCGGGATTACCCTCACATCGATCCGTTGAATTTCAAATAGACCTTGTACCAGGAGCTGTAACAATAGCTCGTGCTCTATACAGACTCGCACCCAGCGAAATGAAAGAATTACAAAGACAGTTACAGGAACTTTTAGAGCGTGGTTTCATTCGACCAAGCACATCACTGTGGGGAGCTCCTGTTTTGTTTGTCAAGAAGAAGGATGGTACATTTAGGTTGTGTATCGACTACCGAGAGTTGAACAAACTTACCATCAAGAACCGCTACCCACTACCGAGAATCGGCGACTTATTTGATCAACTACAAGGCTCGTCGGTTTATTCGAAGATTAATTTATGTTCTAGGTATCATCAAATGCGGGTGAAGGAGGATGATATTCCAAAGACTGCTTTTAGGACGCGTTACGGTCATTACAAGTTTATGGTTATGTCGTTTGGGTTGACTAACGCACCAGCTGTGTTCATGGATCTCATGAACCGAGTGTGTGGACCATACCTTGACAATTTTGTCATTGTTTTCATCGATGACATACTTATTTACTCAAAGAATGACCAAGAGCACGAAGAACATTTGAGAAAAGTGCTAGAGTTGTTAAGGAAAGAAAAATTGTACGCTAAGTTTTCAAAGTGTGCATTTTGGTTGGAAGAAGTTCAATTCCTCGGGCATATAGTGAACAAAGAAGGTATTCAGGTGGATCCAGCAAAGATGGAAACCGTTGAAAAGTGGGAAACCCCGAAAACTCCGAAACACATACGCCAATTTTTTGGGCTAGCTGGTTATTACAGGAGATTCATCCAAGATTTTTCCAAAATAGCAAAACCCTTGACTGCATTAACGCATAAAGGGAAGAAATTTGAATGGAAGGATGAACAAGAGAAAGCGTTTCAATTGTTGAAGAAAAAGTTAACTACGGCACCTATATTGTCATTACCTGAAGGGAATGATGATTTTGTGATATATTGTGACGCCTCAAAGCAAGGTCTCGGTTGTGTATTAATGCAACGAACAAAAGTAATTGCTTATGCGTCTAGACAATTGAAGATTCACGAGCAGAATTATACGACGCATGATTTGGAATTAGGCGCGGTTGTTTTTGCATTACAGACTTGGAGGCACTACTTATATGGGGTCAAAAGTATTATATATACCGACCACAAAAGTCTTCAACACATATTTAATCAGAAACAACTGAACATGAGGCAGCGCAGATGGATTGAATTGTTGAATGATTACGACTTTGAGATTCGTTACCACCTGGGGAAGGCAAATGTGGTAGCCGACGCCTTGAGCAGAAAGGACAGAGAACCCATTCGAGTAAAATCTATGAATATAATGATTCACACTAACCTTACTACTCAAATAAAGGAGGCGCAACAAGGAGTTTTAAAAGAGGGAAACTTAAAGGATGAAATACCCAAAGGATCGGAGAAGCATCTTAATATTCGGGAAGACAGAACCCAGTATAGGGATGAAAGAATTTGGGTACCAAAATTTGGAGATATGAGAGAAAAGGTACTTAGAGAAGCTCATAAAACCAGATACTCAATACATCCTGGAACGAGGAAGATGTACAAAGATCTCAAGAAACATTTTTGGTGGCCAGGTATGAAAGCCGATGTTGCTAAATACGTAGGGGAATGTTTGACATTTTCTAAGGTCAAAGTGGAGCATCAGAAACCATCAGGTCTACTTCAACAACCCAAAATCCCGGAATGGAAATGGGAAAACATTACCATGGATTTCATCACTAAATTGCCAAGGACTGCAAGTGGTTTTGATACTATTTGGGTAATAGTTGATCGTCTCACCAAATCCGCATACTTCCTGCCAATAAGAGAAGATGACAAGATGGAGAAGTTAGCATGACTGTATTTGAAGGAAGTCGTCTCCAGATACGGAATACCAATCTCTATTATCTCTGATAGGGATGGCAGATTTATTTCAAGATTCTGGCAGACATTACAGCAAGCATTAGGAACTCGTCTAGACATGAGTACTGCTTATCATCCACAAACTGATGGGTAGAGCGAAAGGACAATACAAACACTTGAAGACATGCTACGAGCATGTGTTATTGATTTCGAAAACAGTTAGGATCGACACCTTCCGTTAGCAGAATTTTCCTACAACAACAGCTACCATTCAAGCATTGAGATGGCGCCGTTTGAAGCACTTTATAGTAGAAAGTGCAGGTCTCCAATTTGTTGGAGTGAAGTGGGGGATAGACAGATTATGGGTCCGGAAATAATACAAGAAACTACCGAGAAGATCATCCAAATTCAACAACGGTTGAAAACCGCCCAAAGTCGACAAAAGAGCTACGCTGACATTAAAAGAAAAGATATAGAATTTGAAATTGGAGAGATGGTCATGCTTAAAGTTGCACCTTGGAAAGGTATTGTTCGATTTAGTAAACGAGTGAAATTAAATCCAAGGTATATTGGACCATTCAAGATTATTGATCGTGTCGGACCAGTAGCTTACCGACTTGAGTTACCTCAACAACTCGCGACTGTACATAACACTTTCCACGTCTCGAATTTGAAGAAATGTTTTTCTAAAGAAGATCTCACTATTCCGTTAGACGAAATCCAAATCAAGGAAAAACTTCAATTCATCAAAGAACCCGTCGAAATAATGGATCGTGAGGTTAAAAGACTTAAGCAAAACAAGATACCAATTGTTAAGGTTCGATGGAATGCTCGTAGAGGACCCGAGTTCACCTGGGAATGAGAAGATCAGATGAAAAAGAAGTACCCGCACTTATTTCCAGAAGATACGTCAACACCTCCAACTGCTTAAAATTTCGGGACGAAATTTATTTAACGGGTAGGTACTGTAGTGACCCGAACTTTTCCATGTTTATATATATTAAATGAAATTGTTATTTACATGATTAAGTGTTTCCAATATGTTAAGAAATCAAGCTTGTTAAGACTTGATTAATTGAAATAAGTTTCATATAGACAATTGACCACCCAAGTTGACCAGCGATTCACGAACGTTAAAACTTGTAAGAACTATATGATGACATATATATGGATATATATATATATATATATATATATATATATATATATATATATATATATATATATATATATATATATATATATATATATATATATATATATATATATATATATATAGTTAACATGATAGTGTGATAAGTAAGTATCTCACTAGATATATTAACAATGAGTGATATACATAAAAATGAGTTTATTGAATTAAGAAACTCGAAACGATATATATAACGATTATCGTTATAACAACGTCTTACTAAATACATGTGAATCATATTTAGATACTGTTACACTATGTTTAAATATGATAATTGATAAGTAATCATATCATTAAGTGTATTAACAATGAACTACATATGTATAAACAAGACTACTAACTTAATGATTTCGAAACGAGACATATATGTAACGATTATCGTTGTAACGACATTTAAATGTATATATATCATATTAAGATATATTAATACATCATAATATCATGATAATGTAATAATTTAACATCTCATTAGATATAATAAACAATGGGTTAACAACATTTAACAAGATCGTTAACTTAAAGGTTTCAAAACAACATTTACATGTAACGACTAACGATGACTTAACGACTCAGTTAAAATATATATACATGTAGTGTTTTAATATGTATTCATACACTTTTGAAAGACTTCAAGACACTTATCAAAGTACTTCTACTTAACAAAAATTCTTACGATTACATCCCCATTCATTTTCATCAACAATTTTACTCGTATGCACTCGTATTTGTACTTGTACAATACACAGCTTCAAAATGTATTTACTATTGGTATATACACTCCAATGATCAGTTCTTAGCAGCCCATGTGAGTCACGTAACCATGTGGGAACCATCATTTAACATCTAGCATGAAATATCTCACAAAATTACAAACTAATGGAGCCTATATGGAAGACTAACATTCACGTGAATGAGAGGTACCACAAACACATTCACTTTGCAATTTTCTTGAATCAAACTACTCTCTCTCAAGTGTTCTTCCTTTGTTCTAAGTGTTCTTCATCATCTTCAATAAAATCTAGCTCAATCTAGTTCATAAATCCATACATAAACCAAGTTATAAAACAACTACTCAAGAACACACCAACAACACTTCCAAGTTTGCTAACTTGCTTCCAATCTTGCAAATCCACTTTGAGTGATCATCCAACCTCAAGAAATCTTTCTTATTTATAGTAAGATATCTTTATAATATAAGGTAATACTCATATTCAAACTTTGATTCAATTTCTATAACTTTAATAATCTTATTTCCAGTGGAAATCTTACTTGAACTTGTTTTCGTGTCATGATTTTGCTTCAAGAACTTTCAAGCCATCCAAGGATCCTTTGAAGCTAGATCTATTTTTCTCATTTCCAGTAGATTTATCCACAAAACCTGAGGTAGTAATGATATTCATAACATCATTCGATTCATATATATAAAACTACCTTATTCGAAGTTTTAAACTTGTAATCACTAGAACATAGTTTAGTTAATTCTAAACTTGTTCGCAAACAAAAGTTAATCCTTCTAACTTGAATTTTAAAATCAACTAAACACATGTTCTATATCTATATGATATGCTAACTTAATGATTTAAAACCTGAAAACACGAAAAACACCGTAAAGTCGGATATACGCAGTCATAGTAACACCGCGGGCTGTTTTGGGTTAGTTAATTAAAAACTATGATAAACTTTGATTTAAAAGTTTTTCTTCTGGGAAAATGATTTTTCTTATAAACATGAAACTATATACAAAAATTATGGTTAAACTCAAAGTGGAAGTATGTTTTCCAAAATGGTCATCTAGACGTCGTTCTTTAGACTGAAATGACTACCTTTACAAAAACAACTTGTAACCTATACATCCGACTATAAACTTATACTTTTTCTATTTAGATACATAAACTTAAGTTCAATATGAAATCATTGCAAGTTGAATCACTCAAAACAGATTTAAAACGAAGAAGTTATGGGTAAAACAAGATTGGATAATTTTGCTTGTTGTAGCTACGTGAAAATTTGTAACAAATCTATATTAATCATATCCTAGCTAACTCATATTGTATTATACATGTATTCTATTATATTATGTAATCTTGGGATACCATAGACACGTATGCAAATGTTTTGACATATCATATCGACCCATGTATATATATTATTTGGAACAACCATAGACACTCTATATGCAGTAATGTTTGAGTTAGCTATACAGGGTTGAGGTTGATTCCAAAAATATATATACTTTGAGTTGTGATCTAGCCTGAGACGTGTATACACTGGGTCGTGGATTGATTCAAGATAATATATATCGATTTATTTCTGTACATCTAACTGTAGACAACTAGTTGTAGGTTACTAACGAGGACAGCTGACTTAATAAACTTAAAAACATTAAAACGTGTTAAAAATGTTGTAAATATATTTTGAACATACTTTGATATATATGTATATATTTGTTATAGGTTCGTGAATCGACCAGTGGCCAAGTCTTACTTCCCGACGAAGTAAAAATCTGTGAAAGTGAGTTATAGTCTCACTTTTAAAATCTAATATTTTTGGGATGAGAATACATGCAGTTTTATAAATGTTTTACAAAATAGACACAAGTACTTGAAACTACATTTTATGGTTGAATGATCGAAATTGAATATGCCCCTTTTAGCTTGGTAGCCTAAGAATTAGGGAACTGGCCCCTAATTGACGCAAATCTTAAAGATAGATCTATCGGGCCCAACAAGCCCCATTCTGGAATTTGGAATGCTTTAGTACTTCGAAAATTATCATGTCCGATGGGTGTCCCGGAATGACGGGATATTCTGTATGCATCTTGTTAATGTCGGTTACCAGGTGTTCACCATATGAATGATTTTTATCTCTATGTATGAGATGTATATTGAAATATGAAATCTTGTGGTCTATTATTACGATTTGATAAATATATAGGTTAAACCTATAAATTACCAACATTTTTGTTCAAGTTTAAAGCATGTTTATTCTCAGGTGATTATTAAGAGCTTCCGCTGTTGCATTCTAAAATATGGATAAGATTTGTTGTCAGCATGTTTGTATAATATTGTTTAAAACTGCATTCGAGATTTACTTTGTTGTAACATATTAATATTGTAAACCAATATGTATTAGTAGTGCGTAAGTGTGATATTTTTAGATTATCATTTCTGGATAATCTAGGTGGAGTCCTTTTAACCTTGTCGATAAAATAAAGGTTATGGTTTGTTTTAAAAACGAATGCAGTCTTTGAAAAACGTCTCATATAGAGGTCAAAACCTCGCAACGTAATCAATTAATATGGAACGTTTATAATCAATATGAACGGGACATTTCATGAAATCAATTAATATGTAGCACATATTAAAATAGTATATTCTAAAAAACGTTCTGGTGTATAATTTCATAGAATTTAACTAACGATCGTTAAGTATTTAACTGAAAGTTAACGGAAAAAATCGGGTTGTTACAATGGAAGTATTCACGGGCTAACCGTTCTCATTTTTGAACTTTTTCATAATCATCTCACTATAATGTGACTGTGTAATCAAGATACCTTTATTACCACACTTGAAGATCATCTATATAAACTTGTTACCCCTCTTTCTTAGCTTTAACGACTCAAGATTTGCATAGGTGCGGGTCGTGGGTTACAATACCTTCACACGGGTACAGGTATTAATTTTAGGGTTGAATTCGTTAGTCATATAGTGAGGTCGATTGATTTAAAAGGGGGTCCTCGAGGTTGATTGTTGTTAGGCCGTTTTGTGTTCTTCGGTTGTTTTCGTTCCTTGTATTTTCGTTTATTTTTCGATTTTTGTTTGGTTTATATGTTTGTTGAAATGTCCCGTTCTTATTGATTAAAAACGTTCCATATTAATTGATTTCGTTGCGAGGTTTTGACCTCTATATGAGACGTTTTTCAAAGACTGCATTCATTTTTAAACAAACCATAACCTTTATTTCATCAATAAAGGTTTAAAAAGCTTTACGTAGATTATCAAATAATGATAACCTAAAATATCCTGTTTACACACGACCATTACATAATGGTTTACAATACAAATATGTTACAACAAAATAAGTTTCTTGAATGCAGTTTTTACACAATATCATACAAGCATGGACTCCAAATCTTGTCCTTATTTAAGTATGCGACAGCGGAAGCTCTTAATAATCACCTGAGAATAAACATGCTTAAAACGTCAACAAAAATGTTGGTGAGTTATAGGTTTAACCTATATATATCAAATCGTAACAATAGACCACAAGATTTCATATTTCAATACACATCCCATACATAGAGATAAAAATCATTCATATGGTGAACACCTGGTAACCGACAATAACAAGATGCATATATAAGAATATCCCCATCATTCCGGGACACCCTTCGGATATGATATAAATTTCGAAGTACTAAAGCATCCGGTACTTTGGATGGGGTTTGTTAGGACCAATAGATCTATCTTTAGGATTCGCGTCAATTAGGGTGTCTGTTCCCTAATTCTTAGATTACCAGACTTAATAAAAAGGGGCATATTCGATTTCGATAATTCAACCATAGAATGTAGTTTCACGTACTTGTGTCTATTTTGTAAATCATTTATAAAACCTGCATGTATTCTCATCCCAAAAATATTAGATTTTAAAAGTGGGACTATAACTCACTTTCACAGATTTTTACTTCGTCGGGAAGTAAGACTTGGCCACTGGTTGATTCACGAACCTATAACAATATATACATATATATTAAAGTATGTTCAAAATATATTTACAACACTTTTAATATATTTTGATGTTTTAAGTTTATTAAGTCAGCTGTCCTCGTTAGTAACCTATAACTAGTTGTCCACAGTTAGATGTACAGAAATAAGTCGATAAATATTATCTTGAATCAATCCACGACCCAGTGTATACGTATCTCAGTATTGATCACAACTCAAACTATATATATTTTGGAATCAACCTCAACCCTGTATAGCTAACTCCAACATTCACATATAGAGTGTCTATGGTTGTTCCGAAATATATATAGATGTGTCGACATGATAGGTCGAAACATTGTATACGTGTCTATGGTATCTCAAGATTACATAATATACAATACAAGTTGATTAAGTTATGGTTGGAATAGATTTGTTACCAATTTTCACGTAGCTAAAATGAGAAAAATTATCCAATCTTGTTTTACCCATAACTTCTTCATTTTAAATCCGTTTTGAGTGAATCAAATTGCTATGGTTTCATATTGAACTCTATTTTATGAACCTAAACAAAAAAATTATAGGTTTCTAGTCGGAAAAATAAGTTACAAGTCGTTTTTGTAAAGGTAGTCATTTCAGTCGAAAGAACGACGTCTAGATGACCATTTTAGAAAACATACTTCCACTTTGAGTTTAACCATAATTTTTGGATATAGTTTCATGTTCATAATAAAAATCATTTTCTCAGAATAACAACTTTTAAATCAAAGTTTATCATAGTTTTTAATTAACTAACCCAAAACAGCCCGCGGTGTTACTACGACGGCGTAAATCCGGTTTTACGGTGTTTTTCGTGTTTCCAGGTTTTAAATCATTAAGTTAGCATATCATATAGATATAGAACATGTGTTTAGTTGATTTTAAAAGTCAAGTTAGAAGGATTAACTTTTGTTTGCGAACAAGTTTAGAATTAACTAAACTATGTTCTAGGGATTACAAGTTTAAACCTTCGAATAAGATAGCTTTATATGTATGAATCGAATGATGTTATGAACATCATTACTACCTTAAGTTCCTTGGATGAACCTACTGGAAAAGAGAAAAATGGATCTAGCTTCAATGGATCCTTGGATGGCTCGAAGTTCTTGAAGCAGAATCATGACACGAAAACAAGTTCAAGTAAGATCATCACTTGAAATAAGATTGTTATAGTTATAGAAATTGAACCAAAGTTTGAATATGATTATTACCTTGTATTAGAATGATAACCTACTGTAAGAAACAAAGATTTCTTGAGGTTGGATGATCACCTTACAAGATTGGAAGTGAGCTAGCAAACTTGAAAGTATTCTTGATTTTATGAAACTAGAACTTTTGGAATTTATGAAGAACACTTAGAACTTGAAGATAGAACTTGAGAGAGTTCAATTAGATGAAGAAAATTGAAGAATGAAAGTGTTTGTAGGTGTTTTTGGTCGTTGGTGTATGGATTAGATATAAAGGATATGTAATTTTGTTTTCATGTAAATAAGTCATGAATGATTACTCATATTTTTGTAATCTTATGAGATATTTCATGCTAGTTGCCAAATGATGGTTCCCACATGTGTTAGGTGACTCACATGGGCTTCTAAGAGCTGATCATTGGAGTGTATATACCAATAGTACATACATCTAAAAGCTGTGTATTGTACGAGTACGAATACGGGTGCATACGAGTAGAATTGTTGATGAAACTGAACGAGAATGTAATTGTAAGCATTTTTGTTAAGTAGAAGTATTTTGATAAGTGTATTGAAGTCTTTCAAAAGTGTATAAATACATATTAAAACACTACATGTATATACATTTTAACTGAGTCGTTAAGTCATCGTTAGTCGTTACATGTAAGTGTTGTTTTGAAACCTTTAGGTTAACGATCTTGTTAAATGTTGTTAACCCAATGTTTATAATAACAAAAGGGATTTTAAATTATTATATTATCATGATATTATGATGTACGAATATCTCTTAATATGATATATATACATTAAATGTCGTTACAACGATAAACGTTACATATATGTCTCGTTTCAAAATCATTAAGTTAGTAGTCTTGTTTTTACATATGTAGTTCATTGTTAATATAATTAATGATATGTTTACTTATCATAATATCATGTTAACTATATATATAACCATATATATGTCATCATATAGTTTTTTACAAGATTTAACGTTCGTGAATCACCGGTCAACTTGGGTGGTCAATTGTCTATATGAAACCTATTTCAATTAATCAAGTCTTAACAAGTTTGATTGCTTAACATGTTGGAAACATTTAATCATGTAAACATCAATCTCAATTAATATATATAAACATGGAAAAGTTCGGGTCACTACAGTACCTACCCGTTAAATAAATTTCGTCCCGAAATTTTAAGCTGTTGAAGGTGTTGACGAATCTTCTGGAAATAGATGCGGGTATTTCTTCTTCATCTGATCTTCACGCTCCCAGGTGAACTCGGGTCCTCTACGAGCATTCCATCGAACCTTAACAATTGGTATCTTGTTTTGCTTAAGTCTTTTAACCTCACGATCCATTATTTCGACTGGTTCTTCGATGAATTGGAGTTTTTCGTTGATTTGGATTTCATCTAACGGAATAGTGAGATCTTCTTTAGCAAAACATTTCTTCAAATTCGAGACGTGGAAAGTGTTATGTACAGCCGCGAGTAGTTGAGGTAACTCAAGTCGGTAAGCTACTGGTCCGACACGATCAATAATCTTGAATGGTCCAATATACCTTGGATTTAATTTCCCTCGTTTACCAAATCGAACAACGCCTTTCCAAGGTGAAACTTTAAGCATGACCATCTCTCCAATTTCAAATTCTATATCTTTTCTTTTAATGTCAGCGTAGCTCTTTTGTCGACTTTGGGCGGTTTTCAACCGTTGTTGAATTTGGATGATCTTCTCGGTAGTTTCTTGTATAATCTCCGGACCCGTAATCTGTCTATCCCCCACCTCACTCCAACAAATCGGAGACCTGCACTTTCTACCATAAAGTGCTTCAAACGGCGCCATCTCAATGCTTGAATGGTAGCTGTTGTTGTAGGAAAATTCTGCTAACGGTAGATGTCGATCCCAACTGTTTCCGAAATCAATAACACATGCTCGTAGCATGTCTTCAAGCGTTTGTATCGTCCTTTCGCTCTGCCCATCAGTTTGTGGATGATAGGCAGTACTCATGTCTAGACGAGTTCCTAATGCTTGCTGTAATGTCTGCCAGAATCTTGAAATAAATCTGCCATCCCTATCAGAGATAATAGAGATTGGTATTCCATGTCTGGAGACGACTTCCTTCAAATACAGTCGTGCTAACTTCTCCATCTTGTCATCTTCTCTTATTGGTAGGAAGTGTGCTGATTTGGTGAGACGATCAACTATTACCCAAATAGTATCACAACCACTTGCAGTCCTTGGCAATTTAGTGATGAAATCCATGGTAATGTTTTCCCATTTCCATTCCGGGATTTCGGGTTGTTGAAGTAGACCTGATGGTTTCTGATGCTCAGCTTTGACCTTAGAACACGTCAAACATTCTCCTACGTATTTAGCAACATCGGCTTTCATACCCGGCCACCAAAAATGTTTCTTGAGATCCTTGTACATCTTCCCCGTTCCAGGATGTATTGAGTATCTGGTTTTATGAGCTTCTCTAAGTACCATTTCTCTCATATCTCCAAATTTTGGTACCCAAATCCTTTCAGCCCTATACCGGGTTCCGTCTTCCCGAATATTAAGATGCTTCTCCGATCCTTTGGGTATTTCATCCTTTAAATTTCCCTCTTTTAAAACTCCTTGTTGCGCCTCCTTTATTTGAGTAGTAATGTTATTATGAATCATTATATTCATAGATTTTACTCGAATGGGTTCTCTATCCTTCCTGCTCAAGGCATCGGCTACCACATTTGCCTTCCCCGGGTGGTAACGAATCTCAAAATCGTAATCATTCAATAATTCAATCCACCTACGCTGCCTCATATTCAGTTGTTTCTGATTAAATATGTGTTGAAGACTTTTGTGGTCGGTATATATAATACTTTTGACCCCATATAAGTAGTGCCTCCAAGTCTTTAATGCAAAAACAACCGCGCCTAATTCCAAATCATGCGTCGTATAATTTTGTTCGTGAATCTTCAATTGTCTAGACGCATAAGCAATCACCTTCGTTCGTTGCATTAATACACAACCGAGACCTTGCTTTGATGCGTCACAATAAATCACAAAATCATCATTCCCTTCAGGCAATGACAATATAGGTGCCGTAGTTAGCTTTTTCTTCAATAACTGAAACGCTTTCTCTTGTTCATCATTCCATTCAAATTTCTTCCCTTTATGCGTTAATGCAGTCAAGGGTTTTGCTATTCTGGAAAAGTCTTGGATGAACCTTCTGTAGTAACCAGCTAGTCCTAAAAACTGGCGTATGTGTTTCGGAGTTTTCGGGGTTTCCCACTTTTCAACAGTTTCTATCTTTTCCGGATCCACCTTAATACCTTCTTTGTTCACTATGTGACCGAGGAATTGAACTTCTTCCAACCAAAATGCACACTTTGAAAACTTAGCGTACAATTCTTCCTTCCTCAATACTTCTAACACCTTTCTCAAATGTTCACCGTGTTCTTGGTCATTCTTTGAGTAAATAAGTATGTCATCAATGAAAACAATGACAAACTTGTCAAGGTATGGTCCACACACTCGGTTCATAAGGTCCATGAACACAGCTGGTGCATTAGTTAAACCAAACGGCATGACCATAAACTCGTAATGACCGTAACGTGTTCTGAAAGCAGTCTTTGGAATATCATCTTCTTTCACCCGCATTTGATGATACCCGGAACGTAAGTCAATCTTTGAATAAACAGACGAGCCTTGTAGTTGATCAAATAAGTCGTCGATTCTCGGTAGTGGGTAGCGGTTCTTGATGGTAAGTTTGTTCAACTCTCGGTAGTCGATACACAACCTGAATGTACCATCTTTCTTCTTGACAAACAAAACAGGAGCTCCCCACGGTGATGTGCTTGGTCGAATGAAACCACGCTCTAAAAGTTCTTGTAATTGGCTTTGCAGTTCTTTCATCTCGCTGGGTGCGAGTCTGTAAGGAGCACGAGCTATTGGTGCAGCTCCTGGTACAAGATCTATTTGAAATTCAACGGATCGATGTGGGGGTAATCCTGGTAATTCTTTCGGAAATACATCGGGAAATTCTTTTGCAATGGGAACATCATTGATGCTCTTTTCTTCAGTTTGTACTTTCTCGACGTGTGCTAGAACAGCATAGCAACCTTTTCTTATTAGTTTTTGTGCCTTCAAATTACTAATTAGATGTAGCTTCGTGTTGCCCTTTTCTCCGTACACCATTAAGGGTTTTCCTTTTTCTCGTATAATGCGAATTGCATTTTTGTAACAAACGATCTCCGCTTTCACTTCTTTCAACCAGTCCATACCGATTATCACATCAAAACTCCCTAACTCTACTGGTATCAAATCAATCTTAAATGTTTCGCTAACCAGTTTAATTTCTCGATTCCGACATATATTATCTGCTGAAATTAATTTACCATTTGCTAATTCGAGTAAAAATTTACTATCCAAAGGCGTCAATGGACAACTTAATTTAGCACAAAAATCTCTACTCATATAGCTTCTATCCGCACCCGAATCAAATAAAACGTAAGCAGATTTATTGTCAATAAGAAACGTACCCGTAACAAGCTCCGGGTCTTCCTGTGCCTCTGCCGCATTAATATTGAAAACTCTTCCACAGCCTTGTCCATTCGTGTTCTCCTGGTTCGGGCAATTTCTAATAATGTGGCCCGGTTTTCCACATTTATAACAAACTACATTGGCATAACTTGCTCCGACACTACTTGCTCCGCCATTACTCGTTCCGACACCATTTGTTCCTTTCGTTCTATTAACCCCTGGTCCGTAGACCTCACACTTCGCCGCGCTATGACCATTTCTTTTACACTTGTTGCAAAATTTGGTGCAGAACCCCGAGTGATTCTTTTCACACCTTTGGCATAGCTGCTTCTGATTGTTGTTGTTGTTGCGGTTATTATTGTTGTTGGGATGATTGTTGTAGTTGCTGTTGTTGTTGTTGTTGTTGTTGTTGTTAGGCCGTTTGTTGTAGTTGCGATTGATGTTGCGATTGTTGGGATAATTGTTGCGATTATTGTTGTAATTGCTGTTGTTGTTGTATTGGTGATTCTTATCACCGTTTTCCTCCCACTTTCTTTTGACTTGCTTCACATTGGCCTCTTCAGCAGTCTGTTCTTTAATTCTTTCTTCAATTTGGTTCACGAGTTTGTGAGCCATTCTACATGCCTGTTGTATGGAGGCGGGCTCGTGTGAACTTATATCTTCTTGGATTCTTTCCGGTAATCCTTTCACAAACGCGTCGATCTTCTCTTCCTCATCTTCGAATGCTCCCGGACACAATAGGCACAATTCTGTGAATCGTCTTTCGTACGTGGTAATATCAAATCCTTGGGTTCGTAACCCTCTAAGTTCTGTCTTGAGCTTATTGACCTCGGTTCTGGGACGGTACTTCTCGTTCATCAAGTGCTTGAATGCTGACCACGGTAGTGCGTACGCATCGTCTTGTCCCACTTGCTCTAGATAGGTATTCCACCATGTTAACGCAGAACCTGTGAAGGTATGCGTAGCGTACTTTACTTTGTCCTCTTCAGTACACTTACTTATGGCAAACACCGATTCGACCTTCTCGGTCCACCGTTTCAATCCGATCGGTCCTTCGGTTCCATTAAATTCCAAAGGTTTGCAGGCAGTGAATTCTTTGTAGGTGCATCCTACACGATTTCCTGTACTGCTAGATCCAAGGTTATTGTTGGTATGTAGCGCAGCCTGTACTGCGGCTATGTTTGAAGCTAGAAAAGTACGGAATTCCTCTTCATTCATATTCACGGTGTGTCGAGTAGTCGGTGCCATTTCCTTCAAAATAGTTAAATGGAACAAGTTAATCATACAGAATATTAAGAGTAGTTAATAGTATTTCGTAGCATAATATGAACTCATTTATAAAAGCTTTTTCTTCATATTAGCGTTTTATAAGTTTAAATTCGGGTAGTACCTACCCGTTAAGTTCATACTTAGTAGCTAATATACAATTCAACTACTACAATTCTATATGAAAAACTGATTATAATAATATTTCGCGTTCAAACTTTTATACAATATTTTACAAACTTACAATACCGCTTATTTTACATAAAGCATGAAATATAGCACACAATAACTTTGATACAAGATAGTTGTGAAGATAATTCTAGCTAGTACACAAGTCGTTCAGCAAAGGCAATAAAGACACGTAATTCATACGTCCAGAAACAAGTCATGCATTCTGGTTTTACTAGGACTACTTCCCATCCTTGGTCTTGTGCAACATAACCGTTATGGCCGTTGATAAGACAGCGTGTTGTAGCGTCGTCAAAGGGACGAGGGTTACGTAATGTCCAACAGTCCCGTAATAATCTAAAAACCTCATTTCTTACCCCAATTACCGACTCCGTCACTTGTGGAAACGTTTTGTTTAATAGTTGTAGCCCGATGTTCTTGTTCTCACTTTGGTGAGAAGCGAACATTACTAATCCGTAAGCATAACATGCTTCTTTATGTTGCATGTTAGCCGCTTTTTCTAAATCACGAAGTCCAATATTCGGATATATTGAGTCAAAATAATTTCTTAACCCGTTGCGTAAAATAGCATTTGGGTTCCCCGCAATATATGCGTCAAAGTAAACACATCGTAACTTATGGGTTTCCCAATGTGATATCCCCCATCTTTCAAACGAAAGTCTCTTATAAACCAAGACATTCTTGGAGCGTTCTTCGAATGTCTTACAAACTGATCTCGCCTTAAATAGTTGTGCCGAAGAATTCTGGCCGACTCTAGACAAGATTTCATCAATCATGTCTCCGGGTAGGTCTCTTAAAATATTGGGTTGTCTATCCATTTTGTGTTTTTAAACTGTAAAATAGACAAGAGTTAGATTCATAAAAAAAATACTTATTAATACAAGCAATTTTTACATATATCATAAAGCATAAGAACACTATATTCCATATATTACACCACACGAATACAACTATCTTATTCCGACTCGCTCGTTTCTTCTTCTTCGGTTTTGGTTCGTTTTGCCAAGTTTCTAGGGATATATGATGTTCCCCTAATACGAGCCGTCGTTGTCCACATTGGTTTAGAAAAACCTGGTGGTTTAGAGGTTCCCGGGTCATTGTTACAACTTAAGGACTTCGGGGGTTGACGATACATATAAAGTTCATCGGGGTTGGAATTAGATTTCTCTATTTTTATGCCCTTTCCCTTATTATTTTCTTTTCCCTTTTTAAATTCAGTTGGGGTAATTTCTATAACATCATCGGAATTCTCGTCGGAATCCGATTCATCGGAGAATTGGTAATCCTCCCAATATTTTGCTTCCTTGGCGGAAACACCATTGACCATAATTAACTTTGGTCGGTTGGTTGAGGATTTTCTTTTACTTAACCGTTTTATTATTTCCCCCACCGGTTCTATTTCTTCATCCGGTTCTGATTCTTCTTCCAGTTCCGATTCTTCTTCCGGTTCCGACTCTTCTTCCGGTTCCTCTTCGGGAACTTGTGAATCAGTCCACAAATCATTCCAATTTACATTTGACTCTTCATTATTATTAGGTGAGTCAATGGGACTTGTTCTAGAGGTAGACATCTATCACATAATATCAAACACGTTAAGAGATTAATATATCACATAATATTCATATGTTAAAATATATAGTTTCCAACAAAAATGTTAAGCAATCATTTTTAAAGAAAACACGGTCGAAGTCCAGACTTACTAATGCATCCTAACAAACTCGATAAGACACACTAATGCAAATTTTCTGGTTCTCTAAGACCAACGCTCTGATACCAACTGAAATGTCCCGTTCTTATTGATTAAAAACGTTCCATATTAATTGATTTCGTTGCGAGGTTTTGACCTCTATATGAGACGTTTTTCAAAGACTGCATTCATTTTTAAACAAACCATAACCTTTATTTCATCAATAAAGGTTTAAAAAGCTTTACGTAGATTATCAAATAATGATAACCTAAAATATCCTGTTTACACACGACCATTACATAATGGTTTACAATACAAATATGTTACAACAAAATAAGTTTCTTGAATGCAGTTTTTACACAATATCATACAAGCATGGACTCCAAATCTTGTCCTTATTTAAGTATGCGACAGCGGAAGCTCTTAATAATCACCTGAGAATAAACATGCTTAAAACGTCAACAAAAATGTTGGTGAGTTATAGGTTTAACCTATATATATCAAATCGTAACAATAGACCACAAGATTTCATATTTCAATACACATCCCATACATAGAGATAAAAATCATTCATATGGTGAACACCTGGTAACCGACAATAACAAGATGCATATATAAGAATATCCCCATCATTCCGGGACACCCTTCGGATATGATATAAATTTCGAAGTACTAAAGCATCCGGTACTTTGGATGGGGTTTGTTAGGACCAATAGATCTATCTTTAGGATTCGCGTCAATTAGGGTGTCTGTTCCCTAATTCTTAGATTACCAGACTTAATAAAAAGGGGCATATTCGATTTCGATAATTCAACCATAGAATGTAGTTTCACGTACTTGTGTCTATTTTTGTAAATCATTTATAAAACCTGCATGTATTCTCATCCCAAAAATATTAGATTTTAAAAGTGGGACTATAACTCACTTTCACAGATTTTTACTTCGTCGGGAAGTAAGACTTGGCCACTGGTTGATTCACGAACCTATAACAATATATACATATATATTAAAGTATGTTCAAAATATATTTACAACACTTTTAATATATTTTGATGTTTTAAGTTTATTAAGTCAGCTGTCCTCGTTAGTAACCTATAACTAGTTGTCCACAGTTAGATGTACAGAAATAAGTCGATAAATATTATCTTGAATCAATCCACGACCCAGTGTATACGTATCTCAGTATTGATCACAACTCAAACTATATATATTTTGGAATCAACCTCAACCCTGTATAGCTAACTCCAACATTCACATATAGAGTGTCTATGGTTGTTCCGAAATATATATAGATGTGTCGACATGATAGGTCGAAACATTGTATACGTGTATATGGTATCTCAAGATTACATAATATACAATACAAGTTGATTAAGTTATGGTTGGAATAGATTTGTTACCAATTTTCACGTAGCTAAAATGAGAAAAATTATCCAATCTTGTTTTACCCATAACTTCTTCATTTTAAATCCGTTTTGAGTGAATCAAATTGCTATGGTTTCATATTGAACTCTATTTTATGAACCTAAACAAAAAAAGTATAGGTTTCTAGTCGGAAAAATAAGTTACAAGTCGTTTTTGTAAAGGTAGTCATTTCAGTCGAAAGAACGACGTCTAGATGACCATTTTAGAAAACATACTTCCACTTTGAGTTTAACCATAATTTTTGGATATAGTTTCATGTTCATAATAAAAATCATTTTCTCAGAATAACAACTTTTAAATAAAAGTTTATCATAGTTTTTAATTAACTAACCCAAAACAGCCCGCGGTGTTACTACGACGGCGTAAATCCGGTTTTACGGTGTTTTTCGTGTTTCCAGGTTTTAAATCATTAAGTTAGCATATCATATAGATATAGAACATGTGTTTAGTTGATTTTAAAAGTCAAGTTAGAAGGATTAACTTTTGTTTGCGAACAAGTTTAGAATTAACTAAACTATGTTCTAGTGATTACAAGTTTAAACCTTCGAATAAGATAGCTTTATATGTATGAATCGAATGATGTTATGAACATCATTACTACCTTAAGTTCCTTGGATGAACCTACTGGAAAAGAGAAAAATGGATCTAGCTTCAATGGATCCTTGGATGGCTCAAAGTTCTTGAAGCAGAATCATGACACGAAAACAAGTTCAAGTAAGATCATCACTTGAAATAAGATTGTTATAGTTATAGAAATTGAACCAAAGTTTGAATATGATTATTACCTTGTATTAGAATGATAACCTACTATAAGAAACAAAGATTTCTTGAGGTTGGATGATCACCTTACAAGATTGGAAGTGAGCTAGCAAACTTGAAAGTATTCTTGATTTTATGAAACTAGAACTTTTGGAATTTATGAAGAACACTTAGAACTTGAAGATAGAACTTGAGAGAGTTCAATTAGATGAAGAAAATTGAAGAATGAAAGTGTTTGTAGGTGTTTTTGGTTGTTGGTGTATGGATTAGATATAAAGGATATGTAATTTTGTTTTCATGTAAATAAGTCATGAATGATTACTCATATTTTTGTAATCTTATGAGATATTTCATGCTAGTTGCCAAATGATGGTTCCCACATGTGTTAGGTGACTCACATGGGCTGCTAAGAGCTGATCATTGGAGTGTATATACCAATAGTACATACATCTAAAAGCTGTGTATTGTACGAGTACGAATACGGGTGCATACGAGTAGAATTGTTGATGAAACTGAACGAGAATGTAATTGTAAGCATTTTTGTTAAGTAGAAGTATTTTGATAAGTGTATTGAAGTCTTTCAAAAGTGTATAAATACATATTAAAACACTACATGTATATACATTTTAACTGAGTCGTTAAGTCATCGTTAGTCGTTACATGTAAGTGTTGTTTTGAAACCTTTAGGTTAACGATCTTGTTAAATGTTGTTAACCCAATGTTTATAATAACAAAAGGGATTTTAAATTATTATATTATCATGATATTATGATGTACGAATATCTCTTAATATGATATATATACATTAAATGTCGTTACAACGATAAACGTTACATATATGTCTCGTTTCAAAATCATTAAGTTAGTAGTCTTGTTTTTACATATGTAGTTCATTGTTAATATAATTAATGATATGTTTACTTATCATAATATCATGTTAACTATATATATAACCATATATATGTCATCATATAGTTTTTTACAAGTTTTAACGTTCGTGAATCACCGGTCAACTTGGGTGGTCAATTGTCTATATGAAACCTATTTCAATTAATCAAGTCTTAACAAGTTTGATTGCTTAACATGTTGGAAACATTTAATCATGTAAACATCAATCTCAATTAATATATATAAACATGGAAAAGTTCGGGTCACTACATTTGTAAGGTTTCTTTCGAGATGTTAGGGAGGCTCGTTGTTAGATAATTATTGTTTAGATGTTTGCTTTCTAGGTTCGAGCCTCCCCGTTCTCCCTTGTCCTTTTGTTTTCATGTTGAGGGCGTTTTCCTTCGGAAAACGACCTCGTTTCTATATGAGTATTAGTTTTTTTGCCATATATATATATATATATATATATATATATATATATATATATATATATATATATATATATATATATGGTGAGGAATTAATTTCAAAAGGTAAAAGGACCAAACTGCCCATCATGTGTTTTACACACGCTTTAGTTAACTGGGATAGACTAACGAATGTTAAGTGCCGGGACCATACATGTATTTTGCTGAAAACTTGGATTTTACTGAAAACTTGGGACCAACCATGATTGATTTAAACTTTAGGTCTCAATATGATTTTTGGTACAAAGTTTGGGGACCAACCATGATTTTTTTTTTTTTTTAGAGTTTGCAAATATTGTCTTAATAAAACTATATCACCTACAATTAGGGATAGCAATGGTCACCCGATCTATTAGATATCCACTTGTGACGACCCGGAAATCTTCGACAAAAATTTAAACTTGATCTTTATAAGATCTCGACACGATAAGCAGCGTCTGTAATATTGAAGTCTCAAAAACTATGAACTATTTTCATGAATTCATTTGATCTTCGACCATTCCCGACGATTCACGAACATTGTTTGTAAATAAATATAAATATATAAATATTAAATATTCTATATATTAGATAAATAGTGATGATGATATAATTAACAAATTGTAAAAAATATAAATTTTAAATGTAATTACAAGTTAGAAATAAATGTTATAGTAATATTAGCATTATTTTCAATAGTAATATCAAAACTAGTATTATCAATATAACATACAAATATGAAACTTGATATATATATAAACTATTATAGTATTATTACTAATAATAATATTATCATAAATAATTATTATAATTAATATAGTATTATTGAAATTATTAATTGTATTTTTTTTTAAATATATGAATATAATTTGTTTAGTATTATAAGTAATGGTATTACTATTATATTAAAATCATTATTATTATTATTAAAATTAGTAATCTTATTAATATAAATGTAATAATATTGATATCATTAATACATTAACACTTATTAAGAATAGTTAAAATTAAATGATATATAATTACAGATATGTATATAAATACATATACATATATAAAAATACAAAATTATATATATAATTGCAAATACAGGTATAGATACATATATATACGAAGATATACCTAAATAAATAAGTATTCTGTTAATACCACAACTGAATCTTTTTCATATCTGTGACCTATTACTCACGAAATAAGATAAACAGATGCAACCAATAATCTGTTGAATGTCTCTATCCTAGTTTGATTTTTTACACTCTAATTTTTGGTTCTTTCATCTGAGATTGATTCCTTATGTCGACATACAGTTACCAGTCAGTTTAATTGCCAAAATACAAACAATCGTGATCAAGTATATTACTACATCACCACCCAGTCACCAAGGACCACCCTATTCTTCCTCTCTCACTAACTCTTGCTCTCTCTGCAAAAGTAAACCACCATTTTAAACTGTTGCACACTTGTTGGGTTTTCGTTCACTGTAACATCATATAAACTGCATCAATCTCCTGTTTGGAGCAATCAAACCCAAATAACCATAACCACCTGCTCTCTCTCTCCTATCTTTATCCAAGAAAAACCCTCGCAATCACAATCGTTTATATTACTGTCACTATCTTGCTTACCTGTGATAATGATAATGATTATGTGATAAGAAGAAGATCTATTGATGATAATGATCGTGTCTGATGATGATTACATAGATGATGAAGGTGAGCTGTAAAGATAGAATAAAGATAATCATGATGAAACGACTAACTTTCTACTGTGATTTCGATAACGACTATTCAAATTAAAAGGTATCTGTTTTGCTGTTGCAACCCAAAACCTTTCTTGTTGGATTACCTGTTCGATCATGTTCAAACCAACACCATCGCCACCCCCTTTATCAACCGAACTTCACACCCACTTGATTCTTCTTCCTATTTCTCTTCTACTAGAACGAACCCAAATTTTTTATTTATTTATTTTTGTTTTTCTTCGATGGTTGCAGCTGCAACCCTTCTATATACTCCTACTGCAACTATAGCTGCCATGCTTCTGTTTCTACCTCAACTTCACAACCAACATCATCCTTCTCTCTCTAATTCTCTCACTAAGACACCATCACTGTTTTTCATTATAGTCGAAGACACACAACAACATCGCTGCTGTTTACCTTTGTCTTCTCTCCTGTCGACACTCAAACACAAACCCACTTCAAATCATAATCATAACCGCCATCACAATCGAACATCAAGAAAAGAACCTGCAACCATTATTTTTTTTGTTGTGATAAACAAAGATGATGTTTGATGAGCTGTTTATGTTGCTCGATCGATAGATTTATGTGCCATTTATAAATGGCTATTACTTTATCTATTGGCCGACCAATATATTAAAGAGAACTCCACTTGAGTTAATAAAGGTATAACAATTATTGCTGCTCATAATTCTTTAAAGAAAACCTCGAAGTGCCCTGTGAGATCTGAACTAAATTCGGCTGGGCTGTTTATGTAGGCCAAATTCAATAAGATGATTAATGGGCTTCTTAAACAATTAATTGGGCTGCTACAAATTACAAAACCCAATTTAATAGTATATGTTGTTACGTTTTTGTTTCTTTCGAACCCCAAACCACGAACCAAACACATTTTTATTTATGATGATGTTACCAGTAGAGATAGTGAGAATGATTACTGTACAATGATGATCACAATAGTGTTAGAATGATGAAGAAGATGATGTGATCTTGATGTTAATGATAAGCGATGATGATGATATGATTAATGTTGATGATGATTAATTGATGTTTAATGATGAAACAGAAAGTGGATGATGTGTATGATGATCATGTTTACGCATAAGGTGATGATGGTGAATCGATGATGATGCTTCGAATGATGATAACAGTTTGATGTTTGATGATGATGATGATGGTGACAGGCTGCTACGTGATGTTTCTATACACACAGTACCTGTAAACCTTTTTATGGTAAATGGACTAAGGGTTTGTATCTTGGGCCTTTCGAATATTGGGGCAAGTTATAAGAGGAGACAAAATATATATAAGAGGGGTGATATAATTTCAGAAAAACAAGTTAGATTAGGTGGTTAGGAGTGGTGTCTGGTGAACGGGAGGTCTTGGGATCGTGCCTGACTTGTGACATAATTGATATCTTTTTAAGGTAGTACTATTTTTATTGATTACTATTATTATTATTATTATTATTATTATTATTATTATTATTATTATTATTATTATTATTATTATTATTATTATTATTATTATTATTATTATTATTATTATTATTATTATTATTATTATTATTATTATTATTATTATTGTTTTTAATATCATTATTAGTAAAAGAATTATTATTATAGATATTATAGTTATTATTATTACTACTATTATTATTATTATTATTATCATTCTCATTATATAAAGTATATAAATTAAAAGTTGTATTAAACTTATCATTGATAATAAGATTATCTTTATTATAAAATCTATCATTATTATTATCCTTAATAGAATTATTAATATTATTATCATTATTATTAATATTAGTATTATCATTAATATTATTTTTATCATTAATAACATTATTTTAGTATTATTATTAATATATTAACAAACAAATGATATATATATATATATATATATATATATATATATATATATATATATATATATATATATATATATATATATATATATATATATATATATATATATATATATATATATATATAATAAATATAACATAACAAAAATTTATATTTTTATTTATTTAAATCATATAAAATGAGTACATGAAACATATGAATTATTAATATGAAAATGATATAACTAATAAAATTATATATATAAATTGTTCGATTAGCATATGTGTTAATATATATACCTGATATAGGTTCGTGAATTCGAGGCCAACCATGCATTGTTCAATGTCGTCATATGTATTTTTACTAAAAAATACAGTATTGTGAGTTTTATTTGCTCCCTTTTTAAATGCTTTTGCAATATATATTTTTGGGACTGAGAACAAATGCGCTGCTTTATAAATGTTTGACGAAATAGACACAAGTACTTAAAACTACATTCTATGGCTGGATTATTAAACCGAATATGCCCCTTTTTAGTCTGGTAATCTAAGAATTAGGGAACAGACACCCTAATTGACGCGAATCCTAAAGATAGATCTATTGGGCCCAACGAGCCCCATCCAAAGTACCGGATGCTTTAGTACTTCGAATTCATCATGTCCGAAGGGAGTCCCGGAATGATAGGGGATATTCTATATGCATCTTGTTAAGGTCGGTTACCAGGTGTTCACCATATGAATGATTTTTGTCTCTATGCATGGGACGTATGTTTATGAGAAATGAAAATATGAAATCTTGTGGTCTATTAAAATTATGAAATGATTATTTATGATAAACTAATAAACTCACCAACCTTTTGGTTGACACTTGAAAGCATGTTTATTCTCAGGTACGAAAGAAATCTTCCGCTGTGCATGTGCTCATTTTAGAGATATTACTTGGAGTCATTCATGACATATTTCAAAAGACGTTGCATTCGAGTCGTTGAGTTCATCAAGATTATTATTAAGTTAATTATAGTTGGATATATTATGAAATGGTATGCATGCCGTCAACTTTCGATGTAATGAAAGTTTGTCTTTTAAAAACGAATGCAATGTTTGTAAAATGTATCATATAGAGGTCAAATACCTCGCAATGGAATCATATGTTATCTATTCGTCCTTATGGATTAGGACGGGTCGCTTCACCACTCGATCCACCCGCTTCGTAATCGATATGAATAAACCTAAACGGATATAGATACGGATATAAATGAATCTAAATAGATATGGATATGAACATAAATGAAATGTTTCATCTATTAATATATCAATTATACATAATACTAATTGTCATGAGCTTATACTGTTCACAGGGACAAATTTGTAATTTTACACTTTTTAAACAAGTTACAACTAACATAGCACAAGTTACAACTATAAAACACCAACACAACTTAAGAACCCTAAGACTAAAACACAACTGCTGCCAGCACCACCACCACCACCTCCAGCCACCACCGTACCAGCGTGAAACTTTGCACACCGCCACCATCGACCTAGCAAAACTCCGTTCATCATCTCATTAACCTTCGACCACCACCACTCTCAACCTTCTACCAACAACAACGTCGTCCTCCTGCCGCTACCCTCCTTTCGATATCACCATCAAACTTCGTCAACCACCACCTTTAACCTTCGTCCACCACGATTTACCTCTTGCCACCACTAGGACCCACCAACGTCGTCCTACTACCGTTATCACCATCGTTATTCTTCCACCACTTGGACCCACCAACGACATCCTACACCGGCCTGATACTGTCGGAGACGGCGAAGACGGTCGGAGCAGTCTTAGTTTTCTTGGTATTTTTTGTGTTTTTCATTATAGGTTGCTTCCATTCTTTACAATTCTGCATTTGCTTTGTTTTAGAGAGAGATAGCAAAGAAAAGGGAAAGAAAAAGTGTAAATGATGTTGGTTTCAACCTTATAATGAAATAACTATGATATATTACAATAAAACACGTATATCTAATAAAATAAGCATACAAGTTACATATTTAATTTTTCATAATCTAATTTAATAGTAAATTCAAAAAATTGTGTTCTATCTTCGACAAGAATTACATATTCTTGTGGACAGATTATAATTATGTCATGAATGGATGAACTGAAACTAAATGTATATAGTTATAAATGAATAAAAACTTAATGAATATGGATATGGATACGGCATCATCCGATCCATATCCGGTCCATTGTCATTCCTACCTACAATGCAATTTGTTTTGCAGTTCAAGCTGACCTAGGGATTTCATAATGCAATATACTTTGCAGTTGATTATTGTGTCCTCCGAGGCTCTGAAGGCATCGATGTATGAGATTGTTCTATGACAGTTGTTTAGAGATGTTTTTTAAGGGTGACCACAAGCTGCAGTAGTTCGGTGAAACATCCCTGACATATGAAATAAATATGATCAGATGGTGAAAACTTTATTGATAGTACCTGTCAATAACTCCTCTCAATGTTTAAAAAACGGGTTTTCTAAGAAATCTAATCGTTTGTAAACCACCCGTCAAATTACCTAACCCTAAAGTACTTGTCCATGACCGCGACACCAACAAAATCCGATCACCCACATGACACTGCAAAGACACGAATATCACATCTTTCAAATGATGACACGTTGCATCTCTTGATCATTAATCCTTTTTATATACTAAATGAGGTGGATTTTTTGGTGCCTCTCCACCCATTTCAATCGACAACAACAACAATGTTACAAAACTGGCCCTCAAACAATATTGAATTTGTCAATTTTACAGGGGTAAAAAACGTAAAATTATTAGTTTATTAAAAAACCTTAAACAAACTCCACCAAAATTTTTAAGGACACATATCTTCCCGCTCGCCACACGTTAAATTTTTCCGACACCGTCGTTCAACTCGAAATAATTTTACGAACACAATGCAACTAACTATACGCGAAACGGGGGTTTTTTAAAACCGCTAAATATATCGGGCTATTTTTCGTACATATACACGTATAATAAACAACCCAAATTACGCGATTTACTAGCGTTGAAAACGTGCATGCCATTAGGTATACTAGGTATTAATCATGTGTATCCAAACACACCCGCCGCAACGCGTTTTTAACTATATAAATACAAAATGCTACGTTAAATATGAATATTCAACCCGGAAGGCCCCGCCGCATAGCGCGGGCCAATCCGGATCTAGTTCAATATAAATCAAGTAGAAATTGTATTGAACTAAACAATCCACGTTTCATCACTTTTCGTGTCATTTTCTTTTAAACTTATTACAAGACCTATTTCAATTCGTAAGTCGGCCGCACCACCAAATTCTAACTATTATTTTTATTTTTTATACTCTTTTATTGTTTTCCGTGATTCAAGTCAACTTTATGTCAATGAACTAAGTCGTCTAATTTGACTAGATTTCGAACCTTCAAAAATTTATCAAAACTATCTGTCTACCCAAATTTTGCTAAATCTTTTGACAAAACAAATAACGCCGTACAAAAAACTTTACGTTAAGAGATTACTATATTGTTGCGACACAGAAAATAAAGAGTTAATTATTTATTCTTTAATATTAGTTTTACTTCCTGTCCAAGCTTTCGCGGCGCTCGGACTACGAAAGCTTAGGCAATAATGTTAGACTCAAATCCGATTAGGAGCTTGAGTCATTGGAGTTTCCGTTGCTTTTAAGGTTTGTATTCGATATAAATATTCTCAATAAAACCGCATGGGGTTTTAGATTGTCTTACAACCGTTTCATTTTAGAGAAACTTTATATAAATCCTTTTAAGTACTCTCTTTGTTTCAAAATACCTGTCTATTTTATTTATTATATATTTGTTTAAATGTAAACTTATTGAACATAAGAATTAAATTATTACCATTGAAGATGGTTCAACCGTCTTTTTTTTTTCTCATTTTAATTTACTTTTTTGATGGAGTAGTAACTTTCTTTTAGATAAATAACTTAATACGACAACCGATATGAATTTATTCCTAGCATAATGAAGGATGCGGTACTTTTTTACAAGGTTGCAAAAGACGTGAGACGGGGTCGAGACGGTCGGGTCCTAAAAAGGTTGAGACGTTCGAGACGGGGGTCGAGACGAACGTTGACCAAAGTTGACTTTTAAATATATAAGTATATAAATGTATATATGTGTACATATTTTGAAGCCAAAAACTTTAATTGACTAATTTGTACTCATAATTGCTATCACCGTTAATATAATACACAAAATTCAAACTAAAATACGACAAAATTGGACCGATTTTACCGACTTTCTGGCTTTTCCTAATTTTGAGAGACTTTGACCTGATTTTTTCCAGCTTTGACCCGAATTTTGATCGTTGACTGTCATATTAGACGGGTTTCTTCGAGACGGTACGGGCTACTCACCAAACCGTTGCAACGGGCGTCGAGACGGCTCGAAACGGGGTGTTTTGCAACAATACTTTTTTATAACCAAATGCAACGATTCTCAACCAACAAAATAATGAATCATCGGAGGCTTTAAAAATTAAAAAAACAAAATGAGGAGAGAGGAGAGGAGAGAGGAGAGAGGAGAGGAAAGCAATGGTTCACACATGACGCAGGCATGGTTAGAAATCGAGATTGAATCAATGGAAGACTACAGAACGGATCTACAAAACTATTCAGAATTCATTTAACGTCGTTCATGTTTTACAATTTCCCCGAAAATTGTGAGGTGTCGGGGTTATGGAGTACTTTCAAAGCCTATGGTGATCTTCGTGATATCTACATGGCTGGTAAACGTCTCAAGAGTGGCCACAAGTTTGCTTTTGCAAGATTCCATGGTGTCTGCAATACAGAACAACTATTAAGGTCACTTGAACACATCAAGTTTGATGGAAACCCCATCCGCATCTTCAAAGCTCACGATAGAGGAGATAGGGACTTTCAAGATCCAAAGCCAAACAAACACGATGACAGAAACCCTCCTGGGTTTAGGGTGAACAGTATCCACCTCAACGCTTTCAGAGACGATCGGCGTTTCTGTGATGTTACCGGCAACACAAATGGCGTTTATAAACCGAAACCCAATGATGATCTAAGGGAGAAACTAAACAGCTCAAAGGAAGATCTAAGGAGACATCTAAACGGTGCAAAAGCAAACAAGCAATCCGGGAAAGAATCTAATGACTCTCCAACAACTGTGGAGTTAGATTGCAAGCGAAATGTTCAACTGAAAGAAGATGACTTTAACCATGAGCTCTTTGATAGATCTATAGTGATAGAGCTGAAGAATATGGAACTCCTAAACCAACTTGAAGCTTTATCCAGACTCGAAGGGATTGGTAATGTCACCCTAAAATATTTAGGGGGGATGGATGTCCTTATGGTCTGTGAATCAACCAAATCAGCGAAGCAAATTCTAAATCATGAAAATCACGTTATTCTAAACTGGTGCAACAAAATGTACCATCTGAAGAAAAATTATTGGAATCCTGGACGACTTGTTTGGATCAAAGTTAAGGGTGTCCCAGTTCCTTGTTGTAACAAGAAGGTGTTCGCTGCTATTGGTCAATGGTGGGGGGAGAGGTTATTGAATTCGAAAACTGTGAAGTATTATCCAGTAATCAAAATCTCATATATGGGAATGTTCTTGTTCATTCACAAGAGACCTTTCCTATTGAGGGCAGTGTTAGTCTAAGTTGTGATGATAACAAAATCATGTATGTAAATGTAAAAGAAGATGAAGGCATGATTATTAAGATGGACATAGATAACACTGCTGAAGATGAAGTTAATTGGGTAAACCCTCAAAATAAAGATATTGAAGATAATGATGAAGGCGACAATGAAGATGATGAAGACGATTATGTAGATGATACATTTGATATGTCCGACGACGACAATCCAGATGGTATTTTTAATCTTAGCCCTGATTTAAATGTCCATGAAAGCGAAGAAGATTGCAGCCAATCCTCCGTCAATGAGGTCACCGGAAATGGTGGGATCCAGAGTGTTGCAGATATAGAAGACAAAGGGTCTGATCTCATTGGTTCTCACATCCTTTTTCAAAAAAACAATGATGAAACTGCCGACACAAAAATAGGATCTGAGATGGGAGTAAATCGAGGGTCATGCGAAAATTTGAATTTTCAATGTAATCATCAAAGTCAAGGTAAGGACAAGCTGAACTCTGGAACGGACCAATTCTTTAACAACCCAATAAATAATATTAGCCCAAGACAATATGTGGAAAAAGAAATGGGAAACAAGCCCAACAACAGTCACAGCCCAATTTCCAAGATGGGCTTGCATGAGCCTGATTCACCTGTTAAACATGATCCCAATAATGGGATACCTATTTCACCCACTGGTATTCCAAGTAAGCAGCCCAATCCTCCTCCTTGTAAAAACTTGGAAAAACAATTAAACTCCAGGCTTCAAAAACAAGATGGGCTTCGTAATAATAACCCTACAAGACCAAAGAAGAAATATGTAAACAAATTGAACAAAGAAAAGGAAAAGCTTCCAGCTACGGTTAGCAAGGCATCAAGTCAAACTACAAACAAAAATGATAATAGGGGTGATCAGAACAAGAAGCAAAAGAAAAAAGAGTGTTGCTGGTCCAGTATTCGCAAGTGGAAAACATCCTCTCGTCTCCTACACATCAAGAACGTAGCAAGAATACCTGACAGAAACAATCTCTGATCTACTTGTACCTCCTATAACGATTCCAATAAAGAAAAGTTGGCGGCTACGACATCTAGGAAGGAATCGATTCGTCAGACTACAGCTTACCTTCTCACTCGGAAAGCAATACAATCATCCATGATTTTGGAGTTAAACTTGGTCTAAAGTGGAAGGCTAAATCTTCCCAGTAAGTTTTTCCCTTTCTCTTTTTCGCTATATTATATTTTTCCATGAAGATTCTTTCTCTAAACATTAGAGGGTTCGGGACCAAAAGGGACGGGAAAATTGACTGGTTCAAGCGTCTATGTTGTACTGTTAAACCCAATTTTTTTTTATCCTACAAGAAACCAAACTTAACAGTGTTAACATCAATTGGATTCGTGGCATGTGGGGTTCGGGTGATTGTAATTTTATTCAGAAAGAAAAGGTTGGGCAATCTGGGGGTCAGTTAATTATCTGGGATGTTAACTGTTTTGATGTATATGACACTTTTATTTGTGAGTTCTTTATTGGCATTCGAGGTACATGGAGGAGCACGGGGAAAAAGTTCACCATCATTAACGTGTACGGTCCACATAATGATTCGGATAAGCTCAAAATGCGGGATAGTCTTGAAACCGTTCTTCTGAGAGGAGGTGATGAGGCATACGTTTTATGTGGCGATTTCAACGAAGTTAGGAATGAGGATGAAAGGTTTAACTGTGAGTTCATTGCAAGTAGAGCGAGAAAATTTAATGATTTTATATCCTCCAACAATTTAATCGATCTTCCAATGGGAGGTCGCAAGTTCACTCGGGCAAGCGAAGATGGTATTAAGTATAGTAAGCTTGATAGGTTTCTAATCAATGGAAACTTCAACTTAATGTGGGATAATCTGTCAGTATCCGCTCTGGATAGAAGTCTATCAGATCATTGTCCGATCTTACTCAAGAAGGATGAAAAAAATTATGGTCCCAAACCAGTTAGAGTTTTCGACGAATGGTTGAAAACGGGAGGAATAGAGGATATAATTGACAATTCATGGAATGAAGAACTTGCGAGGGGATTAAGAAAAGACTGCTCTTTTAGAAACAAACTTAAAAGATTGAAAGCTACTTTGAAAGATAAATGTGGTTCTAGTTACAGTCAATTAGATGGAGATATTGAGATGCATAAGCACTTAGCTTTAATGTTAGAATCTAAGGCAGAATCTACAATTTTAAATGACACCGAAATGGATATGTGGAAGGAGGCTAGGAAAAATTAGTTGGAAAAAGAGAGGGTCAAATGTAATATGTTAAAACAAAAAGCTAGAATTCGTTGGATTCTCGAGGGTGACGAAAACACGAAATATTTTCACTCACTCATTCGTCAAAGATATAGCAAAATCAACATTCGTGGTCTCTCAATAAATGGAATTTGGAATGACGATCCTGATGATATTAAAGAAGCTGCTCTAAATCATTTCTCGAGATTATTTAATTGTCAAAACAATGAAAGGCCAAACATGGAAGAATTGTCATATCCAATTCTTTCACATGAGGAAGTTACAAATTTAGAAGCTCCGGTTGACGAAAAAGAAATCCTTGAGGCTATAAAATATTGTGGTAGTTTGAAAGCCTCGGGTCCGGACGGGTTTAACACGTTATTTTTCAAGAAGTTTTGGGTCACAATCAAAGAGGACCTTGTGGCGGCTATTTCTTGGTTTTGGGAAACGGGTGAAATCTCAGGGGTTGTGTAACATCCTCCCAATAGGGTCTGGAAGGAACGTCACTATTATCAAAACATACCAACATATTATAATAAACGAGAACAATACTAAATGATGAATTTAACTTTAATGAGTACGCAGCGGAAAATGAAATGTCGTTACAATGACAGGAATAACAATATCGTAAATGTTCACATGCAGAAGTAATAAATGCGATATCTTTTGATCCTATGTCCAAGTAGCGTCACATAAGCAGTAAGTATAAGAGCTTGAATCAAACAGCACCCGAGACAAAACATGCTAAAGTGTCAACCAAAAAGGTTGAGTGAAGTTCATAGGTTTAACAAAAAGTTTGTCGTTGTTTTAGACCACAAGATTTAGTTTGTAAAGTTGATCTCCCGCAGGATCAAAAAGTTATGCCAATGCGTGATATTTAGACTAAACGTTCAAGTTTTGCCCCATGACAAGTTGTGTCTGTCCTTGTCGGTTTAATTTCATTATTAAGTAATACAATGACTTGGTCAAATGTATCGGGGACGTTACTCCCGATAGGCCTACCCCCAATAATTAAGCATGCCGCAGCAATTAAAAATATCACTGTAGGGACTTAGTCGGACATAGCCGGGTATAGCATAGTTTAACAGTTTGGTACTTGTGTCTAAAGTGTAAAAAGTAAAAACAGCATGTGTCTCACCCCAAGTAAAAGTAAGTAAGTTTGATAGCAATTAAAGAGGGGCTATGAATTCACCTTAGTAAGTAGAGAGAGTGTTATTCCTCGGAATAAAAAGTTAAACGAGTGAGCAGGAAAGTCAACCTATTGACATTTAAGAGTAGTTAAGTGTTTTGCCCATGTTTAAGTTTAAGTATGTGTTTAAGCATAGTTTGTTTTACAAAGTTTCTATTCCTAGTAAGTTACTATTTTTATAAAGTTTTCATTTTTAGAAAGTTTCTTATTTTACTAAGTTTCTATGACTAGAGAGTTTCTACTTTTATCAATGTTTTCCATTTTAGGATACTTGCCGTATTAGATAAGCTTCCAATCACCCCTTTCCCTTCGAATGGCTAATTTAGATCTAGGGGCTTGAGTCATAGGACCCTTTAAATCGGAAATCCAAACCCTCTGCCTAGAATCTCATAGAAACCATTCGTCAAGAAAGTTCGAAGATCTATACATCTCTAATACATATCCCAAAATGTTTTTATGTTACAATATAAGTAGTAGGTTATATGTGCTACTAATAGTAATAGTGTATACATGTTATTTATTTTATTTTTAATTGCATATAATTTATAACATTATTTACATATTTCGGTAAAAATAATAACCGAAGTAAAAAGTAAAAAGTAAAAAGTAAAAAAAAGTAAAAAGTAAAAAGTAAAAAAAATAAAAAGTAAGAAAAGAATACTTACTAGTAGTAATTCTTCAAAGAGAGAATGAGAGAAATTTTGGTGTGAGTTTGAATGAGAAATGAGGGGTATTTATACTTGAAAAAATTAGGTAAAAAGAATAAAATAATTAAAAGAAAAAGAAATATTTAATTCTTAATGGGATTTTAAAATTAAAAAGTATTAAATGTTAGGTCATGGGATAATGCACAAAATAAAATAATAAAAGTAGTTTTTCCATTAAAATTTTTAATTAAAAAGTAATTTATTTATTTATTTATTTATTTTTTATTTATTTTAAGGATTTTTTTTATGTAAATAAACAAATTTATTTAATGTTTTTCCAAGAATATTTGTCAATAATATTTTATTTTATTTAATTTTTTTTATTTAATTAATAAATATAAATTTTGCATAAAAATAATAAATAATTCGGTATTTTGTATTTTTAATAATAATTATGATTTTAATTATTAAACTATAGTTTTAGTAAGTTTGTAAATATTATTACATTTATATATAATTGGATTTATTATATAGTTAAATATATAATACATTAACTAAATAATAAAAGTGATACAAAGTTTATATACTTAGTTAAATTATGTCAAATTATATAAATTAATAATATATTATTTATTTAAGGGTACATTGTTGACTAAAAATTACTATTCGGTCAATATTTAATTTTATATAACAACCCTTAATACATATAGTCAGACATATAACCCTAGGGTTAATTCAGTAATTTAGAAGTCGAAAAGTGAGGGTTGTTACAGGTTGTAACGCTTCTTTTATTACTTTAGTGCCAAAGAAAAAAGATCATATGGGTCTTGGAGACTTTAGGCCCATTAGCCTCATTAGCAGTTATTATAAGATCATTGGAAAAATTCTTTCAAATAGGTTGTGAAAGGTGATTCCAAATCTTGTAGGTGTCGAACAATCGGCTTTTCTGAAAGGTTGGTTCATTCTTGATGGTGCGTTAATCGCTAATGAAATGCTTGATTATCTTAAAACTTCTAAGTCAAAAGGAATCATCTTTAAGGTTGACTTCGAAAAAGCTTTTGATTGCCTAGATTGAGATTTTTTAATGGAAGTAATGAGGTGTATGGGGTTTGGCGAAAAATTGAGGAAATGGATTTTGGCTTGCCTTAAATCCGCCTCCGTATCGGTCTTAATCAATGGCTCTCCAACTAAGGAATTTTCCATGAGTAGAGGGGTCCGACAAGGTGACCTTTTATCTCTTTTTATTTTCATCTTGGCCACGGAAGGTTTGAACACTCTCTAAGGCCGCAATTGATAGGGAACTTTTCAAAGGTGTGTAAGTTGGCAAAGACAAGGTCCTCATCTCGCATCTCCAATACGCGGATGATACGATCTTTTTTGGAGAATGGAGTAGAGAAAACGCCCTTAATCTTGCAAATATCCTAAAGTGCTTCGAATTATCCTCGGGTCTAAAAATAAATTTCCAAAAGAGTAGCTTATATGGTGTCGGTGCAAGTGACGATGAAATTAATGCTCTGGCAAGAATAATGGGATGTAAAGCCGGGAAATTTCCATTTGTCTGTCTTGGTCTTCCCATTGGTACTAAGATGAATAATTTAAATGCTTGGCATCCGGTTATTGAAAAAATAAAAAAATGGCTCTCGGATTGGAAAATGCGTCCGATGTCATTCGGTGGACGTCTAGTTTTGATCAAATCGGTTCTATCCAGTCTTCCCTTGTATTTCTTCTCTCTCTTCCGTGCCCCGTCATGTGTACTTAAGCTTCTTGAGAGTGTGCGAAGAAATTTCTTTGGGGGGGGGGGTTTCTTTCGGGTAATAAGATTTCTTGGGTTAAATGGGATAAAGTTGTGGCGCCTTATGGGGCGGGGGGATTAAATATTGGGAGTTTGAAATGTAAAAATCTTGCGCTATTGGGCAAATGGTGGTGGAGGTTCAAAATCGAAACCGATGCCCTTTGGACAAAAGTTATCTGTAGTATTTATGGCTCGTGTGGTAATCTAGTGTCGGAAGTTGGGTCTCCCAATTATCCGGCTCTAGGTGTTTGGACTAATATTGTTCGTGCAGGAAAACAAATTGAAGATCTTAATCTCGCCTTCAAAGCTTCATTTGTGAAAGATATTGGCCTTGGTAGTAACACCTCATTTTGGAATGAACATTGGATAGGGAACAATTGTTTGAGTACCACCTTCCCAAGACTTTATAGACTCGAATCCAGGATCAATGCTGCTGTTAAAGATAGAATTGTTGCTGCTGTTTCTCCTTCGAATAATGATGTCGCTCATTCTGCTGCTGCCCAAATCGCTGCTGCTCAGCCTGCTTCAAATGCCGCTTCGTACAATGATGCCGCTCAATCTGCTGTTGCCCAAATCGCTACTGCTCAGACTGCTCAATCTGTTGCTGCCCAAATCGCTACTGCTCAGCCTGCTTCTAATGCCGATCAGAATTCTGATGGTTATCAGCACTCGTCTCCGATTGTCCCGGCTAGTCCCCAAGCCTCGGCTGGCCTATCTTTCTGTTGGGAATGGAGTCGCCCTCCTTCCGACAGAACTCGTGATGAATTGGTACAACTTACAAATCTGTTAAACTCATTCTCTTTTAATGCTAGTACCCCTTATTCGTGGAAGTGGATCCTTTCTTCGAATGGGCGGTTCACGGTAAAAAAACTGTCCATAATCATTGATGAAAATCTGCTTAATCTTGATAATCAGAGGGATGTTACAATCCGGAATTCTTTAATACCCAAAAAGATTGAGATTTTTGTTTGGCGTGCAATTCTAAAAAGGTTTCCAGTTAGAATGGAACTTGATAAAAGAGGTATTGATTTGCATACTGTCCGATGTCCTCTATGTGACGATGACCTTGAAACGGTGGATCATGCTCTATTCTTTTGCAATCACGCACAAGAGGTTTGGAGTAGGGTCTTCAATTGGTGGAATCGTGGTAACTCCTTGCAATTTAGTCTCAATGAAATCCTTCGATGTGATAACAACATTTGGCAAGCGATTACTTGGTCTACTTCATACATTATTTGGAAAAATCGTAATAACAAGGTTTTTCTCGATAAATGTTGGAATAGGTCGGTAGCGCTAAATGAAATTCAAGTAAGTTCGTTCGAGTGGATCTCGAGAAAAATTAAAGGCATTACTCTAGATTGGAATGTTTGGATTTCCAACCCGCATTCGTATCTTTCCTAGTCGTGTTAGGGCGTTGGAATACATTCTCTGCATTCTAGGCCTTTTTATATCCTTTTTTTTTGTTTTCCCCACTGTTTTCGGTTTTTTGTTCTTTTTGTGGGTTGTAAGTTGGCTTGTTCTTATGAGCCTCTCTTGTATCTTTCGTTGGTTTGAATGATATTTGCTTTTCAAAAAAAAAAAAAACCAACAAAATAATAAATTTGATAGTAATCTTTTAATAATGTTTAATTTTATCAATGTGTTAACAAGAAAATGTACTAATGAAAATATCTATTTTTCAGTTAGATTATTGAAAAAATTACTCCGTTGGTACCTGTGGTTTGTAAGCATTTTCATCACAACACCTAAAGTTTAAATTTTGCGTCGTTGGTACCTAAGTTTTGTGTGACTTTCATGGTTAGTACCCACACCAAACGTCCGTTTACATTTAACAGTTACCATCTCACATGTGCCACACATGTGAGGGTATATTCGTCCGTTTACCCCTAATTCTTCAACAACCTGCTAATACCTGCAACCTTAATTATTTCAACAACATGCAAATGAAACCAAAAATAAATCAAAAAATAAAGATCAAACCTCACTTAAATTTTGTAAGCATTTGTCAAGGACATCTCAAAATTATTATGAACAAGTACAAAAACCCAGATGTACGGAAAAATTGAACAAGGATTTGACGAATCGAACAACGGCACGGTACGATCGTTTTATTTGACGGCGTTATTAGATCTCCGACACATCGGCATTATTCTTTGACGAATCGAATTAACAGCAGCACCGTAAAAATTGAATACAGGGTGGTATTGCAGCTTGCAAGGAATAAAGATAGTGTGGTTGAAATTATAGATATGATATGTAAAGAGGTTTTTAAGGAAATGAGACAATTAATCTGGGACGGAGGGAGTACTTTTTAATCTTTTTTATTTTTAAGATCTTCAAAAACTAATAATTTTGAGATGAACTATACCATTCCGGCGCCGGCGACGGAGGCGCAGATGTGTTCGAAGATGACCGCCGCCGACCCCGGGCTGTGTGAGTTTGTAGACCAAGAAGAAAGTTCAATAATGGTATGATTATTTATTTTCATTTCATATTTTCAAATATCTAGTAATAGTAATATGTAATAATATGTAAATATGTATAATATAGTTTTTATGGTGGTGTAGAAAATGGTCTTTTTCTATGGATTTTTGAAGGTTTGGATGAATTATTCTTGATTTTGTTTGAGTGATGAAAACTGTTTTATTGTTTTTGTGGACTGTGTTTGTGTTTGATTTATACATAATGTTATAATTAAAAGTTTGTTGTTAAAAAATATCATGAATAGTTCATCTAATAATCCATAATTTTTAGAAGACTTAGTTTGTTTTTTTTTTATCAAGTATGAAAGTATCTGAATAGAGGTTGATAGTTGCATTATAATATATGGACTTTAATAGGATTTGGAGTTTTATTTACTAATTTTCCAGTGCAGTTTACTTAATAATAATGAAACCCCATCTAAATGGAGTCTTGAATACTTGTACTTAGGGTTTTTGTTTACCTCTTAGTTGAATGGTTCAACGCTGAATGTTGAACCATTCAACGCGCTTCTCACCTCTGAATGACATATGATGCCAATGGTGAACCGTTCAACGTTCAACGCGTTTGTTTGGATACAAATAGTTAGAAAAATGTATGAAATAATTATCTTAAGCAGGTATAGGTGTTAAACAGTATAAGAAGCATGAACATATGGCATGTGTGGTTTTGTAGAAATTTGTTAAACGTGTCATTAGGAGTGATTACGCATGTATCGGTACTAAATCTAAATCTGTCTTTCACGAGGCATTTGCTATGAATAGGTGAACTTTATTATTCAACTATCTTGTTTGTAATGTTGTTGTCGGGGCATGTTCCATAGTTCCTTTAGTATGCATGTTTGTTTAGATGTTGAATAACCCTAGTTTTTGTTTATCTTTATTTATACAAATTCCACGTTTCTTTTAACGATCGTTTGAAGGAAATAGATCTGCAATAAACAATGACCTTTTTAATTGAAATAATTGCTTAGTTTTGGTGCTCATCGGAAAACTTTCTTACAGGAATCTCCGAAAAGAGAATCTTCTGAATGGACCGATGAGAAGCATAGTTTGTACCTAAAGTCAATGGAAGCTTCTTTTGTTGACCAGTTATACAATTCCGTAGATCCGCGTTGCTGGCAAACCCAAAACGAGTTATCGTCAGATTCAATGTCATCTAGGAGAGTCCACGTCATCACTCGTTGCCCTTCAGGCCAGGTTTGAAATATGCTGCATTATGTTCTTTCTTAATACGAAGCTTTTACTATTTATAGTTAAGTTATCTAACATCATTTAATCTCAGTTTAAGGTTCTCCAGCATGGATCTTGGTCAACGATCGATTTCAAGAGAGAAAACTCGGTCCGTAATGAATCGATTTCAAGAGAGAAAACTCGGTCCGTAATGAAACAAATAAAACCCATATTTCTAAAAGTCCATGGATTCAACATTTTAGGAATGGAAACGGAACTCAAAATTCACTTCAAATTCCTGAATCTGATTTGCGGTTGCATTGTCAACAAACAAATTTCAGTAACGCAGGTACTTCTATGCTACTTAAGTTCATATACATAAGAGGTGGCAATTTCAACCCATTTATATAAAAACATGCCAAGTCAAATGTCTTTTATACATTAACATTGACTAATACTATGAAGATATTCAACTGCTATACTTAATGTTAATTATTTTTGATTACATATATGAAACACTAATATTAACATAGTTCAAAACGTACTGACGGGTCGGCGCAACTCGGCCTTACCCATTTTCACCCCCACAATTAAACTTGCCTGTTTTGACCCGCTAACCAAACTACCTAATCTAGCGGGAAACCTGTTTACTGAAGGTAGAGAATAATTACCCTGTGTCAGAAAAATTGTAACATTTGACTTCGTTTGACAATGTATGTAGTTTTATTAGTGTTTGTTCAATAATCATATATGCCTAAAATGACTGTTAACTAGACAAAAAAAAAAAAAAAAATTAAGAAATTATGAAATATAAGCTAATGTCACCAGTAACTTGCATTCTTTTTTTTTTTTTTTTTTAAGTACCACCGGTAACTTACAGTGAAATAAGTATTGACTTGAAACTTACCACCATAAGGAACATTTGCATTTTTACTTAAACAAATAATGCTTTTATTCATAGTTTTGACCTTTTGTTTTAAACATTATTACAGAGGTGACAGATCAAAATTTTGTTCAAGAAATTCTGTGGTACAGAATATGAACGCACCGTGCATCAAAAAGAGGAAGAGTACTTATGCAGTTTCTGGATCAGGCAACAGTCAGGTAATGTGCAAAATGGATCTTGGAGCAACTTTATGTTTATAGTACAGTTGGTAAATGGAAATTTAAACATGTCCAATTGATCGGGTTATAAATTGTGCAACGACCTAATTCATTAAGATATTTGCATAACTATGTAAAAAAAATATACATCAAACGTTGTCTGGTCAGTGTCAGCCTTTGACTTGCACCTTAAGTTACCTGTTTTGACTCCAACCCATTTTGACCCATTAGTCATCATGCTCGAGCACCCTGCTGCTGTCATGGGCGGAGAATATTGTAGAGACAGGTAGGGGCAGGTCCCATCTGGATTTCAAAAAAAAAAAAAAATTTGTGTTTACTAAAATATAAGGGTTTTTCTTTTGTCCATGAAAAATTTATTAGGTTTGGGCTACCGCCTCATCTGTAGTCAAGTTCAAGTTCTGCCAATGGCTGCCGCGTCTAAAGATCACACTTATCTAATATTTATCTTTTTTTTTTGGACCAGGCTGCTTCCTTTTGGCACTACTTTTGTAGCAGAAATAGCTGATATAACCATGTATCTAAAGCTTTGTAAGGTTCCCTGCAGCATAGGCGCTATTGTGAATGAGTGAGGACAGATGGTTCGATTGAATCTTTAACCAGTTAAGCTTGATATTATTAACACATGCTTGTATGGTAGTATCATTTAGGACTCGTTAGACACGATAATGTTGGTGTAGAATCCTATGAAAGAAAAGTTATTAGGAAAAAAATGATGTCACATGACATCATTACGTACAAGTATATGAGGATGATGATGCATATATAAAAGTTGTAGATGGTATGAGTATTGGCGACATAAGGGTGTTGAAGTTGATAAATGTTTTAGTTCTTCGTTTTTTTTATTCACGACTTAAATGACTTTTATGCTCCACACAAATTTCATATCACTATTAGGCTGTGTTTGGTTCACAGTATTATGTAGAATTGGAATACCAGTTTCATTCAGTAAGCCTGTTTGGTTCAAAGAATGAATAAGATTGGTGGTCACCAAATTCCTTCACTCAAAGGAGTTCACATTATTTGGAACCGATTCCTTTGATGAATCCTAATTTCTTCCTCAAAACGCTCTATAACTGTATCAAGTATATGAAATGAAAAAGTAGCTTTTTAAAAAATCTGTTTGTTGAACATAGGACGATTTATTCAATGGGTTGCTATCGATGAATGGAAACCTTAAGATACGTCAAAATCGTTGTCCTTGGTTCACATAATGTTCTTGAATGTACATCAATAGATAGACATAGACCCCATGCCCAAACATCACTATATCTACAATAATTCATTAAGTTTTGTGACATTCCAGCTGGTTTTTGGTGTTATTACTGATGTAGAATTTTCGATACGTCTTTTAATGCTGAGGTGGATGCAAGTAAGCTTTAATGCTCTTGTCGAGAGAATGACGTGGAATTGACAAAAATGGCATCAATAAAAGTGAATCTTTTCTCATTTATCGCGTTGTTTTGGTTTTTCTATATAATTTTCCTCCTCAGATTGAGAAGCCTTTGTTAGATCCTAATAGCCATTTTGTTTAGTATGGGGAGAAAATCTGGTTGATTTGGATACCTTTGTAGGTTTAATGAAGACCACAAAGTGTAAATAAAGAATATTCTTTTTGAGGATTTATAACTTCATTTATATGTTACTTTATCATGATCATTTGCAGGTTTTAGATTATAAGTTCATTGATAGGACAACAAAGTAGGAAACGTTGAGTCATTTAAAGTGTTAACTTAAATTTAAAATAGGTTAAGAAAATATCACCTTTGCCCTTAAAATTATGCAATCTTATCATCTCCTTTTGTGTTTATCAGACTATCGGAGCATTCCAAACCAGGATAGTCATTCTTTTGATTAACACACTATCATATCAACGCCAGATTATCATTTTCTTCTCATTATTAACGCATCACGTTTCACTCTCAATTCTTTAATTAATTGATATAAACATAATAATTTTGGATGCAAAATGTACAACAAAATCTTGCAACTAGTTTGTGAAGAAAAATGCCTGAAATAGATGAAATGGAGAACTAGCGTAAAACCGACCCTCTAGCGGCCCCACACCGATCGGTCCCACGGTCAATATGTGAGAAAAATTGTGTAACTCATGCTTAAAGGAATATGGGGTAGGGATTGAACCCATGACCATTGTTTTATGTTGCATGTCCCCCAACCACTAAGCTACCATCGCTGACACAAAATGGAGAACTGGTGCATATTGGCTAAAGTTTGACAGCTTGTTCCCAATGGTGTCTTCAAAAGTTCAAATTGGCAACATAGTGGCTAAGGTTTAGCACTCCCACTGCAAATGCTCTAAGATCGAGCTAGTTTTTTTTTTATTGTCTTTGATCACACATAAAACATTCCAATTTGGACTAGTTCGAGTCCATAGTTGTGCAAAGATGACCAGCTTTTATGTCATGCATGAAGTACTACTCGTACACGTAGCTAATTCAGAGTCAAACAATCGTCAAATGAACAGCATAAAGTTGTTAGTGTGGATGTCAAAATCATTATCTTGGCCTGCATAATTTCATTGCATGTAGATTTTATAGATGAGATATATACTCCTATACAATAATTCATTTACTTTTGGGATCATTTCCAGCTGGATTTTGGTTAGGGATGGACCCCAAAACTAAATCTGTAGCCTATCCTTACAAGATTCTGTGTAAGTAGCTAGCCACAATTTAACTTCAACTTTGATACTCCATCTTTCAATATAATGATTTACCAAGTAGCCAGTTAGTACAGTATTAAGCTATCATCTTGTAACACAAAGCTAGTAGTATCAATGTGGCCCTTCAATCGTAATGTTGCTGGTTAATCGTTTCTATGTCGTCACTAGGATCAGTTTTTCGTGTTACCAAAAGTATATCGATCGATCTGGTTGCTTTTAGTATATGTATCCGAATTATTTTATAATCTGAGTTGAGTTTTGTTTGTTGTATGAAGGCCAATTATATTATATTATACTACATACTAAATATGACAACACCCTCCAACCATAACCCGCCACATACCCCACAAAACACTATATGGACAACACCCTCCAACCATAACCCGCCACATACCCCACAAAACACTGTAGCTACTGTAGCGCACTATAGCTACAGTATTTTTTTTTTTTAGATAATTTATTTAATCTTCTAATTTTATACAACTGTAGCTACAGTTTTTTTTTTTTTTTTTGGAGATAATTTATTTAATCTTCTGATTTTATACAACGACCACCAGTTAATATTCGTCTTTTTACATATATTCAAAAAAAAAGAAAAAAAAAAACCATGAACTTATTAATTTTTGAGTCTCTTTTCCATCTACACCAGTATTCCATGTCCACCAACCACCTGCAACCGCCACCATCAGCCACTTTACACCACCATGCACTGCCACCTACCACCGCCGATTTCACGGCCGGCTACGACCGTCACCGTCCACAACTTTCAACCACCATCAAATCTGATCTAAAGAAAAAACATCCAGATCCACACATGAGACAAACTTCCGGAACAAAGGGCAATTTAGTGTTTGATGAAATATATAAACATACCTGAAAACTTAAAAGACACCCAGCATATCAAATACCTCACGAATCCACCCAATTGTCTGATTTAAGGGAAAAAAAAACGATAAACATATATATTAAAGGAACAAAAACAAATCTAAAAATCAACCGATCAATAAACAAATCTGAACATAGGACGGTTTGGTGGTGGTTAGAAAAAACACATACCTGAAAAGTCAAGTTTTTGAGTCGGGTTTTTCACGACCGTGGCTCTGATAAATGTCAAGCGCTGGACCTCCTGTAGGAGAACAACTACAATAGCCCAACACACCACGAGAGTGGCGGTGGAAAGCTACTTCCGGCAACAGTTACGATCACAACAGCCGACGCCGCCGTCGACCTTCACCGTCGGCCAACACCTTACTATTGTAAAAAAACATCAAAAATAATAATTTTTTTTCTTACCTGCATTCTTGAGTACAACTAGCTATTCACATATATATTACAACTAAATATGCACACGGTACAACTAACCATACAAATAGTACAACTCTATTGAGAGTGGGGTGTTAGAAAAACCCAAAAACTAAATCGAGTTCAGGTGGTCGGAACTACTGGAAACCACCGAGTCAACCGCAACCATCGATATAATTTTTCTTATTTTTTTTTTAATGATTTTAGTGTAAGATATTATAATGGTAGTGAAAATGAGAATGGAAAATTGGGGAAGATCGGTGGAGAGGATTTTAAGCTGTTAAAGGAGAGAATACGGAGTACTAAAGATATGGTAGGATGGATATATGGATGAAATCAACCCATTTTACTTTATTTTTTTTTATTTACACCCCCATTTACGATGAAAATGACAAACTGAACCTCTAAATTATAAACATTACCACTTTAAATTCTTTTTTTTAGCTTCAATATGTGTTACACAAAACATTGAACCTACATAAAATTGTAAAGATTTATATTGCGAACATCAATTAAATTAAATTCTTATATTATACTCTATATAAACTTTAGAGTATGTTAATATTATCGGTAACCGTTTTCCTTTTACGTATAATTAACTTATCGTTAACCGATCAAAATCACCCCGCAGCGAAATATGATATCGGGTTGGAAAACTAATTTTTTATCTCACGACCGAAACCACCTATTCGATTAATCGAGAGTAAAGGGGTAACACAAAGTAGTAAAGTAATTGTTGACCAAATCATGTGGCTACCAAATACGAAGTCCAGTTGGCCGTTGCATCTTCCAACTTTTTTTAATCGAAAAAATACTGCAATATTACGGAGTATAAATCCTTTCATTTTTCATATATTTTGCTCTCAAAAACATAATAAAAATAAATGTCTATAAATTTATATGAGTAAATAATCAACGCTAAATGCGTACAACAAATGTTTTGTCAAAACACGTTATTGCAAAAACGTTATGACGAAAACATTCAGAACCGCAACAACGCGCGGGCTTCCGAATCTAGTTACACTTAAAAATGGTACAAGTGTGCATTAATTAGCTCACCTGATCCAACATAAGACAAATAGTATACATTATTAAGATTGTAACTGGCCTATATATCTTGTCAAGCCCATGCAATACATAAGTATGTGTACCAAAACAAGTGACGATACAGAATAGTCTCTCAAATACATATGTTTAAATCTTCCAAATTTTAATGTGGTAAAGTCTATACCCAATATGTTTAGTAACATGTAAACTAGATCGAATTTTATTATATATATATATATATATATATATATATATATATATATATATATATATATATATATATATATATATATATATATATATATATATATATCCTTCTTAACCTCTTAAATCACATATTTATTGATTTGAAGTAACTTATATGCACTTTAATCACTTATTATATGCATCACATATCCCTATTACTAAATTCTAATAATAAATAAAACCTAGGAAAAAATCTTAATAACTAATAATTAAAATTATTTATCATTGGAGTTTAAAGTCTAGAGTATAGGATTTAGAGTTTACGATTAATGTTTAGGAGTAATAAAAAGGGTATCTCGGCATGGGCCCTCTGACCATATGTTCACATTGTCAACCCGCGTACCGAAACCAAAGGGAATTGTGCCGGCAAATTACCACCCCCCCCCCCCCCCCCAACCCAAATGTGGAGGCAAGAGATTGAAACTGTGTGGAAGCAATACACAAATGGGCCCAACTGCCGAAGGATCAAAGGTATATGGTATCGTTCACGTCAAGGCGCGTTGCTAGAGTTTAGGATTTAGGGTTTGGAGTTTAAAGTTTAGGATTTAGGGTGTAGGGTCCAGAGTTTAGAGTTTAGAGTTTGGAGTTTAGAGTTTAGGATTTAGGGTTTGGAGTTTAGGATTTAGGGTGTAAGGTCCAGAGTTTAGGGTTTAGAGTTTTGGGTTAAGGTTTACATTTAAAAAAGGGTATTTTGGCATGGACCCTCTAACCATGTGTTTACATTGTCAACTTGTGTACCCACCCCGAAAGGGAATTGCGCCGGCAAATTACCTCCTCTGATAACCCTAATATGGAGGCACGAGATCGAACCTGCGTGGAAGTAATACACAAGTGGGCCCAAGGATCAAAGGTACATGTACATGGTACCATTCACGCCAATGTACGTTGGTATGGTTAGGATTTAAGGTTTAGGTTTGGAGTTTAGGATTTATGGTGTGGGGTTTAGAGTTTAGGGTTTTGAGTTTAAGGTTTAAGGTTTGGATTATGGGGTTTAGGGTTTATATTTTAAGGTTTGATTTAATCTTTTAATGAAATGGGCAAATATAAGAGGGTTTAATATTTAGTTTGGGTATATGTAACGACCCTGGATTTCCCAACATTTACTTATTAATATTTATTATTAATGTTTGTGATTTAATGAATGTATTGTTATACATTTACTTGTTACATACATGACTTTTAATTTCCCGACACGTCTTTGTGACACACGAACTTTACACGAATAATATTTTTGAATATTATTTACATTCATGATTAATTTTTATTAATCATTTTAATTAACTAAGGCTACTAGTTAATTACTTGGGCTTTATTTGAATTATTTGTTAATTACTTGGACTTGGGCTTTTATTAATATTAATGGACTTAGAAGCCCACCCTACTCACCTTAATGGAGTAATTAGCCCATTACTTTCATGTAAGTATTACATTTGAACTTAACTAGATGGATTAGTGCACATGGAATCTAGTTACAACATACTTACACCTTATCCCCATGCAAGTTAACCTTATAACCATCTTTTTAGCCAAATACATGCAAGGACCTTATGGATTTTTCCTTCCTCCCTTCCCCTTTGAGAGCCGTCGGCCTAGGATGGCATGGGGAGTTCAAAAATCTTTTTTTTTGTTACATATTACTAGTATTACTTCCTCATTTCTTCACACACACATTCACCACTTTTCTCTCAAGCTTTTCTCTCATCTTTTGCTCTCTAATTGTGAGTTCCTTGCAAGACTTTCTCCTTCTTTTCTTTGTCTTAAAACCGTAGCTAAAAACTCTCATCATCATCATCTTTTGCTTGCTTGCTACTTGTTTCATGTTGTTGTTTGATTACTTGTCTTTGTTAGTTGTTACTTACTAGTTACAAGAATCAAACTACCTAGTTTGATTCTTCATATTATCTTGTATTTACAAGAACACACAAGAACTTAAACTTACTAGTTTATGGTTCAACACTTAATTTTTTGAAAGATTGAAAGTTCATGTTGTAAAATCATACTTGTGATTCATGTTTGTAAACTTAAAGTTTACTTTATTAAAGATCAAGATTTTGGCTTGAATCTTTAAAGTATGAACAACAATGAACTAGTTACTTGTTTATTTAGATTATTTCTTCATTTCCTAGCATTTTGAATTCGTGATTATGGTTGTTGTTGGTCAAGTGTTACTAGTTAACTTTGATCTCATTTTTCTTGAACTAAAGTTAACTTTATAAGTTCAAGAACATGGAAGTATAACTTTCTAGTTATAACTTCACATACTTATGAAAGATCTAAGTTTCTATAGCTTATGGTCTACTTATTTTGTCATAAACAAAAGCTTGAAAGCTTACATATACTTTACAAGATGAAAATCTAAGTTTTATAGTTTATGGTTTCATTAAAGTAAAGATTCAAGTGTTATTACTTAGGATTTAACTTAATAACTTTAGATCTAGAATTTTGGGTCTTGGATCTTCAAGATCAAACTAAGAACTATGTTCTACAACTTAAGATCTTGATTAGTTAGTTTACTTTCAAGTTTGTAGCTTAATATTACTTTTATAGTTCATGTATGTGTTGGATCTAAGATCTTGATGTAACTTTGGTTCATCAAACTACTTGCAACACTTAATTGAGTTGTGCTACTTATCTTAGACTTACACTTGTGTTATGATGGTCAAAACTTGGTAAAGATGATGTAAACACATCAACGAGTTGTACACTTGAAGCTATATGCACAAGGATGAGAACCGTGATGAACATCAAGCACCAAGAACCCACCAGAACCTACTGTTTACTGTTTTCTGTAACTAATCAGAATACCCGGTCTACTGTAAAGTTGATTTTCAGTTATCTCTGTTCGAGTAGATAATTTTTCGTTTAAGACTCGTCTTAATCCGAGTTACGGCGTAGGATTTATGGCCCTCCGAGTGTCACTATGTCTTTTAACGTTGTGCTAAAAATTCTGACCTACTCGCACTTAGACCGTCGCCACGGTCAAACGAAGATGAGTTTGCTTCTGGAATTTTTACCACAACTAAAGGACTCATATACGGAGCCATGGCCACTGGTCTCACCTTATTTCAGTAGGTATAGAGGCCGTGGTGACTGATCGAAGTCAGCCTTTTTTTAAACTCTTTACTTGATTGAGAACTTACCTTACCCTTTTGACTTAATGATGAATGATGATGATACTTAAGACCTAATTTACATACATTTAAACCTATTGGGACGATTTACTGACTTAGTAACTTTTGACTTAGGTTGAGGACTTTCCGGACCTACATACTTGCTTACTTCCCGACTCAACTTTACTACTACTTTACCACTGTGAGTTATAGCATCCCTTTTTACTTTAACTATTTTGGGAACTGAGAATACATGCGCATTTTACATTTTACATACTTGGCACGAGTACTTAAACTTATTATATGTGTGGGTTATACAACGGCATAAACATTCCCTTTAGCTCGATAACGTTTAGTCATTAGTTTTTGAACCGGTGAACGCGGATCTTAGATATGGATCCATAGGGTTTGACATCCCCACTCGGGCTAGTAGCGCAAGCATTTAATGGGTGTTTAATACTTCGTATACATACGCACTTGCCAAGTGTACTTTCAGGGGGTTATAAACGTTAAGTTAGTTACCAAGTGCCCACGGTTAAACATATACTTTATCATACTGTTTTGAAACGCTCTTTGTAGCACTGAAATCTCGTGGCCTACCTTACATTACTGTTATACTTAAACTATAGCTCACCAACCTTTGTGTTGACGTTTTAAGCATGTTTTTCTCAGGTGCTTAAGGTTGCTTCCGCTGTTGTACTAGTCATGCCTCGTAGACTTCCGCTGTGCTTTACTAGAGATGTCACCGCATGAAACACTTTATCTTGCATTCAAACTTTAATACTTTTGAAACAATGATTTGTAACGACCTAAGGGTCACGCACTATTATCTTTGCTCCTATTCATAGAAGCTTACTTTTGATGTAAAACATTCGACATTAGTTATGACGTCACCTTTTATCTTAAATGCAAACTTGTTTTGAAAACGCATATAGTGTTTGACCTTGTAATGATCCTGTTGTTGATGGTCCGTACATGTTGATTTAGTACGGGGCGTCACATTTGGTATCAGAGCATTGGTTGTAGGGAATTAGGTTGCATTAGTGAGTCTGGACCGACCCGAGTAGGATTCACTAATAGGACTAATCTACAACTTGCTAGTTTACTTATTTCCGCTGAACTTACTGCATGCTGCTGCTTACTTTTACTACTATATGCCGTATGCTATTACATGATTTCACTACTGCATGCTATTATCTGCTTTCGATTGCATGATACTTGTCGTTATTTCCATGCTACTTACTGTTACACATGATCTAGACTGTCGTAGTTACTTTGCCTAATACGTGCTTGCTTTATGACTTACTGATATGGAAAATTTATTTTTCCTTGTTCAGATGTCGGATATTCCACCTGCTATCATTTTGGGCAGCGACACAGACTCATCAGCCACCTCACCTGCCACTGTTGCCGATCCTCAGATCCCGTCAGTGACACCCTCTAGTGACCCAGGCGCTTCGTCCTCTGGAGCTAGTAGTCATACACCTGGCCCGATGGTTACCTCTGACGGAGCCGAGGACCCTCCAGAGATTCCAGATCCACTTGCCCCAATACCTCAGGAGCCACAGCACCATCCCAGTGGTGTTGTGATTCCCGCGGAATTCGGGGAAGGTCCATTCCGTAATCAGTATCGCCATTGGTGCCGACGCGCTCCTGATGGACGTCTCGTGCCGATCGGGCCCGCTCGATACTGACAGATGATGGCTGCCCGAGGAGAGCCAGTACAGCCACCCGTGCAGCCACCTCCACATGATTCAGATGACCCGTCATCCGAAGACACATCCTCAGACGACTCTAGTGGCGAGGATTCCACCGATGACTCCGACGAGGAGGACCCCGATGATGCACCTGTTCAGCCACCCTCCACCCCGCCGAAGAAGCGATACCGTTTCGATGGTACCGTCATTCCAGGGATTAATGGAGGTCGAGCATTCACTGACGCATATGGTCGGCGTCGTAGGGTTATCGCCCGTAAGCGGCTAGTGCCGTACCCTACTGATCCCTTCATCCGTAAGCCTTATCGCTTCGCAGCCTCTACTTCTGGAGCCGGACCGTCTGCACCACCAGCTCCACCAGCACCACCCGTACCAACTGCACTGCCTGCCCCACCATCTCCCTCTGTCAAGGAACTGATGAGGGAGGTGGAGACCCTCCGTGCTCGGGTAACTGAGCTCGAGGACCAGATGTGAAATGTCCCGTTCTTATTGATTAAAAACGTTCCATATTAATTGATTTCGTTGCGAGGTTTTGACCTCTATATGAGACGTTTTTCAAAGACTGCATTCATTTTAAAACAAACCATAACCTTTATTTCATCAATAAAGGTTTAAAAAGCTTTACGTAGATTATCAAATAATGATAATCTAAAATATCTTGTTTACACACGACCATTACATAATGGTTTACAATACAAATATGTTACAACAAAATAAGTTTCTTGAATGCAGTTTTTACACAATATCATACAAGCATGGACTCCAAATCTCGTCCTTATTTAAGTATGCGACAGCGGAAGCTCTTAATAATCACCTGAGAATAAACATGCTTAAAACGTCAACAAAAATGTTGGTGAGTTATAGGTTTAACCTATATATATCAAATCATAATAATAGACCACAAGATTTCATATTTCAATACACATCCCATACATAGAGATAAAAATCATTCATATGGTGAACACCTGGTAACCGACATTAACAAGATGCATATATAAGAATATCCCCATCATTCCGGGACACCCTTCGGATATGATATAAATTTCGAAGTACTAAAGCATCCGGTACTTTGGATGGGGTTTGTTAGGCCCAATAGATCTATCTTTAGGATTCGCGTCAATTAGGGTGTCTGTTCCCTAATTCTTAGATTACCAGACTTAATAAAAAGGGGCATATTCGATTTCGATAATTCAACCATAGAATGTAGTTTCACGTACTTGTGTCTATTTTGTAAATCATTTATAAAACCTGCATGTATTCTCATCCCAAAAATATTAGATTTTAAAAGTGGGACTATAACTCACTTTCACAGATTTTTACTTCGTCGAGAAGTAAGACTTGGCCACTGGTTGATTCACGAAACTATAACAATATATACATATATATCAAAGTATGTTCAAAATATATTTACAACACTTTTAATATATTTTGATGTTTTAAGTTTATTAAGTCAGCTGTCCTCGTTAGTAACCTACAACTAGTTGTCCACAGTTAGATGTACAGAAATAAATCGATAAATATTATCTTGAATCAATCCACGACCCAGTGTATACGTATCTCAGTATTGATCACAACTCAAACTATATATATTTTGGAATCAACCTCAACCCTGTATAGCTAACTCCAACATTCACATATAGAGTGTCTATGGTTGTTCCGAAATATATATAAATGTGTCGACATGATAGGTCGAAACATTGTATACGTGTCTATGGTATCTCAAGATTACATAATATACAATACAAGTTGATTAAGTTATGGTTGGAATAGATTTGTTACCAATTTTCACGTAGCTAAAATGAGAAAAATTATCCAATCTTGTTTTACCCATAACTTCTTCATTTTAAATCCGTTTTGAGTGAATCAAATTGCTATGATTTCATATTGAACTCTATTTTATGAATCTAAACAGAAAAAGTATAGGTTTATAGTCGGAAAAATAAGTTACAAGTTGTTTTTGTAAAGGTAGTCATTTCAGTCGAAAGAACGACGTCTAGATGACCATTTTAGAAAACATACTTCCACTTTGAGTTTAACCATAATTTTTGGATATAGTTTCATGTTCATAATAAAAATCATTTTCTCAGAATAACAACTTTTAAATCAAAGTTTATCATAGTTTTTAATTAACTAACCCAAAACAGCCCGCGGTGTTACTACGACGGCGTAAATCCGGTTTTACGGTGTTTTTCGTGTCTCCAGGTTTTAAATCATTAAGTTAGCATATCATATAGATATAGAACATGTGTTTAGTTGATTTTAAAAGTCAAGTTAGAAGGATTAACTTTTGTTTGCGAACAAGTTTAGAATTAACTAAACTATGTTCTACTGATTACAAGTTTAAACCTTCGAATAAGATAGCTTTATATGTATGAATCGAATGATGTTATGAACATCATTATTACCTTAAGTTCCTTGGATAAACCTACTAGAAAATAGAAAAATGGATCTAGCTTCAACGGATCCTTGGATGGCTCGAAGTTCTTGAAGCAGAATCAGGACACGAAAACAAGTTCAAGTAAGATCATCACTTGAAATAAGATTGTTATAGTTATAGAAATTGAACCAAAGTTTGAATATGATTATTACCTTGTATTAGAATGATAACCTACTGTAAGAAACAAAAATTTCTTGAGGTTGGATGATCACCTTACAAGATTGGAAGTGAGCTAGCAAACTTGAAAGTATTCTTGATTTTATGTAACTAGAACTTGTAGAATATATGAAGAACACTTAGAACTTGAAGATAGAACTTGAGAGAGATCAATTAGATGAAGAAAATTGAAGAATGAAAGTGTTTGTAGGTGTTTTTGGTCGTTGGTGTATGGATTAGATATAAAGGATATGTAATTTTGTTTTCATGTAAATAAGTCATGAATGATTACTCATATTTTTGTAATTTTATGAGATATTTCATGCTAGTTGCCAAATGATGGTTCCCACATGTGTTAGGTGACTCACATGGGTTGCTAAGAGCTGATCATTGGAGTGTATATACCAATAGTACATACATCTAAAAGCTGTGTATTGTACGAGTACGAATACGGGTGCATACGAGTAGAATTGTTGATGAAACTGAACGAGGATGTAATTGTAAGCATTTTTGTTAAGTAGAAGTATTTTGATAAGTGTATTGAAGTCTTTCAAAAGTGTATAAATACATATTAAAACACTACATGTATATACATTTTAACTGAGTCGTTAAGTCATCGTTAGTCGTTACATGTAAGTGTTGTTTTGAAACCTTTAGGTTAACGATCTTGTTAAATGTTGTTAACCCAATGTTTATAATATCAAATGAGATTTTAAATTATTATATTATCATGATATTATCATGTATGAATATCTCTTAATATGATATATATACATTAAATGTCTTTACAACGATAATCGTTACATATATGTCTCGTTTAAAAATCATTAAGTTACTAGTCTTGTTTTTACATATGTAGTTCATTGTTAATATACTTAATGATATGTTTACTTATCATAGTATCATGTTAACTATATATATATATCCATATATATGTCATCATATAGTTTTTACAAGTTTTAACGTTCGTGAATCACCGGTCAACTTGGGTGGTCAATTGTCTATATGAAACATAATTCAATTAATCAAGTCTTAACAAGTTTGATTGCTTAACATGTTGGAAACATTTAATCATGTAAATATCAATCTCAATTAATATATATAAACAAGGAAAAGTTCGGGTCACTACAAGATGTCCCACGTATTGGACATCCTACACCCATCTTCACCGTAGGGCTTTTGTAGTAGCTTTCATTATTTAATCTAGTTGTAGTTTTATGTATTGTACGAATCTATGCGGATGTATGAAACTTATTATTAATGAATGGAACTTTGTGTTGTTTACTTTTTGCAAAAGTGTTCTATTTACGTTACTGTGTAGTGACCCGAACTTTTCCATGTTTATATATATATTAAATGAAATTGTTATTTACATGATTAAGTGTTTCCAACATGTTAAGCAATCAAACTTGTTAAGACTTGATTAATTGAAATAGGTTTCATATAGACATTTGACCACCCAAGTTGATCGGTGATTCACGAACGTTAAAACTTGTAAAAACTATATGATGACATATATATGATTATATATATAGTTAACATGATATTATGATAAGTAAGTATCTCATTAGATATTTTAACAATGAGTTATATACATAAAATTGAGTTTATTGAATTAAGAAACTCGAAACGATATATATAACGATTATCGTTATAACAACTTCTTACTAAATACATATGAATCATATTAAGATATTGATACACTATGTTTAATCATGATAAATGATAATTAAACATGTCATTAAGTGTATTAACAATGAACTATATATGTAAAAACAAGACTACTAACTTAATGATTTCGAAACGAGACATATATGTAACAATTATCGTTGTATCGACATTTAAATGTATATATATCATATTAAGATATATTAATATATCATAATATCATGATAATATAATAATTTAACATTTCATTAGATATAATAAACATTGGGTTAACAACATTTAACAAGATCGTTAACCTAAAGGTTTCAAAACAACACGTACATGTAACGACTAACGATGACTTAACGACTCAGTTAAAATGTATATACATGTAGTGTTTTAATATGTATTTATACACTTTTGAAAGACTTCAATACACTTATCAAAATACTTCTACTTAACAAAAATGCTTACAATTACATCCTCGTTCAGTTTCATCAATAATTCTACTCGTATGCACCCGTATTCGTACTCGTACAATACACAGCTTTTAGATGTATGTACTATTGGTATATACACTCCAATGATTAGCTCTTAGCAGCCCATTTGAGTCACCTAACACATGTGGGAACCATCATTTGGCAACTAGCATGAAATATCTCATAAAATTACAAAAATATGAGTAATCATTCATGACTTATTTACATGAAAACAAAATTACATATCCTTTATATCTAATCCATACACCAACGACCAAAAATACCTACAAACACTTTCATTCTTCAATTTTCTTCATCTAATTGATCTCTCTCAAGTTCTATCTTCAAGTTCTAAGTGTTCTTCATATATTCTACAAGTTCTAGTTACATAAAATCAAGAATACTTTCAAGTTTGCTAGCTCACTTCCAATCTTGTAAGGTGATCATCCAACCACAAGAAATCTTTGTTTCTTACAGTAGGTTATTATTCTAATACAAGGTAATAATCATATTCAAACTTTGGTTCAATTTCTATAACTATAACAATCTTATTTCAAGTGATGATCTTACTTGAACTTGTTTTCGTGTCATGATTCTGCTTCAAGAACTTCGAGCCATCCAAGGATCCGTTGAAGCTAGATCCATTTTTCTCTTTTCCAGTAGGTTTATCCAAGGAACTTAAGGTAGTAATGATGTTCATAACATCATTCGATTCATACATATAAAGCTATCTTATTCGAAGGTTTAAACTTGTAATCACTAGAACATAGTTTAGTTAATTCTAAACTTGTTCGCAAACAAAAGTTAATCCTTCTAACTTGACTTTTAAAATTAACTAAACACATGTTCTATATCTATATGATATGCTAACTTAATGATTTAAAACCTGGAAACACGAAAAACACCGTAAAACCAGATTTACGCCGTCGTAGTTACACCACGGGCTGTTTTGGGTTAGTTAATTAAAAACTATGATAAACTTTGATTTAAAAGTTGTTATTCTGAGAAAATGATTTTTATTATGAACATGAAACTATATCCAAAAATTATGGTTAAACTCAAAGTGGAAGTATGTTTTCTAAAATGGTCATCCAGACGTCGTTCTTTCGACTGAAATGACTACCTTTACAAAAATGACTTGTAACTTATTTTTCCGACTATAAACCTATACTTGTTCTGTTTAGATTCATAAAATAGAGTTCAATATGAAACCATAGCAATTTGATTCACTCAAAATGGATTTAAAATGAAGAAGTTATGGGTAAAACAAGATTGGATAATTTTTCTCATTTTAGCTACGTGAAAATTGGTAACAAATCTATTCCAACCATAACTTAATCAACTTGTATTGTATATTATGTAATCTTGAGATACCATAGACACGTATACAATGTTTTGACCTATCATGTCGACACATCTATATATATTTCGGAACAACCATAGACACTCTATATGTGAATGTTGGAGTTAGCTATACAGGGTTGAGGTTGATTCCAAAATATATATAGTTTGAGTTGTGATAAATACTGAGATACGTATACACTGGGTCGTGGATTGATTCAAGATAATATTTATCGATTTATTTCTGTACATCTAACTGTGGACAACTAGTTGTAGGTTACTAACGAGGACAGCTGACTTAATAAACTTAAAACATCAAAATATATTAAAAGTGTTGTAAATATATTTTGAACATACTTTGATATATATGTATATATTGTTATAGGTTCGTGAATCAACCAGTGGCCAAGTCTTACTTCCCGACGAAGTAAAAATCTGTGAAAGTGAGTTATAGTCCCACTTTTAAAATCTAATATTTTTGAGATGAGAATACATGCAGGTTTTATAAATGATTTACAAAATAGACACAAGTACGTGAAACTACATTCTATGGTTGAATTATCGAAATCGAATATGCCCCTTTTTATTAAGTCTGGTAATCTAAGAATTAGGGAACAGACACCCTAATTGACGTGAATCCTAAAGATAGATCTATTGGGCCTAACAAACCCCATCCAAAGTACCAGATGCTTTAGTACTTCGAAATTTATATCATATCTGAAGGGTGTCCCGGAATGATGGGGATATTCTTATATATGCATCTTGTTAATGTCGGTTACCAGGTGTTCACCATATGAATGATTTTTATCTCTATGTATGGGATGTGTATTGAAATATGAAATCTTGTGGTCTATTATTATGATTTGATATATATAGGTTAAACCTATAACTCACCAACATTTTTGTTGACGTTTTAAGTATGTTTATTCTCAGGTGATTATTAAGAGCTTCCGCTGTCGCATACTTAAATAAGGACGAGATTTGGAGTCCATGCTTGTATGATATTGTGTAAAAACTGCATTCAAGAAACTTATTTTGTTGTAACATATTTGTATTGTAAACCATTATGTAATGGTCGTGTGTAAACAGGATATTTTAGATTATCATTACTTGATAATCTACGTAAAGCTTTTTAAACCTTTATTGATGAAATAAAGGTTATGGTTTGTTTTAAAATGAATGCAGTCTTTGAAAAACATCTCATATAGAGGTCAAAACCTCGCAACGAAATCAATTAATATGGAACGTTTTTAATCAATAAGAACGGGACATTTCAGTTGGTATCCGAGCGTTGGTCTTAGAGAACCAGAATTTTACATTAGTGTGTCTTATCGAGTTTGTTAGGATGCATTAGTGAGTCTGGACTTCGACCGTGTTTACTTGAAAAATGATTGCTTAACAAATTTTGTTGGAAACTATATATTTTTAACATGTGAATATTATGTGATATATTAATCTCTTAACGCGTTTGATATTATGTGATAGATGTCTACCTCTAGAACAAGTCCCATTGACTCACCTAATAATAATGAAGAGTCAAATGTAAATTGGAATGATTCGTGGACTGATTCACAAGTTCCCGAAGAGGAACCGAAAGAAGAGTCGGAACCGGAAGAAGAATCGGAACCGGAAGAAGAATCGGAACCGGATGAAGAAATAGAACTGGTGGGGGAAATAATAAAACGGTTAAGTAAAAGAAAATCCTCAACCAACCGATCAAGGTTAATTATGGTCAATGGTGTTTCCGCCAAGGAAGCAAAATATTGGGAGGATTACCAATTCTCCGATGAATCAGATTCCGACAAAAATTCCGATGATGTTATAGAAATTACCCCAACTGAATATAAAAAGACAAAAGAAAATAATAAGGGAAAGGGCATAAAAATAGAGAAATCTAATTCCAACCCCGATGAACTTTATATGTATCGTCAACCCCCGAAGTCCTTAAGTTGTAACAATGACCCGGGAACCTCTAAACCACCAGGTTTTTCTAAACCAATGTGGAAAACGATGGCTCGTATTAGGGGAACATCATATATCCCTAGAAACTTGGCAAAACGAACCAAAACTGAAGAAGAAGAAACAAGCGAGTCGGAATAAGATAGTTGTATTAGTGTGGTGTAATATATGTAATATAGTGTGCTTATGCTTTATGATATATGTAAAAATTGCTTGTATTAATAAGTATTTTTTTTTATGAATCTAACTCTTGTCTATTTTATAGTATAAAAACACAAAATGGATAGACAACCCAATATTTTAAGAGACCTACCCGGAGATATGATTGATGAAATCTTGTCTAGAGTCGGTCAGAATTCTTCAGCACAACTATTTAAGGCGAGATCAGTTTGTAAGACATTCGAAGAACGTTCCAAGAATGCCTTGGTTTATAAAAGGCTTTCGTTCGAAAGATGGGGGATATCACATTGGGAAATCCATAAGTTACGATGTGTTTACTTTAACGCATATATTGCGGGGAACCCAAATGCTATTTTACGCAATGGGTTAAGAAATTATTTTGACTCAATATATCCGAATATTGGACTTCGTGATTTAGAAAAAGCGGCTAACATGCAACATAAAGAAGCATGTTATGCTTACGGATTAGTAATGTTCGCTTCTCACCAAAGTGAGAACAAGAACATCGGGCTACAACTATTAAACAAAACGTTCCCACAAGTGACGGAGTCGGTAATTGGGGTAAGAAATGAGGTTTTTAGATTGTTACGGGACTGTTGGACATTACGTAACCCTCGTCCCTTTGATGACGTTACAACACGCTGTCTTATCAACAGCCATAACGGTTATGTTCCACAAGACCAAGGATGGGAAGTAATCCTAGTAAAACCAGAATGCATGACTTGTTTCTGGACATATGAATTACGTGTCTTTATTGCCTTTGCTGAACGACTTGTGTACTAGCTAGAATTATCTTCACAACCATCTTGTATCAAATTTATTGTGTGCTATATTTCATGCTATATGTAAAATAAGCGGTATTGTAAGTTTGTAAAATATTGTGTAAAAGTTTGAACGCGAAATATTATTATAATCAATTTTTCATATAGAATTGTAGTAGTTGAATTGTATATTAGCTACTAAGTATGAACTTAACGGGTAGGTACTACCCGAATTTAAACTTATAAAACGCTAATATGAAGAAAAAGCTTTTATAAATGAGTTCATATTATGCTACGAAATACTATTAACTACTCTTAATATTCTGTATGATTAACTTGTTCCATTTGACTATTTTGAAGGAAATGGCACCGACTACTCGACACACCGTGAATATGAATGAAGAGGAATTCCGTACTTTTCTAGCTTCAAACATAGCCGCAATACAGGCTGCGCTACATACCAACAATAACCTTGGATCTAGCAGTACAGGAAATCGTGTAGGATGCACCTACAAAGAATTCACTGCCTGCAAACCTTTGGAATTTGATGGAACCGAAGGACCGATCGGATTGAAACGGTGGACCGAGAAGGTCGAATCGGTGTTTGCCATAAGTAAGTGTACTGAAGAGGACAAAGTGAAGTACGCTACGCATACCTTCACAGGTTCTGCGTTAACATGGTGGAATACCTATCTAGAGCAAGTGGGACAAGACGATGCGTACGCACTACCGTGGTCAGCATTCAAGCACTTGATGAACGAGAAGTACCGTCCCAGAACCGAGGTCAATAAGCTCAAGACAGAACTTAGAGGGTTACGAACCCAAGGATTTGATATTACCACGTACGAAAAACGATTCACAGAATTGTGCCTATTGTGTCCGGGAGCATTTGAAGATGAGGAAGAGAAGATCGACGCGTTTGTGAAAGGATTACCGAAAAGAATCCAAGAAGATATAAGTTCACACGAGCCCGCCTCCATACAACAGGCATGTAGAATGGCTCACAAACTAGTGAACCAGATTGAAGAAAGAATTAAAGAACAGACTGCTGAAGAGGCCAATGTGAAGCAAGTCAAAAAGAAAGTGGGAGGAAAACGGTGATAAGAATCACCAATACAACAACAACAGCAATTACAACAATAATCGCAACAATTATCCAAACAATCGCAACATCAATCGCAACTACAATAAACGGCCCAACAACAACAACAACAACAACAACAACAACAACAACAACAACAGCAACTACAACAATCATCCCAACAACAATAATAACTGCAACAACAACAACAATCAGAAGCAGCTATGCCAGAGGTGTGAAAAGTATCACTCGGGGTTCTGCACCAAATTTTGCAACAAGTGTAAAAGAAATGGTCATAGCGCGGCGAAGTGTGAGGTCTACGGACCAGGGGTTAATAGAACGAAAGGAACAAATGGTGTCGGAACGAGTAATGGCGGAGCAAGTAGTGTCAGAGCAAGTTATGCCAATGTAGTTTGTTATAAATGTGGAAAACCAGGCCACATTATTAGAAATTGCCCGAACCAGGAGAACACGAATGGATAAGGCCGCGAAAGAGTTTTCAATATTAATGCGGCAGAGGCACAGGAAGACCCGGAGCTTGTTACGGGTACGTTTCTTATTGACAATAAATCTGCTTACGTTTTATTTGATTCGGGTGCGGATAGAAGCTATATGAGTAGAGATTTTTGTGCTAAATTAAGTTGTCCATTGACGCCTTTGGATAGTAAATTTTTACTCGAATTAGCAAATGGTAAATTAATTTCAGCAGATAATATATGTCGGAATCGAGAAATTAAACTGGTTAGCGAAACATTTAAGATTGATTTGATACCAGTAGAGTTAGGGAGTTTTGATGTGATAATCGGTATGGACTGGTTGAAAGAAGTGAAAGCAGAGATCGTTTGTTACAAAAATGCAATTCGCATTATACGAGAAAAAGGAAAACCCTTAATGGTGTACGGAGAAAAGGGCAACACGAAGCTACATCTTATTAGTAATTTGAAGGCACAAAAACTAATAAGAAAAGGTTGCTATGCTATTCTAGCACACGTCGAGAAAGTACAAACTGAAGAAAAGATCATTAATGATGTTCCCATTGCAAAAGAATTTCCCGATGTATTTCCGAAAGAATTACCGGGATTACCCCCACATCGATCCGTTGAATTTCAAATAGATCTTGTACCAGGAGCTGCACCAATAGCTCGTGCTCCTTACAGACTCGCACCCCGCGAGATGAAAGAACTGCAAAGCCAATTACAAGAACTTTTAGAGCGTGGTTTCATTCGACCAAGCACATCACCGTGGGGAGCTCCTGTTTTGTTTGTCAAGAAGAAAGATGGTACATTCAGGTTGTGTATCGACTACCGAGAGTTGAACAAACTTACCATCAAGAACCGCTACCCACTACCGAGAATCGACGACTTATTTGATCAACTACAAGGCTCGTCTGTTTATTCAAAGAATGACTTACGTTCCGGGTATCATCAAATGCGGGTGAAAGAAGATGATATTCCAAAGACTGCTTTCAGAACACGTTACGGTCATTACGAGTTTATGGTCATGCCGTTTGGTTTAACTAATGCACCAGCTGTGTTCATGGACCTTATGAACCGAGTGTGTGGACCATACCTTGACAAGTTTGTCATTGTTTTCATTGATGACATACTTATTTACTCAAAGGATGACCAAGAACACGGTGAACATTTGAGAAAGGTGTTAGAAGTATTGAGGAAGGAAGAATTGTACGCTAAGTTTTCAAAGTGTGCATTTTGGTTAGAAGAAGTTCAATTCCTCGGTCACATAGTGAACAAAGAAGGTATTAAGGTGGATCCGGCAAAGATAGAAACTGTTGAAAAGTGGGAAACCCCGAAAACTCCGAAACACATACGCCAGTTTTTAGGACTAGCTGGTTACTACAGAAGGTTCATCCAAGACTTTTCCAGAATAGCAAAACCCTTGACTGCATTAACGCATAAAGGGAAGAAATTTGAATGGAATAATGAACAAGAGAAAGCGTTTCAGTTATTGAAGAAAAAGCTAACTACGGCACCTATATTGTCATTGCCTGAAGGAAATGATGATTTTGTGATTTATTGTGATGCATCAAAGCAAGGTCTCGGTTGTGTATTAATGCAACGAACGAAGGTGACTGCTTATGCGTCTAGACAATTGAAGATTCACGAACAAAATTATACGACGCATGATTTGGAATTAGGCGCGGTTGTTTTTACATTAAAGACTTGGAGGCACTACTTATATGGGGTCAAAAGTATTATATATACCGACCACAAAAGTCTTCAACACATATTTAATCAGAAACAACTGAATATGAGGCAGCGTAGGTGGATTGAATTATTGAATGATTACGACTTTGAGATTCGTTACCACCCGGGGAAGGCAAATGTGGTAGCCGATGCCTTGAGCAGGAAGGACAGAGAACCCATTCGAGTAAAATCTATGAATATAATGATTCATAATAACCTTACTACTCAAATAAAGGAGGCGCAACAAGGAGTTTTAAAAGAGGAAAATTTAAAGGATGAAATACCCAAAGGATCGGAGAAGCATCTTAATATTCGGGAAGACGGAACCCGGTATAGGGCTGAAAGGATTTGGGTACCAAAATTTGGAGATATGAGAGAAATGGTACTTAGAGAAGCTCATAAAACCAGATACTCAATACATCCTGGAACGGGGAAGATGTACAAGGATCTCAAGAAACATTTTTGGTGGCCGGGTATGAAAGCCGATGTTGCTAAATACGTAGGAGAATGTTTGACGTGTTCTAAGGTCAAAGCTGAGCATCAGAAACCATCAGGTCTACTTCAACAACCCGAAATCCCGGAATGGAAATGGGAAACCATTACCATGGATTTCATCACTAAATTGCCAAGGACTGCAAGTGGTTTTGATACTATTTGGGTAATAGTTGATCGTCTCACCAAATCAGCACACTTCCTGTCAATAAGAGAAGATGACAAGATGGCGAAGTTAGCACGACTGTATTTGAAGGAAGTCGTCTCCAGACATGGAATACCAATCTCTATTATCTCTGATAGGGATGGCAGATTTATTTCAAGATTCTGGCAGACATTACAGCAAGCATTAAGAACTCGTCTAGACATGAGTACTGCCTATTATCCAAAAACTGATGGGCAGAGTGAAAGGACGATACAAACGCTTGAAGACATGCTACGAGCATGTGTTATTGATTTCGGAAACAGTTGGGATCGACATCTACCGTTAGCAGAATTTTCCTACAACAACAGCTACCATTCAAGCATTGAGATGGTGCCGTTTGAAGCACTTTATGGTAGAAAGTGCAGGTCTCCAATTTGTTGGAGTGAAGTGGGGGATAGACAGATTACGGGTCCGGAGATTATACAAGAAACTACCGAGAAGATCATCCAAATTCAACAACGGTTGAAAATCACACAAAGTCGACAAAAGAGCTACGCTGACATTAAAAGAAAAGATATAGAATTTGAAATTGGAGAGATGGTCATGCTTAAAGTTTCACCTTGGAAAGGCGTTGTTCGATTTGGTAAACGAGGAAAATTAAATACAAGGTATATTGGACCATTCAAGATTATTGATCGTGTCGGACCAGTAGCTTACCGACTTGAGTTACCTCAACAACTCGCGGCTGTACATAACATTTTCCACGTCTCGAATTTGAAGAAATGTTTTGCTAAAGAAGATCTCACTATTCCGTTAGATGAAATCCAAATCAACGAAAAACTTCAATTCATCGAAGAACCCGTCGAAATAATGGATCGTGAGGTTAAAAGACTTAAGCAAAATAAGATACCAATTGTTAAGGTTCGATGGAATGCTCGTAGAGGACCCGAGTTCACCTGGGAGTGTGAAGATCAGATAAAGAAGAAATACCCGCATCTATTTCCAGAAGATTCGTCAACACCTTCAATAGCTTAAAATTTCGGGACGAAATTTATTTAACGGGTAGGTACTGCAGTGACCCGAACTTTTCCATGTTTATATATATTAATTGAGATTTATATTTACATGATTAAATGTTTCCAACATGTTAAGCAATCAAACTTGTTAAGACTTGATTAATTGAAATATGTTTCATATAGACAATTGACCACCCAAGTTGACCGGTGATTCACGAACGTTAAAACTTGTAAAAACTATATGATGACATATATATGGATATATATATAGTTAACATGATACTATGATAAGTAAACATATCATTAAGTATATTAACAATGAACTACATATGTAAAAACAAGACTACTAACTTAATGATTTTTAAACGAGACATATATGTAACGATTATCGTTGTAAAGACATTTAATGTATATATATCATATTAAGAGATATTCATACATGATAATATCATGATAATATAATAATTTAAAATCTCATTTGATATTATAAACATTGGGTTAACAACATTTAACAAGATCGTTAACCTAAAGGTTTCAAAACAACACTTACATGTAACGACTAACGATGACTTAACGACTCAGTTAAAATGTATATACATGTAGTGTTTTAATATGTATTTATACACTTTTGAAAGACTTCAATACACTTATTAAAATACTTCTACTTAACAAAAATGCTTACAATTACATCCTCGTTCAGTTTCATCAACAATTCTACTCGTATGCACCTGTATTCGTACTCGTACAATACACAGCTTTTAGATGTATGTACTATTGGTATATACACTCCAATGATCAGCTCTTAGCAGCCCATGTGAGTCACCTAACACATGTGGGAACCATCATTTGGCAACTAGCATGAAATATCTCATAAAATTACAAAAATATGAGTAATCATTCATGACTTATTTACATGAAAACAAAATTACATATCCTTTATATCTAATCCATACACCAACGACCAAAAACACCTACAAACACTTTCATTCTTCAATTTTCTTCATCTAATTGATCTCTCTCAAGTTCTATCTTCAAGTTCTAAGTGTTCTTCATATATTTTACAAGTTCTAGTTACATAAAATCAAGAATACTTTCAAGTTTGCTAGCTCACTTCCAATCTTGTAAGGTGATCATCCAACCACAAGAAATCTTTGTTTCTTACAGTAGGTTATCATTCTAATACAAGGTAATAATCATATTCAAACTTTTGTTCAATTTCTATAACTATAACAATCTTATTTCAAGTGATGATCTTACTTGAACTTGTTTTCGTGTCATGATTCTGCTTCAAGAACTTCGAGCCATCCAAGGATCCGTTGAAGCTAGATCCATTTTTTTATTTTCCAGTAGGTTTATCCAAGGAACTTAAGGTAGTAATGATGTTCATAACATCATTCGATTCATACATATAAAGCTATCTTATTCGAAGGTTTAAACTTGTAATCACTAGAACATAGTTTAGTTAATTCTAAACTTGTTCGCAAACAAAAGTTAATCCTTCTAACTTGACTTTTAAAATTAACTAAACACATGTTCTATATCAATATGATATGCTAACTTAATGATTTAAAACCTGGAATCACGAAAAACACCGTAAAACCGGATTTACGCCGTCGTAGTAACACCGCGGGCTGTTTTGGGTTAGTTAATTAAAAACTATGATAAACTTTGATTTAAAAGTTGTTATTCTGAGAAAATGATTTTTATTATGAACATGAAACTATATCCAAAAATTATGGTTAAACTCAAAGTGGAAGTATGTTTTCTAAAATGGTCATCTAGACGTCGTTCTTTCGACTGAAATGACTACCTTTACAAAAACGACTTGTAACTTATTTTTTAGACTATAAACCTATACTTTTTCTGTTTAGATTCATAAAATAGAGTTCAATATGAAACCATATCAATTTGATTCACTCAAAACGGATTTAAAATGAAGAAGTTATGGGTAAAACAAGATTGGATAATTTTTCTCATTTTAGCTACGTGAAAATTGGTAACAAATCTATTCCAACCATAACTTAATCAACTTGTATTGTATATTATGTAATCTTGAGATACCATAGACACGTATACAATGTTTCGACCTATCATGTCGACACATCTATATATATTTCGGAACAACCATAGACACTCTATATGTGAATGTTGGAGTTAGCTATACAGGGTTGAGGTTGATTCCAAAATATATATAGTTTGAGTTGTGATAAATACTGAGATACGTATACACTGGGTCGTGGATTGATTCAAGATAACATTTATCGATTTATTTCTGTACATCTAACTGTGGACAACTAGTTGTAGGTTACTAACGAGGACAGCTGACTTAATAAACTTAAAACATCAAAATATATTAAAAGTGTTGTAAATATATTTTGAACATACTTTGATATATATGTATATATTGTTATAGGTTCATGAATCAACCAGTGGCCAAGTCTTACTTCCCGACGAAGTAAAAATCTGTGAAAGTGAGTTATAGTCCCACTTTTAAAATCTAATATTTTTGGGATGAGAATACATGCAGGTTTTATAAATGATTTACAAAATAGACACAAGTACGTGAAACTACATTCTATGGTTGAATTATCGAAATCGAATATGCCCCTTTTTATTAAGTCTGGTAATCTAAGAATTAGGGAACAGACACCCTAATTGACGTGAATCCTAAAGATAGATCTATTGGGCCTAACAAACCCCATCCAAAGTACCAGATGCTTTAGTACTTCGAAATTTATATCATATCTGAAGGGTGTCCCGGAATGATGGGGATATTCTTATATATGCATCTTGTTAATGTCGGTTACCAGGTGTTCACCATATGAATGATTTTTATCTCTATGTATGGGATGTGTATTGAAATATGAAATCTTGTGGTCTATTATTATGATTTGATATATATAGGTTAAACCTATAACTCACCAACATTTTTGTTGACGTTTTAAGCATGTTTATTCTCAGGTGATTATTAAGAGCTTCCGCTGTCGCATACTTAAATAAGGACGAGATTTGGAGTCCATGCTTGTATGATATTGTGTAAAAACTGCATTCAAGAAACTTATTTTGTTGTAACATATTTGTATTGTAAACCATTATATAATGGTCGTGTGTAAACAGGATATTTTAGATTATCATTACTTGATAATCTACGTAAAGCTTTTTAAACCTTTATTGATGAAATAAAGGTTATGGTTTGTTTTAAAATGAATGCAGTCTTTGAAAAACATCTCATATAGAGGTCAAAACCTCGCAACGAAATCAATTAATATGGAACGTTTTTAATCAATAAGAACGGGACATTTCAATTACGGGGCTGTTGGACATTACGAAACCCTCGTCTTTTTGACGACGTTACAGCATGCTGCCTAGTCAATGGTCATAACGGTTATTTTCCACAAGACCAAGGATGGGAAGTCGTCTTAGTAAAACCAGAATGCATGACTTGTTTCTGGACTTATGAATTACGTGTCTTTATTTCCTTTGTTGAACAACTTGCGTATTAACTAGATTTATCTTCAAAACTGTCCTGTATCATAGTGTACTATATTTCATGTTATATGTAATATAGTGAAGTTGTAAGTTTGAAGAATATTTGTATGTGATATATTATTATAATCAGTTTTTCATATGAAATTGTAGTAGTTGAATTGTATATTAGCTACTAAGTATGAACTTAACGGGTAGGTAGTACCCGAATTTAAACTTATAAAACGCTAATATGAAGAAAAAGCTTTTATAAATGAGTTCATATTATGCTACGAAATACTATTGGCTATTCTTAATATTCTGTATGATTAACTCGATTCAGTTGTCTATTTTGAAGGAAATGGCACCGACTACTCGACACACCATGAATATGAACGAAGAGGAATTTCGTACCTTTCTTGCTGCAAACATAGCCGCAGTTGTCATAACCCGTCCTTAACCATAAGAACGAGTTAGATAACGTATGATTTCATTGCGAGGTATTGACCTCTATATGCGACATTTTTAAAAGAACAACTGCATTTATTTTACATTACAAACCATAACTCTTATTTTAATACAAGCTTTAGACAATATAAAGATGATTATCGTTTAGCGATAATCTTAGACTTACAAACTTTACATGTGATGATAACAATACGATTTCCAACATATTTTACATTACAAATCCTCCGATATGCAGTTTTATTTTTGACACAAATATGCATACTCAAGATCTTGCTTAAATTCAACATGTTGCAGCGGAAGCTTTTAGTTATCACCTGAGAATAGACATGTTTAAAACGTCAACATAAAGTTGGTGAGATATAGGTTTAATGCCGGCAGCGGTATAAATATAGACCACAAGATTTCATATGTAAACATTTTAATAAAAATATTCTAAGTGGTTGAGCACTTGGTAACCATACTTAACATTTAATCACGTCGCATATTCCCTTTATTATGAAATCTTACTACACCGTACCAAGTGTAGTCACGAAACGAAGTACTGTGCAACCGTTGAATACTGGTCGTCCAGTCCGGTTGGGGTTGTCAGGCCCGATAGATCTATCAACAGGATTCGCGTTTACAATACCGCTGTAAATAGTAGTCACCAAGCTACAGGGAAGTATGCCAGTGGTACAACTCAACGTAGAATATATTTTTCAGTTACTTGTGTCCATATCGTAAAACATAAAATACATGTATTCTCATCCCGAAATATTTAGAGTTTAAAAGTGGGACTATATACTCACTTTTGTCTTGAAGATATGTAATTTCGACTTGGTCTCCGATTGATATCACGAACCTATCCATATATAATTTATCAATATATTTTCATTTTAAACAAACGTCACATATATATACTTATAATACTTTTAATACTTTTAATAATTCCTTAGTCCGTAGTTAGCAGTCCGATGTTAGTAATTCAATTTTAATGGTTCATTTTTAGGTGTTTAATAAACCCCCAATGAAATAAATAAAACCCCCATCGTATATGTATTGGTCGAGATTAATCTTGACCCACGGTACCGGTGTTGTCAAATGACGTGTTGCGTACATAAAGTACCGGTGTTGTCAAATGACGTGTTGCGTACAATCATGGGATCTTATGATTAATCTTCTCGTATTGTTTACGGGTGATCCTGAACCATATAAAATTAAATTATGAGTACATATATATAAAATATCATGTTATTTTAAAAAGATGTGATTTATTTAATTTTCTCCAATTATTTTCGTAGCTAAACTAGTCTTAGATATCCGATCTCGTTTTGGTCATAGTTTCTTCGTTACAACTCCGTTTTCGTTGATTCAACTTGCCACTTCCTTGGATCGAGTCCCTATTTAAGACTATGAACTGTAAATACCTTAGTTTGTATTCGAAATCACAGGTCATAGGTCAAACTTTAGTGAAACTTATGAAGTTAATCATTTTCCATCATGTAAACAACCTTAAATGATTATTTTTCTAAAAATACTTATACTTTGAGTTAAATCATGAAATTTTTATGTGTTATCATATTCATAGTAAAAATCATTTTTCCAGAAAATAAACCTCCAATTCAAAGTTTAAGATGGTTTTTAATTATCCAACCCAAAACAGCCCCCGGTTGCACTCCGACGTCGTAAAAACAGTTTTTAAGGTGTTCTTTGAAAAACCAAGTTTTACCTTGTTAAGTTAGCATATATTTATGATATATTACAGGTCTTGAAGTATTTTAAAAGTTAAGTTAGAAGGATCTATTTAGTTTGCAAACAAGTTTGAAAACATTCAAACTATGTTCTTGTTGTTAAAATTTTATACCACAAAATAAGATAGCTATATATATATATGAATCGAATAAGGTTATGAACAAAGTTACTACCTCAAGTTACTTGGACAAGATTGCTGTAAATGATGAGTGAAAACCTAGAACTAAAAGGGTGATGGAATTGGATGAAAGATTGGAAGTAAGTTTGTGTTCTTGGAAGGATTCTTGAAGTGTTTTTGTAAGAGTTTTATTATGGTGATTAAGTGATGTTTTTGAAGCTAGATCTTCATGGTTGTGAGCTGAGATGGTTAAGGTGTTTAGGGTTCATAAGTGTGTGTGTATTTAGATAGAGATTTGAGGTAAAAATGAATCAAAAATGGAGTACTCTTAACCCCTTTAAAAACGTGAATGGGGGGGAGACAAAGACAATTTTCAAGTTTGTAATCTTGTTAATTAGTCATACAATAATACAAAAGTAATTACCTTATACATAAGGCATGAACAAGGGCTGGTTGGTGGTGATTTGATGTGTATATACCAATAGTAAATACGTATAGAAGCTAGGTATGATACGAGTACATATACCGTAGATATACGTATAGAAATATTGTGAAAAATGGAATGAGAATTCAAATATAGCTATCTTTTGTGAATATACTTATATTGTTTTATGTATTTAAGTCCTTAAAAATTGATTAAATACATTATATACACGATATATGTATAAACATTATAGGTCATAAGTATTTATATCAAAAAATGTTACGTATGGTTATTGTTTTGAAAACTTAAGTTAGTAGTTTCAAAATATACTTATAACTTATTGTTATTAATACAAAATGAGGTATTAAAACATTCTTAGATCATGTTAAATATGTATATATACATATATATACACAAACGTATAATTATCATATGTTATATAGTTCGTGATATCATCGGTCAAACTAGACGGTCAAACGTTGTGTAAAACTCTTTTCAAAAACATAAATCTCAACAATTTGGATTGCTTATCATGTTGGTAAGGTTTAATTTATGTAAATATTAATCTTATAAGTATAGAATGATCGAAAAAGTGCGGGTCATTACAGTACCTACCCGTTAAATAAATTTCGTCCCGAAATTTTAAAATTGTACCTATTTTGCGTCATCGGGAAACAAGTGTGGATACTTTTGTTTCATTTGATCCTCTCGTTCCCAAGTAAACTCGGGACCCCTTAGAGCATTCCAACGAACCTTAACGATCGGTATGTTGTTCTGCTTGAGCCGTTTAACTTCACGATCCATGATTTCGATTGGTTCTTCGATGAATTGTAGTTTCTCGTCGACATGGATTTCTTCAAGAGGAATGGTGAGGTCTTCCTTTGCAAGACACTTCTTAAGGTTCGAGACGTGAAATGTATTATGTACTCCGGCGAGTTGTTGTGGTAACTTGAGTCGATAAGCTACCGGTCCAATGCGTTCGATAATCTTGAACGGGCCTACGTATCTTGGGTTCAGTTTACCCCCTTTTCCGAAACGTATTACACCTTTCCAAGGTGACACCTTTAGCATAACCATGTCACCGATCTGAAACTCTAATGGTTTCCTTCAAACATCGGCGTAGCTCTTTTGGCGACTACGGGCTGTTTTCAATCTCTCCTTAGTTTGTACTATCTTTTCAGTAGTTTCATGTATGATCTCGGGACCAGTTAATTGTCGATCTCCTACTTCATTCCAACAGATAGGAGATCTACACTTCCTTCCATACAGTGCTTCGAATGGTGCAACTTTAATGCTCGCATGATAACTATTATTATACGAGAATTCTGCTAACGGTAGATATTTATCCCATCCGTTTCCAAAATCGATCACACATGCCCTGAGCATGTCTTCAAGAGTCTGAATTGTTCTTTCACTCTGCCCGTCGGTTTACTGATGATATGCAGTACTCATATCCAAACGAGTTCCTAGTGCCTCCTATAGTGATTGCCAGAACTTTGAGGTAAATCTACTATCACGATCAGATATAATGGAAATAGGTATTCCATGCCTTGAAACTATTTCCTTTATATATAATCGTAATAATTTCTCCATTCTATCTGTTTCCTTTATAGGCAAGAAATGTGCAGATTTGGTAAGACGATCAACAATTACCCAAATGGTGTCGTATCCCCAGGCAGTCTTTGGTAACTTCGTGATGAAATCCATGGTAATACCATCCCATTTCCATTCTGGGATTTCTGGTTGTTGAAGTAACCCTGACGGCTTCTGGTGTTCTGCTTTGACCTTGGAACAAGTTAAACATTCCCCAACATATGTTGCAACGTCTGTCTTTAAGTTAGGCCACCAATAATGTGTCTTAAGATCTTGATACATCTTTCCAACTCCAGGATGTATCGAGTATCTTGTCTTATGTGCCTCATTCAATATCAACTTCCTTAATCCACCCAACTTCGGTACCCAAATACGATTTGCAAAATATCGAGTTCCATCTTCCCGTATAACGAGTTGCTTCTCATACTTCTTCATTATTTCATTTCCTATATTTTCTTTAGTAAGTGCTTCTCGTTGAGCCTCTTTGATTTGTGAGTTGAGATTCATGCGAATTTTTATGTTCATCGCTCGTACTCGAATTGGTTCTCGTTCCTTTCTGCTTAGAGCGTCGGCCACCACGTTCGCTTTCCCGGGATGATAACGAATTTCACAATCATAGTCATTTATTAACTCAACCCACCTACGTTGCCTCATGTTCAGCTGTTTTTGATCGAAAATATGTTGAAGGCTTTTATGATCAGTAAATACAGTGCATTTAACCCCATACAAGTAGTGTCTCCATATCTTCAATGCAAACACGACTGCTCCCAGTTCTAGATCATGCGTCGTATAATTCCGCTCGTGAATCTTTAATTGTCGGGATGCGTATGCAATAACTTTCTTCCGTTGCATAAGAACGCAACCAAAACCTTGTCGTGAAGCATCACAATATATTTCAAAATCATCGTTCCCTTCTGGTAACGATAAAATAGGCGCCGTAGTCAACTTCTTTTTCAGTAATTGAAATGCACTCTCCTGCTCAGAAGTCCATTCATATTTCTTCCCTTTTTGCGTTAACGCTGTCAACGGCTTAGCTATTCGGGAAAAATCTTGAATAAACCTTCTATAATAACCGACTAAACCCAAAAATTGGCGTATCTGCATTGGTGTCTTAGGAGTCTCCCATTTTTCAATGGCTTCAATTTTTGCTGGATCAACCTGAATTCCTTTGCTACTAACAACGTGACCAAGAAATTGCACTTCTTTCAACCAAAAAGCACACTTAGAAAATTTAGCATATAGCTGTTCTTTTCTCAACAACTCTAATATCAACCTTAAATGCTGCTCATGCTCTTGCTCACTCTTGGAATAGATAAGAATGTCATCAATGAAAACAATAACAAACTTATCTAAATATGGACTACAAACTCGATTCATGAGGTCCATGAATACAGCTGGCGCATTCGTCAATCCAAACGGCATGACCAAAAATTCGTAATGACCGTAACGTGTCCGAAAAGCAGTTTTCAGTATATCTTCTTCTTTGACACGTAATTGATGATAGCCCGATCTTAGGTCAATTTTCGAGTACACACATAATCCTTGGAGTTGATCAAATAAGTCGTCAATTCTCGGTAGTGGATACCGATTCTTAATAGTTAACTTATTTAATTCACGATAATCTATACACATTCGGAAAGATCCGTCTTTCTTCTTGACGAATAAAATTGGAGCTCCCCACGGTGAAGTACTTGGTCGTATGAATCCACGATCCAGTAATTCTTTTAACTGACTCTGAAGTTCTTTTAACTCGGATGGTGCAAGTCTATATGGAGCACGGGCAACCGGTGCAGCTCCTGGTACAAGATCTATTTGAAATTCTACAGATCTAAATGGAGGTAATCCCGGCAACTCTTCCGGAAATACTTCAGGAAAATCTCTTGCCACAGGCGCGTCATTGATGCACTTCTCTTTTTCTTTCTTTTCGACTTTATTAACATGTGCTAAGATAGCATAGCACCCTTTCTTCAAGCACTTTTGAGCTTTCAAATAACTAATGAGTTTTAGCTTTGAGTTACCCTTCTCTCCGTAAATCATTACTGGCGTTTTATCCTTACGAGGAATGCGAATTTCCTTCTTGGCGCACACAACTTCAGCTCCTATTTTGGACATCCAGTCCATGCCGACTATTACATCAAAACTTCCTAATTCTACAGGTATCAAATCAATCTTAAATGTTTCTCCGGCTAAATTTATTTTACAATCACGGCAAATTTTATCGGCTTTAATTAGTTTACCATTAGCTAACTCAATCATGTACTTAGCATCTAGAGGTAATGATGAACAATTCAATTTAGCGTGAAAGTCTCTACACACGTAACTTCTATCAGCACCAGTATCAAATATAATAGATGCGGATAAGTTATTAATGGTAAACGTACCCGTAACAAGCTCCGGGTCTTCACACGCCTCTCTAGCATTAATAACAAATGCTCTCCCTCGTGTAGGTCCAATATTCTTCTCTGGATTCGGGCACTGGCTCTTATAATGACCCTGTTTCCCACATCCATAACAAGTAACAGTAGCCAAAGCAGTTCTATTTGCATTAGTGGCAGGAGTCTTGGTACCATTTGTATTTGTAACGAGAGCCTTACAATCTTCAGCAAGATGACCCTTTCGATTACATTTGTTGCATACCACATTACAGTAACCAGAGTGATGTTTGTGGCATCGGTTGCATAAAGGATTTTGTCCTTTATAACCAAAGCTTAAACCACTACCCGCACCTTGCGTGATTTCTTGTTTCTTAAAAGATTGTTGTTGGTTACCTCGATCATAATTTCCATTCCACTTTCTTTTGTTACCTGATACCTTCACATCAGTATTGGATACTTTCTTATCCATGATGACCTGATCCATTAGCTCGTTTGCCATGGTTATAGCTTCATGAATTGTCTTAGGTTTCGATGCTGTAACATTTGCCTTGACCTTTTTGGGCAAACCATCTTTGTACATTTCAATCTTCCGTTCTTCGGTTGGAACCAATTCAGGACATAGCAAAACTAATTCCATGAATCGCTGATTGTAGTTGGTGATTTCAGTACCAACAACCTTCAGGCTTCGTAATTCATCTTCCAACTTCCTAACCTCGTTCCTTGGACAATACTCGTTGATTAACATTGTTTTGAATTCTTCCCAAGGAGTATCATAAGCTACATCTCCTCCTACAGCCTTCACATAATTTTTCCACCACGTGAGTGCACTATCTTGTAAAGTGCACGATGTATACTTGGTCATGTCCTTTTCAACACAACCACTTATTTTAAACACAGTCTCCATCTTTTCTATCCACCGGGTTAAACCGATCGGTCCTTCTGTTCCACTGAATGATGAGGGCTTGCAAGCTTGAAAAGTTTTGTAAGTGCACCCCACACGAGGATTTGGGTTAACTGCAGCACCTTTTGCAGCCTCGACCCATAACATTCTGTCATTCACTCGCTGATTGATGAGTTCCTGGATTTCTTGTTCCGTCATTCGGTTCAATCGCGCCATATTCTTCTATAAGAATGAAAAGAAAATAATTATTCACATGGAATATTATAGATGTAGTGTATATTTACAGTACATTATAGCTTATTAATAATATGAACCAGATATTATTATAAAAGCCTTTTCTTCTTATTAGCGTTTTATAATTATATCTAGGGTAGTACCTACCCGTTAATGTTCATACTTAATAGCTTAGTACAGAACCAATTACTACCATCTAAATAATACTTAACCATGGAAAATTATTGCATTTCATACTTCACTATTTTACATATGCTTATCTTACATCGAACATTAAGCAAATCACACTAATAATATTATACAAAACATTATATGATCCCATGGTTTAATACGGCAGCGCATCGTTTGATCTATTTTCTAGGACGTTTAGGTTCAAAGAATCGCTTAACACTTATCCTGGCTGTCTGCCTATATTTTGGCTGTGGGGCTGAAGAACTAGATGCCGGGATAGAACGAATAGGAATAGCGGGTATAGGGGTGGTAGTGTCTAGTGGAGTTGGTGCCACATCATCCTCACTAAACTCGGGATTTGAATTTTATAATTCATTAGCCTTTCGTTTCTTTCCTAGTTCGAACTTGTCTTTTGTAATTTCCTGTATTTATTCCTCGGGTTCACTTTCCTCCTCGGGTTCACTTTCCTCCTCGGGTTCACTTTCCTCCTCGGGTTCACTTTCCGGGTTCTCTATAGTCGGTTCATCCGGAATTTGTGAGTCTTCCCCAAAGATATTATTTTCGTCATCGGATAGGTTAATGACTGGAACACCATCTGAAGATTCTGGTTCGGAGTCGCTGAATGTGATAACAAGTTTTGAGCCCGACATCTATCACACAACAACTAACCCATTAGTACTACATAATATTTACATATAAATTTTAACCAACAATGATAAGCAATGGTTTTTAAATCAGACCCGGTCAAAGTCCAGACTTACTAATGTATCCTAACGACTTATCAGTTAGACACACTAATGCAAACCTGGTTCGCTAAGACCACCGCTCTGATACCACATGTCATAACCCGTCCTTAACCATAAGAACGAGTTAGATAACGTATGATTTCATTGCGAGGTATTGACCTCTATATGCGACATTTTTAAAAGAACAACTGCATTTATTTTACATTACAAACCATAACTCTTATTTTAATACAAGCTTTAGACAATATAAAGATGATTATCGTTTAGCGATAATCTTAGACTTACAAACTTTACATGTGATGATAACAATACGATTTTCAACATATTTTACATTACAAATCCTCCGATATGCAGTTTTATTTTTGACACAAATATGCATACTCAAGATCTTGCTTAAATTCAACATGTTGCAGCGGAAGCTTTTAGTTATCACCTGAGAATAGACATGTTTAAAACGTCAACATAAAGTTGGTGAGATATAGGTTTAATGCCGGCAGCGGTATAAATATAGACCACAAGATTTCATATGTAAACATTTTAATAAAAATATTCTAAGTGGTTGAGCACTTGGTAACCATACTTAACATTTAATCACGTCGCATATTCCCTTTATTATGAAATCTTACTACACCGTACCAAGTGTAGTCACGAAACGAAGTACTGTGCAACCGTTGAATACTGGTCGTCCAGTTCGGTTGGGGTTGTCAGGCCCGATAGATCTATCAACAGGATTCGCGTTTACAATACCGCTGTAAATAGTAGTCACCAAGCTACAGGGAAGTATGCCAGTGGTACAACTCAACGTAGAATATATTTTTCAGTTACTTGTGTCCATATCGTAAAACATAAAATACATGTATTCTCATCCCGAAATATTTAGAGTTTAAAAGTGGGACTATATACTCACTTTTGTCTTGAAGATATGTAATTTCGACTTGGTCTCCGATTGATATCACGAACCTATCCATATATAATTTATCAATATATTTTCATTTTAAACAAACGTCACATATATATACTTATAATACTTTTAATACTTTTAATAATTCCTTAGTCCGTAGTTAGCAGTCCGATGTTAGTAATTCAATTTTAATGGTTCATTTTTAGGTGTTTAATAAACCCCCAATGAAATAAATAAAACCCCCATCGTATATGTATTGGTCGAGATTAATCTTGACCCACGGTACCGGTGTTGTCAAATGACGTGTTGCGTACATAAAGTACCGGTGTTGTCAAATGACGTGTTGCGTACAATCATGGGATCTTATGATTAATCTTCTCGTATTGTTTACGGGTGATCCTGAACCATATAAAATTAAATTATGAGTACATATATATAAAATATCATGTTATTTTAAAAAGATGTGATTTATTTAATTTTCTCCAATTATTTTCGTAGCTAAACTAGTCTTAGATATCCGATCTCGTTTTGGTCATAGTTTCTTCGTTACAACTCCGTTTTCGTTGATTCAACTTGCCACTTCCTTGGATCGAGTCCCTCTTTAAGACTATGAACTGTAAATACCTTAGTTTGTATTAAAAATCACAGGTCATAGGTCAAACTTTAGTGAAACTTATGAAGTTAATCATTTTCCATCATGTAAACAACCTTAAATGATTATTTTTCTAAAAATACTTATACTTTGAGTTAAATCATGAAATTTTTATGTGTTATCATATTCATAGTAAAAATCATTTTTCCAGAAAATAAACCTCCAATTCAAAGTTTAAGATGGTTTTTAATTATCCAACCCAAAACAGCCCCCGGTTGCACTCCGACGTCGTAAAAACAGTTTTTAAGGTGTTCTTTGAAAAACCAAGTTTTACCTTGTTAAGTTAGCATATATTTATGATATATTACAGGTATTGAAGTATTTTAAAAGTTAAGTTAGAAGGATCTATTTAGTTTGCAAACAAGTTTGAAAACATTCAAACTATGTTCTTGTTGTTAAAATTTTATACCACAAAATAAGATAGCTATATATATATGAATCGAATAAGGTTATGAACAAAGTTACTACCTCAAGTTACTTGGACAAGATTGCTGTAAATGATGAGTGAAAACCTAGAACTAAAAGGGTGATGGAATTGGATGAAAGATTGGAAGTAAGTTTGTGTTCTTGGAAGGATTCTTGAAGTATTTTTGTAAGAGTTTTATTATGGTGATTAAGTGATGTTTTTGAAGCTAGATCTTCATGGTTGTGAGCTGAGATGGTTAAGGTGTTTAGGGTTCATAAGTGTGTGTGTATTTAGATAGAGATTTGAGGTAAAAATGAATCAAAAATGGAGTACTCTTAACCCCTTTAAAAACGTGAATGGGGGGGAGACAAAGACAATTTTCAAGTTTGTAATCTTGTTAATTAGTCATACAATAATACAAAAGTAATTACCTTATACATAAGGCATGAACAAGGGCTGGTTGGTGGTGATTTGATGTGTATATACCAATAGTAAATACGTATAGAAGCTAGGTATGATACGAGTACATATACCGTAGATATACGTATAGAAATCTTGTGAAAAATGGAATGAGAATTCAAATATAGCTATCTTTTGTGAATATACTTATATTGTTTTATGTATTTAAGTCCTTAAAAAGTGATTAAATACATTATATATACGATATATGTATAAACATTATAGGTCATAAGTATTTATATCAAAAAACGTTACGTATGGTTATTGTTTTGAAAACTTAAGTTAGTAGTTTCAAAATATACTTATAACTTATTGTTATTAATACAAAATGAGATATTAAAACATTCTTAGATCATGTTAAATATGTATATATACATATATATACACAAACGTATAATTATCATATGTTATATAGTTCGTGATATCATCGGTCAAACTAGACGGTCAAACGTTGTGTAAAACTCTTTTCAAAAACATAAATCTCAACAAGTTGGATTACTTATCATGTTGGTAAGGTTTAATTTATGTAAATATTAATCTTATAAGTATAGAATGATCGAAAAAGTGCGGGTCATTACAGTAGTACAGGCTGCGCTACATACCAACAATAACGCTGAATCTAGCTATGCAGCTAACGGCGCAAGAAATCGTGTAGGATGCACCTACAAAGAATTCACTGCCTGCAAACCTTTGGAATTTAATGGAACCGAAGGACCAATTGGATTGAAACGGTAGACCGAGAAAGTCGAATCGGTGTTTGCCATAAGTAAGTGTACTGAAGAGGACAAAGTTAAGTACGCTACGCATACCTTCACAGGTACTGCGTTAACGTGGTGGAACACCTATCTTGAACAGGTAGGACAAAATACTGCTTACGCACTACCGTGGTCGGCATTCAAGCAATTGATGAACGAGCAGTACCGTCCTAGAAACGAAGTCAATAAACTCAAGGCAGAACTTAGAGAGTTACTAACACAAGGGTTCGACGTTACCACATATGAACGACGATTCACAGAGTTGTGCCTATTGTGTTCGGGAGCATTCGAAGATGAAGAAGAGAAGATCGACGCGTTTGTAAAAGGGTTACCAGTAAGGATTCAAGAAGATGTAAGTTCACACGAGCCCGCTTCTATACAGAAGGAAAGTCGAATGGCTCATAAACTCATAAATCAGATTGAGGGAAGAATTAAAGAGCAGGAGGCCGAAGAAGCCAACACAAAACAACTCAAGAGGAAGTGGGAGGAAAACGGTGATAAGAGTCACCAGTACAACAACAATAACAATTACAACCACAATCGCAACAACTATCCCAACAACCGCAACAACAATCGCAACAATAACCGCAATCCTAACAATAACTACAACCAACATTCCAACAACAACAACAACTACAACAACCGTTTCAACAACAATAACAATCCCAACAACAACCTCAATAACAACAACGACAACAAAAACCAAAAACAGCCATGTCATAGGTGTGAAGAAAATCACCAGGGGTTTTGCACGACATTTTGCAACGGGTGTAAAAGAAATGGTAATAGCGCGACAAAGTGTGAGGTCTACGGACTAAAGTTTAACAGAACTAAGGGAGCAAATAATGCCGGAACAAGTAATGCCGAAACGAATAGTGTCGGAGAAAGTAATACCAACGCTGTTTGTTATAAATGTGGAAAACCGGGCCACATTATTAGAAATTGCCCGAATCAGGGGAATACTAATGGGCAGGGCCGTGGAAGAGTTTTCAATATTAATGCGGCAGAAGCACAGGAAGACCCGGAGCTTGTTACGGGTACGTTTCTTATTGACGATAAATCTGCTTATGTTTTATTTAATTCGGGTGTGGATAGAAGTTATATGAGTAGAGAATTTTGTGCTAAATTAAGTTGCCCATTGACGCCTTTGGATAGTAAATTTTTACTCGAATTAGCAAATGGTAAATTAATTTCAGCAGATAATATATGTCGGAATTGAGAAATTAAACTAGTTAGCGAAACATTTAAGATTGACTTGATACCAGTAGAGTTAGGGATTTTTGATGTGATAATCTGTATGGACTGGTTGAAAGAAGTGAAAGCAGAGATCGTTTGTTACAAAAATGCAATTCGCATTAGACGAGAAAAAGGAAAACCCTTAATGGTGTACGGAGAAAAGAGCAACGCAAAGTTAAATCTTATTAGTAACCTGAAGGCACAAAAACTAATAAGAAAAGGTTGCTATGGTGTGCTAGCACACGTCGAGAAAGTCAATTCCGAAGAAAAGAACATCAATGATATTCCCATCGCAAAAGAATTTCCCGATGTATTTCCGAAAGAATTACCAGGACTACCTCCACACCGATCCGTTGAATTTCAAATAGACCTTGTATCGGGAGCTGCACCAATAGCTCGTGTTCCATACAAACTCGCACCCAGCAAAATGAAGGAACTTCAGAGCCAATTACAAGAACTTTTAGAGCGTGGTTTCATTCGACCAAGCACATCACCGTGGGGAGCTCCTGTTTTGTTTGTCAAGAAGAAAGATGGTACATTCAGGTTGTGTATCGACTACCGAGAGTTGAACAAACTTACCATCAAGAACCGCTACCCACTACCGAGAGTCGACGACTTATTTGATCAACTACAAGGCTCGTCTGTTTATTCGAAGATCGATTTACGTTCTGGATATCATCAAATGCGGGTGAAGGAGGATGATATTCCAAAGACTGCTTTTAGGACGCGTTACGGTCATTACGAGTTTATGGTTATGCCATTTGGATTGACTAACGCACCAGCTGTGTTCATGGACCTCATGAACCGAGTGTGTGGGCCATATCTTGACAAGTTTGTCATTGTTTTCATCGATGACATACTTATTTACTCGAAGAATGATCAAGAGCATGAAGAACACTTAAGAAAAGTGCTAGAGTTGTTAAGGAAAGATAAACTGTACGCTAAGTTTTCAAAGTGTGCATTTTGGTTGGAAGAAGTTCAATTCCTCGGTCACATAGTGAACAAAGAAGGTATTCAGGTGGATCCAGTAAAGATTGAAACCGTTGAAAAGTGGGAAACCCCGAAAACTCCAAAACACATACGCCAGTTTTTAGGACTAGCTGGTTACTACAGAAGGTTCATCCAAGACTTTTCCAGAATAGCAAAACCCTTGACTGCATTAACGCATAAAGGGAAGAAATTTGAATGGAAGGATGAACAAGAGAAAGTGTTTCAGTTATTGAAGAAAAAGTTAACTACGGCACCTATATTGTCATTACCTGAAGGGAATGATGATTTGTGATATACTGTGACGCCTCAAAGCAAGGTCTCGGTTGTATATTAATGCAACGAACGAAAATAATTGCTTATGCATCTAGACAATTGAAGATTCACGAACAAAATTATACAACGCATGATTTGGAATTAGGTGCGGTTGTTTTTGCATTAAAGACTTGGAGGCACTACTTATATGGGGTCAAAAGTATTATATATACCGACCACAAAAGTCTTCAACACATATTTAATCAGAAACAACTGAATATGAGGCAGCGTAGGTGGATTGAATTGTTGAATGATTATGACTTTGAGATTCGTTACCACCTGGGGAAGGCAAATGTGGTAGCCGACGCCTTGAGCAGGAAGGACAGAGAACCCATTCCAGTAAAATCTATGAATATAATGATTCACAATAACCTTACTACTCAAATAAAGGAGGTGCAACAAGGAGTTTTAAAAGAGGGAAATTTAAAGGATGAAATACCCAAAGGATCGGAGAAGCATCTTAATATTCGGGAAGATGGAACCCGGTATAGGGCTGAAAGGATTTGGGTACCAAAATTTGGAGATATGAGAGAAATGGTACTTAGAGAAGCTCATAAAACCAGATACTCAATACATCCTGGAACGGGGAAGATGTACAAGGATCTCAAGAAACATTTTTGGTGGCCGGGTATGAAAGCCGATGTTGCTAAATACGTAGGAGAATGTTTGACGTGTTCTAAGGTCAAAGCTGAGCATCAGAAACCATCAGGTCTACTTCAACAACCCGAAATCCCGGAATGGAAATGGGAAAACATTACCATGGATTTCATCACTAAATTGCCAAGGACTGCAAGTGGTTTTGATACTATTTGAGTAATAGTTGATCGTCTCACCAAATCAGCACACTTCCTGCCAATAAGAGAAGATGACAAGATGGAGAAGTTAGCACGACTGTATTTGAAGGAAGTCGTCTCCAGACATGGAATACCAATCTCTATTATCTCTGATAGGGATGGCAGATTTATTTCAAGATTCTGGCAGACATTACATCAAGCATTAGGAACTCGTCTAGACATGAGTACTGCCTATCATCCACAAACTGATGGGCAGAACGAAAGGACGATACAAACGCTTGAAGACATGCTACGAGCATGTGTTATTGATTTCAGAAACAGTTGGGATCGACATCTACCGTTAGCAGAATTTTCCTACAACAGCAGCTACCATTCAAGCATTAAGATGGCGCCGTTTGAAGCACTTTATGGTAGAAAGTGCAGGTCTCTGATTTGTTGGAGTGAAGTGGGGGATAGACAGTTTACGGGTCTGGGGATAATACAAGAAACTACCGAGAAGATCATCCAAATTCAACAACGGTTGAAAATCGCCCAAAGTCGACAAAAGAGCTACGCTGACATTAAAAGAAAAGATATAGAATTTGAAATTGGAGAGATGGTCATGCTTAAAGTTGCACTTTGGAAAGGCGTTGTTCGATTTGGTAAACGAGGGAAATTAAATCCAAGGTATATTGGACCATTCAAGATTATTGATCGTGTCGGATCAGTAGCTTACCGACTTGAGTTACCTCAACAACTCGCGGCTGTACATAACACTTTCCACGTCTTGAATTTGAAGAAATGTTTTGCTAAAGAAGATCTCACTATTCCATTAGATGAAATCCAAACCAACGAAAAACTTCAATTCATCAAAGAACCCGTCGAAATAATGGATCGTGAGGTTAAAAGACTTAAGCAAAACAAGATACCAATTGTTAAGGTTCGATGGAATGCTCATAGAGGACCCGAGTTCACCTGGGAACGAGAAGATCAGATGAAGAAGAAATACCCGCATTTATTTCCAGAAGATACGTCAACACCTCCAACTGCTTAAAATTTCGGGACGAAATTTATTTAACGGGTAGGTACTGTAGTGACCCAAAATTTTCCATGTTTATATATATATTAAATGAAATTTTTATTTACATGATTAAGTGTTTCCAACATGTTAAGCAATCAAACTTGTTAAGACTTGATTAATTGAAATAGGTTTCATATAGACATTTGACCACCCAAGTTGACCGGTGATTCAAGAACGTTAAAACTTGTAAAAACTATATGATGACATATATATGATTATATATATAGTTAACATGATATTATGATAAGTAAGTATCTCATTAGGTATTTTAACAATGAGTTATATACATAAAATTGAGTTTATTGAATTAAGAAACTCGAAACGATATATATAACGATTATCGTTATAACAACTTCTTACTAAATACATATGAATCATATTAAGATATTGATACACTATGTTTAATCATGATAAATAATAAGTAAACATGTCATTAAGTGTATTAACAATGAACTACATATGTAAAAACAAGACTACTAACTTAATGATTTCGAAACGAGACATATATGTAACGATTATCGTTGTATCGACATTTAAATGTATATATATCATATTAAGATATATTAATATATCATAATATCATGATAATATAATAATTTAACATCTCATTAGATATAATAAACATTGGGTTAACAACATTTAACAAGATCGTTAACTTAAAGGTTTCAAATCAACATTTACATGTAACGACTAACGATGACTTAACGACTCAGTTAAAATGTATATACATGTAGTGTTTTAATATGTATTCATACACTTTTGAAAGACTTCAAAACACTTATCAAAATACTTCTACTTAACAAAAATGCTTACAATTACATCCTAGCTCAGTTTCATCAACAATTCTACTCGTATGCACCCGTATTCGTACTCGTACAATACACAACTTTTAGATGTATGTACTATTGGTATATACACTCCAATGATCAGCTCTTAGAAGCCCATGTGAGTCACCTAACACATGTGGGAACCATCATTTGGCAACTAGCATGAAATATCTCATAAAATTACAAAAATATGAGTAATCATTCATGACTTATTTACATGTAAACAAAATTACACATCCTTTATATCTAATCCATATACCAACTACCAAAAACACCTACAAACACTTTCATTCTTCAATTTTCTTCATCTAATTGATCTCTCTCAAGTTCTATCTTCAAGTTCTAAGTGTTCTTCATAAATTCTACAAGTTCTAGTTTCATAAAATCAAGAATACTTCCAAGTTTGCTAGCTTACTTCCAATCTTGTAGAGTGATCATCCAACCTCAAGAAATCTTTCTTATTTATAGTAAGATATCTTTCTAATACAAGGTAATACTCATATTCAAACTTTGATTCAATTTCTATAACTATAACAATCTTATTTCGAGTGGAAATCTTACTTGAACTTGTTTTCGTGTCATGATTCTACTTCAAGAACTTTCAAGCCATCCAAGATCCTTTGAAGCTAGATCCATTTGTAACTTGTAACTTATATTTCCGACTATAAACCTATACTTTCTCTGTTTAGATTCATAAAATAGAGTTCAATATGAAACCATAGCAATTTGATTCACTCAAAACAGATTTAAAATGAAGAAGTTATGGGTAAAACAAGATTGGATATTTTTTTGATTTTTGTAGCTACGGGAAATATTAACAATTCTATACAAATCATATCCTAGCTAACTTATATTGTATTATACATGTATTCTAATATATTATGTAATCTTGGGATACCATAGACACGTATGCAAATGTTTTGACATATCATATCGACCCATGTATATATATTATTTGGAACAACCATAGACACTCTATATGCAGTAATGTTGGAGTTAGCTATACAGGGTTGAGGTTGATTCCAAAAATATATATACTTTGAGTTGTGATCTAGCCTGAGACGTGTATACACTGGGTCGTGGATTGATTCACGATAATATATATCGATTTATTTCTGTACATCTAACTGTGGACAACTAGTTGTAGGTTACTAACGAGGACAGCTGACTTAATAAACTTAAAACATCAAAATGTATTAAAAGTGTTGTAAATATATTTTGAACATACTTTGATATATATGTACATATTTGTTATAGGTTCGTGAATCGACCAGTGGCCAAGTCTTACTTCCCGACGAAGTAAAAATCTGTGAAAGTGAGTTATAGTCCCACTTTTAAAATCTAATATTTTGGGATGAGAATACATGCAGTTTTATAAATGTTTTACGAAATAGACACAAGTAAATGAAACTACATTATATGGGTGAATGATCGAAGCCGAATATGCCCCTTTTGCTTGGTAACCTAAGAATTAGTAAACCGATCTACTAATTGACGCGAATCCTAAAGATAGATCTATTGGGCCTAACGGACCCTATCCAAATTACCGGATGCTTTAGTACTTCGAATTCGTTTTTATCATGTCCGAAGGATTTCCCGGAATGATAGGGGATATTCTTATATGCATCTTGTTAATGTCGGTTACCAGGTGTTCACCATATGAATGAATTTTATCTCTATGTATGGGATGTATATTGAAATATGAAATCTTGTGGTCTATTATTATGATTTGATAATATATAGGTTAAACCTATAACTCACCAACATTTTTGTTGACGTTTTAAGCTTGTTTATTCTCAGGTGATTATTAAGAGCTTCCGCTATTGCATACTAAAATAAGGACAAGATTTGGAGTCCATGCTTGTATGATATTATGTAAAAACTGCATTCAAGAAACTTATTTTTGATGTAATATGTTCTTATTGTAAACCATTATGTAATGGTCGTGTGTAAACGGTATATTTTAGATTATCATTATTTGATAATCTACGTAATGGTTTTTAAACCTTTATCGATAAAATAAAGGTTATGGTTATTTTAAAAATGAATGCAGTCTTCGAAAAACGTCTCATATAGAGGTCAAAACCTCGCGACGAAATCAATTAATATGGAACGTTTATAATCAATATGAACAAGACATTTCAGTTGGTATCCGAGCGTTGGTCTTAGAGAACCAGAAAATTGCATTAGTGTGTCTTACCGAGTTTGTTAGGATGCATTAGTGGGTCTGGACTTCGACCGTGTTTTTCTTCAAAAAAAAAAAAAAAAAAACGATTGCTTAACATTTTTTTGTTGGAAACTATATATTATTAACATGTAAATATTATGTGATATATTAATCTCTTAACGTGTTTGATATTGTGTGATAGATGTCTACCTCTAGTACAAATCCCATTGATTCACCTAATAATAATGAAGAGTCGAATATATTTTGGGAAGATTCACAAATTCCCGAAGAGGAACCGGAAGAAGAGGAACCGGAAGAGGAGGAACCGGAAGAAGAGGAACCAGAAGAGGAGGAATCGGAAGAGGAGGAACTAGAAGAAGAAGAGGTTCTGGAGGAAGAAATATTGATACCTATAGTAAATCGATTAAATAAAAGAAAATCCTCAACCAACGGACCAAAGTTAATAATGGTCAATGGTGTTTCCGCCGAGGAAGCAAAATATTGGGAAGATTACCAATTTTTCGATGAATCGGATCTCGATGAGGATTTCGATGATGTTATAGAAATTACCTCGACCCAATTTAATAAAGCGAAAGAAAATAATAAGGGAAAAGGTATAAAAATAGAGAAACCCGATTCCAACCCCGATGAACTTTATATGTATCGACAACATCCGTATTTCCTAAAATGTAACAATGACCCGGGAACCTCTAAACCACCAGGTTTTTCTAAACCATTATATAAAACGACGGCTCGTATTAGAGGAACACCATATATTCCTAGAAAATTAGGAAAACGAACCAAGTCCGAAGAAGAAGAAACCAGTGATTCAGATTAGAGGGTTGTAATCATGGTGTGTATTATATGTATTGTAGTGTGCTTGTATTTTTTTTTGTTCTATGTAAAAATTGCTTGTATTGTTTGTTAATTATCTTTTACGAATCTAATTCTTGTCTATTTTACAGTATAAAAACAAAATGGACGTTAAGGGTAGACAACCGAATATTTTAGAAGACCTACCAGAGGATATGATTGAGGAAATCTTGTCTAGAGTCGGTTAGAATTCATCAGCACATTTAGTTATGGCGAAATTAACTTGTCAAACATTTGAAACACTTTCCAGAAATGCCTTAGTTTATAAAAGGCTTTCCTTTGATAGGTGGGGTATATCACATTGGGGAGACCGTAAGTTACGCCGTGTTTTCTTTAAAGCGTTAAATGCGGGGAACCCAAATGCAATTTTAAGCTACGGGTTAAGAACCTATTTTGACTCAACATATCCCAACATAGGATTTCGTGAATTAGAAAGAGCTTCTAACATGCAACATAAAGAAGCATGTTATACTTACAGGTTAGTGATGTTCGCTTCTTACCAAAGTGAGAAAAAGAATATCGAATTGCAACTTTCAAATAAAACCTTCCCACAAGTGACGGATTCAGTAGTTGGGGTGAGAAACAAGGTTTTTAGATTATTACGGGCTGTTGGACATTACGAAACCCTCATCCTTTTGACGACGTTACAACATGCTGCCTAGCCAATGGTCATAACGGTTATTTTCCATAAGACCAAGGATGGGAAGTCGTCTTAGTAAAACCAGAATGCATGACTTGTTTCTGGACTTATGAATTACGTGTCTTTATTTCCTTTGTTGAACAACTTGAGTATTAACTAGATTTATCTTCAAAACTGTCCTGTATCATAGTGTACTATATTTCATGTTATATGTAATATAGTGAAGTTGTAAGTTTGAAGAATATTTGTATGTGATATATTATTATAATCAGTTTTTCATATGGAATTGTAGTAGTTGAATTGTATATTAGCTACTAAGTATGAACTTAACGGGTAGGTAGTACCCGAATTTAAACTTATAAAATGCTAATATGAAGAAAAAGCTTTTATAAATGAGTTCATATTATGCGGGTCTGAAGCTGAAAAGGCTAAGTCTGAAGCGGGTAGTAGTGAAAAGCGCAAGTGGGACAACAACAACAAAAGGAAAGCCTATGATCAAAACCCGGCGAAGCGACATGAGAGTTTCAAAGGAAACAACAACGGTGGGAACCCCAACCCGAACTACACGGGTACTTTACCATAATGCAAGAGGTGTTACAAGCACCATACCGGGTTTTGTAATGTGGTTTGTGGAAAGTGCCAACAGACTGGACATATCGGTAAGGACTGCAAGGTTACCATCCTGAATGTAAAGGCGAACCCCAATGGACCGAAAAAGTGCTACGAATGCGGACAGATGGACCATTTCAGAAATGCGTGCCCCAACAAGCGAAAGGACGGTGGACCACCGCGTGGCAGAGCTTTCAACATTAATTCAAGGGACGCCCGTGAGAACCCCGACTTGGTGACAGGTATATTCACTATCAACAATCTATTAGCTTATGTCCTATTTGATACTGGTGCCGATAGAAGTTATGTATGTAGACACTTTTGCGATAAGATAAATTGGTCGTTAATTCCTTTAAAGGAGAGTATGCTTGTAGAGGTAGCCAATGGAAAACTTGAGAAAGTTGACCATATTAGCCGAGGAGCCATTATCAACATAGCTGGTGTGGATTTTGAGATTGATCTGATACCCATTAAGTTGGGAAGCTTTGATGTTATTGTCGGTATGGACTGGTTGACCAAGATATGGGAGGACATTATCTGTGGAGATAAAGCTCTTTGTATACCACAAGGAGATGGTGAGCCACTGATCATTTACGGAGAGAGATGTACCTCGAAGCTGAACCTCATTAGTTGCGTGAAAGCACAAAAGATCATGAAGAAAGGACGTATTGCCGTGCTAGCACATGTGAAAACATTAGAAACCGAGGTGAAGAGTGTGAACGATGTTCGAATTGTGAACGAGTTTTCCGATGTCTTTCCGGAAGAATTGCCTGGATTGCCGCCACCGAGAGCAGTAGAGTTTCAGATCAATTTAGTGCCAGGAGCTACACCTGTAGCTCGCGCACCCTATCGACTCGCACCTTCCGAGATACAAGAGTTGCAGAGCCAATTACAAGAACTTCTAGACCGTGGATTTATTCAACCAAGTTTCTCGCCTTGGGGCGCATCTGTGTTGTTTGTGAAGAAGACGGATGGATCCTTCCGCATGTGTATCGACTACCGTGAACTCAATAAATTGACGATCAAAAATCGGTATCCCCTTCCCCGCATTGACGATCTTTTTGATCAACTACAAGGATCGAGCGTTTACTCTAAGATCGATTTATGATCAGGTTATCACCAGTTGAGGATGAAAGAAAGCGATGAGATGAAGACTGCATTCAGAACTCATTATGGTCATTATAAGTTTCTCGTGATGCCATTCGGTTTAACCAACGCACCTGCAGTGTTCATGGATCTCATGAATCGTGTCTGCAAGCCATACCTGGATAAGTTCATTATCGTCTTCATAGATGATATTCTCATCTACTCCAAGAGCGAAGAAGAGCATGAACAACATCTTCGTCTAGTGCTTGAACTCTTGAGACAAGAGCAACTTTACGCCAAATTCTCCAAGTGTGAATTTTGGTTGAAGGAAGTCCAATTTTCATGTTGTGAGCGACCAGGGTATCAAAGTTGATCCCGTCAAGATTGAAGCTATCAGCAAGTGGGAAACCCCCACTATTCCAACTCACATCCACCAATTTTTAGGTCTCGCCGGTTACTACTGAAGATTTATTGAAGGTTTCTCTTTGATTGTGCGTCCTTTGACCGCGTTGACTCACAAAGGGAAGAAGTTCATTTGGGAACCCGCACATGAATCAGCATTTCAAACCTTGAAAAAGAAGTTAACCAACGCACCTATCTTATCACTTCCTGAAGGCAGTGACGATTTCGTCGTTTATTGCGATGCTTCGAAAAGTGGTTTTGGTTGTGTACTGATGCAATGCACAAAGGTTATCGCTAACGCCTCCCGTCAGCTGAAGATTTACGAGCAAAATTACACTACTCACGATCTCGAACTTGGAGCCGTTATCTTTGCGCTCAAATTATGGAGACACTATCTTTATGGAACTAAGAGCACTATCTTCACCGACCACAAAAGCCTCCAACACATCTTTGATCAGAAGCAACTGAATATTAGACAGCGTCGATGGATCGAGATACGAAACGACTATGATTGTGAACTTCGTTATCATCCTGGCAAGGCCAATGTTGTAGCTGACGCTTTGAGCCGAAAGGAAAGGATGGAACCTCTTCGTGTTCGGGCACTGAACATCACCATTCATTCGAATCTCAACAGCCAGATCCGAGTAGCCCAAGATGAGGCTCTCAAGGAGGAGAATATATCTCATGAACATTTGAACATACTTGTCTCTCGATTCGAGGTTAGGGAGACTAGACTCCGATGTTATGCCAGAAGAATTTGGGTACCTCGTTATGGAGATCTACGAAACCTTATATTAGATGAATCCCAAAAATCGAGATATTCGATTCATCCCGGAGCGGGAAAAATATACCACGATCTTAAGGGACAGTATTGGTGGCCGAATCTTAAGAATGACGTTGCTACTTATGTTGGTAAGTGTTTGAATTGCTCGAAAGTTAAGACCGAACATCAGAGGCCCTCTGGATTGCTTCAACAACTGGAAATCCCACAATGGAAGTGGGAAAGGATAATAATGGATTTCATTACTAAGCTACCAAAGACGGTGGGCAGATACGATACCATCTGGGTTATTATTGATCGTCTTACCAAATCTGCACACTTCTTGGCTATGAAGGAAATGGATATGATGGAGAGACTTGCTCAATTATACATCAAAGAAATTGTATCTCGTCATGGGGTACCTTTATCGATCATCTCAGATCGCGATCCCCGTTTTGCTTGTAGATTTTGGCGTTCTTTACAAGAAGCCATGGGAACCCGTCTCGACATGAGTACTGCATATCACCCATAGACCGACGGGCAAAGTGAACGCACGATTCAGACTTTGGAGGACATGTTGCGTGCATGTGTTATTGATTTCGGAAAAGCCTGGGAAAGACATTTGCCACTCACCGAATTTTCTTACAACAACAGTTATCACTCGAGTATTAATGCCGCACCTTTTGAAGCGTTGTATGGCTGTAAGTGCCGATCTCCTATTTGTTGGGCCGAGGTAGGCGAAAAGCAAATCATCGGACCCGAGGTAGTCCATGAATCAACAGAGAAGATTGCCCAGATTCAAGCTAGACTTAAGACGGCCCGTGATCGTCAAAAGAGTTATGCTGACCGTAAACGTAAAGACTTTGAATTCAACGTCGATGACCGTGTAATGTTAAAAGTTGCACCTTGGAAAGGTGTGATTTGTTTTGGAAAGCGCGGAAAGTTAAACCCGCGATATATTGGTCCTTTTGAAATCTTGGAGCGTGTTGGACCCGTTGCTTACCGTTTGGATCTTCCAACACAATTGAGCTCAGTTCATCCTACCTTCCACGTGTCAAACTTGAAGAAGTGTCTTACTGCACCCGAACTTATCATACCACTGGAGGAACTTACGATTGATGACAAACTCCACTTTGTGGAAGAACCTGTCGAGATAATGGACCGTGAGGTCAAAACTTTGAAACGCAATAAGATTCCGATCGTCCGAGTGCGATGGAATGCCAAACGAGGACCTGAGTTTACCTGGGAACGAGAGGATCAAATGATGCAGAAGTATCCTCACCTTTTCCCAACTCCTCCATCTACCTCAGCTTAAAATTTCGGGACGAAATTTTCTTTAACAGGTGGGTAATGTAACGACCCTGGATTTTCCAACGTTTACTTATTAATATTTATTATTAATGCTTGTGATTTAATGAATGTATTGTTATACATTTACTTGTTACCATACATGACTTTTAATTGCCCGACACGTCTTTGTGACACACGAACTTTACACGAATAATATTTTTGAATATTATTTACATTCATGATTAATTTTTATTAATCATTTTAATTAACTAAGGTTACTAGTTAATTACTTGGGCTTTATTTGAATTATTTGTTAATTACTTGGACTTGGGCTTTTATTAATATTAATGGACTTAGAAGCCCACCCTACTCACCTTAATGGAGTAATTAGCCCATTACTTTCATGTAAGTATTACATTTGAACTTAACTAGACGGATTAGTGCACATGGAATCTAGTTACAACATACTTACACCTTATCCCCATGCAAGTTAACCTTATAACCATCTTTTTAGCCAAATATATGCAAGGACCTTATGGATTTTTCCTTCCTCCCTTCCCTTTTGAGAGCCGTCGGCCTAGGATGGCATGGGGAGTTCAAAAATCTTTTTTTTTTGTTACATATTACTAGTATTACTTCCTCATTTCTTCACACACACATTCACCACTTTTCTCTCAAGCTTTTCTCTCATCTTTTGCTCTCTAATTGTGAGTTCCTTGCAAGACTTTCTCCTTCTTTTCTTTGTCTTAAAACCGTAGCTAAACACTCTCATCATCATCATCTTTTGCTTGCTTGCTACTTGTTTCATGTTGTTGTTTGATTACTTGTCTTTGTTAGTTGTTACTTACTAGTTACAAGAATCAAACTACCTAGTTTGATTCTTCATATTATCTTGTATTTACAAGAACACACAAGAACCTAAACTTACTAGTTTATGGTTCAACACTTAATTCTTTGAAAGATTGAAAGTTCATGTTGTAAAATCATACTTGTGATTCATGTTTGTAAACTTAAAGTTTACTTTCTTAAAGATCAAGATTTTGGCTTGAATCTTTAAAGTATGAACAACAATGAACTAGTTACTTGTTTATTTAGATTATTTATTCATTTCCTAGCATTTTGAATCCGTGATTATGGTTGTTGTTGGTCAAGTGTTACTAGTTAACTTTGATCTCATTTTTCTTGAACTAAAGTTAATTTTATAAGTTCAAGAACATGGAAGTATAACTTTCTAGTTATAACTTCACATACTTATGAAAGATCTAAGTTTCTATAGCTTATGGTCTACTTATTTTGTCATAAACAAAAGCTTGAAAGCTTACATATACTTTACAAGATGAAAATCTAAGTTTTATAGCTTATGGTTTCATTAAAGTAAAGATTCAAGTGTTATTACTTTGGATTTAACTTAATAACTTTAGATCTAGACTTTTGGGTCTTGGATCTTCAAGATCAAACTAAGAACTATGTTTTACAACTTAAGATCTTGATTAGTTAGTTTACTTTCAAGTTTGTAGCTTAATATTACTTTTATAGTTCATGTATGTGTCGGATCTAAGATCTTGATGTAACTTTGGTTCATCAAACTACTTGCAACACTTAATTGAGTTGTGCTACTTATCTTAGACTTACACTTGTGTTATGATGGTCAAAACTTGGTAAAGATGATGTAAACACATCAACGAGTTGTACACTTGAAGCTATATGCACAAGGATGAGAACCGTGATGAACATCAAGCACCAAGAACCCACCAGAACCTACTGTTTACTGTTTTCTGTAACTGATCAGAATACCTGGGCTACTGTAAAGTTGATATTCAGTTATCTCTGTTCGAGTAGATAATTTTTCGTTTAAGACTCGTCTTAATCCGAGTTACGGCGTAGGATTTATGGCCCTCCGAGTGTCACTATGTCTTTTAACGTTGTGCTGAAAATTCTGACCTACTCGCACTTAGACCGTCGCCATGGTCAAACGAAGACTAGTTTGCTTCTGGAATTTTTACCACAACTAAAGGACTCATATACGGAGCCATGTCCACTGGTCTCACCTTATTTCAGTAGGTATAGAGGCCGTGGTGACTGATCGAAGTCAGCCTTTTTTTAAACTCTTTACTTGATTGAAAACTTACCTTACCCTTTTGACTTAATGATGAATGATGATGATAATTAAGACCTAATTTACATACATTTAAACCTATTGGGATGATTTACTGACTTAGTAACTTTTGACTTAGGTTGAGGACTTTCCGGACCTACATACTTGCTTACTTCCCGACTCAACTTTACTACTACTTTACCACTGTGAGTTATAGCATCCCTTTTTACTTTAACTATTTTGGGAACTGAGAATACATGCGCATTTTACATTTTACATACTAGGCACGAGTACTTAAACTTATTATATGTGTGGGATATACAACGGCATAAACATTCCCTTTAGCTCGGTAACGTTTAGTCATTGGTTTTTGAACCGGTGAACGCGGATCTTAGATATGGATCCATAGGGTTTGACATCCCCACTCGGGCTAGTAGCGCTAGCATTTAATGGGTGTTTAATACTTCGTATACATACGCACTTGCCAAGTGTACTTTCAGGGGGTTATAAACGTTAAGTTAGTTACCAAGTGCCCACGGTTAAACATATACTTTATCATACTATTTTGAAACGCTCTTTGTAGCACTGAAATCTCGTGGCCTACCTTACATTACTGTTATACTTAAACTATAGCTCACCAACCTTTGTGTTGAAGTTTTAAGCATGTTTTTCTCAGGTGCTTAAGGTTGCTTCCATTGTTGTACTAGTCATGCCTCGTAGACTTCCGCTGTGCTTTACTAGAGATGCCATCGCATGAAACACTTTATCTTGCATTCAAACTTTAATACTTTTGAAACAATGATTTGTAACGACCTAAGGGTCACGCACTATTATCTTTGTTCATATTCATAGAAGCTTACTTTTGATGTAAAACATTCAACGTTAGTTATGACGTCACCTTTTATCTTAAATGCAAACTTGTTTTGAAAATGCATATAGTGTTTGACCTTGTAATGATCCTGTTGTTGATGGTCCGTACATGTTGATTTAGTACGGGGCGTCACAGTATATTTGATATTTCACTATTTAATTGGGTATATATGTTATTTTATTAGTTAAGAGGGGGATATATGATATTCACCCATTAAAATAATTTTTTTACTGAGATAGTCCATGTGATTCTGATTTAGTCCTTAATTTTTTTTTTATGTGTTTGTAGTCCTGGTTGTAAATCTTGAGCGGATATAATTTACGTCTGACATTTATATAAATTTTTTCGTTGAGTTCAGTCATGTGCAAGGCAGATGAGGGTATTTTTTTTTCTTATTACACTTTATCATCATCTATCTTCAACAAAATCAATTGTATAACCCCAAAAACTATTAGGAGCGATTAGGTGAGCCATAACAAGATTTGGTAACACAAGGTTATCAAACTCACTGACAATAAATGGATTAAACTTGATGAACATGAAGAACGAATGTAAAAACGCAAGAATATAATGTGGTTATATGTAATCAATGTGATTACTTTGATTCATGGCCAATCAAAGAGTATTTTTTTATTAAAATTCATAGGTCTAATTTACAGGTCACATATGGGGGTGTTCATAGCATAAAACGAGTTAGAATCGTGATACAACGAGGATTTCTAGTCGACATCCAATTCTGGCCACCCAAGGAGTTTCTCGCGTTCGCGAGATTTCAAGCTCTCATAGGCTCGCGATCGTGAGCTTGTGATTGAGGCTTCTTTCAGTCACGAGACATGATCTCCCATTTACAAGACAATCTCCCATTCGCGAGATTCTTCAGCTGCACCTATTTTTGACTTAGGTAACTCGACTTTGTACTCCAACAATCTCCCACTCGAAGAGACGTTAAACAACACCCATCTTTGACCTATTTTCATCGCACAACAACATCCCCACCCACTAATTACACCTCCTTTTTGATATCGTCGGTTTAGACACCCGAATCACGCTGCACTTCACACGTTAAGCTATAAGTAAGTGAGCTCTTTCGACACTAAAAAGTCCTTTTGAGCTATTATTTGATATTTATGTTACTAGCTTGGGACCAAGAAACTCTTTGGATACGACACTTATCTCTTTAGTTTAGGAGATAACGAGTTTTTTTATCCCGATTCGACCCAATCGCCCCCATTTCTCAAGAAATATACCTGTACAAAACACTATCCACCCGGTTTATATTTCTAACAAAGAAAAAATCCACCTTGTAAAACAAAATGTGGAAAACTTCATCAAGGCAGGCGTGTGAGAACGCAATCACACCCTTGTTCTTCCACATAATTGCTTTTGCTTTCATCGTTGGAACACCGACCACATACGTGCACATGATTTTTGACAAACCCGATTTTTCACCTCGAGGCAATTCCCACTATATGGATGTATCATTAATAGTGACTCTTAAGAAAACCTCTTGTTCATCAACCTCGCTCACTCACAACAAAATTTTCATGAAGCAGATCCACTTCAAGTAACGAAGACTCTGGTGTAACCAGTTTGATCGAATCTCCACTAGTTTCAACTTCCCTTGAGCTCCCACTCAAATAAGACCCCTCAACAATATCGGAAAACATTAGCCAGCTAGGATTTTTAGCACCTACAATTCCACCTAATCATTCCTCGGAATGAATATCAACCATAACATGGTTCCCCTCTGTTAACGTTGATCTATGTTTTGATGATGACAATAATCCTAAGCAATGACAAGTAATGTTTGATTAAAAATGCAAGTTCATAAACTTACTTTTTCTCTAGAAAATGACCAAACTACACAAAACTTAAATAAGAAAAAGGTCGTTCTAATCAAAGCATGCATACAACATTTATCACAGTTGGATCGTCGGATAGACCGTCCATGCTTTGTAACCGCACGGTCAACATCATGGGTGAAATGTCCCGTTCTTATTGATTAAAAACGTTCCATATTAATTGTTTCGTTGCGAGGTTTTGACCTCTATATGAGACGTTTTTCAAAGACTGCATTCATTTTTAAAACAAACCATAACCTTTATTTCATAAATAAAGGTTTAAAAAGCTTTACGTAGATTATCAAATAATGATAATCTAAAATATCCTGTTTACACACGACCATTACATAATGGTTTACAATACAAATATGTTACATCGAAATCAGTTTCTTGAATGCAGTTTTTACACAATATCATACAAACATGGACTCCAAATCTTGTTCTTATTTTAGTATGCAACAGTGGAAGCTCTTAGTATTCACCTGAGAATAAACATGCTTTAAACGTCAACAAAAATGTTGGTGAGTTATAGGTTTAACCTATATATATCAAATCGTAACAATAGACCACAAGATTTCATATTTCAATACACATCCCATACATAGAGATAAAAATCATTCATATGGTGAACACCTGGTAACCGACATTAACAAGATGCATATATAAGAATATCCCCATCATTCCGGGACACCCTTCGGATATGATATAAATTTCGAAGTACTAAAGCATCCGGTACTTTGGATGGGGTTTGTTAGGCCCAATAGATCTATCTTTAGGATTCGCGTCAATTAGGGTGTCTGTTCCCTAATTCTTAGATTACCAGACTTAATAAAAAGGGGCATATTCGATTTCGATAATTCAACCATAGAATGTAGTTTCACGTACTTGTGTCTATTTTGTAAATCATTTATAAAACCTGCATGTATTCTCATCCCAAAAATATTAGATTTTTAAAAGTGGGACTATAACTCACTTTCACAGATTTTTACTTCGTCGGGAAGTAAGACTTGGCCACTGGTTGATTCACGAACCTATAACAATATATACATATATATCAAAGTATGTTCAAAATATATTTACAACACTTTTAATATATTTTGATGTTTTAAGTTTATTAAGTCAGCTGTCCTCGTTAGTAACCTACAACTAGTTGTCCACAGTTAGATGTACAGAAATAAATTGATAAATATTATCTTGAATCAATCCACGACCCAGTGTATACGTATCTCAGTATTGATCACAATTCAAACTATATATATTTTGGAATCAACCTCAACCCTGTATAGCTAACTCCAACATTCACATATAGAGTGTCTATGGTTGTTCCGAAATATATATAGATGTGTCGACATGATAGGTCGAAACATTGTATACGTGTCTATGGTATCTCAAGATTACATAATATACAATACAAGTTGATTAAGTTATGGTTGGAATAGATTTGTTACCAATTTTCACGTAGCTAAAATGAGAAAAATTATCCAATCTTGTTTTACCCATAACTTCTTCATTTTAAATCTGTTTTGAGTGAATCAAATTGCTATGGTTTCATATTGAACTATATTTTATGAATATAAACAGAAAAAGTATAGGTTTATAGTCGGAAAAATAAGTTACAAGTCATTTTTGTAAAGGTAGTCATTTCAGTCGAAAGAACGACGTCTAGATGACCATTTTAGAAAACATACTTCCACTTTGAGTTTAACCATAATTTTTGTATATAGTTTCATGTTCATAATAAAAATTATTTTCCCAGAATAACAACTTTTAAATCAAAGTTTATCATAGTTTTTAATTAACTTACCCAAAACAGCCCGCGGTGTTACTACGACGGCGTAAATCCGATTTTACGGTGTTTTTCGTGTTTCCAGGTTTTAAATCATTAAGTTAGCATATCTTATAGATATAGAACATGTGTTTAGTTTATTTTAAAAGTTAAGTTAGAAGAATTAACTTTTATTTGCGAACAAGTTTAGAATTAACTAAACTATGTTCTAGTGATTACAAGTTTAAACCTTCGAATAAGATAGCTTTATATGTATGAATTGAATGATGTTATGAACATCATTACTACCTCAAGTTCCTTGGATAAACCTACTGGAAATGAGAAAAATAGATCTAGCTTCAAAGGATCCTTGGATGGCTTGAAAGTTCTTGAAGCAGAATCATGACACGAAAACAATTTCAAGTAAGATTTCCACTAGAAATAAGATTGTTATAGTTATAGAAATTGAATTAAAGTTTGAATATGATTATTATCTTGTATTAGAAAGATAACCTACTGTAAGTAACAAAGGTTTCTTGATCTTGGATGATTACTTGGAATGGATTTAGAAAACTTGGAAGTAAACTTGCAATCTTGGAAGTATTCTTGATTTTATGAAACTAGAACTTTTGAAATTTATGAAGAACACTTAGAACTTGAAGATAGAACTTGAGAGAGATCAATAAGATGAAGAAAATTGAAGAATGAAAATATTTGTAGGTGTTTTTGGTCGTTGGTGTATGGATTAGATATAAAGGATATGTAATTTTGTTTTCATGTAAATAAGTCATGAATGATTACTCATATTTTTGTAATTTTATGAGATATTTCATGCTAGTTGCCAAATGATGGTTCCCACATGTGTTAGGTGACTCACATGGGCTGCTAAGAGCTGATCATTGGAGTGTATATACCAATAGTACATACATCTAAAAGCTGTGTATTGTACGAGTACGAATACGGGTGCATACGAGTAGAATTGTTGATGAAACTGAGCGAGGATGTAATTGTAAGCATTTTTGTTAAGTAGAAGTATTTTGATAAGTGTCTTGAAGTCTTTCAAAAGTGTATGAATACATATTAAAACACTACATGTATATACATTTTAACTGAGTCGTTAAGTCATCGTTAGTCATTACATGTAAATGTTGTTTTGAAACCTTTAGATTAACGATCTTGTTGAATGTTGTTAACCCATTGTTTATTATAACAAATGAGATGTTAAATTGTTATATTATCATGATATTATGATATATAATATATCTTAGTATGATATATATACAGTTAAATGTCGTTACAACGATAATCGTTACATATATGTCTCGTTTCGAAATCATTAAGTTAGTAGTCTTATTTTTACATATGTATTTCATTGTTAATACACTTAATAATATATTTACTTATCATTTAACATAATTAACCAAGTGTATCAATATCTTAATATGATTCATATGTACCTAGTAAGACGTTGTTATAACGATAATCGTTATATATATCGTTTTCGAGTTTCTTAAATTAATAGTCTCATTTTTTATGTATATAACTCATTGTTAAAATACCTAATGAGATACATACTTATAATAAAATCATGTTAACTATATATATAACCATATATATGTCATCGTATAGTTTTTACAAGTTTTAACGTTCGTGAATCACCGGTCAACTTGGGTGGTCAATTGTCTATATGAAACCTATTTCAATTAATCAAGTCTTAACAAGTTTGATTGCTTAACATGTTGGAAACACTTAATCATGTAAATAACAATTTCATTTAATATATATATAAACATGAAAAAGTTCGGGTCACTACATGTCATAACCCGTCCTTAACCATAAGAACGTGTTAGATAACGTATGATTTCATTGCGAGGTATTGACCTCTATATGCGACATTTTTAAAAGATCAACTGCATATATTATACATTACAAACCATGATTCTTATTTTTGATACAAGCTTTAGACAATGAAAAGATGATTATCGTTTAGCGATAATCTTAGACTTACAAACTTTACAAATGATGATAACAACACGATTTCTAGCATATTTTACAACACAAATCCTCGGATATGCAGTTTTATTTTTGACACAAATATGCGTACGCAAGATCCTGCTTAAATTCAACATACTGCAGCGGAAGCTTTTAGTAATCACCTGAGAATAGACATGTTTTAAAAAGGTCAACATAAAGTTGGTGAGATATAGGTTTAATGCCGGCAGCGATATAAATATAGACCACAAGATTTTATATATAAACGTTTTAATAAAAATATTCTAAGTGGTTGAGCACTTGGTAACCATACTTAACATTTAATCACGTCGCATATTCCCTTTATTATGAAATCTTACTACACCGTACCAAGTGTAGTCACAAAACGAAGTACTGTGCAACCGTTGAATACTGGTCGTCCAGTCCGGTTGGGGTTGTCAGGCCCGATAGATCTATCAACAGGATTCGCGTTTACAATACCGCTGTAAATAATAGTTACCAAGCTACAGGGAAGTATGCCAGTGGTACAACTCAACGTAGAATATATTTTTCAGTTACTTGTGTCCATAACGTAAAACATAAAATACATGTATTCTCATCCCGAAATACTTAGAGTTTAAAAGTGAGACTATATACTCACTTTCGTCTTGAAGATATGTAATTTTGACTTGGTCTCCAATTGATATCACAAACCTAACCATATATAATATATCAATACCTTTTCTTTTTAAACAATCGTCACATATATATACTTATAATACTTTTAATAATTCCTTAGTCCGTAGTTAGCAGTCTGATGTTAGTAATTCAATTTTAATGGTTCATTTTTAGGTGATTAATAAACCCCCAATGAAATAAATAAAAACCCCATCGTATATGTATTGGTCGAGATTAATCTTGACCTACGGTACCGGTGTTGTCAAATGACGTGTTGCGTACAATCATGGGATCTTATGATTAATCTTCTTGTATTGTTTACGGGTGATCCTGAACCATATAAAATTAAATTATGAGTACATATATATAAAATATTATGTTATTTTAAAAAGATGTGATTTATTAAATTTTCTCCAATTATTTTCGTAGCTAAACTAGTCTTAGATATCCGATCTCGTTTTGGTCATAGTTTCTTCGTTACAACTCCGTTTTCGTTGATTCAACTTGCCACTTCCTTGGATCGAGTCCCTCTTTAAGACTATGAACTGTAAATACCTTAGTTTGTATTCGAAATCACAGGTCATAGGTCAAACTTTAGTGAAACTTATGAAGTTAATCATTTTCCATCATGTAAACAACCTTAAATGATTATTTTTCTAAAAATACTTATACTTTGAGTTAAATCATGAAATTTTTATGTGTTATCATATTCATAGTAAAAATCATTTTTCCAGAAAATAAACCTCCAATTCAAAGTTTAAGATGGTTTTTAATTATCCAACCCAAAACAGCCCCCGGTTGCACTCCGACGTCGTAAAAACAGTTTTTAAGGTGTTCTTTGAAAAACCAAGTTATACCTTGTTAAATTAGCATATATTTAAGTTATATTACAGGTCTTGAAGTATTTTAAAAGTTAAGTTAGAAGGATCTATTTAGTTTTCAAACAAGTTTGAAAACATTCAAACTATGTTCTTGTTGTTAAAATTTTATACCATAAAATAAGATAGCTATATATATATGAATCGAATAAGGTTATGAACAAAGTTACTACCTCAAGTTACTTGGACAAGATTGCTGTAAAAGAGGAGTAAGAACCTAGAACCAAAAGGGTGATGGAATTGGATGAAAGATTGGAATTAAACTTGTGTTCTTGAAAGGATTCTTGAAGTGTTTTTGTAAGAGTTTTCTTATGGTGATTAAGTGATGTTTTTATGGCTAGATCTTCATGGATATTAGCTGAATGGTTATGGAGGTTAAGGCTCTTAAAAGTGTGTGTGTTTTAGTTAAAGGAAATGTGTAGTAAAATGAAAATGGAATGGAGTATAAATGGTGGTGTAAAAGGTGTATAAGTTTGTAATTTTGTGAAAAAATCTTTTAATCATGTGAAATTGTCATACTAGATAACAAAAGTAGTTACCTTATACATAAGGCATTGAACAAGGGCTGGTTGGTGGTGATTTGATGTGTATATACCAATAGTAAATACGTATAGAAGCTAGGTATGATACGAGTACATGTACTCTAGATATACGTATAGAAATTTTGTGAAAAATGGAATGAGAATTCAAATATAGCTATCTTTTGTGAATATACTTATATTGTTTTATGTATTTAAGTCCTTAAAAAGTGATTAAATACATTACATATACGATATATGTATAATCATTATAGGTCATAAGTATTTATGTCAAATAACGTTACGTATGGTTATCATTTTGAAAACTTAAGTTAGTAGTTTCAAAATATACTTATAACTTATTGTTATTAATACAAAATGAGGTATTACAACATTCTTAGATCATGTTAAATATGTATATATACATATATATACACAAACGTATAATTATCATATGTTATATAGTTCGTGATATCATCGGTCAACTAGACGGTCAAACGTTGTGTAAAACTCTTTTCAAAAACATAAGTCTCAACAATTTGGATTGCTTATCATGTTGGTAAGGTTTAATTTATGTAAATATTAATCTTATAAGTATAAATTGATCGAAAAAGTCCGGGTCATTACAGTACCTACCCGTTAAATAAATTTCGTCCCGAAATTTTAAAATTGTACCTATTTTGCGTCATCGAGAAACAAGTGTGGATACTTTTGTTTCATCTGATCCTCTCATTCCCAAGTAAACTCAGGACCTCTTCGAGCATTCCAACGAACCTTAACGATCGGTATGTTGCTCTGCTTGAGCCGTTTAACTTCACGGTCCATGATTTCGACTGGTTCTTCTACGAATTGTAATTTCTCGTCAACTTGGATTTCTTCAAGAGGAATGGTGAGGTCTTCCTTTGCAAGACACTTCTTAAGGTTTGAGACGTGAAAGGTATTATGTACTCCGGCGAGTTGTTGCGGTAATTCGAGTCGATAAGCTACCGGTCCAATGCGTTCAATGATCTTGAACGGGCCTACATACCTTGGGTTTAGTTTACCCCTTTTTCCAAAACGTATTACACCTTTCCAAGGTGACACCTTTAACATAACCATGTCACCGATCTGAAACTCTAATGGTTTCCTTCGGACATCGGTGTAGCTCTTTTGGCGACTACGGGCTGTTTTCAATCTCTCCTTGATTTGTACTATCTTCTCAGTCGTTTCGTGTATGATCTCGGGACCAGTTAATTGTCGATCTCCTACTTCATTCCAACAAATAGGAGATCTACACTTCCTTTCGTACAATGCTTCGAATGGCGCAGCTTTAATGCTCGCATGATAACTATTATTATACGAGAATTCTGCTAATGGTAGATATTTATCCCATCCGTTTCCAAAATCGATCACACATGCCCTGAGCATGTCTTCAAGAGTCTGAATTGTTCTTTCACTCTGCCCGTCGGTTTGCGGATGATATGCGGTGCTCATATCCAAACGAGTTCCTAGTGCCTCCTGTAGTGATTGCCAGAACTTTGATGTAAATCTACTATCACGATCAGATATAATGGAAATGGGTATTCCATGACTTGAAACTATTTACTTTATATATAATCGTAATAATTTCTCCATTCTATCTGTTTCCTTTATAGGCAAGAAATGTGCAGATTTGGTAAGACGATCAACAATTACCCAAATGGTGTCGTATCCCCATGCAGTCTTTGGTAACTTCGTGATGAAATCCATGGTAATACCGTCCCATTTCCATTCTGGAATTTCTGGTTGTTGAAGTAACCCTGACGGCTTCTGGTGTTCTGCTTTGACTTTGGAACAAGTTAAACACTCCCCAACATATGTTGCAACGTCTGTCTTTAAATTAGGCCACCAATAATGTGTCTTAAGATCTTGGTACATCTTTCCAACTCCAGGATGTATCGAATATCTTGTCTTATGTGCCTCGTTCAATATCAACTTCCTTAATCCACCCAACTTTGGTACCCAAATACGATTTGCAAAATATCGAATTCCATCTTCCCGCATAACGAGTTGCTTCTCACACTTCTTCATTATTTCATTTCCTATATTTTCTTTAGTAAGTGCTTCTCGTTGAACTTCTTTGATTTGTGAGTTGAGATTCATGCGAATTTTTATGTTCATCGCTCGTACTCGAATTGGTTCTCGTTCCTTTCTGCTTAGAGCGTCGGCCACCACGTTCGCTTTCCCGGGATGATAACGAATTTCACAATCATAGTCATTTATTAACTCAACCCACCTACGTTGCGTCATGTTCAACTGTTTCTGATCAAAAATATGTTGAAGACTTTTATGATCAGTAAACACAGTGCATTTAACCCCATACAAGTAGTGTCTCCATATCTTCAATGCAAACACGACTGCTCCCAGTTCTAGATCATGCGTCGTATAATTCCGCTCGTGAATCTTCAATTTTCGGGATGCGTATGCAATAACTTTCTTCCGTTGCATAAGAACGCAACCAAAACCTTGTCGCGAAGCGTCACAATATATTTCAAAATCATCGTTCCCTTCTGGTAACGATAAAATAGGCGCCGTAGTTAACTTCTTCTTCAGTAATTGAAATGCGTTCTCCTGCTCCGAGGTCCATTCATATTTCTTCCCTTTTTGCGTTAACGCGGTCAACGGCTTAGCTATTCGGGAAAAATCTTGAATAAACCTTCTATAATAACCGGCTAAACCCAAAAATTGGCGTATCTGCATTGGTGTCTTAGGAGTCTCCCATTTTTCAATGGCCTCAATTTTAGCTGGGTCAACCTGAATTCCTTTGCTACTAACAACATGGCCAAGAAATTGCACTTCTTTCAACCAGAAAGCACACTTAGAAAATTTAGCATATAGCTGTTCTTTTCTCAACAACTCTAATATCAACCTTAAATGCTGCTCATGCTCTTGCTCACTCTTGGAATAGATACGAATATCATCAATGAAAACGATAACAAACTTATCTATATATGGACTACAAACTCGATTCATGAGGTCCATGAATACAGCTGGCGCATTCGTCAATCCAAACGGCATGACCAAAAATTCGTAATGACCGTAACGTGTCCGAAAAGCAGTTTTCGGAATGTCCTCTTCTTTGACACGTAATTGATGATAGCCCGACCTTAGGTCAATTTTTGAGTACACACATGATCCTTGGAGTTGATCAAATAAGTCGTCAATTCTCGATAGTGGATACCGATTTTTGATAGTTAACTTATTTAATTCACGATAATCTATACACATCCTAAAAGATCCATCTTTCTTCTTAACAAACAAAATTGGAGCTCCCCACGGTGAAGTACTTGGTCGTATGAATCCACGATCCAGTAATTCTTTTAACTGACTTTAAAGTTCTTTTAATTCGGAAGGTGCAAGTCTATATGGAGCACGAGCCACTGGTGCAGCTCCTGGTACTAAATCTATTTGAAATTCTACAGATCTAAATGGAGGTAATCCCGGCAACTCTTTCGGAAATACTTCAGGAAAATCTCTTGCCACAGGCACGTCAGTGATGCACTTCTCTTTTTCTTTCTTTTCGACTTTATTAACATGTGCTAAGATAGCATAGCACCCTTTCTTCAAGCACTTTTGAGCTTTCAAATAACTAATGAGTTTTAGCTTTGAGTTACCCTTCTCTCCATAAATCATTACTGGCGTTTTATCCTTACGAGGAATGCGAATTGCCTTCTTGGCGCACACAACTTCAGCTCCTATTTTGGACATCCAGTCCATGCCGACTATTACATCAAAACTTCCTAATTCTACGGGTATCAAATCAATCTTAAATGTTTCTCCGGCTAAATTTATTTTGCAATCACGGCAAATTTTATCGGCTTTAATTAGTTTACCATTAGCTAACTCAATCATGTACTTAGCATCTAGAGGTAATGATGAACAATTCAATTTAGCGTGAAAGTCTCTACACACGTAACTTCTATCAGCACCAGTATCAAATATAATAGATGCGGATAAGTTATTAATGGTAAACGTACCCGTAACAAGCTCCGGGTCTTCACACGCCTCTCTAGCATTAATAACAAATGCTCTTCCACGTGCAGATCCATTATTCTTCTCTGGATTCGGGCACTGGCTCTTATAATGACCCTGTTTCCCACATCCATAACAAGTAACAGTAGCCAAAGCAGTTCTATTTGCGTTAGTGGCAGGAGTCTTGGTACCATTTGTATTTGTAACGAGAGCCCTACAATCTTCAGCAAGATGACCCTTTCGATTACATTTGTTGCATACCACATTACAGTAGCCAGAGTGATGTTTGTGGCATCGGTTACATAAAGGATTTTGTCCTTTGTAACCAAAGCTTAAACCACTACCCGCACCTTGCGTGATTTCTTGTTTCTTAAAAGATTGTTGTTGGTTACCTCGATCATAATTTCCATTCCACTTTCTTTTGTTACCTGATACCTTCACATCAGTATTGGATGCTTTCTTATCCATGATGACCTGATCCATTAGCTCGTTTGCCATGGTTATAGCTTCATGAATTGTCTTAGGTTTCGATGCTGTAACATTTGCCTTGACCTTTTTGGGCAAACCATCTTTGTACATTTCAATTTTCCGTTCTTCGGTTGGAACCAATTCAGGACATAGCAAAACTAATTCCATGAATCGCTGATTGTAGTTGGTGATTTCAGTACCATTAACCTTCAGACTTCGTAATTCATCTTCCAACTTCCTAACCTCGTTCCTTGGACAATATTCGTTGATTAACATTGTTTTGAATTCTTCCCATGGAGTATCATAAGCTACATCTCCTCCTACAGCCTTCACAAAATTTTTCCACCACGTGAGTGCACTATCTTGTAAAGTGCACGATGCATACTTGGTCATGTCCTTTTCAACACAACCACTTATTTTAAACACAGTCTCCATCTTTTCTATCCACCGGGTTAAACCGATCGGTCCTTCTGTTCCACTGAATGATGAGGGCTTGCAAGCTTGAAAAGTTTTGTAAGTGCACCCCACACGAGGATTTGGGTTAACTGCAGCACCTCTTGCAGCCTCGACCCATAACATTCGGTCGTTCACTCGCTGATTGATGAGTTCCTGGATTTCTTGTTCCGTCATTCGGTTCAATCGCGCCATATTCTTCTATAAGAATGAAAAGAAAATAATTATTCACATGGAATATTATAGATGTAGTGTATATTTACAGTACATTATAGCTTATTAATAATATGAACCAGGTATTATTATAAAAGCCTTTTCTTCTTATTAGCGTTTTATAATTATATCTAGGGTAGTACCTACCCGTTAATGTCCATACTTAATAGCTTAGTACAGAATCAATTACTACCATCTAAATAATACTTAACCATGGAAAATTATTGCATTTCACACTTCACTATTTTACATATGCTTATCTTACATCGAACATTAAGCAAACCACACTAATAATATTATACAAAACATTATATGATCCCATGGTTTAATACGGCAGCGCATCGTTTGGTCTATTTTCTAGGACGTTTAGGTTCAAAGAATCGCTTAACGCTTATCCTGGCTGTCTGCCTATATTTTGGCTGTGGGACTGAAGAACTGGATGCCGGGATAGAACGAATAGGAATAGCGGGAATAGGGGTGGTAGTGTCTAGTGGAGTTGGTGCCACATCATCCTTACTAAACTCGGGATTTGAATTTTCTAATTCATTAGCCTTTCGTTTCTTTCCTAGTTCGAACTCGTCTTTTGTAATTTCCTGTATTTCTTCCTCGGGTTCACTTTCCTCCTCTGGTTCACTTTCCTCCTCGGGTTCACTTTCCTCCTCGGGTTCACTTTCCGGGTTCTCTATAGTCGGTTCATCCGGAATTTGTGAGTCTTCCCCAAAGATATTATTTTCGTCATCGGATAGGTTAATTACTGGAACACCATCTGAAGATTCTGGTTCGGAGTCACTGAACGTGATGACAAGTTTTGAGCCCGACATCTATCACACAACAACTAACCCATTAGTACTACATAATATTTACATATAAATTTTAACCAACAATGATAAGCAATGGTTTTTAAATTAGACCCGGTCAAAGTCCAGACTTACTAATGTATCCTAACGACTTATCGGTTAGACACACTAATGCAAACCTGGTTCGCTAAGACCACCGCTCTGATACCACATGTCATAACCCGTCCTTAACCATAAGAACGTGTTAGATAACGTATGATTTCATTGCGAGGTATTGACCTCTATATGCGACATTTTTAAAAGATCAACTGCATATATTATACATTACAAACCATGATTCTTATTTTTGATACAAGCTTTAGACAATGAAAAGATGATTATCGTTTAGCGATAATCTTAGACTTACAAACTTTACAAATGATGATAACAACACGATTTCTAGCATATTTTACAACACAAATCCTCGGATATGCAGTTTTATTTTTGACACAAATATGCGTACGCAAGATCCTGCTTAAATTCAACATACTGCAGCGGAAGCTTTTAGTAATCACCTGAGAATAGACATGTTTTAAAAAGGTCAACATAAAGTTGGTGAGATATAGGTTTAATGCCGGCAGCGATATAAATATAGACCACAAGATTTCATATATAAACGTTTTAATAAAAATATTCTAAGTGGTTGAGCACTTGGTAACCATACTTAACATTTAATCACGTCGCATATTCCCTTTATTATGAAATCTTACTACACCGTACCAAGTGTAGTCACAAAACGAAGTACTGTGCAACCGTTGAATACTGGTCGTCCAGTCCGGTTGGGGTTGTCAGGCCCGATAGATCTATCAACAGGATTCGCATTTACAATACCGCTGTAAATAATAGTTACCAAGCTACAGGGAAGTATGCCAGTGGTACAACTCAACGTAGAATATATTTTTCAGTTACTTGTGTCCATAACGTAAAACATAAAATACATGTATTCTCATCCCGAAATACTTAGAGTTTAAAAGTGGGACTATATACTCACTTTCGTCTTGAAGATATGTAATTTTGACTTGGTCTCCGATTGATATCACAAACCTAACCATATATAATATATCAATACCTTTTCTTTTTAAACAATCGTCACATATATATACTTATAATACTTTTAATAATTCCTTAGTCCGTAGTTAGCAGTCTGATGTTAGTAATTCAATTTTAATGGTTCATTTTTAGGTGATTAATAAACCCCCAATGAAATAAATAAAAACCCCATCGTATATGTATTGGTCGAGATTAATCTTGACCCACGGTACCGGTGTTGTCAAATGACGTGTTGCGTACATAAAGTACCGGTGTTGTCAAATGACGTGTTGCGTACAATCATGGGATCTTATGATTAATCTTCTCGTATTGTTTACGGGTGATCCTGAACCATATAAAATTAAATTATGAGTACATATATATAAAATATCATGTTATTTTAAAAAGATGTGATTTATTAAATTTTCTCCAATTATTTTCGTAGCTAAACTAGTCTTAGATATCCGATCTCGTTTTGGTCATAGTTTCTTCGTTACAACTCCGTTTTCGTTGATTCAACTTGCCACTTCCTTGGATCGAGTCCCTCTTTAAGACTATGAACTGTAAATACCTTAGTTTGTATTCGAAATCACAGGTCATAGGTCAAACTTTAGTGAAACTTATGAAGTTAATCATTTTCCATCATGTAAACAACCTTAAATGATTATTTTTCTAAAAATACTTATACTTTGAGTTAAATCATGAAATTTTTATGTGTTATCATATTCATAGTAAAAATCATTTTTCCAAAAAATAAACCTCCAATTCAAAGTTTAAGATGGTTTTTAATTATCCAACCCAAAACAGCCCCCGGTTGCACTCCGACGTCGTAAAAACAGTTTTTAAGGTGTTCTTTGAAAAACCAAGTTATACCTTGTTAAATTAGCATATATTTAAGTTATATTACAGGTCTTGAAGTATTTTAAAAGTTAAGTTAGAAGGATCTATTTAGTTTTCAAACAAGTTTGAAAACATTCAAACTATGTTCTTGTTGTTAAAATTTTATACCATAAAATAAGATAGCTATATATATATGAATCGAATAAGGTTATGAACAAAGTTACTATCTCAAGTTACTTGGACAAGATTGCTGTAAAAGAGGAGTAAGAACCTAGAACCAAAAGGGTGATGGAATTGGATGAAAGATTGGAATTAAACTTGTGTTCTTGAAAGGATTCTTGAAGTGTTTTTGTAAGAGTTTTCTTATGGTGATTAAGTGATGTTTTTATGGCTAGATCTTCATGGATATTAGCTGAATGGTTATGGAGGTTAAGGCTCTTAAAAGTGTGTGTGTTTTAGTTAAAGGAAATGTGTAGTAAAATGAAAATGGAATGGAGTATAAATGGTGGTGTAAAAGGTGTATAAGTTTGTAATTTTGTGAAAAAATCTTTTAATCATGTGAAATTGTCATACTAGATAACAAAAGTAGTTACCTTATACATAAGGCATTGAACAAGGGCTGGTTGGTGGTGATTTGATGTGTATATACCAATAGTAAATACGTATAGAAGCTAGGTATGATACGAGTACATGTACTCTAGATATACGTATAGAAATTTTGTGAAAAATGGAATGAGAATTCAAATATAGCTATCTTTTGTGAATATACTTATATTGTTTTATGTATTTAAGTCCTTAAAAAGTGATTAAATACATTACATATACGATATATGTATAATCATTATAGGTCATAAGTATTTATGTCAAATAACGTTACGTATGGTTATCATTTTGAAAACTTAAGTTAGTAGTTTCAAAATATACTTATAACTTATTGTTATTAATACAAAATGAGGTATTACAACATTCTTAGATCATGTTAAATATGTATATATACATATATATACACAAACGTATAATTATCATATGTTATATAGTTCGTGATATCATCGGTCAACTAGACGGTCAAACGTTGTGTAAAACTCTTTTCAAAAACATAAGTCTCAACAATTTGGATTGCTTATCATGTTGGTAAGGTTTAATTTATGTAAATATTAATCTTATAAGTATAAATTGATCGAAAAAGTCCGGGTCATTACACTACAGTACCTACCCGTTAAATAAATTTCGTCCCGAAATTTTAAGCAGTTGGAGGTGTTGACGTATCTTCTAGAAATAAATGCGGGTATTTCTTCTTCATCTGATCTTCACGCTAACAGGTGAACTCGGGTCCTCTACTAGCATTCCATCGAACCTTAACAATCGGTATCTTGTTTTGTTTAAGTCTCTTAACCTCACGATCCATTATTTCGACGGGTTCTTCAATGAATTGAAGTTTTTCATTGATTTGGATTTCGTCCAACAGAATAGTGAGATCTTCTTTAGCAAAACATTTCTTCAAATTTGAGACATGAAAAGTGTTATGTACAGCTGCGAGTTGTTGAGGTAGCTCCAGTTGGTAAGCTACTGGTCCGACACGATCTATAATCTTGAATGGTCCAATGTAACTTGGATTTAGTTTCCCCCATTTACCAAATCGAACAACGCCTTTCCAAGGTGAAACCTTAAGCATGACCATTTCTCCAATTTCAAACTCTATATCTTTTCTTTTACTGTCCGCGTAGCTCTTTTGTCGACTCTGGGTAGTTTTCAATCTTTGTTGAATTTGGATGATTTTCTCGGTAGTTTCTTGTATTATCTCCGGATCCGTAATCTATCTATCCCCCACTTCACTCCAACAAATCGGAGACCTGCACTTTCTACCATAAAGTGCTTCAAACGGCGCCATCTCAATGCTTGAATGGTAGCTGTTGTTGTAGGAAAATTCTACTAACGGTAGATGTCGATCCCAACTGTTTCCGAAATCAATAACATAAGCTCGTAGCATGTCTTCAAGCATTTGTATCATCCTTTCGCTCTGCCCATCAGTTTGTGGATGATAGGCAGTACTCATGTCTAGACGAGTTCCCAATGCTTGCTGTAATGTCTGCCAAAATCTTGAAATAAATCTGCCATCCCTATCAGAGATAATAGAGATTAGTATTCCATGTCTGGAGACAACTTCCTTCAAATACAGTCGTGCTAACTTCTCCATCTTGTTATCTTCTCTTATTGGCAGGAAGTGTGCTGACTTGGTGAGACGATCAACTATTACCCAAATAGTATCATAACCACTTGCAGTCCTTGGCAATTTAGTAATGAAATCCATGGTAATGTTTTTCCATTTCCATTCCGGGATTTCAGGTTGTTGTAGTAGACCTGATGGTTTCTGATGTTCAGCTTTGACCTTAGAACACGTCAAACATTCTCCTACATATTTAGCAATATCGGCTTTCATACCTGGCCACCAAAAATGTTTCTTAAGATCCTTGTACATCTTCCCCGTTCCAGGATGTATTGAGTATCTGGTTTTATGAGCTTCTCTAAGTACCATTTCTCTCATATCTCCAAATTTTGGTACCCAAATTCTTTCAGCTCTATACCGGGTTCCGTCTTCCCGAATATTAAGATGCTTCTCCGATCCTTTGGGTATTTCATCCTTTAAATTTCCCTCTTTTAAAACTCCTTGTTGCGCCTCCTTTATTTGAGTAGTAAGGTTAGTGTGAATCATTATATTCATAGATTTTACTCGAATGGGTTCTCTGTCCTTTCTGTTCAAGGCGTCGGCTACCACATTTGCCTTCCCCGGGTGGTAACGAATCTCAAAGTCGTAATCATTCAACAATTCAATCCACCTACGCTGCCTCATATTCAGTTGTTTCTGATTAAATATGTGTTGAAGACTTTTGTGGTCGGTATATATAATACTTTTGACCCCATATAAGTAGTGCCTCCAAGTCTTTAATGCAAAAACAACTGTGCCTAATTCCAAATCATGCGTCGTATAATTTTGCTCGTGAATCTTCAATTGTCTAGACGCATAAGCAATCACCTTCGTCCGTTGCATTAATACACAACCGAGACCTTGCTTTGATGCGTCACAATAAATCACAAAATCATCATTCCCTTCAGGCAATGACAATATAGGTGCCGTAGTTAGCTTTTTCTTCAATAATTGAAATGCCTTCTCTTGTTCATCCTTCCATTCAAATTTCTTTCCTTTATGCGTTAATGCAGTCAAGGGTTTTGCTATTTTGGAGAAATCTTGTATGAATCTTCTGTAGTAACCAGCCAATCCTAAAAATTAACGTATATGCTTCGGAGTTTTTGGGGTTTCCCACTTTTCAACGGTTTCAATCTTTGCCGGGTCCACCTGGATACCTTCTTTGTTCACTATGTGACCGAGGAATTGAACTTCTTCCAACCAAAATGCACACTTTGAAAACTTAGCGTACAGTTTTTCTTTCCTCAATACTTCTAGCACTTTTCTCAAATGTTCTTCGTGCTCTCTTGATCATTCTTTGAGTAAATAAGTATGTCATCGATGAAAACAATGACAAACTTGTCAAGATATGGCCCACACACTCGCAAAGAAGTTAACCACCGCACCTATCTTATCACTTCCTGAAGGCAGTGACGATTTCTTCATTTATTGCGATGCTTCGAAAAGTGGTTTTGGTTGTGTACTGATTCAATGCACAAAGGTTATCGCTAACGCCTCCCGTTAGCTGAAGATTTACGAGAAAAATTACACTACTCACGATCTCGAACTTGGAGCCGTTATCTTTGCGCTCAAATTATGGAGACACTATCTTTATGGAACTAAGAGCACTATCTTCATCGACCACAAAAGCCTCCAACACATCTTTGATCAGAAGCAACTGAATATTAGACAGCGTCGATGGATCGAGATACGAAACGACTATGATTGTGAACTTCGTTATCATCCTGGCAAGGCCAATGTTGTAGCTGACGCTTTGAGCCGAAAGGAAAGGATGGAACCTCTTCGTGTTCGGGCACTGAACATCACCATTCATTCGAATCTCAACAGCCAGATCCGAGTAGCCCAAGATGAGGCTCTCAAGGAGGAGAATATATCTCATGAACATTTGAACATACTTGTCTCTCGATTCGAGGTTAGGGAGACTAGACTCCGATGTTATGCCGGAAGAATTTGGGTACCTCGTTATGGAGATCTACTAAACCTTATACTAGATGAAGCCCACAAATCGAGATATTCGATTCATCCCGAAGCGGGCAAAATATACCACGATCTTAAGGGACAGTATTGGTGGCCGAATCTTAAGAATGACGTTGCTACTTATGTTGGTAAGTGTTTGAATTGCTCGAAAGTTAAGACCGAACATCAGAGGCCCTCTGGATTGCTTCAACAACCGAAAATCCCACAATGGAAGTGGGAAAGGATAACAATGGATTTCATTACTAAGCTACCAAAGACGGTGGGCAGATACGATACCATCTGGGTTATTGTTGATCGTCTTACCAAATCTGCACACTTCTTGGCTATGAAGGAAACGGATATGATGGAGAGACTTGCTCAATTATACATCAAATAGGTTGTATCTCGTCATGTGGTACCTTTATCGATCATCTCAGATCGCGATCCCCGTTTTGCTTCTAGATTTTGGCGTTCTTTACAAGAAGCCATGGGAACCCGTCTCGACATGAGTACTGCATATCACCCACAGACCGACGGGCAAAGTGAACGCACGATTCAGACTTTGGAGGACATGTTGCGTGCATGTGTTATTGATTTCGGAAAAGCCTGGGAAAGACATTTGCCACTCGCCGAATTTTCTTACAACAACAGTTATCACTCGAGTATTAATGCCGCACCTTTTGAAGCGTTGTATGGCCGCAAGTGCCGATCTCCTATTTGTTGGGCCGAGGTAGGCGAAAAGCAAATCATCGGACCCGAGGTAGTCCATGAATCAACAGAGAAGATTGCCCAGATTCAAGCTAGACTTAAGACGGCCCGTGATCGTCAAAAGAGTTATGCTGACCGTAAACGTAAAGACTTTGAATTCAACGTCGGTGACCGTGTAATGTTAAAAGTTGCACCTTGGAAAGGTGTGATTCGTTTTGGAAAGTGCGGAAAGTTAAACCCGCGATATACTGGTCCTTTTAAAATCTTGGAGCGTGTTGGACCCGTTGCTTACCGTTTGGATCTTCCAACACAATTGAGCTCAGTTCATCCTACCTTCCACGTGTCAAACTTGAAGAAGTGTCTTACTGCACCCGAACTTATCATACCACTGGAGGAACTTACGATTGATGAAAAACTCCACTTTGTGGAAGAACCTGTCGAGATAATGGACCGTGAGGTCAAAACTTTGAAACGCAATAAGATTCCGATAGTCCGAGTGCGATGGAATGCCAAACGAGGACCTGAGTTTACCTGGGAACGAGAGGATCAAATGATGCAGAAGTATCCTCACCTTTTCCCAACTCCTCCATCTACCTCAGCTTAAAATTTCGGGACGAAATTTTCTTTAACAGGTGGGTAATGTAACGACCCTGGATTTTCCAACATTTACTTATTAATATTTATTATTAATGCTTGTGATTTAATGAATGTATTGTTATACATTTACTTGTTACCATACATGACTTTTAATTGCCCGACACGTCTTTGTGACACACGAACTTTACACGAATAATATTTTTGAATATTATTTACATTCATAATTAATTTTTATTAATCATTTTAATTAACTAAGGTTACTAGTTAATTACTTGGGCTTTATTTGAATTATTTGTTAATTACTTGAACTTGGGCTTTTATTAATATTAATGGACTTAGAAGCCCACCCTACTCACCTTAATGGAGTAATTAGCCCATTACTTTCATGTAAGTATTACATTTGAACTTAACTAGACGGATTAGTGCACATGGAATCTAGTTACAACATACTTACACCTTATCCCCATGCAAGTTAACCTTATAACCATCTTTTTAGCCAAATACATGCAAGGACCTTATGGATTTTTCCTTCCTCCCTTCCCTTTTGAGAGCCGTCGGCCTAGGATGGCATGGGGAGTTCAAAAATCTTTTTTTTTTGTTACATATTACTAGTATTACTTCCTCATTTCTTCACACACACATTCACCACTTTTCTCTCAAGCTTTTCTCTCATCTTTTGCTCTCTAATTATGAGTTCCTTGCAAGACTTTCTCCTTCTTTTCTTTGTCTTAAAACCGTAGCTAAACACTCTCATCATCATCATCTTTTGCTTGCTTGCTACTTGTTTCATGTTGTTGTTTGATTACTTGTCTTTGTTAGTTGTTACTTAGTAGTTACAAGAATCAAACTACCTAGTTTGATTCTTCATATTATCTTGTATTTACAAGAACACACAAGAACCTAAACTTACTAGTTTATGGTTCAACACTTAATTCTTTGAAAGATTGAAAGTTCATGTTGTAAAATCATACTTGTGATTCATGTTTGTAAACTTAAAGTTTACTTTCTTAAAGATCAAGATTTTGGCTTGAATCTTTAAAGTATGAACAACAATGAACTAGTTACTTGTTTATTTAGATTATTTCTTCATTTCCTAGCATTTTGAATTCGTGATTATGGTTGTTGTTGGTCAAGTGTTACTAGTTAACTTTGATCTCATTTTTCTTGAACTAAAGTTAATTTTATAAGTTCAAGAACATGGAAGTATAACTTTCTAGTTATAACTTCACATACTTATGAAAGATCTAAGTTTCTATAGCTTATGGTCTACTTATTTTGTCATAAACAAAAGCTTGAAAGCTTACATATACTTTACAAGATGAAAATCTAAGTTTTATAGCTTATGGTTTCATTAAAGTAAAGATTCAAGTGTTATTACTTAGGATTTAACTTAATAACTTTAGATCTAGACTTTTGGGTCTTGGATCTTCAAGATCAAACTAAGAACTATATTCTACAACTTAAGATCTTGATTAGTTAGTTTACTTTCAAGTTTGTAGCTTAATATTACTTTTATAGTTCATGTATGTGTTGGATCTAAGATCTTGATGTAACTTTGGTTCATCAAACTACTTGCAACACTTAATTGAGTTGTGCTACTTATCTTAGACTTACACTTGTGTTATGATGGTCAAAACTTGGTAAAGATGATGTAAACACATCAACGAGTTGTACACTTGAAGCTATATGCACAAGGATGAGAACCGTGATGAACATCAAGCACCAAGAACCCACCGGAACCTACTGTTTACTATTTTCTGTAACTGATCAGAATACCCGGGCTACTGTAAAGTTAATTTTCAGTTATCTCTGTTCGAGTAGATAATTTTTCGTTTAAGACTCGTCTTAATCCGAGTTACGTCGTAGGATTTATGGCCCTCCGAGTGTCACTATGTCTTTTAACGTTGTGCTGAAAATTCTGACCTACTCGCACTTAGAACGTTGCCACGGTCAAACGAAGATGAGTTTGCTTCTGGAATTTTTACCACAACTAAAGGACTCATATACGGAGCCATGGCCACTGGTCTCACCTTATTTCAGTAGGTATAGAGGCCGTGGTGACTGATCGAAGTCAGCCTTTTTTTAAACTCTTTACTTGATTGAAAACTTACCTTACCCTTTTGACTTAATGATGAATGATGATGACACTTAAGACCTAATTTACATACATTTAAACCTATTGGGACAATTTACTGACTTAGTAACTTTTGACTTAGGTTGAGGACTTTCCGGACCTACATACTTGCTTACTTCCCGACTCAACTTTACTACTACTTTACCACTGTGAGTTATAGCATCCCTTTTTACTTTAACTATTTTGGGAACTGAGAATACATGCGCATTTTACATTTTACATACTAGACACGAGTACTTAAACTTATTATATGTGTGGGTTATACAACAGCATAAACATTCCCTTTAGCTCGGTAACATTTAGTCATTGGTTTTTGAACCGGTGAACGCGAATCTTAGATATGGATCCATAGGGTTTGACATCCCCAATCGGGCTAGTAGCGATAGTATTTAACAGGTGTTTAATACTTCGTATACATACGCACTTGCCAAGTGTACTTTCAGGGGGTTATAAACGTTAAGTTAGTTACCAAGTGCCCACGGTTAAACATATACTTTATCATACTGTTTTGAAATGCTCTTTGTAGCACTGAAATCTCGTGACCTACCTTACATTATTGTTATACTTAAACTATAGCTCACCAACCTTTGTGTTGAAGTTTTAAGCATGTTTTTCTCAGGTGCTTAAGGTTGCTTCCGCTGTTGTACTAGTCATGCCTCGTAGACTTCCGCTGTGCTTTACTAGAGATGTCATCGCATGAAACACTTTATCTTGCATTCAAACTTTAATACTTTTGAAACAATGATTTGTAACGACCTAAGGGTCACGCACTATTATCTTTGTTCCTATTCATAGAAGCTTACTTTCGATGTAAAACATTCGACGTTAGTTATGACGTCACCTTTTATCTTAAATGCAAACTTGTTTTGAAAACGCATATAGTGTTTGATCTTGTAATGATCCTGTTGTTGATGGTCCGTACATGTTGATTTAGTACGGGGCGTCACAGTATATTTGATATTTCACTATTTAATTGGGTATATATGTTATTTTATTAGTTAAGAGGGGGATATATGATATTCACCCATTAAAATAATTTTTTTTACTGAGATAGTCCATGTGATTCTGATTTAGTCCTTAATTTTTTTTATGTGTTTGTAGTCCTGGTTGTAAATCTTGAGCGGATAGAATTTACGTCTGACATTTATATAAATTTTTTCGTTGAGTTCAGTCATGTGCAAGGCAGATGAGGGTATTTTTTTTCTTATTACACTTTATCATCATCTATCTTTAACAAAATCAATTGTATAACCCCAAAAACTATTAGGAGCGATTAGGTGAGCCATAACAAGATTTGGTAACACAAGGTTATCAAACTCACTGACAATAAATGGATTAAACTTGATGAACACGAAGAACGAATGTAAAAATGCAAGAATATAACGTGGTTATATGTAATCAATGTGATTACTTTGATCCATGGCCAATCAAAGAGTATTTTTTTATTAAAATTCATAGGTCTAATTTACAGGTCACATATGGGGGTGTTCATAGCATAAAACGAGTTAGAATCGTGATACAACGAGGATTTCTAGTCGACATCCAATTCTGGCCGCCCAAGGAGTTTCTCGTGTTCGCGAGATTTCAAGCTCTCATAGGCTCGCGATCGTGAGCTTGTGATCGAGGCTTCTTTCAGTCAAGAGACATGATCTCCCATTTACGAGACAATCTCCCATTCGCTAGATTCTTCAGCTGCACCTATTTTTAACTTAGGTAACTCGACTTTGTACTCCAACAATCTCCCACTCGAAGAGACGTTAAACAACACCCATCTTTGACCTATTTTCATCGCACAACAACATCCCAACCCACTAATTACACCTCCTTTTTGATATCGTCGGTTTAGACACCCGAATCACGCTGCACTTCACACGTTAAGCTATAAGTAAGTGAGCTCTTTCGACACTAAAAAGTCCTTTTGAGCTATTATTCGATATTTATGTTACTAGCTTGGAACCAAGAAACTCTTTAGATATGACACCTATCTCTTTAGTTTAGGAGATAACGAGTTTTTTTATCCCGATTCGACCCAATCGCCCCCATTTCTCAAGAAATATACCTGTACAAAACACTATCCACCCGGTTTATATTTCTAACAAAGAAAAAATCCACCTTGTAAAACAAAATGTGGAAAACTTCATCAAGGCAGGCGTGTGAGAACGCAATCACACCCTCGATCTTCCACATAATTGCTTTTGCTTTCATCGTTGGAACACCGACCACATACGTGCACATGATTTTTGACAAACCCGATTTTTCACCTCGAGGCAATTCCCACTATATGGATGTATCATTAATAGTGACTCTTAAGAAAACCTCTTGTTCATCAACCTCGCTCACTCACAACAAAATTTTCATGAAGCAGATCCACTTCAAGTAACGAAGACTCTGGTGTAACCAGTTCGATCGAATCTCCACTAGTTTCAACTTCCCTTGAGCTCCCACTCAAATAAGACCCCTCAACAATATCGGAAAACATTAGCCCGCTAGGATTTTTAGCACCTACAATTCCACCTAATCATTCCTCGGAATGAATATCAACCATAACATGGTTCCCCTCTGTTAACGTTGATCTATGTTTTGATAATGACAATAATCCTAAGCAATGACAAGTAATGTTTGATTAAAAACGCAAGTTCATAAACTTACTTTTTCTCTAGAAAATGACCAAACTACACAAAACTTAAATAAGAAAAAGGTCGTTCTAATCAAAGCATGCATACAACATTTATCACAGTTGGATCGATAGACCGTCCATGCTTTGTAACCGCACGGTCAACATCATGGGTGAAATGTCCCGTTCTTATTGATTAAAAACGTTCCATATTAATTGATTTCGTTGCGAGGTTTTGACCTCTATATGAGACGTTTTTCAAAGACTGCATTCATGTCATAACCCGTCCTTAACCATAAGAACGCGTTAGATAACGTATGATTTCATTGCGAGGTATTGACCTCTATATGAGACATTTTTGAAAGAAAACTGCATATATTATACATTACAAACCATAACCATTATTTTTGTTACAAGCTTAAGACAATAAAAAGAAGATTAACGTTTAGCGATAATCTTCGACTTACAAACTTTACAAATGATGAAAACAACACGGTTTCTAGCATATTTTACAATACAACATCTCGGATATGCAGTTTTATTTTTGACACAAACATGCGTACGCAAGATCCTGGTTAGATCCAACATGATGCAGCGGAAGCTTTAGAAATCACCTGAGAATAGACATGTTTTAAAAAGGTCAACATAAAGTTGGTGAGATATAGGTTTAATGCCGGCAGCAATATATATATAGACCACAAGATTTCGTATATAAACAGTTTAATAAAAGTATTCTAAGTGGTTGAGCACTTGGTAACCATACTTAACATTTAATCACGTCGCATATTCCCTTTAATATGAAATCTTACTACACCGTACCAAGTGTAGTCACAAAACGAAGTACTGTGCAACCGTTGAATACTGGTCATCCAGTCCGGTTGGGGTTGTCAGGCCCGACAGATCTATCAACAGGATTCGCGTTTACAATACCGCTGTAAATATTAGTTACCAAGCTACAGGGAAGTATGCCAGTGGTACAACTCAACGTAGAATATATTTTTCAGTTACTTGTGTCCATAACGTAAAACATAAAATACATGTATTCTCATCCCGAAATATTTAGAGTTTAAAAGTGGGACTATATACTCACTCTTGTCTTGATGATATATATATTTTGACTCGGTCTTCCGGTTGATATCACGAACCTATCCATATATAATATATCAATACCTTTTCTTTTTAAACATACGTTATATATATATATATATTTGTTATACTTTTAATACTTTGAATATTTCCTTAGTCCGAAGTTAGCAGTCCGAGGTTAGCAATTCAATTTTAATGGTTCATTTTTAGATGTTTAATATACCCGCAATGAATAAATACAACCCCCAACGAAATAAATAAAACTCCCGTAAAACCCCATCATAAATGTATTGGTCGAGATTAATCTTGACCCATGGTACCGGTGTTGTCAAATGACGTGTTGCGTACAATCATGGGATCTTATGATTAATCTTCTCGTGTTGTTTACGGGTGATCCTGAACCATATGAAATTGAATTATGAGTACATATATATAAAATATCATGTTATCTTAGAAGTATGTGATTTTATGTAAATTTTTCCAATGAATCCCGAAGTTGAAAATGTCTAGGATAGCCAATTTTGTTTCGGTCATAGTTTCTTCGTTACAAGTCCGTTTTCGTTGATTCAAATTGCCATCTTCTTGGATCGAGTTCTTCTTTAAGACTATGAACTGTAAATACCTTGGTTTGTATTCAAAATCATACGGCATAAGTGAAAGTTTAGTGAAACATATGAAGTTAAACATTTTGTTACAACAAAATCATTTAATGACCATTTTTCCAAAAATACTTATACTTTGAAAAACCAAGTTTTACCTTGTTAAATTAACATATAAATAAGTTATGTTACATGTCTTGAAGTATTTTAAAAGTTAAGTTAGAAGGATCTATTTAGTTTGCAAACAAGTTTGAAAACATTCAAACTATGTTCTTGTTGTTAAACTTTTGTACCACAAAATAAGATAGCTATATATATATATGAATTGAATAAGGTTATGAACATAAATTCTACCTCAAGTTCCTTGGATGAAGTTGCTGTAAGAGAGAAGTAAGAAGCTAGAATCACAAGGGTGATAGAAGTGGATGAAAGATTGGAAGTAAGTTGGTGTTCTTGGAGGGTTTTCTTGAAGTGTTTTTGTATGGTTTTCTTATGGTGTTTTAGTATGGTTTTTGAAGCTAGATCTTTATGGAATTTTGCTGGGTTGTTATGAAGTTTAGAGAGTAAGAAAGAGTGTGTGTTTTAGCTAGGAAATTGAAGTAGTAAATGAAGCAAAATGATCATGTATATATACTACAAAAAAACGTGGCATAAGGAGTATATGGACAAAATTTTCAAGTAATCATTTTATGTATCTAGTCCTAATTGTTTCCAAATACAATTACCTAGCTCTAAGGGCATGAACATGGCTGGTTAGGTGGTGATTTTGATGTGTATTTACTATTAGTAAATACGTATAGAAGCTAGGTATGATACGAGTATAAATACTCTAGGTATACGTATAGAAATTTTGTGAAAAATGGAATGAGGGTTCAAATATAGCTATCTTTTGTGAATACACTTATATGGTTTTATGTATTTAAGTATTTAAAAGTGATTAAATACATTACTTATACAATATATGTATAAACATTATAAGTCTTAAGTATTTATGTCAATTAACGTTACGTATTGTTATCATTTTGAAAACTTAAGTTAGTAGTTTCAAAATATACTTATAACTTGTTGTTATTAATATAAAATGAGGTATTAAAACATTTATTAATCATGTTAAATATGTATATATACATTTATATACACAAACGTATAATTATCATATATTGTATAGTTCGTGATATCATCGGTCAAACTAGACGGTCAAACATTGTGTAAAACTCTTTTCGGAAATATAAGTCTCGACAATTTGGATTGCTTATCAGGTTGGCAAGGTTTAATTTATGTAAATATTAATCTTATAAGTATAGTATGATCGAAAAAGTGCGGGTCGTTACAATTCATTTTTAAAACAAACCATAACCTTTATTTCATAAATAAAGGTTTAAAAAGCTTTACTTAGATTATCAAATAATGATAATCTAAAATATCCTGTTTACACACGACCATTACATAATGGTTTACAATACAAATATGTTACATCGAAATCAGTTTCTTGAATGCAGTTTTTACACAATATCATACAAACATGGACTCCAAATCTTGTTCTTATTTTAGTATGCAACAGCGGAAGCTCTTAGTATTCACCTGAGAATAAACATGCTTTAAACGTCAACAAAAATGTTGGTGAGTTATAGGTTTAACCTATATATATCAAATCGTAACAATAGACCACAAGATTTCATATTTCAATACACATTCCATACATAGAGATAAAAACCATTCATATGGTGAACACCTGGTAACCGACATTAACAAGATGCATATATAAGAATATCCCCATCATTCCGGGACACCCTTCGGATATGATATAAATTTCGAAGTACTAAAGCATTCGGTACTTTGGATGGGGTTTGTTAGGCCCAATAGATCTATCTTTAGGATTCGTGTCAATTAGGGTGTCTGTTCCCTAATTTTTAGATTACCAGACTTAATAAAAAGGGGCATATTCGATTTCGATAATTCAACCATAGAATGTAGTTTCACGTACTTGTGTCTATTTTGTAAATCATTTATAAAACCTGCATGTATTCTCATCCCAAAAATATTAGATTTTTAAAAGTGGGACTATAACTCACTTTCACAGATTTTTACTTCGTCGGGAAGTAAGACTTGGCCACTGGTTGATTCACGAACCTATAACAATATATACATATATATCAAAGTATGTTCAAAATATATTTACAACACTTTTAATATATTTTGATGTTTTAAGTTTATTAAGTCAGCTGTCCTCGTTAGTAACCTACAACTAGTTGTCCACAGTTAGATGTACAGAAATAAATCGATAAATATTATCTTGAATCAATCCACGACCCAGTGTATACGTATCTCAGTATTGATCACAACTCAAACTATATATATTTTGGAATCAACCTCAACCCTGTATAGCTAACTCCAACATTCACATATAGAGTGTCTATGGTTGTTCCGAAATATATATAGATGTGTCGACATGATAGGTCGAAACATTGTATACGTGTCTATGGTATCTCAAGATTACATAATATACAATACAAGTTGATTAAGTTATGGTTGGAATAGATTTGTTACCAATTTTCACGTAGCTAAAATGAGAAAAATTATCCAATCTTGTTTTACCCATAACTTCTTCATTTTAAATCCGTTTTGAGTGAATCAAATTGCTATGGTTTCATATTGAACTCTATTTTATGAATCTAAACAGAAAAAGTATAGGTTTATAGTCGGAAAAATAAGTTACAAGTCATTTTTGTTAAGGTAGTCATTTCAGTCGAAAGAACGACGTCTAGATGACCATTTTAGAAAACTTTTAAATCATAATTTTTGGATATAGTTTCATGTTCATAATAAAAATCATTTTCCCAGAATAACAACTTTTAAATCAAAGTTTATCATAGTTTTTAATTAACTTACCCAAAACAGCCCGCGGTGTTACTACGACGGCGTAAATCCGGTTTTACGGTGTTTTTCGTGTTTCCGGGTTTTAAATCATTAAGTTAGCATATCATATAGATATAGAACATGTGTTTAGTTGATTTTAAAAGTCAAGTTAGAAGGATTAACTTTTATTTGCGAACAAGTTTAGAATTAACTAAACTATGTTCTAGTGATTACAAGTTTAAACCTTCGAATAAGATAGCTTTATATGTATGAATTGAATGATGTTATGAACATCATTACTACCTCAAGTTCCTTGGATAAACCTACTGGAAATGAGAAAAATAGATCTAGCTTCAAAGGATCCTTGGATGGCTTGAAAGTTCTTGAAGCAGAATCATGACACGAAAACAATTTCAAGTAAGATTTCCACTAGAAATAAGATTGTTATAGTTATAGAAATTGAATTAAAGTTTGAATATGATTATTACCTTGTATTAGAAAGATAACCTATTGTAAGTAACAAAGGTTTCTTGATCTTGGATGATTACTTGGAATGGATTTAGAAAACTTGGAAGTAAACTTGCAATCTTGGAAGTATTCTTGATTTTATGAAACTACAACTTTTGAAATTTATGAAGAACACTTAGAACTTGAAGATAGAACTTGAGAGAGATCAATTAGATGAAGAAAATTGAAGAATGAAAGTGTTTGTAGGTGTTTTTGGTCGTTGGTATATGGATTAGATATAAAGGATATGTAATTTTGTTTTCATGTAAATAAGTCATGAATGATTACTCATATTTTTGTAATTTTATGAGATATTTCATGCTAGTTGCCAAATGATGGTTCCCACATGTGTTAGGTGACTCACATGGGCTGCTAAGAGCTGATCATTGGAGTGTATATACCAATAGTACATACATCTAAAAGCTGTGTATTGTACGAGTACGAATACGGGTGCATACGAGTAGAATTGTTAATGAAACTGAACGAGGATGTAATTGTAAGCATTTTTGTTAAGTAGAAGTATTTTGATAAGTGTCTTGAAGTCTTTCAAAAGTGTATGAATACATATTAAAACACTACATGTATATACATTTTAACTGAGTCGTTAAGTCATCGTTAGTCGTTACATGTAAATGTTGTTTTGAAACCTTTAGATTAACGATCTTGTTGAATGTTGTTAACCCATTATTTATTATAACAAATGAGATGTTAAATTGTTATATTATCATGATATTATGATATATAATATATCTTAGTATGATATTTATACAGTTAAATGTCGTTACAACGATAATCGTTACATATATGTCTCGTTTCGAAATCATTAAGTTAGTAGTCTTATTTTTACATATGTATTTCATTGTTAATACACTTAATAATATATTTACTTATCATTTAACATAATTAACCAAGTGTATCAATATCTTAATATGATTCATATGTACCTAGTAAGACGTTGTTATAACGATAATCGTTATATATATCGTTTTCGAGTTTCTTAAATTAATAGTCTCATTTTTTATGTATATAACTCATTGTTAAAATACCTAATGAGATACATACTTATAATAAAATCATGTTAACTATATATATAACCATATATATGTCATCGTATAGTTTTTACAAGTTTTAACGTTCGTGAATCACCGGTCAACTTGGGTGGTCAATTGTCTATATGAAACCTATTTCAATTAATCAAGTCTTAACAAGTTTGATTGCTTAACATGTTGGAAACACTTAATCATGTAAATAACAATTTCATTTAATATATATATAAACATGGAAAAGTTCGGGTCACTACAGTACCTACCCATTAAATAAATTTCGTCCCGAAATTTTAAGCAGTTGGAGGTGTTGACGTATCTTCTGGAAATAAATGCGGGTATTTCTTCTTCATCTGATCTTCACGCTCCCAGGTGAACTCGGGTCCTCTACGAGCATTCCATCGAACTTTAACAATCGGTATCTTATTTTGTTTAAGTCTCTTAACCTCACGATCCATTATTTCGACGGGTTCTTCAATGAATTGAAGTTTTTCATTGATTTGGATTTTGTCCAACGGAATAGTGAGATCTTCTTTAGCAAAACATTTCTTCAAATTTGAGACATGAAAAGTGTTATGTACAGCTGCGAGTTGTTGAGGTAGCTCCAGTTGGTAAGCTACTGGTCCGACACGATCTATAATCTTGAATGGTCCAATGTACCTTGGATTTAGTTTCCCCCGTTTACCAAATCAAACAATGCCTTTCCAAGGTGAAACCTTAAGCATGACCATTTCTCCAATTTCAAACTCTATATCTTTTCTTTTACTGTCCGCGTAGCTCTTTTGTCGACTCTGGGCGGTTTTCAATCTTTGTTGAATTTGGATGATTTTCTCGGTAGTTTCTTGTATTATCTCCGGACCCGTAATCTGTCTATCCCCCACTTCACTCCAACAAATCGGAGACCTGCACTTTCTACCATAAAGTGCTTCAAACGGTGCCATCTCAATGCTTGAATGGTAGCTGTTGTTGTAGGAAAATTCTGCTAACGGTAGATGTCGATCCCAACTGTTTCCGAAATCAATAACACAAGCTCGTAGCATGTCTTCAAGCGTTTGTATCATCCTTTCGCTCTGCCCATCAGTTTGTGGATGATAGGCAGTACTCATGTCTAGACGAGTTCCCAATGCTTGCTGTAATGTCTGCCAGAATCTTGAAATAAATCTGCCATCCTGATATCGCGTATTTCATATGCGTTTTCCTTAGCGATATCGGGTACATTTTGGTCCTTTTGGATACGATTTGGAGTTATTTCGATTAAAGTTGTGGAAGTTTGAGTTCCAAGACCAAGGAGGTTAAATTTGAGGTTATTTGATGGTTTTGGATGTTTTTCGATGTTAACGAGTGAAAAGGTTTGATTCGATTCGAGTTTTGGTGTTAATATTGAGTTTTTCAGCTAGTTTCAGCATTTTCAGCATGGAGCGCCGCTCCAAAACATGGCGCGCCGCGCAAATCAACAGGAAATAAAGGTCGAGCATTTCAGAAGTTCAAGGATCAGATCCCAGTCATTCGGCGCGCCGCGCGGGGGTATTGGCGCGCCGCGCGACCTTCAGCCCGGGTTCAGATTTTTCCACTTATAAAAGCCCGAAAAATACCCTAATGTTTCATTATCGTATCTTGACGAATTCCAGCCACTTTTTGACGAACTTAGGTAATTTTTGGAGATCTTCAAGGTCATTCTAAGGTACCAATCATTCCGGAAACAAGTCTTGATTCGTGTATCTTTCAGGATTCAATCTTTGATTAGTTTTATCTCTTTGTTATCAATAATGAATTTCTCTATTTCTTTGATTGTTATTTTGGTTTTAGCCATGATTGTAGGCTAAACTCTTAATGTTTGTCTAGATTGAATATTTGCAAGTGTTTGGATGTTACTTTGATGTTTTATTAATTGATGCATAATAATTATGAGTTTTGATTAAGAACCATTCTTGTGGGTGTTAATTATTGTTACTAGGTTGATTAGTGAATCTTGTTTGAAAAAAGGGAACCCTGTTTCAATTTAGTGATCTAATTTCCAATTGATTTGTCTTAACCGATTGGGTGCTTACTGGACCAAGGGGGTAAACCGAGTAACGTAATTGAACAAAATAGGGGTGAATTGTGTGGAGCGAACGCGTAACCAATTGAATCTTAATCTTATAATTAGCTAGTTACTAAGTCACAAACGAAAGATGGTTTTTGGTAAAAGGGAACCCTAAGCCAATAAATCCTAGTTTGACATGTTTGCTAAAAGAGAACTCTGGGTAAACCGACTCTGTAATTGCGTGCATTGATTAATAGAACTAGTGCTTAATAACAAATCATCCAACACTGCGAATAGGAGATCTAGGCGAACATTCTTCTATCCATTGAATTCCAATATCTTTATTTTCCCGTTGAGTCTGTATTTCTTTTATCTAAACTTAAAAATCCAAAAATATTGTCTTTTACTTTTAAAGCTATCTTGATTTGGCTAATCGTTAAATAACCGCAAAACAAACTATCTCGTAATTTCAATTTTCATAGTTTAACTTAGTTTACTTTTATTAGTTTCAAACTTAATTCTCACGTTAATACTGTCCTTGGAACGATACTTGGAATTACCATTTTTATACTATTACACGATCGGGTACACTGCCCGTAAGTGTGTAGTAATCTTTAACCAGGCATATTTCCAGAGATAATTTATATACTAGATTTCACACATCAAGTTTTTGGCGCCTCTTCCGGGGACAGTTGTGTTGAAAATTAAGTTTGAAAATTAAGTTTGTTTTTAGTTAATTTTAACTGTTTATTTTATTTTAATTCTAATTGAGTCGGTGCGTTTAATCGGTTTTTTAGCTGTGTTCTTGCAGTTACAGGTAGTGCATGCCACACACGCGTTCTTTAAGTTCTCCGATTTTAACACCATTTGACGAGCCTGAAAGAGAGTTGTTCAAAGCCTTAAGTCAAGAGCAAAAGTCTAAAGTGGATTCTTCACCGTCTTCGAGTGAAGTTGTAGTCAATTTGTTCAGTAACAACGATATTGTGGTGCCCGAGACACCACCAGAAGTTAACTCAGAAGAAGATTCTTACGTTTCGTCTGACATTTCAGATACTGAAGAAATGGCCGAAGAACCACCTCGTCCTCAGACTATGGCAGAAAAGTTGAAGGCCACCCGAGGAGGCCAAGGCAATTCGATTACTCAGCCGAATATTACTCAGCCTTTTCAAATTACAGGGCCGATCCTGAATTTGATTTCTTCTGATTGCCGATTCTATGGCAAAGATACCGAGGATGCTAACGAGCATCTTCGTAATTTTAATGATGTTTGTAACTTGTTTAAGCTACATGAGGTTGCCGACACTTCAATTAAGACAAGACTTTTCCCTTGGAATCTTAAGGGAGAAGCTAAGAGATGGTTAGATAAGCAACCAGAAGGTACGATTACATCTTGGGAGACTTTGGAAGATAAGTTTTTGTCGAAGTTTTTCCCTGCATCTCGAGCTGCTCGACTTCAAGCAGATATTTCTCAATTTAGAGAAAAGAGCAGTGAGACATTGTTTGATGCTTGGGACCGTTTTGCTACTTTGTTACGCTCGTGTCCGCAACACGGGTTGAATGATTTACAGAAGGTTCAGATTTTCTACAAAGGTTGTGATATTCCTACGCGTCAGAGTATCGATCAAGCTGCAGGTGGTACGTTAATGGATAAGACTGAAGAAGAGGCGTTATTGATCATTGAAAAGCAAGCTGCTTATTCTCATGAGTGGCATCAGGATCATGAATCTTACCCTTCAGCTTCAGTTAAGAGAACAGAGACTACAGGTACAGGTGCTTATGATGATTTTGGGTCTTTCAGTGCTAAGTTGGATTCGTTTGGTAGGAATTTGGAGAAGATGAACAAGGATATTCATGGTATGAAGGTTGGTTGTGAATACTGTGGAGGTTTGCATCTGGGTAAAGATTGTGATGCGGGTTTGACTATGAATCAGAAAGAAGAGATCAACTATATTAGTCAGCAGAATAACAATCAGTTTCAGGGACGTGCTCAGTTTAATAGGAATTTCAATAATCCTTATAATCCGCAAGGTAATCATGGTTCGAGGTTCCAACCGGGTTCTAGTGGAGGTTTTCAGCAGCAAGCTCCCGGTTATTTTCAGAAACCACAGGCCGAAGAGAAAAAGTCCAACCTTGAGGCTATGATCGAGAAGTTAGTGATTTCTCAGACTCAACTTGTTACTACCGTTACTCAGAACAATGAAAAGAATGACCAAATGTTTCGGAATCAACAAGCAGCTATTCATAATCTAGAACAACAGATTGGTCAACTTGCTAATAAGAATAGTGAGAGAAAACCGGGGGAGTTACCGAGCAAGATGGATACTAACCCGAAAAACGGGCATGTTAATGCTATCACCACCCGAAGTGGTTTAGCATATGATCCACCGAGGAAGCCCGACGAGTATGATTTGAGGGTCCTGTTAGTTAATGATAGTGAGCCGGTTGTTGAAAGTGAATCGGAAAGGGAAAAGGAGCCGGAACAGGTGGCTGAAAAAGTTGTTAAGGAACCGGTTACTGTTGCTGCTAAACCGGTAGTGAGAGAGTATCAACCACCGCTCCCATTCCCGAGGAAACAGCGTTTGGAGAAGCTAGAGGCCGAAAAGTCCAAGTTCATGGACTTGATTTAAAAAGTTAACATAAATATGCCTTTTATTGATGTTATTGCAGGTATGCCTAAGTATGCGAGGTTTCTTAAAGATTTGGTGACTAACAGGCAGAAGCTGGAGAACGTGTCTTCAGTAAGGTTGAATTCCGCATGCTCAGCGGTTGTTGCTAACAAGCTTCCCGAGAAGCTTGAGGATCCTGGAAGTTTTACCATTCCTTTTTTACTTGGTAATCTAGACTGTATGACGGCTTTGGCGGATTTGGGGGCTAGCATTAATTTAATGCCTTATTCTATTTACTTAAAGCTAGACCCCGGGGAGTTAAAACCCACGCGCATGGCTGTTCAGCTAGCTGACCGCTCTATTAAATTCCCTCGTGGAATCATAGAGAATATGCTAGTTAAGACCGGGTCGTTAGTTTTTCCGGCGGATTTTGTGGTTTTGGATATGGAAGTGGATGAAAGGATTCCACTTATTTTGGGTCGGCCATTCTTAAATACTTCTAGGTGTATGATTGATGTGTATGGCCAAAAGTTGACCCTTAGGATAGATGATTTGAGTGCAACATTCTCAATCGACCATGCTTTAAAATACCCTGGCTACACTGATGATACATATTATTTTCTTAACACTGTGAATGTCCAGTCTGAGTTTTTGCAGGAATTCCCAGAGTTACAGGGTTCAGGAGAATGCTCATTGGTTGAGATTGATGAGGATGTGCAGGTTGAGGAGGTGGATATTTTAACCACCTTGATGGAAAACGGCTATGAGCCGACTGAAGAGGAGTTCAAAGAACTCGAACGTGATTCAAATTACCGGAGCAAGTCTTCAATTGAAGAACCTCCCGAGCTTGAATTAAAGCCACTTCCAGATCATTTGAAATACGCTTACTTGCATGAGGAATCTAAGCTTCCGGTAATTATTTCTTCTTCTCTTTCAGCAGGTCCGAAAACTGAGCTTGTTACTATGCTAAAGGCCCATAAACCGGCCATTGCATGGAAGATTCACGACATTAAGGGTATTAGTCCCTCCTATTGCACCCACAAAATTCTAATGGAGGATAACTCCAAACCTGTGGTGCAACGCCAAAGGAGGTTGAACCCGCACATGCAAGATGTCGTGAAGAAAGAGATCATAAAGCTCCTTGATGCAGGTCTGATTTACCCGATTTCTGACAGTCCATGGATTAGCCCGGTACACTGTGTACCTAAGAAAGGTGGTATGACTGTTACCACCAATGATAAAAATGAGTTAATTTCCACTCGGACTGTCACGGGGTGGCGTGTTTGTATCGACTACCGTAAGTTGAACGACGCCACACGCAAAGACCACTTCCCGCTACCTTTCATGGATCAAATGCTAGAGAGGTTGGCGGGAAACAGCTTCTATTGCTTTCTCGATGGTTTCTCGGGCTATTTTCAAATTCCTATCTCGCCCGAGGACCAAGAGAAGACTACTTTCACGTGCCCGTATGGCACGTTTTCATATCGACGCATGCCCTTTGGCCTTTGCAATGCTCCGGCCACTTTTCAAAGGTGCATGATGGCCATATTCCATGACATGATAGAAGATTGCATGGAGGTGTTCATGGATGACTTCTCGGTCTTCGGTGACACTTTCGATTCATGCCTTCTTAATTTAGAAAGGATGTTGGTCAGGTGCGAAAAATCCAATCTTGTGCTCAACTGGGAGAAGTGCCATTTCATGGTTCAAGGGGGCATAGTTCTCAGGCACAAGATTTCTAAACACGGTATAGAGGTAGATCCCGCAAAGGTTACCACTATTAAGAACCTTCCACCTCCTACCGATGTTAAGGGTGTTAGGAGTTTTCTCGGGCACGCCGGTTTTTACCGACGATTCATTAAAGACTTCTCTAAGATTGCAAACCCGATGAATAAACTCCTTGAAAAGGACACCCCGTGGAACTTCTCCGACGAGTTCCAAAAGGCATTCGAGCTTTTGAAGGAGAAACTCATCAATGCACCAATCATAATTGCTCCGAATTGGTCCCTTCCATTCGAGCTTATGTGCGATGCATCTGATTTCGCTGTTGGCTCAGTTTTGGGTCAAAGGGTCGAGTAACATTTCCGACCCATCTACTATGCAAGCAAGACCTTGCAAGGAGCGCAATTAAATTATACTACCACTGAAAAAGAGCTCCTTGCGGTGGTCTTTTCGTTTGATAAGTTCCGGTCCTACTTAGTCTTATCTAAGACTATTGTCTTTACGGACCATTCTGCTCTAAAGTACCTTTTTGCTAAACCGGATGCAAAACCACGACTTCTTAGATGGATCTTTCTTTTGCAAGAATTTGATGTGGAGATCCGGGATAAAAAGGGTGCTGAAAACTTGGCGGCCGATCACCTTTCACGTCTTGAGAACCCCTCCCGTGAGGTTCTCGATGAGACGACCATTCATGATGATTTTCCCGGCGAATATCTCATGAAGGTGGATAAGGTTGATGAGCCGTGGTACGTGGACATTGCTAATTATCTCGTTGGGAGATTCTTGGAGAAAGGGTGGTCACATCAAAAGAGGAAGAAATTCTTCAGTGACCTTAAGTACTATTTCTGGGAGGATCCCTATCTTTTTCGTTGTTGTCCCGATGGGGTTATCCGCCGGTGTGTTTCCGGTGATGAGTGTATGCGTATTTTGACCGAGTGCCATAGTGGGCCTACCGGTGGGCATTTTGGACCCCAAATTACGGGGCGTAAAGTCTATGATGCCGGCTTTTATTGGCCGACAATCTTTAAAGATGCCCACCTGGTTTGTAAGTCTTGTGATTCTTGCCAAAGGGCCGGTAAAGTCACCAAACGGGATGAGATGCCTCAACAAAGCATCCAAGTTTGCGAAGTATTTGACGTTTGGGGAATTGACTTTATGGGGCCATTTCCGAAATCTCAGAATTATAGTTACATACTCGTTGCCATCGACTACGTGTCTAAATGGGCTGAAGCGCAAGCTTTACCCACAAATGATGCACGAGTTGTGATTTCGTTCCTTAAGCGTTTAATCTCTCGATTTGGAACTCCTAAAGCTTTAATTAGTGATAGGGGTACTCATTTTTGTAACGCTCAAATGGAGAAGGTATTGAAGCGTTATGGAGTTCTCCATAAAGTTTCTACTTCATACCATCCCCAAACGAGCGGACAAGTTGAGAATACCAATCGAGCTCTTAAAAGTATTCTTGAGAAAACTGTGGGTTCGAATCCGAAGGAGTGGGCAAATAAGCTCGATGAAGCTTTGTGGGCGTTTAGAACCGCCTTCAAAACGCCAATTGGTACCACTCCTTATCGGTTGGTTTATGGGAAAGCGTGCCATCTCCCATTGGAGATTGAGCATAAGGCTATGTGGGCACTTAAAAAGTGTAATTTAGATTTGAAGGAAGCCGGACGCCTAAGGGCGGGGCAATTGAATGAGCTTGGTGAATTACGCCTTGATGCGTACGAGAATTCATTGATTTATAAAGAAAAGACCAAGCAATGGCATGATAGGAAGTTAAAGGGTCCAAAGGAGTTTAACGAAGGCGACCGAGTGCTTTTGTTTAACTCTAGATTAAAGCTTTTACCGGGAAAACTTAAGTCCCGGTGGACGGGACCATTTGAGGTTGTTAAGGTGTACCCATACGGTACAATCGAGTTGAAAAATGCGAATGGTATTACCTTTAAGGTTAACGGACATCGTGTGAAGAAGTATTTTGATGGTCCGTTAGAGATTAATGATGAGGTTCACGTTCAACCCGATCCCAACGTCACTTGAAGTTGGGGACGAGTTGCGTGAACGACTCGTTAAATAAGGTTCACATTGTTGTAGAGTTTGTTTATTTTTGTGTTTGTTTGATAATATGTGCAATATGATCATGCTTGGATGTTTATCGGGATTTGTTTGGTAGTCTTATGGGGAGAAAATTGGTTTTTAAGGCTAAAAAAAGCGAAATTTTGATGTTACAGTATATGGAGCGTCGCTCCATTTCAGGGCGCGCCGCGCCACATTGAAACACCTGATGTGCCAGCAACTGAAAAAGGCTCGACATTGTTTTGTAGTTATTCGGAGCGCCGCACATAATATTGGCGCGCCGCGCGATAAACCTGCGCGCCGCGCGATATACTGGAGCGCCGCGCCAATGTGTGTCGGCCAGCTATTTTTGCTTTTAATTAAAGTCGACCCGAATTTTCACAACCACATAACTTAAAATCGGGTACCAGCTGTCTTTTATGCCTTTTTACTTCAATTATTTTCTTTCATCTACATCTTTTACTCTTACAAATCCTTTGATCTTCAAAACCCTAAATCTTAAAAGTTTGATCTATTGTTTCAATTAACCTCAATCTTTCAAGAATGGCACCCAAAAAGGTCCGAATTTGTTTCCTTCCTTACTAATTTCATCTTATTATATGTAAATTGCTTGTTTAATTCTTAATTATCATGATGAATTAGTGTGGGGTTGCTTTAATTTGGGTTATGTGATTCAATTAGTTATGGGTTTTGTTAGATAATGTTTATATGCTTTGATTTCAAGATGAATTTTGTGTTTTTGGAAGTTTAACATGAACCTAGGGTTTGTAGGGTTTAAAGTTCGAATTTTGTAAGTGAAAAGGGGATATTTGCTTGAAAGTGTGGTGGTTTTTGAATTTTTCATGTGTTTTTGAGCTAGTGTGGGGTAGTGTCCATATGGGCGGGTCAAATTGTTTTGATTGACTTGTGCTAAATTGTTCCAATTATGATTATGCCATTCTAGTGATGATTAAACATATGATTTTTTAATTGTGATGAAGCTTTTTGTTAATGGTTGTTGAAATTGATAAAAGTTGCTAACATGATGAAGTTTATTGGATTTTTGGAATTTAAAAGAGTGATAAGTAATCATGTTATGTTTTGGTTATGTTGATTGATGAATAAGGTTATGAGTTATTTGGTTTAATGGATAATGTGATTTGGTTGAGAGTGTAGTTTTTGAAAAGTTTTCACAAGAGTTATTTGTTTCATTGGTGGTTGTTTTTGAAAGTGAATTAACATGAAGCAAGGATTGATTGTAAAGGTGTTTGGTGCTTAATATGATGACTAACACTAACTTTTGAGTTTTGTGTTTGTTTTCTTACTTGTTTCATGAATGTAGAGAACAAGAGGTAACCAACCACAGCAACCACTGAACAATCCGGAATTGTGGTTGACTCAAGTTGCTAATATGGAGGATCTAGAACAAAGGTTTACCATAAATCTTGTTCTTCCAATTGAGCAAACTTACTACTTGGATTGGTCGCATCTTCGAAATGAGAATATTCATGCTTATCGACAATTGCGTGGTTACTTATGGGTTACTTATAGTGGTAATGAGTTGAGACCGTATGAGCGATTGTTTGAGATTAACGAAGACGTTTATGAGCAGTTGACTGTTGAGTTCTTTTCGACCGTAAGTTGTCGCCCCCGAGTTGCTCCTCGTGATTCGGACTTTTTGACATTCAGGCTTGGCGGGGCGGACTGTCGAATGAGTAAGGTTGAGTTGGCTCGGGCATTGGGTTTGTAACCCGAGTTAAATGATGATATCGATTTACAGTACCATTTGTTGGGATGTCGGGTTTTTGGTGAAGGTGCTTTTAGTGAAAGTGAGTATTGGCCAACGGTTATTAATCCGGGGGTTAGAGCTTTTAGCTCTAGTAGGAGCATTCAGTCAAATCTTCGACGTCCGGAGGACCGGATTCTTTTTAAAATGATTGCTACTATGTTCATGGCCCGGAGAAATGCAAACAAAATTAAACGAAAGGATCTTTGGATCCTTCAGCAGATTAAGGCTAGAGAGGCGATAGATGTCCCTTGTATGTTGGGGGCCTGGTTTCAGGAAATTGGTGAGGATAATCGTCCCGAGCGCCCGTTGTTAGGGGGGCATTTAGTGACACGTTTGGCTGAGGCATTTTCGGTGCCAACTGATAGGTGTACTGTTTCGGGGGCCGAAGCAATGGTATCGAATATTTTGTTTTTCGCTAAAGCCGATTTTATTAGGCGAGGTCCGAACGGTTGGGTTTTGGTAGGTGAGGAAGAACAACAACAGGGTCAAGAACAACAACAGGGTCAAGGTCAGCAAGGTCAAGGTCAAGGTCAGGGTAGAGGACGTGGTACTGGGTCCACGTATGAAGCAGGGAGTTCTAGTGGTAATGTTCGGGGAGTATGGACTCCCGATGAGGAAACTTTTAATGGGTTGGTGAATAGTGTTGATGGGTTGCATCTTGAGTTCCAAGATAGTCGTTCATTTTATAATGCTCAGGTTGAGCATAATCAGCGTATGTATGACGAGCAGCGCCGTCATAATCAGGAGTTGATGACGTGGCACCAGGGTAACTATGGGTCGCTTAACACGAGTTTGGGTCAGGTTCGGACAGAGGTTGGTAATTTGGGCGAACGTGTTAGCAGGATAGAGTATGATGTTCAAGGGATTCGGGCCCACAATCAGTGGGAAATTCATCAGAGGCAGCTCCAACGGCAAATGCGTCGTGTGCCGGATGCGTACATTCCTACGCAAACCACCATTCCGGACTACACCGCCATGACGGCTCCGAGACCGGATCCATCTTATGACCCGTATCAAGCGTGCCAAGATACTTATGGCGTGACTTGGGACCCGTTGAGAGATTTTTGGCCGGGAAGCAATTGATGTGTTGCACGTATTATTGTTGTATTTGTTTAAACTATTTCCGTTTCGATTTGGTTGTACTTGATATTTTTATTTTTCGTATGATGTACTTGAGACCTTATTAGGGGCAAGGCGTTTCGGTACCGGGTGGTACCACCTTGTTCCCATTTATGTATTTGGTGTGTTTTGCTTTTTCTTAGGTGTGTTGGAGAAACGGTTTTTCAAGTCTGGCATTAAGTTCAGCAAAACTACTTGAGTGATGATATTGGTGTGAGAATCGGGAATGGACGATGTTCTTATGCTGGCAGTCAGTTCAGCGCCATCTGTCACTGTCATTCCACGATTTGTGGTTAAGCTCGATAAGTTTTTTATTTTTCTTACCCTTTTGATTTTAATCCATTTTTGATCTCAAATAATGGGGACATTACTTGATCTCAAGTGTGGGGTGGGGGATGTAAAATCTCTCGGGTTGGTTATTAATAGAATCATCATTATTTTGGTTTTGATATCTAAAAGACTTGACATTTCACGGGGTTTTGGTCGTAAAAAAAAAATTGAAAAATTTAGGGGAAAATAAAAAAAAAATGAAAAAATTAGTTAGTGAAAAAGAGAAAAAAAAAAAAATAGAAAAATAGTTAAAAATTCGACCAAAACCCTTGTTTAAGTATGGCTTGGTATTTATATTTCATGATGTTTAAAGAAGCCAAGGTTGTTCCACATGTTCATTACCATTGAACATGAAATCCTACGAGTTCGGGGAACTCAATAGTAGGTCACCTGTACCAAAACGGGTGTAAACCGTGAGAGAGCGGTGATGGCATAGCGTGATTGTGACCGAATCACGTGCCAGATCAAAAACTTTTGGTTACTTGGTATAGCAGACTTCCGAAACTATATCATTTTATTATTACATCATCTAATGGTGTGATACTGTGGGAAGAGGAGCCTTGAGCTTCACCAGTGCTGTCCTTTTTAGGAGCAATAGCTACGTGCTTGTGTTTGCTTAGACAACACAACCCATAGCCAAAAGCTATGGAACCCGAAGGTTTTCGGGATTTTTCAAAACCGGTGTCAAGTGAAACAGATTGACATTTCCGAGTGACTCAGATCCACTCAATTAAGGAAGTAAAGTCTTCCGACCGTCCTACTTGGTACGTATACCTCTTAAGCGTGCCATTTCATTACCCATCATTTCACGATGAGGTACTGTTAGAGGAGAAATCTTGAACTTTCAAAACACGTTCATTATTTTGAATGTGAAATCCTACATGAACATTCAGTTCATACGTAGGTCACTTGTACAAAAACGGGTGTCAACCGTATGAACGGTGATTGGATCGTGTGGTCAAAGTCGGGCCATACGCTAGATCAAAAACTCAACAGGGCGGTCTTCATTGTTTCTCCTAACAAGGACAATGTATGCGCTCGACCACCTTTTATGACCATACAGGATGTATCCATTCCATCCTAAAGGGAGTCAAGTCTCCCGAACGACACACTTGCTGATTTATTTCAGAAGTTGTAGTCCAGACCAGTTGTAGGGTGACGAAAAATCTTGAAAAGTCATTGCTAAAATCGACTGGAAATCTACCAGGCCTCAACATCAAACAGGGAAACTGGTAGTCAAAGCTTATCTCAATGAGGGAGATTTGCTAGCCAAATGGGAAGCGCACCATGATACACAAAATGCCAGTGATTGATCAGATTCCCAGTGGATAACCTTCGGAAAGGTGAGATATCAGCTTTTAAGCCTGATGAACTTCAATCTTTATGATTGACATAACGGATTAGGCGGTTACCTCATAACCATCGATGATATCCGGACGTAATGTGTATCCTCCTAAGCACATTATTTTCTACCAACATCTCACGATGTTAGGTACTGTGGGAGGTTTGGCTTGACCAATTGCGGGGTAGCCCGTGCGTTCTCTTGGAACATGTGTTCGATTGCTTATTCTTTGGTGCTCGGTTCTCACTTGATTCCCGGTTCTTTTGAAGATTTATGTTATGACTCGAGATTCTCTACTTCATCAATATGGTACGTTATCGAGATTATTTTTGGTTTCTTTATCCGTTACATATTGTTTGCGGTTTGGGAAGTTTCAAGGGGGAATGCAAGTGAGAACCATGGTTGTTATTTACTCCAAATCGTGCCCACGCTAGTTGCTTGTTTGGTTTCTTGTTCATTGGTTCTATATTCATGTTTGAAGACATTATTTTATTGTAGAAGATTATTATCGAGTTTCATTGCTTGAGGACAAGCAAAACTCTAGTGTGGGGTTGTTTGATATCGCGTATTTCATATGCGTTTTCCTTAGCGATATCGGGTACATTTTGGTCCTTTTGGATACGATTTGGAGTTATTTCGGTTAAAGTTGTGGAAGTTTGAGTTCCAAGACCAAGGAGGTTAAATTTGAGGTTATTTGATGGTTTTGGATGTTTTTCGATGTTAACGAGTGAAAAGGTTTGATTCGATTCGAGTTTTGGTGTTAATATTGAGTTTTTCAGCTAGTTTCAGCATTTTCAGCATGGAGCGCCGCTCCAAAACATGGCGCGCCGCGCAAATCAACAGGAAATAAAGGTCGAGCATTTCAGAAGTTCAAGGATCAGATCCCAGTCATTCGGCGCGCCGCGCGGGGGTATTGGCGCGCCGCGCGACCTTCAGCCCGGGTTCAGATTTTTCCACTTATAAAAGCCCGAAAAATACCCTAATGTTTCATTATCGTATCTTGACGAATTCCAGCCACTTTTTGACGAACTTAGGTAATTTTTGGAGATCTTCAAGGTCATTCTAAGGTACCAATCATTCCGGAAACAAGTCTTGATTCGTGTATCTTTCAGGATTCAATCTTTGATTAGTTTTATCTCTTTGTTATCAACAATGAATTTCTCTATTTCTTTGATTGTTATTTTGGTTTTAGCCATGATTGTAGGCTAAACTCTTAATGTTTGTCTAGATTGAATATTTGCAAGTGTTTGGATGTTACTTTGATGTTTTATTAATTGATGCATAAAAATTATGAGTTTTGATTAAGAACCATTCTTGTGGGTGTTAATTATTGTTACTAGGTTGATTAGTGAATCTTGTTTGAACAAAGGGAACCCTGTTTCAATTTAGTGATCTAATTTCCAATTGATTTGTCTTAACCGATTGGGTGCTTACTGGACCAAGGGGGTAAACCGAGTAACGTAATTGAACAAAATAGGGGTGAATTGTGTGGAGCGAACGCGTAACCAATTGAATCTTAATCTTATAATTAGCTAGTTACTAAGTCACAAACGAAAGATGGTTTTTGGTAAAAGGGAACCCTAAGCCAATAAATCCTAGTTTGACGTGTTTGCTAAAAGAGAACTCTGGGTAAACCGACTCTGTAATTGCGTGCATTGATTAATAGAACTAGTGCTTAATAACAAATCATCCAACACTGCGAATAGGAGATCTAGGCGAACATTCTTCTATCCATTGAATTCCAATATCTTTATTTTCCCGTTGAGTCTGTATTTCTTTTATCTAAACTTAAAAATTCAAAAATATTGTCTTTTACTTTTAAAGCTATCTTGATTTGGCTAATCGTTAAATAGCCGCAAAACAAACTATCTCGTAATTTCAATTTTCATAGTTTAACTTAGTTTACTTTTATTAGTTTCAAACTTAATTCTCACATTAATACTGTCCTTGGAACGATACTTGGAATTACCATTTTTATACTATTACACGATCGGGTACACTGCCCGTAAGTGTGTAGTAATCTTTAACCAGGCATATTTCCAGAGATAATTTATATACTAGATTTCACACATCACATCCCTATCAGAGATAATAGAGATTAGTATTCCATGTCTGGAGACGACTTCCTTCAAATACAGTCGTGCTAACTTCTCCATCTTGTCATCTTCTCTTATTGGCAGGAAGTGTGCTGACTTGGTGAGACGATCAACTATTACCCAAATAGTATCATAACCACTTGCAGTCCTTGGCAATTTAGTAATGAAATCCATGGTAATATTTTCCCATTTCCATTCCGGGATTTCAGGTTGTTGTAGTAGACCTGATGGTTTCTGATGTTCAACTTTGACCTTAGAACACGTCAAACATTCTCCTACATATTTAGCAATATCGGCTTTCATACCTAGCCACCAAAAATGTTTCTTAAGATCCTTGTACATCTTCCCCGTTCCAGGATGTATTGAGTATCTGGTTTTATGAGCTTCTCTAAGTACCATTTCTCTCATATCTCCAAATTTTGGTACCCAAATTCTTTCAGCCCTATACCGGGTTCCGTCTTCCCGAATATTAAGATGCTTCTCCGATCCTTTGGGTATTTCATCCTTTAAATTTCCCTCTTTTAAAACTCCTTGTTGCGCCTCCTTTATTTGAGTAGTAAGGTTAGTGTGAATCATTATATACATAGATTTTACTCGAATGGGTTCTCTGTCCTTTCTGCTCAAGGCGTCGGCTACCACATTTGCCTTCCCCGGGTGGTAACGAATCTCAAAGTCGTAATCATTCAACAATTCAATCTACCTACGCTGCCTCATATTCAGTTGTTTCTGATTAAATATGAGTTGAAGACTTTTGTGGTCGGTATATATAATACTTTTGACCCCATATAAGTAGTGCCTCCAAGTCTTTAATGCAAAAACAACCGCGCCTAATTCCAAATCATGCGTCGTATAATTTTGCTCGTGAATCTTCAATTGTCTAGACGCATAAGCAATCACCTTCGTCCGTTGCATTAATACACAACCGAGACCTTGCTTTGATGCGTCACAATAAATCACAAAATCATCATTCCCTTCAGGCAAAGACAATATAGGTGCCGTACTTAGCTTTTTCTTCAATAATTGAAATGCCTTCTCTTGTTCATCCTTCCATTCAAATTTCTTCCCTTTATGCGTTAATGCAGTCAAGGGTTTTGCTATTTTGGAGAAATCTTGGATGAATCTTCTGTAGTAACCAGCCAATCCTTAAAATTGACGTATATGCTTCGGAGTTTTTGGGGTTTCCCACTTTTTAACGGTTTCGATCTTTGCCGGGTCCACCTGGATACCTTCTTTGTTCACTATGTGACCGAGGAATTGAACTTCTTCCAACCAAAATGCACACTTTGAAAAACTTAGCGTACAGTTTTTCTTTCCTCAATACTTCTAGCACTTTTCTCAAATGTTCTTCTTCCTCTTGATCATTCTTTGAGTAAATAAGTATGTCATCGATGAAAACAATGACAAACTTGTCAAGATATGGCCCACACACTCGGTTCATATGGTCCATGAACACAGCTGGTGCGTTAGTCAATCCAAACGGCATAACCATAAACTCGTAATGACCATAACGCGTCCTAAAAGAAATTTTTGGAATATCATCCTCCTTTACTCGCATTTGATGATATCCATAACGTAAATCGATCTTCGAATAAATCGATGAGCCTTGTAGTTGATCAAATAAGTCGTCAATTCTCGGCAGTGGATAACGGTTTTTGATGGTAAGTTTGTTCAACTCTCTGTAGTCAATACACAACCTAAATGTACCATCCTTCTTCTTGACAAACAAAATAGGAGCTCCCCATGGTGATGTGCTTGGTCGAATGAAACAACGTTCTAATAGTTCTTGCAGTTGGCTTTGCAGTTCTTTCATCTCGCTGGGTGTGAGTCTATAAGGAGCACGAGCTATTGGTGCAGCTCCTGGTACAAGATCTATTTGAAATTCAACAGATCGATGTGGAGGTAGTCCCGGTAATTCTTTCGGAAATACATCGGGAAATTCTTTTGCGACGGGAACATTATTGATGCTCTTTTCTTCAGTTTGTACTTTCTCGACGTGTGCTAGAACAGCATAGCAACCTTTTCTTATTAGTTTTTGTGCCTTTAAATTACTAATAAGATGTAGCTTCATGTTGCCCTTTTCTCCGTACACCATTAAGGGTTCTCCTTCTTCTATTACAATGCGAATTGCATTTTTATAACATACGATCTCTGCTTTCACCTTCTTCAGCCAGTCCATGCCAACTATTACATCAAAACTCCCTAACTCTACTGGTATCAAATCAATCTTAAATATTTCGCTACCCAGTTTAATTTCTCGATTCCGGCATATATTATCTGCTGAAATTAATTTACCGTTTGCTAATTCGAGTAAAAATTTACTATCCAACGGCGTCAATGGACAACTTAATTTAGCACAAAAATCTCTACTCATATAGCTTCTATCCGCACCCGAATCAAATAAAACGTAAGCAGATTTATTGTCAATAAGAAACGTACCCGTAACAAGCTCCGGGTCTTCTTGTGCCTCTGCCGCATTAATATTGAAAACTCCTCCGCGGCCTTGTCCATTCGTGTTCTCCTGGTTCAGGCAATTTCTAATAATGTGGCCCGGTTTTCCACATTTATAACAAACTACATTGGCATAACTTGCTCCGACACTACTTGCTCAGCCATTACTCGTTTCGACACTATTTGTTCCTTTCGTTCTGTTAACCCCTGGTCCGTAGACCTCACACTTCACCGCGCTATGACCATTTCTTTTACACTTGTTGCAAAATTTGGTGCAGAACCCCGAGTGATACTTTTCACACCTTTGGCATAGCTGCTTCTGATTGTTGTTGTTGTTGCGGTTGTTATTGTTGTTGGGATGATTGTTGTAGTTGCTGCTGTTGTTGTTGTTGTTGTTGTTGTTGTTGTTGTTGTTGTTGTTGTTGTTGTTGTTGTTGTTGTTGTTGTTGTTGTTGTTGTTGTTGTTGTTGTTGTTGTTGTTGTTGTTGTTGTTGTGGGGCCGTTTGTTGTAGTTGCGATTGATGTTGCGATTGTTGGGATAATTGTTGCGATTATTATTGTAATTGCTGTTGTTGTTGTATTGGTGATTCTTATCACCGTTTTCCTCCCACTTTCTTTTGACTTGCTTCACATTGGCCTCTTCAGCCGTCTGTTCTTTAATTCTTTCCTCAATCTGGTTCACTAGTTTGTGAGCCATTCTACATGCCTGTTGTATGGAGGCGGGCTCGTGTGAACTTATATCTTCTTGGATTCTTTCCGGTAATCCTTTCACAAACACGTCGATCTTCTCTTCCTCATCTTCGAATGCTCCCGGTCACAATAGGCACAATTATGTGAATCGTCTTTCGTACGTGGTAATATCAAATCCTTGGGTTCGTAACCCTCTAAGTTCTGTCTTGAGCTTATTGACCTCGGTTCTGGGACGGTACTTCTCGTTCATCAAGTGCTTGAATGCTGACCACGGTAGTGCGTACGCATCATCATGTCCCACTTGCTCTAGATAGGTATTCCACCATGTTACCGCAGAACCTGTGAAGGTATGTGTAGCGTACTTCACTTTGTCCTCTTCAGTACACTTACTTATGGCAAACACCGATTCGACCTTCTCGGTCCACCGTTTCAATCCGATCGGTCCTTCGGTTCCATCAAATTCCAAAGGTTTGCAGGCAGTGAATTCTTTGTAGGTGCATTCTACACGATTTCCTGTACTGCTAGATCCAAGGTTATTGTTGGTATGTAGCGCAGCCTGTACTGCGGCTATGTTTGAAGCTAGAAAAGTACGGAATTTCTCTTCATTCATATTCACGGTGTGTCGAGTAGTCGGTGCCATTTCCTTCAAAATAGTCAAATGGAACAAGTTAATCATACAGAATATTAAGAGTAGTTAATAGTATTTCGTAGCATAATATGAACTCATTTATAAAAGCTTTTTCTTCATATTAGCGTTTTATAAGTTTAAATTCGGGTAGTACCTACCCGTTAAGTTCATACTTAGTAGCTAATATACAATTCAACTACTACAATTCTATATGAAAAACTGATTATAATAATATTTCGCGTTCAAACTTTTATACAATATTTTACAAACTTACAATACCGCTTATTTTACATAAAGCATGAAATATAGCACACAATAACTTTGATACAAGATATTTGTGAAGATAATTCTAGCTAGTACACAAGTCGTTCAGCAAAGGCAATAAAGACACGTAATTCATACGTCCAGAAACAAGTCATGCATTCTGGTTTTACTAGGACTACTTCCCATCCTTGGTCTTGTGGAACATAACCGTTATGGCCATTGATAAGACAGCGTGTTGTAACGTCGTCAAAGGGACGAGGGTTACGTAATGACCAACAGTCTCGTAATAACCTAAAAACCTCATTTCTTACCCCAATTACCGACTCCGTCACTTGTGGGAACGTTTTGTTTAATAGTTGTAGCCCGATGTTCTTGTTCTCACTTTGGTGAGAAGCAAACAGTACTAACCCGTAAGCATAACATGCTTCTTTATATGGCATGTTAGCCGCTTTTTCTAAATCACGAAGTCCTATATTCGGATATATTGAGTCAAAATAATTTCTTAACCCGTTGCGTAAAATAGCATTTGGGTTCCCCGCAATATATGTGTCAAAGTAAACACATCGTAACTTATGGGTTTCCCAATGTGATATCCCCCATCTTTCGAACGAAAGCCTTTTATAAATCAAGGCATTCTTGGAACGTTCTTCGAATGTCTTACAAACTGATTTTGCCGTAAATAGTTGTGCCGAAGAATTCTGACCGACTCTAGACAAGATTTTATCAATCATGTCTCCGGGTAGGTCTCTTAAAATATTGGGTTGTCTATCCATTTTGTGTTTTTATATTGTAAAATAGACAAGAGTTAGATTCATAAAAAAAATACATATTAATACAAGCAATTTTTACATATATCATAAAGCATAAGCACACTATATTACATATATTACACCACACGAATACAACTATCTTATTCCGACTTGCTCATTTTTTCTTCTTCGGTTTTGGTTCGTTTTGCCAAGTTTCTAGGGATATATGATGTTCCCCTAATACGAGCTGTCGTTTTCCACAACGGTTTAGAAAAACCTGATGGTTTAGAGGTTCCCGGGTCATTGTAACAACTTAAGGGCTTCGGGGGTTGACGATACATATAAAGTTCATCGAGGTTGGAATTAGATTTCTCTATTTTTATGCCCTTTCCCTTATTATTTTCTTTTACCTTTTTAAATTCAGTTGGGGTAATTTCTATAACATCATCGGAATTCTCGTCGGAATCCGATTCATCGGAGAATTGGTAATCCTCCCAATATTTTGCTTCCTTAGCGGAAACACCATTGACCATAATTAACCTTGGTCGGTTGGTTGAGGATTTTCTTTTACTTAACCGTTTTATTATTTCCCCCACCGATTCTATTTCCTCCTCCGGTTCCTCCTCTTCCGGTTCTGATTCTTCTTCCGGTTCTGATTCTTCTTCCGGTTCTTCTTCGGGAACTTGTGAATCAGTCCAATATATATTCGACTCTTCGTTATTATTAGGTGAGTCAATGGGATTTGCGCTAGAGGTAGACATCTATCACACAATATCAAACATGTTAAGAGATTAATATATCACATAATATATACATGTTAATAATATATAGTTTCCAACAAAAATGTTAAGCAATCATTTTTAAAGAAAACACGGTCGAAGTCCAGACTCACTAATGCATCCTAACAAACTCGATAAGACACACTAATGCAAATTTTCTGGTTCTCTAAGACCAACGCTCGGATACCAACTGAAATGTCCCGTTCTTATTGATTAAAAACGTTCCATATTAATTGATTTCGTTGCGAGGTTTTGACCTCTATGTGAGACGTTTTTCAAAGACTGCATTCATTTTTAAAACAAACCATAACCTTTATTTCATAAATAAAGGTTTAAAAAGCTTTATGTAGATTATCAAATAATGATAATCTAAAATATCCTGTTTACACACGACCATTACATAATGGTTTACAATACAAATATGTTACATCGAAATCAGTTTCTTGAATGCAGTTTTTACACAATATCATACAAACATGGACTCCAAATCTTGTCCTTATTTTAGTATGCAACAGCGGAAGCTCTTAGTATTCCTATTGAGAATAAACATGCTTTAAACGTCAACAAAAATGTTGGTGAGTTATAGGTTTAACCTATATATATCAAATCGTAACAATAGACCACAAGATTTCATATTTCAATACACATCCCATACATAGAGATAAAAATCATTCATATGGTGAACACCTGGTAACCGACATTAACAAGATGCATATATAAGAATATCCCCATCATTCCGGGACACCCTTCGGATATGATATAAATTTTGAAGTACTAAAGCATCCGGTACTTTGGATGGGGTTTGTTAGGCCCAATAGATCTATCTTTAGGATTCGCGTCAATTAGGGTGTCTGTTCCCTAATTCTTAGATTACCAGACTTAATAAAAAGGGGCATATTCGATTTCGATAATTCAACCATAGAATGTAGTTTCACGTACTTGTGTCTATTTTGTAAATCATTTATAAAACCTGCATGTATTCTCATCCTAAAAATATTAGATTTTTAAAAGTGGGACTATAACTCACTTTCACAGATTTTTACTTCGTCGGGAAGTAAGACTTGGCCACTGGTTGATTCACGAACCTATAACAATATATACATATATATCAAAGTATGTTCAAAATATATTTACAATACTTTTAATATATTTTGATGTTTTAAGTTTATTAAGTCAGCTGTCCTCGTTAGTAACCTACAACTAGTTGTCCACAGTTAGATGTACAGAAATAAATCGATAAATATTATCTTGAATCAATCCACGACCCAGTGTATACGTATCTCAGTATTGATCACAACTCAAACTATATATATTTTGGAATCAACCTCAACCCTGTATAGCTAACTCCAACATTCACATATAGAGTGTCTATGGTTGTTCCGAAATATATATAGATGTGTCGACATGATAGGTCGAAACATTGTATACGTGTCTATGGTATCTCAAGATTACATAATATACAATACAAGTTGATTAAGTTATGGTTGGAATAGATTTGTTACCAATTTTCACGTAGCTAAAATGAGAAAAATTATCCAATCTTGTTTTACCCATAACTTCTTCATTTTAAATCCGTTTTGAGTGAATCAAATTGCTATGGTTTCATATTGAACTCTATTTTATGAATCTAAACAGAAAAAGTATAGGTTTATAGTTGTAAAAATAAGTTACAAGTCATTTTTGTAAAGGTAGTCATTTCAGTCGAAAGAACGACGTCTAGATGACCATTTTAGAAAACATACTTCCACTTTGAGTTTAACCATAATTTTTGGATATAGTTTCATGTTCATAATAAAAATCATTTTCCCAGAATAACAACTTTTAAATCAAAGTTTATCATAGTTTTTAATTAACTAACCCAAAACAGCCCGCGGTGTTACTACGACGGCGTAAATCCGGTTTTACGGTGTTTTTCGTGTTTCTAGGTTTTAAATCATTAAGTTAGCATATCATATAGATATAGAACATGTGTTTAGTTGATTTTAAAAGTCAAGTTAGAAGGATTAACTTTTATTTGTGAACAAGTTTAGAATTAACTAAACTATGTTCTAGTGATTACAAGTTTAAACCTTCGAATAAGATAGCTTTATATGTATGAATTGAATGATGTTATGAACATCATTACTAGCTCAAGTTCCTTGGATAAACCTACTGGAAATGAGAAAAATAGATCTAGCTTCAATGGATCCTTGGATGGCTTGAAAGTTCTTGAAGCAGAATCATGACACAAAAACAATTTCAAGTAAGATTTCCACTCGAAATAAGATTGTTATAGTTATAGAAATTGAATTAAAGTTTGAATATGATTATTACCTTGTATTAGAAAGATAACCTACTGTAAGTAACAAAGATTTCTTGATCTTGGATGATTACTTGGAATGGATTTAGAAAACTTGGAAGTAAACTTGCAATCTTGGAAGTATTCTTGATTTTATGAAACTAGAACTTTTGAAATTTATGAAGAACACTTGGAACTTGAAGATAGAACTTGAGAGAGATCAATTAGATGAATAAAATTGAAGGATAAAAGTGTTTGTAGGTGTTTTTGGTCATTGGTGTATGGATTAGGTATAAAGGATATGTAATTTTGTTTTCATGTAAATAAGTCATGAATGATTACTCATATTTTTGTAATTTTATGAGATATTTCATACTAGTTGCCAAATGATGGTTCCCACATGTGTTAGGTGACTCAAATGGGCTGCTAATATCTGATCATTGGAGTGTATATACCAATAGTACATACATCTAAAAGCTGTGTATTGTACGAGTACGAATACGGGTGTATACGAGTAGAATTGTTGATGAAACTGAATGAGGATGTAATTGTAAGCATTTTTGTTAAGTAGAAGTATTTTGATAAGTGTCTTGAAGTCTTTCAAAAGTGTATGAATACATATTAAAACACTACATGTATATACATTTTAACTGAGTCGTTAAGTCATCGTTAGTCGTTACATGTAAATGTTGTTTTGAAACCTTTAGGTTAACGATCTTGTTGAATGTTGTTAACCCATTGTTTATTATAACAAATGAGATGTTAAATTGTTATATTATCATGATATTATGATATATAATATATCTTAGTATGATATATATACAGTTAAATGTCGTTACAACAATAATCGTTACATATATGTCTCGTTTCGAAATCATTAAGTTAGTAGTCTTATTTTTACATATGTATTTCATTGTTAATACACTTAATAATATATTTACTTATCATTTAACATAATTAACCAAGTGTATCAATATCTTAATATGATTCATATGTACCTAGTAAGACGTTGTTATAACGATAATCGTTATATATATCGTTTTCGAGTTTCTTAAATTAATAGTCTTATTTTTATGTATATAACTCATTGTTAAAATACCTAATGAGATACATACTTATAATAAAATCATGTTAACTATATATATAACCATATATATGTCATCGTATAGTTTTTACAAGTTTTAATGTTCATGAATCACCGGTCAACTTGGGTGGTCAATTGTCTATATGAAACCTATTTCAATTAATCAAGTCTTAACAAGTTTGATTGCTTAACATGTTGGAAACACTTAATCATGTAAATAACAATTTCATTTAATATATATATAAACTTGGAAAAGTTCGGGTCACTACAATGGGTAAGCCGCATATGGAACGTAGTCGTGGCAAGTAAAGCTGTGATTTTAAAACGAATTTATCTAAGCCAGTTTGACAATATTAATGGTTGAAACTCCATCTAATTCACATTAGATGAGTTTTCAAACGATAATTAACAAGGTTCAATCAATTCCATACTTGAACACGATTATCTCCATTAATAAGCCACATGTCTTTAAACTAATCATCAAATAAACACACAAGTGTTTGATGACTTTCAAAATCTTAAAATCTATTTGGACATCTTAAGAAAGGACATCAAGTCTCAATTAGGAGAAGCTTCTACCTTGATGTGTGTGATTTATACATTACCTTTAAATTTAAACAAGAAAATACTACTAAACAATTATTACATAAATATGCAACTAGTCTTAATCGTATAGTAAAGCTAATAGCAAGTTCAAGTTCGTTCTATGGAGAGCAATTTTATTGAGATTCTGAAAACACTAATAATTATCCTAAGTTGATTGGGGGTTTTAAGAAAGTTGTGATTAGACTAATATTAACCTAAGAGATTAACAAATAAGAGATAAACGTGTTCACTTAATTGATTCACTCTTTGACATGGATTATCACATTCATTTGTCATATAGCGATGTTTTAAACATAAAGCCTTATCCCAATCTCACAATCTTCATGAAACTTTCAATCAATCAAAGTTCATTAACTCACGTAGACTCACTTCAAATGATTTAAAACTATGTTGAGTAAAATCATTGAGATTTGACCTTGAATTAAATTCACATAAAATTTTTAACCAAAACAATCAGTTGAAAAGGTTAACATCACTATGTTGACTAAAAGCCATTTTGAAAACCAATTAAGATAAAAATACATTCACTTGAAACCCAATTCCTAATTGTCTATATCATCTAAGTGTTTAAGCATAAATTATATCCGAAATTTACTCACATAAATAGATTTACAACTCTTGTAATCAAAACAGAGCTTAAAACAAGCATAGAAATGGGTCTTTCAATCAAACTCAAAAATATTGACCCATTTCAAACATCAATTTCATAAATTAGGGCAAAATCCAAGCTTCAATTTCACAAATCAAATGAACACAAGTAATCTAAGCTAACATTACAAGATAAGAAAGATTAAAACTAATTAAAACTAGTGTAGCAAACATGACAATGAAATGGAGAAAAGTAACTGCCAAAATGGAGAAGAAACAAGGAAATGGAGAATGGTGATGTGAATCTATCACTAATATTCATGGATTTGGATTTAGGAGCTTGAAATTAGCCTTCATCTTGATGAAATCATGATTGGAACCCATTTAGGGCTCGAATCAGGCCCTAAGGTGCAGCTCCCTTGAATAAAAACCCCTAAAATTATATTTATAGACGAGCTGAATTTTGGGCTACAAATGCGGCACATGCGGCATATGTGCCACATATAACATAAATATGCGCCGCATATTTGGGTTGAAAAGTGTATGCACCACATTTTATGATGATATGTGCTGCATTTTTCCCTCTGTCTTTGTATGCTTCAATTTTGCACTACATATGCGCCACATGTAGACCTTTTATGCGCCTCATATTGTCAGAAATGGCCATTTTCACTTATCTTCACTTCTTGGCTCAAAGCTTGGTCAATTTAACACCAAACGAGACTCTTTGGCCTTGAACCAACATATAACCATAATATCTTCACTTAATGCTCATAAACCCATCAAAACCAAATAAATCGAGAAAGATATTGCGAAGATAGATAGGTATATCTTGAGCAATATCATACCTAAACATAAGTTGTACATTATTGTGCACTTTTACATCTATGTGTTTAGAGATTAGTTTGTACGTGCTTAGACATTAACATGATTAATTACTTCTTGCTTAGAGATTTCCATGATTAGTTGCTAAATGAACTTAACTACTATGTGCTTGGAAACTAACATGACTTTGTGCTTAATTGTTACATGCTTACTTATCAAGCATAAAATAATCCATGGGGTTCGGTCTATACTTGATCAACACATCAGGGGGATTTAAGGTCTTTTTGAGTCTAACTCTACGGTCTGGAGTACAAGTATAGAAGCCAAACCTTGGAGCATTTGAAAACTCACCTCTTGCACTTACATTTCCATATATTTACTGATATCATTCAAATATTTTTGTAATCAATTTAGAGTGATTCAAGCAAGAGTGATTGTAAACTTAGTTGTGAGTTTACTTGTAAATTATCTTCTTAAAGGGATCTAGAAGATAAGTGAGGTTTCACTTAGTGGTAGCATTAGGATCTTGTGGTAAGAGCATTTGGTGATCATGAATTCTTCAACGGGACGTAAGGGTTCATAGGTTGCGGCTTATCAAGGAGCTAGTGTTGTATTCGGACACTCCACTGAGTTTGGAGCATCATAGTGAAACTAACTCTCAATTCGTTAGAATTGAGGAGTGGATTAAAGAAGATTAGTTAACATCTTCCCGAACCACTATAAATCTCCGTGTTTGTTCTCTTATCCCTTATCTTCTTATTTATTATACTTGTGAACAAACTATTCAAATCACATTATAGTAATTTCAAGTTTTAAATCGAAAAAAGTTATAAAATTGCACTAAGTAACTATTCACCCCTCTCTAGTTACTTACATTGGTACTAGAGCGGTTGCTCTAAACGTTTTGCTAAAATTACTATTTTTGAGATAATTAATTTTTGCAAACTTTTGAGTTAAAGATCATGGAACAAAAATTTGAGAACTTGAGCTATAGTGAAGGTTCCTCTATGCAAAGACCTCCACTACTTGAGAGTGAAGGATTTTGCTATTGGAAACAAAGATTTGAAACATATGTCCGTGCTAAAGATATAGATGTTTAGAACATTATTACTAAAGGCGATTATGTCCCATTCACACTAAGTAAGGATAGGAAAACTAGAATAATTGTGCCCGAGGAAAATTGGTCCAGAGAACATAAAACGGATGTGGGGAAAAACTACCAAGCTAAACTAGTCATATTTAACGCTTTGCCTAGAAAAGAATATGAAAGAGTCTTTATGCTTAAGAATACAAAGGATATATGGGATAGTTTAATAGTTACTCATCAAGGAAATACGCAAGTCATTGAAAATAAAATTGAACTACTAGTAGCTCAATATGAACAATTTGTTATATCGGATGATGAGAAAATTGATATTGCTTATTCTAGATTTAACAATATTTGTTCAAGTTTGAAAGCTTTAGGTACTATTTACACGAACAAGCAATATGTTCGTAAATTCTTAAGAGCGTTACTCTCCAAATGGAGACCTAAAGTGACGTCAATAGATGAGTTAAAGGACTTGGAAAAATTGTCTCTTGATGAACTCATTGGAAATCTCAAAGTCTATGAGGTCATCCTAGACAAGGGTGAAGAAGCGGACAAAGTCAAGAAAGAAAATAATAAGTCAATTGCCTTATAAGCCAAAGCAAGTGAAGAAGGTGAATGCAAAGAGGATGAAGATGCTATCCTAAATGATGATGAACAACTTGCATTTATTGTTCGATATTTCAAGAAGTTCTACCGAAGACACGGGAATCATGTCTGAACCCCAATGGACTCAAAGAAGACATCTTTTGATTCCAAGAAGAATTTAGTAAGAAAATTTTTTGGATGTGGTGATCCAAATCATTTAATAAGTGAATGTCCCAAAAGAAAGAACGGAAAAGCCTTTCTTGGAGGTGCATGGGACGATGAAGAGAATGAGACACAAGAAGAAGGAAAGGAAATATGTCTCATGGCCATTGATGCATCGAGCTCGGAAAGAGATGATGAAGCTTGCCTAGTCGGACAAATCGACAATGAGGTTCTTCCAAACTCTTTTGAATTCAATTTTGATACTTTTTTTAAGCTTTGTGATCAAAGTAATAGAGTTAGCATTAGCAATACTAAATTAAAGGAAGAAAATAGCTCACTTAAGTTAGAAGTGTCTAGACTAAAAGAAAGAATAGCTAACTCACACGAATGTCTTACTTGTGATGATCTAAAGCATGAAAATAAAACACTTAACAAAACCGTCAAATTACTTGAAAATAGGATCAATTTTTCAATATTTAATAAAAGTGAAAAAGTACTAGAAGACATCTTAAGTGTTCAACGAACAAGCAACAACAAACATGGGTTAGGATTTAAAGAAAGCACCCTCAAAATTAAATCATCAAAACAACAACCTATAGTGTTTGTTAAGTCTCAAGAAAATCAAAATGTTACAGGAAGTGTGTGGTCGAATCACGGTCAGACCGTGGGGTCGACCGCATGTCCTTTTTCAAAAACTTGGCCACCTAGAAGAGTAGAAATTAATAGGAATTTCTTAGAAAATAAGACTAATCACTATAGAAACCCTAAAAATAAAATCTTTGAAACAAGGGCTCAACCAAAAGGAAACTACCACGCTAAAGTCGTAAAAAGATGGGTTAGAGTAGGATTCTTTGATGCTAATCATCCCGGGCCCAATAAACATTGGGTGCAAAAGTTATTAATTAACTAAATATAGGTTTGTCTAAATGGCGTTGTACAAGAAGAAGATTGGATAATAGATAGTGGATGTACAACGCACATGACGGGGAACAAAGACTTCTTCAAAAGATACAAAGAACATAATGGCGGTGACGTAATCTTTGGCGACGACGTACGAGGTAAAATCGTCGGTAAAGGTAACATCACTAACTCTAAAATTACACTTGAAGATGTCTTGCATATTAAGAATCTAAGTTTTAATTTGCTAAATGTCGGTAAAATATGTGATAAAGGTTATAACATGACATTCACTAAAGTATCTTCACATATAATCAAAGATGGTAAAAATGTTATAAACGGAATTAGGAAAAAGGGCCTTTACACATGTAAACTAAATGACTTTAAACATCTAGATATTTGTCTCACTTCCATTCATGACACTACCACTTTGTATCATAGGAGATTTGGGCATGCTAATATGAAATTAATTCACAACATATCTTCTAAAGAAATGGTTAGAGACTTACCCAAGCTAAAATATGAAAGTTATTTTTGTGATGCATGTAAAGTAGGAAAACAAGTCCATGCTAGTCATAAACCTAAGAACTTTATTTCAACTAAAAGATATCTAGAACTCTTACACATAGATTTGTTTGGTCCATCATCCGTTCAAAGCTATGGTGGGAATTTCTACACCCTAATAATCGATGATGATTTTTCTAGATATACATGAACACTTTATCTTAAACACAAAAATGAAGGTTTTGAAAGATTCATAATTTTTTCTACAGAAATACAAAACTTGCTTGGGTGTACAATTGTCACCATACGAACGGATCTTGGAAGAGAATTTGATAATGATGCCCAATTTGGAGTCTTTTATGATTTACATGGAATTTCTCATAATTTCTCGGCTCCTTGCACTCCTCAATCAAATGGGGTTGTTGAAAGGAAAAACCGAACTCTTCAACAAATAAGTAGAACAATGTTAAATGAACAATCAATACCTCAAAAATTTTGGTGTGAAGCGGTCGCAACCTCTACGTATATTCAAAATAGATTTCTAATTAGGCCTTCAATGGATAAAACACCCTATGAAATTCTCAATGGTAAGAAACCCACCGTAAGTCACCTTAGGGTATTTGGATGTAAATGTTTCATCTTAAACAAAAAGGAAGACCTAACTAAGTTGGAACCTAAAGCCTATGAAGAAGTATTCCTAGGATATTCATTAGAAAGCAAAGCCTATAGGGTTCTAAACAAGTACACTAATGTCATAGAAGAATCATTAGATGTCACCTTTGATGAAACCCCTCCACCCAAGTACAAACCACTAGTAGATGATGATGTAATTGAGCAAGAAGCCATTATGACTAGCACAAACCAAAATGAGTCCAAAGAAGTCAAAGAAACCAATGAAAAAGAATCTCACTTGGAAAACGATACTAGCAAAGATAACTTAGATCCCACAACCGACCTTAAACATATTAAGGATCATCTAATAGAACAAGTTATAGGAGATATCAACACTAGAACCACACGATCACAAATCTTCAATCTAGTTGCAAACTATGCATTCATCTCCCAAATAGAACCCAAAAATGTCAAAGAAGCTTTATTAGATGAAAGTTGGGTAGAAGCCATGCAAGAGGAATTAAACCAATTCCAAAAGAGTGACAAATAGTGATGTAAGTGAGCAAAATATTTTAGGAACTAAATGGGTATATAGAAACAAACTAGATGAAAATGGGAAGGTTGTTAGAAACAAAGCTAGGTTGGTTGCACAAGGGTATCTTCAACAAAAAGGAGTCAATTATGACGAAACCTTTGCCCCCGTAGCTAGAATAGAGTCCATTAGAATACTTCTTGCATATGCATGTGCTAATAACTTAAAACTATATCAAATGGATGTCAAAAGTGCTTTTCTAAATGGTGTCATAAATTAAGAAGTATATGTGTCACAACCCCCGGGCTTTAAAGACTTTGAAAAACCGTATCATGTGTTTAAACTTAAGAAAGCCCTATATGGACTCAAAAAAGCGCCTAGAGCTTGGTATGAGAGAATTAGAACCTTCCTTATTAATCATGGATATGAAATGGGAAAAATTGATGATATACTATTTGTCAAAAAGCATGAAAATCATTTAGTTATTGTTCAAATATATGTTGATGATATTGTATTTGGTTATACTAACGAGTCTCTTAGCAATGAGTTTTCTAAGTTAATGCATGATGAGTTTGAAAAGAGCATGATGGGTGAACTCAAGTTCTTTCTCGGACTTCAAATTAAGCAACTAGAAAATGGAACGTTCATCAATCAACAAACGTATATTCATGATATGCTCAAAAAGTTTGGAATGGAAAACTCAAAACCTATGGCCACCAATGTCAAGCTTACTCTTGGAGGAGAAGTAGATTCATTCGATAGTACCAAGTATAGAGGAATGATTGGATATCTTCTATACTTAATGGCAAGCCGACCAGATATTATGTATAGTGTGTGCTTGTGTGCAAGATTCTAAGAGAATCCCAAAATGTCTCACGTAGAAGCGGTCAAACGAATCTTTAGATATTTGAAAGGTACCATGCACCTTGGTCTATGGTATCAAAAGTTCACCGGTGTTGACATTATGTGCTTTGCGAATTCAGACCATGGAGGATCGTTGATTGATCGAAAGAGCACAAGTGGTGTATGTGCATTTGTTGGACTTTGCTTAACATCATGGTTCTCTAAGAAGCAAACATCTGTCACACTATCTCTTACCGAAGTGGAATATGTTGCCATGGGAAGAGCATGTGCGCAAGTGCTATGGATGAAACAAACCTTCATCAATTACAGTATCAGTATCATATCTTTAGAAATAACTATTTGCTGTGATAATAAGAGTGTTATATACCTATCTAAAAATCAAATATTACACTGTAGGACTAGACACATAGACATTATGCACCACTTTTTACGTGATCATGCCCAAAAAGGAAATATTATGATTGATAAGGTAGACTCCTTAGAAAATATTGCTGATATCTTTACAAAACCTCTGAAAAGAAGACCTTAACTCTACTTAGAAATGGGTTGGGTATGATGGAACTTGTACCTTAATTAAACCTACTGAAGAACTATGGTCGAACCACGATCGACCGTGGGGTCAACCGCACAACAGCTGACGGCTGTTTTGTCCTTGTCCTCACCATATTTATTATCTAAACCACTTTTTCACCAACCCAGTCCTTTCTTAAACCCCAACCACTAGATTCCATATTTCATTGTATCCCTTCTCTCTAACATCTAGTGGTCCTCAAAGGTAAGCATCCAAATCCTTTTAATCTTTCTTACTTAAAAATTTTCTCATGTAATTCTTAAATACTTGCATAATCTCACATGAGAATAATTTTAGCGTCTTTCATAACTAATAGAAACACTTTTTTTGATGCATAACTTATTAATTATGTGAAAGCTTATTTGTACAAGTTTCAACTCATAGAGTGCTAAGTAGGAACGTTTTCTTGCATAATTCATAAAATTTGTTTTTAAAACCACTCATGCACACACAAATGTATGACCAAGTTCTTGTGATAAATGTCAATCTCATGATATTTATCAAATTTTGGCAAACATAAATTGAAATGTTGAAACTTGTCTATCTTTTCAAAATGACACAAATTCTTTGTTTTCAAAAATTGTGTCTAGACAATCGACACATGTTTCACATATGGGTTTTCAAAACATATTGAAAACATGATCTTCTTGCTAAATTATTCACGTTCCTAGGAAATGACTAACACGAGAAGACAATGTGCGGTTTATCACCAACAACAAATAGAGACTCGAACCCTTCTTGAAGAAAGAGTTATTCAATATGATGAATTTCCAAACCTTCATAAAACATTCACTAAAAAAGAATGTTTCTCTTTCTTAAACCTAGATGAAGTCATCTATCCACCTCTTATCCGAGAATTTTATGCCAATTTCGAACTTGTCAATCCTAATCAAGTCAAATTTACACTCATTAGGAAAATTCACTCTTGGCCTCTCTCGTACTTACATTGGTTATGAGAATTCTCTCACAAGGTAATGATTTCTACACTCCTTGAACTGATCTTAGATCCTTGCACTCAACATATCCCGTACAATAAGTACTATCCACCATCACTCATTCGAAAGTACCTCACAATCTCAATCACCGCATCCTTGTTCAAGATTCTGAGATTCATCATGATCTTCAACTCCTCTTAACCGTCATCCGACACAATATCTTTTGTAGGGAGAATTCCGTTGATCATCTCTCGGGAACCGAGGTAGCCATCCTATGGTCCTTTCTATCAAACGAAGCCATAAACTTAGCCTTTGTCGTGTAACGACCCAGAAATTTGTGACCAAATTTAAACTTAATCTTCATATGACTTTGACACGATAATCAAAGTCTGTAAAGCTGAGTCTCAAATTTTTGGAACAGATTACATGAATGCATTTGCCCTTTGACTATTTTCGACGATTCACGAACAATTGTGTGTAACTAAATAAGTAAATAAATGTATATATGTAAATATAAATATAGGTGTATATATTAATTTATATTAATACAATTAAATCAGTTGAATTGAAGATATAAAGTAATATACAAACTAATTAAGTTATTATTAAAATGAATATGTATATATATAGGAATCCTATACATGAGTAATATTGTATATATATAAAATTTAAAAAAAAATTAAATATTCAAAATATGTTATATATTATATAATATGATATAGGTAATAAACTGTAATATTAATATATTAAAGGTGACTACAAGTTGAAAATATATTTGTTATAATATTATTATTTAATTTATTATTAATACTAAAATTTATATCAACATCAGTATCATTAATATTAATATTTAAATATGAAAATAAAAACATGTAACACGTTATATCTCCATTATTACTAGTGTTATAAATTGTATTATTAATAGATATTATTATTACATTATCATTAATAATAATTATTATTATTATTATTATCCTTATTATTATTATTATAAAGTAAGATAAATTATTATTATCATTAATAATATTATTATTATTAGCATCATTATTATTAATTATTATTAAACTTATCTTTTTATTAATATTAACATATCAGTATCATTATTTCTCTTTATTATCTTGATATTATAGTTATTACTAGTATTACTTCGATATTATTATTATTAACAATTTTATTATTACTATTATTAGTATTATTACTAAAAGTATTAAAATTTATATAATAATTGTTATATAACAATTTATTAATATTATCATTATTATAATTATCACTATTAACATTATTATTTATAATTATTATTTTTATTATTAGTTATTATTATTAATATATCTATTAATTATTAATATTAAAAATCTAATTCATAAAGACAAAATTACGTGGATTCAGTTTGATATCAACATCAAACTTACATTCTTTGCTCCCTAATTTACTGTGTGACTAGTTAGGAAATCGAATATAATCTTGCAAGGTTACAAAATCTGTTACAAATTGTACTCACTTTTTATTAATTCATTTTTTATTGATCTGTCCTTGAAAATTTCCTATCGACCTTAATTGCTATTTAATCGATCGTTACAAGTTGTTAATTAACTGCATTTGACTTTTTATCACAATTATCATCTACATCTACCTTTAAAAGCTTACAATTTGAGGAAATTAAAATAGAAAAATGAAGAAACAAGTGAGTACCCTGTTCGTGTTCTATTTTTTTAAAAGCTCCAATTCTTATTTAATTCAAAAATCCATTAATGAGGTTCTGTTAGGAAGCTGTTAAGTAATCTATCTGCAAAACCTCACCTTCATATTCTTTCTAACGAATGCCAATTTTAGAGGTCAAACTCACAAGTCAAAAAGTCAGACAGATGTTTACGATTAAATTGAAGTTATGGAAGTTACTTCTGTTAAAATTGAGTGTTTAAAAAGTTTCTGTGCATGATTTAAAACACGTTTCATTTTATAATCATCACCTAAAAATATATGAAATTCAAAATCAAGTTTTGAGATTGGAATGTTCTTCGTGAGGTCTGTTAACAGACATTTATAAATTTTTTTTCTTTTTTTTCTGTCGATCAAACAATTACTCAGGTTGTTATGTATCAAATACAAGTTCTAATTCAAACGTTAAAACCTGCTGTTATGGTTATTGATGGGTTCTGGGTCGATTGAATTTTTGGGAGAAAAGGAAGAAGGAAGCAAAAATATATACGGTTTATAAAAAATACTGAGGGTTATAAAATAGATAATGAGCGATAGCTCAATGGTTAAGTGATGGTGTCGGGTTTTGAGTGGTCTCGGGTTCAATCCCTGCTGGGTGCAATTCTTTTTAAAAAGAGCTTATAAGGTAGTTTATTTATCATTTATTATTTTTATTATTAATATTATTTTTATTATTGTTATTGTTAATTGATGTTATTATTACTAGTATTATTATTGTTGTTATTGTTATTGTTATTAATATAAGTATTAGTTATTATTTATTATTACTATCATGAATATAATTACAATTACTATTATCATTATTGATATTGATATTACTAATGTTATATTATTATCTTTAATAATAAGATTGCTATTATTACTATTTTTATTAGTGTTAAGTAGTAAGTATTACTATCATTTCATTGTCATTACCATTAAATTTTTCATTGTTATTAGAAATTAATGATATTATCATTATTATTAGTAATATTATTATTATTATTATTATTAATATTATTATTATTAGTAAATGTATTATTATAGATACTATAGTTATTATTATTATTATTACAATTATCATTATTATTATCATTAGTAGAAAACTTATGATTTAATATTTTTTTTTGTTTGTTATAAGTATTGTTATTATTATCATTACTAATATCATTACTATAATTATCATTAATATCAGTATTGTTATCATCATAATCAAATACGATTTCTATTACTATTATAAACGTTAATTTACCAAATAAATAGTATTTATACGAAACTATACTTAGAAGTAATATTACATATAAATAGGTATTAATCATATTAACAATCTATATATAAATATTTATATATAACAAATTAGGTATTTTTAAAATAATAAGTTATATATATTAATAAAATCATATAAATATTAATCTTTTTGAATATATACACAAAGTAAATATATATAATATATGAAATTGTTCGATTACAAGTATATGTAATAATATACATATGAATGATATAGGTTCGTGAATCCAAGGCCAACCCTTCATTGTTCAATATAGTCATATGTATTTTTACTACAAAATACATTATGTGAGTTTCATTTGCTCCCTTTTTAAATACTTTTGCAATATATATTTTTGGAACTGAGAATACATGCGCTACTTTTATAAATGTTTTACGAAATACACACAAGTAATCGAAACTACATTATATGGTTGAATGATCGAAGCCGAATATGCCCCTTTTACTTGGTAGCCTAAGAATTAGTAAACAAGTCTACTAATTGACGCGAATCCTAAAGATAGATCTATTGGGCCTAACAAACCCCATCCGTTGTAGTGGATGCTTTAGTACTTTGAGTTTTTATATCATGTCCGATGGATGTCCCGGAATGATGGGGATATTCTTATATGCATCTTGTTAATGTCGGTTACCAGATGTTCAATCCATATGAATGATTTTTGTCTCTCTGCATGGGACGTATTTTTATGAGAAATGGAAATGAAAATCTTGTGGTCTATTAAAATGATGGAAATGATTATGTATGTTAAACTAATGAACTCACCAACCTTTTGGTTGACACTTTAAAGCATGTTTATTTTCAGGTATTGAAAGAAATCTTCCGCTGTGCATTTGCTCATTTTAGAGATATTACTTGGAGTCATTCATGGCATATTTCAAAAGATGTTGCATTCGAGTCGTTGAGTTCATCAAGATTATTATTAAGTCAATTATAGATTGAATACATTCTGAAATGGTATGCATGTCTGTCAACTTTCGATGTAATGAAAGTTTGTCTTTTAAAAATGAATGCAATGTTTTTAAATGTATCATATAGAGTTCAAGTACCTCGCGATGTAACCAAATGTAATGTATTCGTCCAGATGGATTAGGATGGGTAGCTTCATGTCGTGACTCAACGAATGGGAAATCTTCCTAATCTTCCTAATCGTCCGCTTCCCTATTCCATTCATCTAAATCGCATCTTCTGGCACCTAGGAATGATAATTCCCCTAGAGATTCCTCGCTCTGTGTCAACCACTCCGCTTACCGTTTGGATTGGCACTCCTATAACTATCCTCTCATCCAACTCTGAGGACTCGGACATCTCGGATGCCGTCAGCACCAATGCCAATTATCTTTAAAAATATTGGTTAGAATTGTCTTAAGGGCGGGTTGTTATGTTAAATCTAGTTCATGATTAAAACTTATGCTTAGGATGTGTAATGTATTATGTACTCTCATGACTTATGTGTATACTAATGATCTTTTCTATGAGTTTTATATTGCACATTTCAAGGGGGAGCTATATCATCATCCGTTATGTACTATTTAAGGGGGAGCATTACTCTAGGGCGCACTTTGTTTCAGGGGGAGATAACCTTTTTGCTTCGACAAAAGGGGGAGAAAGTGTATGGTAAGTTGTAACATCCTGAGATCGGGCCTAGGTAGAAATAACCATTTTACCCTTGTGTATGGCGTAATTAGTGATTTTAGTAATTATATGTTTATAATTATTTGGTGTTTTAGTTGAGATCAGTTTGTGACAAGGGTCACATAATAGGTTTGTTTGTTTTTAAATTGGACCTCGTTTGGGTCGCCAGACTACGTACGAAAGATATCAGATAACTGATAAATACTCATGTGTTGTGGAGTATGAGTTTTAATACACACTTATGAGTGTAACTAGCTTTATTCTTCTCATTTTCTAGAAATATCCCAATATAGAACCCGTACTTGTTTATCCCTTCACAAACCCTAATCTAATCCAAGTGATAAATTGAATCAGGAGGCTTTAGTGACTGATTCTTAGCATCATTGTAAGCATTTATACAGGTTTGTTTGCTTGAATTCGTCCTTTAATTCATAGAAATTGGATTTTGGTTATAAATGGGTTTTTGATGAATTTGATGCTTGAATCTTGCTAATTGATGTTAGTTAAGCTTGTTAGATGCTCAATATATGTTGTGTGTATGCTATATGAGCTTTGTGGACTGTTAATCTATCATAAACATCTTCAATTTGGGATTAATCTAAGATTTTGTACAAAAGTGTGTTCTTGAAGTTTTGGTTGAATTCTTTCCTAAATCTTGCTTAGAAGTGTTTGTTAATGTTGTTGGATGCTTGATAATCGATCTATATATGTTAGATATGTTTCGTGAACCGTCAATTGACCAAAAACAGCTCGAAATCTTCGTTTTGGTGTAAAAATCGATCCAAACAGCGTCCTGGTGCTGATGAACAGCACCCGTGCAGTTGCAGGTGTTTTTGGGCGGTTGCAGGTGCATCCGTGCGGTTGCGTCTGGTCAGCTTTTTCTGAAACTTGTTATGGTCATAACTTTTTAACCGTAACTCCGTTTTTGATGAATAAACTATCATTGGAATTGTAATGAAGAGTACTTTACAATGGTATTCTTTTAAGAAGTTAGATCAAACTGTATTTTGGTCAGAAAAGAGGTTTTAGCGTGTATTCTTCGTTTTACGCGTACTTGTATGACGTTATTGAATGGAATTAGGTTGTAGACTTATAAAATGATGAATATATGATTTTATGACTTGGTTTAAAGTTATGATTGAGTATATGTATATGTATATAAGTGTGTATATATATGTATGTGTGGATATATGTATATATATGTGTGTGTGTGTGTATGTATGTATGTATGTATGTATGTATATATATATATATATATATATATATATATATATATATATATTGTGATTGTGATATTGTTAGTATTTGAAATATGATTTACTAATTTGTGAGTATTGTTTTCAGGTGATACAGACGAGGAGAAGACTCGGTGACATTAGACTACCGAGTGATGCCGGTATCAGTGAGTGGGACTAACTGGAGATTAATAGTATAGAGTAGCTTGTCATTCTATGATTTCCATGCTTGTTAGACTTACCATGCTACTATTGTTAGTTATTACTGTGACGATTCTATGTTAGTTGATATTTGTTGATGGAGCCTAGTGCGTCCCTATCCTGTGGTAGCCTAATTTTGATAGGAGAGATCAACCTGCGGGGTGAGGTTCCTCATGTGGTAGCCTAATTTGCATCCGTGTGGTATATGTTTGAATGACGCATTCGTCCCGTGTGGATGATTTATGCTACACGGTATGTTGGAGAAACTTCCGGTAAACCCAGTCTGATCAACTGGTGGTTAATGGTTCGGGCAGACCGCTGGAGTCTCTGTAGACTGAACTTGGGTGATGATTATGTGTTGGACTATGTGACATGACTAGTATGATGGTTTTTGTATGCTATTACCTGTAGTCAGTTGCACTTACTTAGCTTCGTGCTAACACCCCCCCCCCTCTTCCCTGCAAGTTGACTGTTGCATGCTTGATAGATTCCAGGGAGACGGAGTGTTGAGAGATATGTTTGACTTGAAACGACCCAACCCGTCGTAATCCGGCCCATAATTTTTTTTCTTTTCTTTTTAACATAATAATATTTACAACATTTAGGTCCCAATTATATTTCCAAAAACATCTTCATTACAATAGTAAGTTTAAACGACTTTAAAACATACATTACATAAGTTGAAATACAAAACGGGCATACAACCCAAGACCCGTTTGACATATCCAAAAGGTAAACCTTGACCCGACTAGTTTACTTTACAACCAAAACCGAGCATGGTGATTGGCAACGCTACCCAATCCTAATCAAAAGTCTAAAGCAATTCCTAAAGCACTAGTCCCCAAGCAAACTCAAGCCGCCACTTGCAACCTATAAAAATATAAACAACGAGAGGGTAAGCTAATTGCTTAGTGAATGCAATACTTATACATATACATATATAGTTTACCTACATGAATCCACTTACAAATACCATGCAAACAATGCATAAACGAGCTAGCATCACCAAACATACAACTAGCAACAACATTAGTATATAAATCACCACGAATATAAGATAAACATAACAAGGCATAAATATGTTTAACCATTCCCCCGCTATGGTACTACCGGCTTGTAGTCGACCAATAACGTCGAGTCCAACTCGCAAAGATGTCACCGACTCGTGCATCATCATTAGGTGTCACCGACTTGTGAATCACCATGGGGTGTCACCGACTTGTGAATCACCCGCCACAACATAAGGGGTCACCGACTTGTGAACCACCGAGAGGTGTCACCGACTTGTGAATCACCATAGGGTGTCACCGACTCGTGAATCACCCGCCAATACAAAAAGGAGTCACCGACTTGTGAGCCACCATGAGGTGTCATCGACTTGTGAGTCACCTACGAAGACACTACCGACCCGTAGTTCACATCACCCATACTATCAATAAGTCACTGACTTGTGACATAACACCAATACTCACGATGTGGCACCTAAGGCCCACATCGCGTACTAGCTGGTAGCTGGAAGCTGGTGGCTGTTAGCTGGAAGCTGGTAGCTTATAACTGGAAGCTGGTAGCTGGAGCTTTTTAAATATATTTAATTGTTTGGCAAGGTAGATGAAGATGTTAAAAAATAAGTTAAATGACAAAAACGGACACTAGACAAAATACTTGAATATCATCATTTTAATTTAATAAAACATAGCCATTAACAAATAACCGAAAACATATATAATACTACTAAAATTTTAATGATGAGCATTCCATATTGAAGTAGCAATATTGTTACGAACATGTTTCATCTCATTCGTTCTTCCTTCAAATAGTCCTTCGGTGCTTGTGTCCAGTTTTCTTTCATTGTATTCTCTGGTTAATTTGAGGGCATCTAATAATATGATGAGATTCGAATAATACTTTAATAGTACTTAGTTTAAACCACTTGATTATCTTAACCTTATAAGTATAATAAAACAAAACACTTAAACAATATAAATCCTTATAGAAGCAACAAAATTTATATACAAAGGAATTAATAAACACATATACCATATATTGTACCATTAGTATGCATATAAAACACACAAAAACTCTATAATTTAAAACTGGACACCCAGTTGGTTAAAACTAGACAAAACAATGCCGCGTTTTTCTTTTAGGTAAAGGGTTCTCCCATGAATATTATTAAAAATAATACAAAAAAGGAATACAATCAGTGGCTACAAACACATCCTATAGCCCAACAACAAGACCAAGGCACAACCGCCAACACCAAACCAAACCTAACGACCTATAAAAGCTACTATATAGCCTTAGTTATACAAATCCCAAACAACCCATTAGCTAAATCTAAACACCGTGTAAGTAACTAGAGGGGGTGAATAGTTACTTAATATGTTTTAACACCTTTTCGATTGATCACCAAATTTGATTAACTATGATCAACCAATTTAACTCAAACATGATGTGTGCGGTGTATATGTTCAAAATGATAAGTCAGGTAATGTAAAGAAAATAGACACAAGGATTTATAGTGGTTCGGGTGGATGTTAACTAATCCACCTTAATCCACTCCCCGATTACACTAATCGAGATTTCTTGCTTCACTAAGCACTTTTCTCCAAACCCGGTGGAGATCCGATTTACAAGTCTTCAACTTCTTTGGTAGACAACAAACCTAATCTTTCTGTCTCTTTGAAAGACCAACTCCAACCTAGCTCAACTTGTCTTCAACTTGGACAAGTATTAATCTTCAAATAAGATTAATCAACTTCCTAAGTCCCTTTAAGGAAGTAGATCACTAAGCTAGCCTATGCTTCTACTAATTGAAGTTACAAGACTTGAACAATTTGCAATGATGATCCTAAGACAATACTAGGACATACATCACACTAAGTAAACTCACAAAATAAACAATTTTGATTAGTAAGTTTACAACAACCAAATTCTATATCTATAAGGTCATAGAATCTTTTCTTGCTTGATCACATTTGAGTAGTAATTAAAGCCCTTCTGATCTCTGGAAATAAGCCTTTGAATTATGCAAGTGGGTCAGCTTCAAATGCTCTTCAATGCTTGCTATTTATAGTGAGATTCAAAAACTAGCCATTGTCACACGGTCACAGGCACGGTCGACCGTGGTTCAACCGTGCGTGCTCCAGTCTAAAATATGTATCCGTTATATGGCCGTTTGACTCAGATTTGAACAGCACATTTTGGAATCTTTACTTCATCTAGCACCTGCAAAAGAAACCCAATATCCTATACAAGTACTATATGCATTAAGTGTGTGAGATTTGGTCTTATTGAGTGAAAGTGACATAACACTCCAAATGTGGTAAACCCAACATTCTTGGAGAAGTGTCTTGATAGACATTTTGGGTAATCAGTTTGGTCAAGACTTAGTTAGGTTCATTAATGCATTTGGTTCAATCCTAAAGACTAGTCAACATGTCATTAACTTCCTAGTTTCAATTAATCACAAGTCATATTCATTTTAAGACAAAGTAGAGATTAATTGGATGATGTCTTTCTAAATCAAACATTAAGTGTGTAAAAACATCAATGTTAAGTCATACTTGGAGATGTTACACAATGTGTTACTTAGACAAGACCAAACAAATTATTGACCATTATTCTTTTGTGAACCATTTTACACTTAATTCATTGAAGTAAACCAGTTACTTGAATCCTAGTATTCTAACTAATAATACATAGCAAGTATGTTAATCAAGTTGACAAATTAATGAGTATTAAACATATTAGCAAGTAGCAAGTAATACTCACACATAGCAAGATATAGTTATTCTAAGATCAATCATATGGACATTTGCACAACACTATGATTCAAGCTTTAGCAAGCTTACTTGTAATATAACATATTGCATGATTAATGTGTAAGCACACATTAATGTCCAACACATGCACAAGGGAAGAGCAATCTTTAGTTGGGACTTGGTGACCATCCTAAATGTATCTAAGTGTATCTTATGATTAAAAGTCTTTACTAGTTATACTTAAAAGTATTGTTCTTCATTTAGCCTTAATTTGTCACTAAGTAATCTTTAATTGTATTTAGTGTTCTAGTGACATTAGCTTATGTGTGTTGGTACTTGGTGATCATTCTAAGAATGTCTAGACAAGTTTTAAGATCACAAGTTATTGATTAACACTTATGTGTTATGCCTAATCATGGTTAATTTGTTATTAAGATGTAATTAAGCGTAATTAACCAAGATTAGTGTTTTTATGACCAAAGCTCAATTGAGTATGGAGGAGGCATATATTCTAAGCGTGTGAGACAGGTTTCATGAATTATAGATGTCGGGAAGCGGTCAAACTAAATTTGATCAAAAATGGTGACAGAGATATCAGCGGTCGAATTACGGTTGACCGTGGTGGCGACCGTGCAACTTGTTTTCACAAAACTGCGTTGCAGATTCAGTCTGGGCTTCTATGGCTAAGTATACAGTCGACCGTACTTTGACCGTGTACTTCAATGATCTTTATTTTCATTCTATAAGTTTTGTTTGACTTGATCATTTGCAAGATCAAGTATGGATTAGTGAACTTGCGTGTTTTATGTTAAGATGTCGATTATCACTTATGCATATGTATGTGTCATCATCAAAACATATTATTTGGTTAAACATCATACTTAACTTTGTCGGTTAGTCCATTAACCAACATTCTCCCCCTTTTTGATGATGACAAACATGCAAGTGATGAGGGACATTTTGCTATAAATACACAAGTGTTAACATCACTTGTATCCATATTTCTCCCCCTTTTGTCGAAGCAAAAAGGTTAGCTCTCCCTAGAACTATGCTCTCCCTTAGAGCAAAGCTCCTCCTTAAATTTTGCGTGATGGAAGATAATTATTAAAAACATAACAAGCACACATTTTATTCATAGTATACACGAAACATAGATATGCATATATGGAATTATGCATGGAAAATACATCATAGAGCAAAAACATTCATGGCATAGGTAGGCATTCTTCAAATTGCCTTGGGCTATTTCTTGCGGTGAACGTAGTGATGAATGCCTCTTATGATTCCTTCAAGCTTGCTCAGATTTTGTTTGATTTTTAGAACGTTCTCGTGAATGACGCTGCTTTGTCCCAAGGTTAAAAGAAGGCTGAAATTTGGAGGTTTATCAAGAGACGGTTCAATGAATGGTTTGGTTGACGCTCTGCATATTGGATATGATGAAACTTGAGCAGCATAGTGATAGGTGGTTGTTAATTTGAGGTGAACAAATAGTTTAGTTAGATGAAGACCATAAGGTAATTACGAGTAGGGTTCTTGAGCTGCTTGTTGCATTCTTGATGCCATAAGAAATGCAATGTTTAATTTGAGTGAGTGTACGAGACACCACATAAGAGTAACCTCATTTGCATTCATTCTCCAAAGTATTTCACCCTTTCCATTTACATTTATGGAGATGATATGTTGCCATAGATCATATGTTGAGGCAAGATGATGAAATAGGAACCCATCCTTGTTAATGGACTCAAATTTGAGTGGTCCTTTACACAGTGTTTCAAGAGCACTATCTTCTTCTAGCCATTCTAGAAACTCATCAAATGAGTTTGGGTTGAGAAAGAATTTGAGTCCGTTACTTGGAACATCCATGATGTTTCCAAATTCTTCAAGTGTCAAGGAATAACTTTTGCCATAGAGAGAGAAATGATATCTTCATATCATCATGAAATTGGAAATTTGCATAAAATTCATTCACATGGAGAGGATATAGAGGTCCTCGGAGGTTGAGAAAGGCATTCTAATTCACACTAGAGAAGTTAGCAAGCGAATAAGTTGAAAATCGGTGTGTTGACACTTCTCTTTCTTCTGCAATAGGTCTCATGGCTTGATTGAGAGTGATGGATTTTTGAAGGTTTGTGAGGATGGGTATGAGTTTAGTTGAATGCACTAGCTTTTATAAAGGTTTACTAGGTACAACTTTACCTAATTGAATACTTATAAGTGGGGTAGGTTAGATGAATAAAGTCTTTTGATTGACATGTCAATTTTCATTTGAGACTTTATTGAGTTTTTGATGTTATTGAGCAGAATAGGACAAAACAGTTTGTCAGTCTATTTACGGCTTACCCTACGGTCAACCGTGAGTTCAGCCTGTGTGACTTTAACAGTTTTATTTGGACTTTTCGTATGATCAATTGAATGCATGTAGTAACCACAGATGAATATTTATTAAACATACATACTATTGTCTTAAACATTATTGTCTTAAACATTCAACCATAAAGCAATAGAACAATTTCATAAGAGCTTATTAGAATTCATCTCTGAAATCATCACTTCCACGTTTCCTGACCTACAGGTCAAGCTTCTGATCACTCCCTGTAGCAATTTCTTCACTTTTCATTCTTTCTTCAAACTTATAATTTGAGTCTGATAGATTTTATCCATTTTAGCGTTGACCCTAAGATCTCTTACTGATTCATCCCCTTCTTCATCTTCACTATCAGATATCTCAATAGCTCCTCCGCTAGTTCCTTCCTCATTGGTAGTTCTTCTTCGTTTGGAAGTTGATCCTCCTGTTGTCTTTGGTGGTAAGATAGGTTTGTGAGTAAGTGGAAGAGAGTCACCACTTGAGATTTTGAGGTGCCTGAACAATTTGTTGAGATGTATTCCATAGGGTAATCCTCGAGTTGTTTCGGTGATAGTTCCATTCATTCTGGTTGCCATTAGATAGGCTATATTCACCTTGATAGCATGTTCCAAGCACCACATGAGAACAAATTGAGTGGCATGGATATTGTAGTGATTTTCTAATTTACAGTAGATGTTGTAGTCAATTACTTTATTCCAAACTTCATACTCAAAGGAGAAATGTCTTCCCAGTACTCCAGATCTTTCGATTTCAGCTCGAGGAGCATTCTCCTTGCACAGTGTATTGATCAACGCCATTTTGTTAGAGATAAAGCTCGGAAGATATGTCAGTTCATGACGCGGACTAAAGAATTCTTCACCGTCTGTTGAAACTTGAAGAATGCGCCCAAAGTCCTCGAGAGAGTAGCGATAGTTTGTGCCTTGAAGATTGAAGTAAACTTCATTATTCACAAAGTTGAAGTTTGCATAGAATTCTAGAACACGAGATGGGTAAATAGGACCATCAAGAGTGAGAAATGCTCCCTATTTAAGAGTTTCAAATTGTCTCACGAGTTCAGGCATTTGATTGTAGGCAACTCTTCTTCCTTCAGTAATATGTCGGTCAGAAAGAAACTCAATGTTGTAATTAATTCTTTCTGTTGGATCTGTTGGTGGATTGTATGAATCCTTTCTCCTTGGTTCGATATTCTTTCTCTTTCATCTTGCCATTTTCTACACAATGATACTTTAAATTAATTCAAAGTGTATGTATAATTCAATTGTAGGCAACAAGTTTTGCAAACAAAAATTATCATCAATACTTAGATGTTTTGATGTTAATGTTCTTCACATTTTCACTCTTCATTAGTGTCAATGAGTTTGCAACTAGATTATGATTCTCACAAAGTTCATATGTGTTTCAGATTTTTAAGATCATCATTAACACATGTTTTGACATCTAACATTATCACACTCATTTTGTAACAATGTAGTTTATATCATATGAACAATGGTTCTATGAAAATCTAACCTAGATGTATAATGAACCCTAGAATTGTCCAGAGTTAAATCAATGCATAGATAGACATCACTACAATCGTTTCTAAGTTGTTCTCAAGAACAATTTTGATTGTTTGCATCAATTTTGGTTTTGGGATATTCTAGTTAGGGTTTCTTCACAAGATTAGTGAAGAGTTCATCATACAAACACAATTGAATGCTAGGAAAATAAGGATTAGTCATACCGAAAGTATTAATTGAGATGGAAGGAATGCGTGTTCTTTCGATGTGCGGTCGATCTCCTCAGCCGTGCAGAGAGTATTTGTTTGGATTGAGTTTGAGTGATATGAAAAGTGAGGGCTTTATTCAATTTAAAACAGTGTCAGGCCGCGCACGGTCGAAGTACGGTCGACCGTGGCATTGGCCGTGGAGGAAAAGTTTCTAGACGGTTGGAACAGATATCTACGGTCGTGTCTGCGATCAGCCGTGCTTCAGCCGTGGATCTCCTGATGAGGCAGTTCTTCACTTCTTCCTCTTTTGAGTGCGTTTTGACGATTCTTAGGTTCTATAGAATACTTGAGGACAAGTTTTCTTTTCCTAACATTGAATGATCACATCCTCCCGATGTTTCATCATCAATGACACGTAATATATATATATATATATATATATATATATATATATATATATATATATATATATATATATATATATATATATATATATATATATATATATATATATATACATATAGTATACTTAAAACTCATCAACATGTATTTAGCATGCAATTCATAGTTTCATTCAAACACACAATCCTAATACAAGTAGACTTCCTTCAAATTCCTTTTGAAATCATTTTCAAAAACAATTTTGCATTTGTATGGAAAACCTTTCATTAATTCAAAGTCTTTTGAGAAGGTTATTCCTATTAGCATTTTGATCATTGGTTTTGGTTGATTTTAAGGTTACCCAATCCTTGACTTATCCCTTACATTGATTTGCTAGTTTGGCTCATTTTTCCCATGTTCTCAATTCTCCTAATAATAGACAATGGACTTTGATTACATGATTTGTATTTGCTAGAGTCGTGACGCAAATTCATTTCAAGTTTATCTTTTGATAAATCATAAATAGTCATTTTTTCAAGCTTTCTTTTCAAATAGTTATTTTCATCAATTAGAACTTTGTTAAGTTGATTAACTTTGTGTAATTCTTTTTCTAAAAGTTTTACTTTATCACGACTACTATCATATAAAAATTTAATACTTTTGTAATTATCTAGCAATTCTTCATAATTAGATGGATAGAATATATGTACCTCATTGCAATCCATGCTTGAGACATCATCTTCTTTGTAGGGAGATTCAACCTCTTCTTCACTTTGACCATCTTGATTTATATGATTCCAAGAACCCATGAGGAAAAACTCTTCATCTCCATCCAAACCCTTTTCTTGAGCATCTTTCCAATCTCGATCAAGATCCCCAAGCTTCTTCAAATTCTCTCTTACCCTTTTACCCTTTAAACTCCTAGAGTTGTCTTCTTCTTCTTGAGAGCATAGTGAATCACAAAGTTCCTTTGCATTTTCACATGAAATTATCTTCATTCTTTCTTCATTGGAAAGAACTTCATGAAGTAGTGAAATAGCATCAAATTGTTTCAAAACTTCATTGTTTTGAAATGTTGACTTCACTAGTCTTGAACTAGCTTGTGGAACAAAGTCTCCTACTTTGATTATCCTCCACAAGTAGTAATCCTTAGATTTGAGATAAGCTTGAAGTCTTAATTTTCACACATAAATTTCTTCTTTTTCAAATATTGGAGCTACTTTCACCAATTCTTTTAAGTAACCCATAGTTTGAGTCGATCTGAGAATCGTTGACTCAAGTTTTTTTTTTTACACAAAACGAATTTTGACACTTCCAAAAATGTTTGTAGAGCAATGATTTGAGCAACCTCTCTAATACCAATTGTAAGTAACTAGAGGGGGGTGAATAGTTACTTAATACGTTTTTAACACTTTTTCGATTGATTGCCAAATTTGATTAACTATGATCAACCAATTCAACTCAAAATTGATGTGTGCGGTGTATATGTTCAAAATGATAAGTAAGGTAATGTAAAGAACATAGACACAAGGATTTATAGTGGTTCGGGTAGATGTTAACTAATCCACCTTAATCCACTCCTCGATTACACTAATCGGGATTTCTTGCTTCACTAAGCACTTTTCTCCAAACCCGGTGGAGATCCGATTTACAAGTATTCAACTTCTTGGGTAGACAACAAACCTAATGTTTCTATCCCTTTGAAAGACCAACTCCAACCTGACTCAACTTGTCTTCAACTTGGACAAGTATTAATTTTCAAATAAGATTAATCAACTTCCTAAGTCCCTTTAAGGAAGTAGATCACTAAGCTAGCCTATGCTTATACTAATTGAAGTTACAAGACTTGAACAATTTGCAATGATGATCCTAAGACAATACTAGGACATACATCACACTAAGTAAACTCACAAGATAAACAATTTTGATTAGTAAGTTTACAACAACCAAATTCTATATCTATAAGAACATAGAATCTTCTCTTGCTTGATCACATTTGAGTAGTAATTAAAGCCCTTCTGATCTCTGGAAATAAGCCTTTGAAAAATACAGGAGGGTCAGCTTCAAATGCTCTTCAATGCTTGCTATTTATAGTGAGATTCAAAAACTAGCCGTTGTCACACGGTCACAGGCACGATCGACCGTGGTTCGACCGTGCGTGCTCCAGCCCAAAATATGTATCCATTGTATGGCCGTTTGACTCAGATTTGAACACCACATTTTAGAATCTTTACTTCATCTAGCACCTGCAAAAGAAACCCAATATCCTATCCTAGTCAACATGTCATTAACTTCCTAGTTTCAATTAATCACAAGTCATATTCATTTTAAGACTAAGTAGAGATTAATTGGATGATGTCTTTCTAAATCAAACATTAAGTGTGTAAAGACATCAATATTAAGTCATACTTGGACATGTTACGCAATGTGTTACTTAGACAAGACCAAACAAATTATTGACCATTATTCTTTTGTGAACCATTTTACACTTAATTCATTGAAGTAAACTAGTTACTTGAATCCTAGTATTCTAACTAATAATACATAGCAAGCATGTTAATCAAGTTGACAAATTAATGAGTATTAAATATATTAGCAAGTAGCAAGTAATACTCACACATAGCAAGAGATAGTTACTCTAAGATCAATCATATGGACATTTGCACAACACTATGATTCAAGCTTTAGCAAGCTTACTTGCAATATAACATATTGCATGATTAATGTGTAAGCACACATTAATGTCCAACACATGCATAAGGGAAGAGAAATCTCTAGTTGGGACTTGGTGACCATCCTAAATGTATCTAAGTGTATTTTAGGATTACAAGTCTTTACTAGTTATACTTAAAAGTATTGTTCTTCATTTAGTCTTAATTTATCACTAAGTAATCTTTAATTGTAATTAGTGTTCTAGTGACATTAGCTTATGTGTGTTGGTACTTGGTGATCATCCTAAGAATGTCTAGACAAGTTTTAAGATCACAAGTTATTGATTAACACTTATGTGTTTTGCCTAATCATGGTTAATTTGTCATTAATATGTAATTAAGCGTAATTAACCAAGATTGGTGTTTTTATGACCAAAGCTCAATTGAGTATGGAGGAGGCATCTATTCTAAGTGTGTTGAGAAAGGTTTCATGACTTATAGATTTCGAGAAGTGGTCAAACTAAATTTAATCAAAAATGGTGATAGAGAAATCTGCGGTTGAACTACAGTTGACCGTGGTGTTGACCGTGCAACTTGTTTTCACAAAACTGCATTGCAGATTCAGTTTGGGCTTCTATGGCTAAGTATACGGTTGACCGTACTTTGATCGTGTACTTCAATGATCTTTATTTTCATTCTATAAGTTTTGTTTGACTTGGTCATTTGCAAGATCAAGTATGGATTAGTGAACTTGCGTGTTTTATGTTAAGAAGTCGATCATCACTTATGCATATGTATGTGTCATCATCAAAACATATTCTTTGGTTAAGCATCATACTTAACTTTGTCGGTTAGTCCATTAACTAACATTCAACCAACACATTGATCGATCTTTAATCAAAATTCCCAGCTAATCACAAACAGTGAACGGACGCCCTCTTCTAACTTCTTCACGAATACGATTACGATTCTACATAAAATTGAAGGCTTTACAAACAACACTCTTCTTCATGTATACGATTACATAAAATTACTTGTTATTGAGGTATTTTTCTTAATTTCTATAATAGTACTTATTGTTTTAGTTGTTGTGTATTTGATAGAATAATGATTAGATGAATAGGGCTACATTTAATTTATGGAGTATGCGTAATGTGTACATATTCAGTATTTCCAAATCATCAGATATTTAATGCCTTAATGGTACAGACTTTTCATACTTTTTTTGGGATTTAAATAAAAGTCTTGGGCAATAGGCTATTTTTTCGGCGAAAAGAGGGATTTTATTAAACACGATAACTTCATCAAAACAATGAAGAGTATCGGAAAGAGATACAATAAGCGAAAACATACAACAATGAAGAGTATCAGCAATAGGGTATTTAATTTTCCTTTATTTGTATTTTCTTTTATGGCTTTATTTATATCGGTTGTTTAATTTTTTTATTTTTTTTTTGGAACAACATTTTATTAGAAACAAATCAACAAAAACAGAAATAGAAAACGGTTCTAGCAAGGAGCTAGAAACCAGAAAAGAAAAAAGAAAAATGAAACACAAAAAAGAAATTACATGGGTTTACAAAGCCATGTGTTCCAATCCGGCGCACTTTTGGTTCTAGATTTTAACCAAGAGTAAGCAACTACTCTAATACAATCGAATAAGTCGCTATTCTTGATATCCCGCGTATCATGAACTTTATCGTTTCACAATCTCCAAATCCACCACATTGTAGCGGCGACAATACAATAAAATCTATCCATTTGAGTCTGAGATCGAAAAGCCTTTTATATATATATTATATATATATATATTGAGGGCCACACAATTCCAACCCAAATACAAACACGTCTCCAAAGAGTAATTGAAGTGTTAGAATGCAGAAAGATATGATATCGGGATTCTCCTCCAATACCACATAACGGACAGATGATTGAGTTGATATCGATCCCTTTAAAAGAAAGATTTACACGCGTGGGGATTCTATCATTTAGAAGCCTCCAAATAAAAATATTTACCTTGATAGGAATCATTTTTCGCCACTGTGTGATGCAATTGTTAGTAGGTAAATAATAATCATCTAAAAGCTTCCGCGTTCCATTAACATTAAAAATCCCGTCTGACTGTAAAGACCACGTCCACCTGTCATCATTGTTGTCTAATGCAATGTTTTGCAGGTCGATACATAACTGCTGCAGGTTCACTGATCTTGATGGTGGACGAATCCAGTGCCATTGCCAAACTCCATTACGAAAGCGATCACTCACACTACAATCTTGATTGAAGTTGATCCACTTCAATACGAAAAAACCTATTATACTTATGAGATAAATCACAATTTCCCAACCACTGATCCTTCCAAAATTTGGTAGAATTACCATTACCCAACTTAATACGGAGAGAACCCTCCGGGATGACATTCAACGTTTGTTGCGAGTTGCATATGTCTACAAAGAAAGATATATCGGTTGTTTAATTATGTATCTTAAGGTATCTATTTGGGATTTTATGATAAAATAATAGACTGTCTATTTTACAGGAGTATCAATGTATCATGAAAATTTCTCTAAGAGAAATGGTGATGATGAAACAAGAGAACAAGAAAGTAAACGTTATAAAGCTTCAACAAGTGCACCGGAACATGAACAAAATCAACCAGACCCTGAACCAAATCCTTCTGAACTTCCAAACCAGAACACAACGGATTTCAATATTACTTCTATGGAAAGAGACTCGGGGAAATGAAAAAAAATGTGGGAGTATTTGGCTGATTTGAGAAAAAAAATAAGGCTATGGTATTTAAATTTGGGACCTTTGCAAGTGAATTCAAAAAAGTACCCATGCTAATAGGAAGCAAGATCGAAGATTCTGATTTGCGTGGTTTAACTTATTCCCTAATTGGTTAGAATACTCTATATCTAAAGATTCCGCTTATTGCTTTCTTTGTTACTTGTTTAATGATAAACCTAATGTACGCCATAATTATGATAGCATTTACTGTTACGGGATTTGATAATTGGAAAAAAGTTAATGATGGAAAAAATTGTGCTTTTCTTAGACAACTTCAGAAATTCTGGATGGGACTACTTTCTTGAATATCATATTCTCAAAAAAACATCAAGTGGATATACATGATTTTAAGGCCCTATGATTTATGATTGATAGACTAATTCGACTAATCTTAACACTTTCGGTTTCTACTGCTGCAACTGAGAGGGGATTTTTAGCAATGAAATTGTGCAAAACTCGACTCAAAAATAAAATGTCAGATGAATTTCTTGCAGATAACTTGGTGGTGTATATAGAAAAGGATATTGCCGAAAGATTTGATTCAAAAGCTATAATTGATGAATTCAAAGACATTAAAGGTCGTCGAGCTGGACTCTAATCTTTGAACATTGTTCTTTAATCGGCTATTTTGGTTTCTTTTGACTTGTTAACTCATGGGTATGTACTTATGTTTCACATATATAAAGTATAACTTATTGTGTTTATATTATAATTTAAGATTGTTGCTACTGCTACTTTAAGTTGTTGATGTTGCTGCTGGTTATGTATTCCTTCTGATATGTACACGTTTCTGTTAAAAAGAAAAGAGAAATAAAGCCTAACTTGAAGGGATTATCATATTAATTTCATCGTTTCCCATTGAGTTGGAAAATACCAACTCTACAACACCTAACGGTTACTTACCCAAATCCCTCAAATCAAATCATTTCCATAATTGCATAGGCTCCTTGCCTAGATTAGATGATTGTAGCCGTTTGGCATTATAGTATAAATAGGCATTCTTCTCAAATGTAAAAGACACAACTTTTTAGTGAATACAATTCAGTCAGTAGCAATACAATTCAATTCTGTGATTAATATTACATTCAGTCAATTATTTTCTAATTCTTATCATGGTATCAGAGCTTATGGTTTGTTGATTCTGAATCATACAACCCATCTAAAGCTTCAATTACTTACCAAGAAAGAAAAACTGAGTTGCCATGTCATACGAGGGTAGCTCAGCCAACAACTCAAACCAACAACAACCCAAAACTGAGGTACATATCGCAAGAAATTTCAGGTAGCTGAGTGCTCTCTACTAACCACCGACGGCCGCCACCATCAAAACGAAAATTATTTGCGCAAACAGTAGGGTAGTGGCGGTGGCAAATGGTAAAGATGAAGCGACCGTAGGTCATAACCAAGCAATCAATAACAGTGGCAGTCAAAAGTAAATGACATGGGTAGCAACAACAGCGGCGTCCGGTGGAGACCAAACGACCATCAGAAACGGCAACGCGAAAGGTAAACCCGCTGAACTTTCATATGAATCACAACAACCAGAAAATGGGATGAGGGAAAAAATCTCAAACCCTGATTTTGAGGGAAAATCGCATAAGGCGACTGGAAATAGGGGAAACCTTAATTTTAAAGATTTAGGTGTTTGTGTCAAAAACGACACTGGTAAAATCAAACAAAGCTTTCGGATGTCTAATAAATTAAAACAAATGGGTTATGGTCAAACAAATGGGTATGGGTATTACCCATCAAGAAGATATGACCCAATCTGATTATATAAAATGAACCCATCAATTCACAAGTGACCAAAACTTTCAAAAAGAACCCTCAACTATTTTTTATAGTAACCACCAATCCTCAATTGGTTGTAAACTAGTTTGGAGGTACGTGCTTCGCTACAGAGACCAAATCCACATACACATATAATTTCAATACTTTTCTTAATCAATAATAAATAAACGGGTTATAAAATAAGGTAAATTATAAGTCGAATTCCAAAAATAGATAAAAATAATCATTACCTTTTGTATATAAGATAAAAATATAGGTAAAAAGTAAGTGGTTAAATGGTAAAGTAATTAAAAAGCATAATATAATGAATGTAATGTTTTAAATTGTGTATTTTTACCTAAAGACTATTAATATTGGACCGAGGAGTAACATATAACAATTTTTTATAATACTTAAAAAAGTAAACAATTTTTCTATTTTGTATGTAATATTTTTGTATATGTTCAGTTTCATATTGGCCGGTGGTCTTCACTTGGGGTTGATAAACGACTTTTCTTTATTGAAGGATAAATGAAGGATTATCAACGTCTCACCTCTCCTATAACCCATACATGTGAGATTGAGTTTTGTTGTTGTGTTGTTGTGTACACCAAATTTTATATTTTAAAGAAAAATCAAAGAAATCATTTGTTCAATTACTCAACCAACGTTTTAACCTCCAAAACCCACCAATGGGCCTCTGGGCTGACCCATCTTATATATTATACAAACAAAATCACTTTTCCATTAATTAACTTATTTCTCCAGTGTTCTTTCCCCCTTCTTTCATTCCATATACCACATTCTCCTTCTCATTCTTTTCTTGTTATTCTTTTACTTATCATCTACTAAATATCTAATATCTAATATCTAATTAGGTAATTAAAATTAGTTCGTTATGAATACTTGAAATATTGAAGTTTTCTAGATCTGTTGTATAATCCTTTCAGCCACACGACTTCATTTTAGTTAATCTAGTTCGTTTAATATATATATATATATATATATATATATATATATATATATATATATATATATATATATATATATATATATATATATATATATATATATATATAGTTTTTCGACTCAAATTTTTTGTTTGCATATCGATATACATAATATGTATATTTATAGTTGCAAAATACAGAGCAACTGTGTTTATCTATGGATTTATATTTTATACTCCATTGTGGTAAGCGAAAAAAAAAATTTAGAGCAACTTTGTTTATCTATGAATTTACATTTTTATACTCCATTGTGGTAAGGGAAAAAAAAAAATTGCTACAGCGATTTCGCTACAGTGCTACAGTAGCTGCTACAGTACTACAGTAGCTGCTACAGTAGCTACAGTGATTTCGGGATAGGTGGCGTGGTATGATTGGTGAGTTTTGTCCACATTTAGTATATAGTATAATATAATGTCACCCTAGGTACCTGCTTGATAACAAATTTGAGAAAGTCCCCTCAACTAATCCATTCTTATTAAAAGAAACCCTAAATAATCAAAAGTTTCAATATAAACCCTTGAGTTGTAATCATTTACATCCATTAATTTGCTTGAAAACCAAGAAACCAATGAGAGCGCGACATGTGGCGTGAAAATCACATGTGATTGAAAAAAATAAAAAATTTCAAAAAAAAAATTTTGAAACTTTTTTTTCGAATTTTTTTTTTTTTGAATTTTTTTCTAAATTTTTTTTTTACAATCACATGTGATTCTACATGTCAATCACATGTGATTATAAACCCAATCACATGTGATTATGCATGTCAAATTCAATCACATGTGATTGTATAATTCAATCACATGTGATTGTGCAGGTAAATCACATGTGATTGTAAAGAAAAATTTGAAAAAAAAAATTCGTAAAAAAAATTCTAAATTTAAAAAAAAAAATTTCGGGGAAAACAAATTTTGAATTTTTTTTCAATCACATGTGATTTTCGTGCTACATGTCACGCTCTCATTGGTCCCTTGAATCTCAACTTAATTTATGGATTCAAATGAATATTCCTCCCCTCTACAAATATTTTAAATAACCCCAAAACTTCTCTCGTAAAGGATGATGTTTCATACGGAAGCACGGATACAAAATTATTTGACAGTTCCCAAAATATTAAGACTAAACCTAATAATTTTAGAACTTATAATTTTGAAACTCGAAAAGGATTTGGGAAAGCAAATGTGATAACAAATGAAACAAAAAGTGATTCATGGATTATTGATTGTGGTGCTACCGACACCATGACTTTTGAAAAATCGGATATTTGTATTGAATCAAATCCTTGGATAAATAAAATTCAAACTTCTAATGGAGGAGTTGTTCAAGTGAAAGGGGTGGGATAATTGAAATTACTCCAACCTTGAAATTATCTAATTGTTTGTATATTCCAACCCTATATCATAAACTATTATATGTTAATCATGTTACGAAAGACCTGAACTTTTCAGTTTTATTGCATTCCACTTTTTGTATCTTACAAGCTATCAATACCTAGATTATTATTGGGCGTGGTACCGAGCGGGAAGGGTTATACTATGTAGACGAGGTAACCCAACATGGTTTTGTGATGCTTGCACACGGGACACCCGATAGAGAAGCTTGGTTATGGCATCGAAGGTTGGGTCACCCATCTGCAAGTTATTTAAATCTCCTTTTCCCCAAATTATTTCCACCAAATTACGTCTTGACATGCGAGACATGTATTTTGGCAAAAAGTCATAAATATACTTTTAAACCTAATAATACACGGAAACATATTCCTTTTTCATTGTGTAACATCCTCAGTCGGGCCTAGCTGTAAGAATACTAAATTGCCCTTGAGTTGGTGTTGTGTTATTATATGCTTTTATTTTTATTTAATGTTTATTATTATTTAATGATGTTTAGGACCAGTTTGTGACAAGGGTCACATAACAGGTTTGTTTATTTAATTTGGACTTAGTTTGGGTTACCAAATGATGTACGAAAGATATCAGATAACTATAACTGATAAATACTCGTGCGTTGCACAGTGTGAGATTTTAACCCACTTTAGGTGACTAGTGTGCCCATTCTTGCATTTTCCAGATTCTTCCCAAACACACCTTAAGTAGCATGTTATATTATGACTGACATGCTTGTTAGACATACTTATTATTGTGGTTAGTTAGTACGTTGTGATGACTGCATGTTGGTTGATGCTTGTCTGCTGGAACCCAGTGCGTCCCTATTGTGTGGTGACCTCGGTAGGAGAGATCAACCTGCGGGTTAGGTTCCTCATGTGGTGGCTTAGACAATCGTGGTTTATATATATGTGAATGACTCGTCCGTCGCGTGTGGATTATATATATACATACGGTGGTGGAGGAACTTCTGGTAAGCCCCAGTCCGATCAACTGGTGGTTAATGGTTAAACCGAGCTGCCAGAGTCTCTGTAGACGGCACTTGAGTGATGTTTGTGTGTTATATTTTGTGACATGAGTAGTATGACGGTTCCTATATACTATTGCCTGTAGTTAGTCGTACTCACTTAGCTTCGTGCTAATTCCCCTCCATCTCCTCCCTGCAGGTTGATAGCTTTTGTAGATATTGCTTTTGGGAGAAGACGGGCATGATAATGTTATGTTTGACAATGCTTAACTTCGATGGAGTCTTTTATCATATGAACTGTGTTCTTTTGTAAAACGAATGTAATTATGTCTTCTTCGTATAAACATGTATTTTGTTGAAATGATACGTGACACTGGTTGTATTAAATGATAGCTACTTAAAGGGTGTTTTGTAATTAATCGATAAATGCTTCCGCCATGCATTTAAAAAAAAAAAAAAAATTAGCGGTGTCACAAGTTGGTATCAGAGCTGGTTTAACCTGTCTGGCAGGTTAATCGTAGAGGGGGTTCTCACAGTGGCGACCTGTGACGAAGCATTGGTTCTTACCCCTTGCGATCCCTTTATGTGTAAAGGGTTAGCCAGCTGTGCGGAGACGCGGTCTGTCACTCAGTGGTCACCCTGTGCGCAGGAACGGCACTGAGTGGGATGCGTCCCCAACTTGTGTTACAAGTTGGTATCAGAGCTTAGTTTGGCAGCATGTGCATTGTGATCTAAATGTCATGTTCTCAAACTTAGTAGAGTCATGTCAAACATAACATGCTGGGGATGGGTTAAGTGAGTATTAGGACAGGTTATGTGCTAGTTGTTAGTACTAACAGAATTTATACTAAGCTTTGGTGTGAGTATTGTGGTAGTGCAGTAATGGCAAATAATGAAATAAACGCTACTGACCCTACTATCCCTGGAACTGGTACCTTCAGAGCTCCCGATGAAGATGGACACGTGTCATCAGAGGAGGAAACCTCACAAGAAGTTATAACCCTTCAAAGTCGATTACTAGAAGCTCAGGAGAAAATTAAAGAATTAGAACAAGAACGGACGCAATGGAACCCTAATACCACTGCGTTAAACACAACCTTTCCTCCTAACTTTTATACTCAAACTGGTGGCAGTTCTCAGTCACAGTTTCCTCAAACCACCTATCAAAACCTCCAAATGCCATTCCCGTTTAACCAAGCATTTCTAAACCAAATGATTTACCAATTTCAAGTTCCCAAGATGAAAAAGAAGTGTACCTATAAACAGTTTCTTGATTGCAAACCTCCAGAATATCATGGTCACACAAACCCTACAATGACCCTTAATTGGCTGAGAGAAGTGGAGAGAGCATTAGAAGCGTGTTTTTATGAGCCTGAATCCATGGTGTTATTTGCTAGTAGGCTTCTCAAGGGTGAAGCAATGGAATGGTGGGATTCTATTACTGCATATTTACCTAAAGAACATATCAGCCAGATTACCTGGGAACAATTTGTTGCTAAGGTTCGTGAGCAGTATTGTTCTGAGTATGAGATGGAAAGATTAAAAATGGAGTTTCTGAATATGAGAATGACATAAAGTATGACAATTGATGAGGTTTTCAGAGATTTTACATTGAAGCTAAGATTTGTTCAACAATGGGTACCGACTGAAAAGGATAAAATTCAGCATTTCATGCGGGTGATTAAGCCGGAATACAGAACTGTTGCGAGATTTGCAACAACCTTGGCACAGGTTCCTGAGATGGCTAAGGTTACTGAAGGTGATGTTATGGCAGCAAAAAGAGAAAGTTCAAAGGGTGGATCTGTTGGGGGAAATTAGAAGGTCAAACTGGTGGTCAGTCTACTCAACAGTCGAGTAAACAATCGGGGTTTCGTGGTAAGAAGTCAGGTGGATTTAAACAGAAAAGTAAGTCTGGTATGAGTGGATCGGGTTCTAGTCAGTCTGGTTGGTGTAATGTTTGTAAGTCGACTCATGCCGATCCATGTTCTCCAATGACCCGAAGATGTTTGAGATGTGGAGTATTAGGTCATGAAGCAACAACTTGTTCCTTTATGTCTGATGTGTGTTGGACTTGTCATCAGAAAGGTCATAGATCTGCAAATTTTCCATCTGCGTCAAGAGCCGGTTCTGGGGCAGGGTCAGGGGCGAGGTCAGTAACTTCTGGGGGATCTTCTGCTTCTACTACCGGGCAGAAGAGAAAGAATCCTCCAACAGCAGAGGCAAGGGCTTTTCAGATGACGGTAGATGCTGCAACCGCTACCGATGACGTCATTACCGGTATGTTCTTGGTTAATTCCTTGCCAACTCGTGTGTTATTTGATTCTGGAGCGAATCGATCTTTTATGTCCTTAGGCTTCTGTGATAAGTTGAATTTGCCTGTTAGGATGTTAGATGCGCCCTTGGGAATAGAAGTAGCTGATGGTAAAATGGTTCCATGCACATCATCTGTGTCTGGAATTACCATTGAAATTGACGGCCATTCCTTCCCTTTAACCTGTTTGTTGATGCCTATACCTAGCTTTGATGTAGTTATAGGCATGAATTGGTTAAAAGCTAATATGGCTAATATTAAGTGTGATAAGAAGATGATTTATTTTCATTTGGCCGATGGATCCTGAGTGATAGCTAGGGGAGAGTGCAGTGGATTTAACTTCCCTATGGTTTCCCTAATGAAAGCTCATAAGGCGATATCAAAAGGGTGTGATTCGTTCTTAGATTACGTGATTGATGTTAAGAAAGAAAAGAAGCAGGTGACTGATATTCCCGTTGTGTCAGAATTTCCAGAAGTGCTTCCAGATGATCTACCAGGATTACCTCCAGTACGTGAAGTAGAGTATAAAATTGATTTAGTTCCAAGTGCTACGCCAGTTGCAAAAGCTCCTTACAGATTAGCTCCGTCAGAAATCCGAGAAATGATGTCTCAGATTCAAAAAATGTTAGATAAGGGGTTTATTCGACCAAGTTCTTCACCGTGGGGTGCTCCTGTGTTGTTTGTGAAAAAGAAAGATGGTTTGCTTAGAATGTGTATAGATTACCGCGATTTGAATAAGAGAACAATTAAGAATAAGTATCTGATACTGAGAATAGATGATTTATTCGATCAGTTACAGGGTGCTTCTTACTTTTCAAAGATTGATTTACGTTCAGGGTATCATCAGGTACGTGTTGCAGAAACTGACATACCGAAAATAGCGTTTAGAACTAGATATAGTCATTATGAATTTTTAGTTATGCCTTTTGGGTTAACAAATGTGCCAGCAGTGTTTATGGATTTAATGAACAGGGTGTGTCGTCAGTATCTTGACAAGTTTGTGATTGTCTTCATAGATGATATCTTGATATATTCAAAAACCAAGAAAGATCATGCTACGCATTTGAGGTTGGTGTTAGAGCTTCTGAAATAGAAACAGTTGTACGTCAAGTTCTCTAAATGTGAATTTTGGTTGCGGGAAGTGCAGTTTCTAGGTCATGTGACTTGTGAACAGGGTATCAAAGTAGATCAGTCTAAGATAGAAGCTGTAATGAATTGGAACTCGCCGAAAACACCGACAGAAATTAAGAGTTTTCTGGGTTTAGCAGGTTATTACCGCAGATTTATTAAAGACTTTTCTAAAATAGCAGGTCCGTTGAATAAGTTAACCAGAAAATATGTAGCCTTTCGATGGACTGATGAACAAGAAACGGCTTTTCAGACTCTCAAATAGTTCTTATGTCAAGCGCCGGTTTTAGCTTTACCAGAGGGAACAGAAGATTTTTTGGTTTACTGTGATGCGTCACGTGCAGGTCTGGGTTGTGTTTTGATGCAAAAAAATAAAGTCATAGCGTATGCTTCACGACAGTTGAAGAATCATGAACGAAATTACCCTACTCATGATTTAGAGTTAACTGCAGTTGTGTTTGCTTTGAAGCTTTAGAGACACTATTTGTATGGTACAAATTGTGAAATCTATACAGATCATAAGAGTCTTCAGTACATCTTTTCGCAGAAAGAATTAAATATGCGTCAACGTCAATATCAAGAATTGATTAAAGACTATGACTGTGAGATTAAATACCACCCAGGAAAAGCAAATGTGGTCGCAGATGCCCTGAGTCGAAAGAAAACTGCCGAAAATGTTAGATTTATGAGAATTGAGATAGTTTCAGACTTGATCGATCGATTGAAAATAGTGCAGTTAGCAGCATTGAATGATGAAAACCTAAAGACTGAGCAAATGACTAAAAGAAAATTTGACTTATGCAACGATTTTAGGGGATTAAAGACCTATAATGACCGAATTTGGGTGCCTATGCTTGGAGATTTGAGGGATTTAATCCTTACTGAAGCGCATAAATCTCGATTGACAGTTCATCCAGGTAGTACAAAGATGTACAGAGATTTGAAAACATTGTATTGGTGGCTGACAATGAAGACAGATGTTGCAAATTTCGTCGAAAAGTGTCATTTATGTGCGCAAGTTAAAGCAGAACACCAGAAACCATATGGGTCTCTACGTCAGTTAGAAATTCCTCAGTGGAAATGGTGTGAAGACTCGTCCTAATCCATCCGGACGAAGTCCATATCGATTATAAATGATTCACAACAGTTGATTTCATCGCGAGGTACTTGGCCTCCTTATGATACATTTTACAAACATTGCATTCGTTTTTGAAAAGACAATATTTCATTACATCAAAAGTTGATGGTAGGCATACCATTTCATAATATATCTAACTATAACTGACTTAATAATAATCTTGATGAACACGATGACTCGAATGCAACGTCTTTTGAAATATGTCATGAATGACTCCAAGTAATATCTCTAAAATGAGCAAATGTGCAGCGGAAGATTTCTTTCATACCTGAGAATAAACATGCTTTCAAGTGTCAACCAAAAGGTTGGTGAGTTCATTAGTTTAACATAAATAATCATTTTCATCATTTTAATAGACCACAAGATTTTCATTTCTCATAAATATACGTCCCATGCATAGAGACAAAAATAATCATTCATATGGATTGAACACCTGGTAACCGACATTCACAATATGCATATAAGAATATCCCCATCATTCCGAGATCCTCCTTCAGACATGATATAAATTTCGAAATACTAAAGCATCCGGTACTTTGGATGGGGCTTGTTGGGCCCGATAGATCTATCTTTAGGATTCGCGTCAATTAGGGTGTCTGTTCCCTAATTCTTAGATTACCAGACTATAAAAAGGGGCATATTCGATTTCAATAATTCAACCATAGAATGTAGTTTCACGTATTTGTGTGTATTTTGTAAATCATTTATACAAATTGCGCATGTATTCTCAGCCCAAAAATATAAAGGGTAAAAAGGCAAATGAAACTCACAGTACTGTATTTTGTAGTAAAAATACATATAACGACATTGAACAATGCAGGGTTGGCCTCGGATTCACGAACCTATATCATTTGTATATATATTAAAACATATAATCGTAATCGAACAAGTTTATATATATTATTATTAATAATATACTGGTTATCTCATATGTTATATAGATAAATTTAATATATATTTAGTTTATATATTTTACAAAGTTAATATAACAATTTATTTTAGGGTTGAAGCATGATAAAATATATATTTATCTATATAATGTTAATATGTAGCTATATGAGATATTAATATTGTTATAGTATATGTACTAAATATATTTTGTATAAAAATATTTATTTGTTAAAAATGATAGTTTTTATATTAATGAGTTACTAATAATAATAACTTTATTAATAATGATAATACTAATAATAAGAATGATATCGTTAATAATAATAATAATAATAATAAGTATACAATGGTACTAATACTACTATTAATCATAGTAATAATAGTTTGTACTATTTTTATAATAACAATTGTAAAAATAATCATAATCATAATAATACTTATATTAATATGAATAATACTAATAATAAAATTAGTAATACTTAATGATGATAATTAATAGTAAAATGATAATAATATTAATCATATTATTACTAATACTTAATGATGATCATTGATAATTACCACTTATATTAGTAATTTTATTAACAATAACAACTATAATACAATAGTAATAACAATAACAATAATAATCATAACAATAACAATCATATTAATAACAATAATAATAATAATTAATATTAATAAGTAATGATAATAATAATAATAATTAAAACATAAAGGCTACCTTAAAGGAATGGATTTTCCAAAAAAATAGCCTATGCCAGGACTCGAACCCGAGACCTCTCGTTAACCTCAACACACCTTCACCACTCGACCATTGAAGCTTTTCTGGAATTAAAACCCTTTCAATTAAATATAACCCGTAAATAGTTTTAAGCTCAACTTCATCTTCTTCAATAAAAATTCAATCGATCCAAATTCACATAATCATCATAACAAGGTTTTAGATTCTTCAAATAATTAGAAATCGTCATTTATTAACTGGTTTGCATTAATAGAAAAACGAAAAGAAAAAAAAAACCTCTGTGCAGGTACGCTGTAAAAAAAAATAATAAAACTTTGATTTTGAATTAGAAGATGTTATACATAATATTTACAACATAAAGTATGTTGTAAATCATATTTAGAAACTTTATAGATCGTTAATTTTAGCAGAAACATCAAAACTTTTATGAATTTTACGATGAACACAACTTTGACTTTTTAGTTCGAAAACTTTGACTCAAGAATTGGAAATCGATATCACGAATTATCATGTGATATTTTGCAGATAGTTTGACGACTGGATTTCTAACAGTTCTACATTGTTAGATTTTGAAATATGATTTGCATTTGAACTTTTGATTTAAAGCTAGCAAGAACAGAGATATAACCTGTTCTTCCTTAATTTTTCTGTTTAAAAAAATGAATTTGCAGTAGGTAATTGATATCATATGACAGAGTATAAGATGTAACATCTAATTTCATTTATTAAAGTGTGAAATCGATTGGTAACCTCCTGGAGACAAGAAGTACAAGCACTAAGTATTAAATAAAAAAAATATCAACACATATAATAATTATATCAGATGTTGTTTGGATTTTTTTGATGTGATCGACATAAGGAATCAGTTAAAAGATGTACAAACAAAATTAGAAAGCAAATTGATTGAGACTAATAACTAATCAGTACGATTTTATGATCTTTTTTTTATATATATTATTATTATTATTATTTTTTATTAACTAATAAATATATAGATATAGGATTAATTTTATTAATAATACAAAAAATTAAAAATACTAATAATAATAATAACTATATAATTAAATATAATAATAATAGTTATTAATAGTTCTAACAACTTTGCTAATAAATATAATTAATAATGACACTCTTAAATATGATCTTACTAATGACAATAATACTAATTTGTATTATCTTTATAATAGTATTTATAATATTAATAATGATTTTTAATGAAAATAAAAATAATAATCTTAATCAAACTTTTATTACCTATTATAATAAAATAATGATATTAATAATGATAACAATAATATCATAACCAATTATATATATCAACTTTCCTATTTATATATTGTCTATCGAAAATAATAATATGACTAACACTGATTTTTAATATTCATATTGATATTATTAATAGTAATGGAAGTAATAATAATATTAGTATAACAATCATATGTTTACTTGTAATTACATTTAATATATTACATTTTATTAGTTATGTAATATTATCATATATTATTTGACAACATTTATTGAACATTTAATATGTATATATTACAATTTAATAACAATTATGAATAGATTTCATATATAGAGTTATATATATATATATATATATATATATATATATATACTATTATATATACAATTTATTTTCTAAATATTATTTAAATAACTAGTTATATATATATTAAACAATTAAACTCAAAATATAGCATTACACCATTAATATTTTGATAACGTTGACAAATTATGTTTGAAACCATTTATATCCAATATGTTCTATCTCTTTAAAGTAAAAGGTTTTAGTTATTTAAAATTATCTTTTATAATAACTAAATTACTTAATAGTTCATTAATATGTTTAATTTATTATGTATAATTATTCACATATATAATTATCTATATGTACATTTCTGTTTACAATTAAAGGTTCGTGAATCGTCGAAAATAGTCAAAGGTCAAATGTATACATGAACATAGTTCAAAGTTTTTGAGACTCAACAATATAGACTTTGCTTATCGTGTCAAAACCATATAGAAATGAAGTTTAAATTTGATCGGAAATTCCCGGGTCGTCATAGTACCTACCCGTTAAAGAAATTTCGTCCCGAAATTTGAGTGTGGTCGTCATGGCTAACAATAGAAATGTTTTCATGATGAAAATGAGTTGATAAATAGAGTTTTGTTATTATTGAGTAATAAGTACGAATGAAACTATCATGAGAGAGGTCCCAACGGGCATCGTCCACCTTCGTCCAAAAACTTGCCTAAATTTTTAGCCGTTAGTAAAATAAAAAAAAATTCCAACGGCTATCCCAACGGTCACTTTTACACTATATAAACACCAACCATATACTTCATTTTATACACTCAAACATATATTTCTTTTATATTTCCACCTTTCTCAAAATCAAAATCAAACACTCCCAAACTGTAAAATGTTAACACTTCCCCCAATGATTGTTTCATTCGATGTTCATTACGGAGGTGATTTCCGTAATCAGATGAAGGAATATGAGTGGGGTGACAGTATTTCGTTTGAAGATATCGACATTCGTGATGTTGGTTTACAAGACTTGTTATCCTTTCTGAAGGAAAAAGTTCCGTGTGAATTCACGTCTGTGTTCTTTTATAAAGACGATTATGATGCGGATTGTAGGGCAAGTTTTCTGTGTACCGATGATCAATGATACTTCATAAAAGATACCATTGAAGATTACGGTAAACGCATTTCTTTGTATGCGGTTCTTGAAGATGAAGAGATGTTGGGTTATCGTTACCTCGATGACTCAGCTGAAGCAGCAGTTGAGACATCAAGAGAAGTACCGATGTCTCCAGAGTACCTCAAGGATGGTGAAATGACTGGTGAAAGCTACTTTGCAGATGAAAATTGACGACGACGAGTAGTTTGTGAAATGTCCCGTTCTTATTGATTAAAAACGTTCCATATTAATTGATTTCGTTGCGAGGTTTTGACCTCTATATGAGACGTTTTTCAAAGACTGCATTCATTTTTAAAACAAATCATAACCTTTATTTCATAAATAAAGGTTTAAAAAGCTTTACGTAGATTATCAAATAATGATAATCTAAAATATCCTGTTTACACACGACCATTACATAATGGTTTACAATACAAATATGTTACATCGAAATCAGTTTCTTGAATGCAGTTTTTACACAATATCATACAAACATGGACTCCAAATCTTGTCCTTATTTTAGTATGCAACAGCGGAAGCTCTTAGTATTCACCTGAGAATAAACATGCTTTAAACGTCAACAAAAATGTTGGTGAGTTATAGGTTTAACCTATATATATCAAATCGTAACAATAGACCACAAGATTTCATATTTCAATACACATCCCATACATAGAGATAAAAATCATTCATATGGTGAACACCTGGTAACCGACATTAACAAGATGCATATATAAGAATATCCCCATCATTCCGGGACACCCTTCGGATATGATATAAATTTCGAAGTACTAAAGCATCCGGTACTTTGGATGGGGTTTGTTAGGCCTAATAGATCCATCTTTAGGATTCGCGTCAATTAGGGTGTCTGTTCCCTAATTCTTAGATTACCAGACTTAATAAAAAGGGGCATATTCGATTTCGATAATTCAACCATAGAATGTAGTTTCACGTACTTGTGTCTATTTTGTAAATCATTTATAAAACCTGCATGTATTCTCATCCCAAAAATATTAGATTTTAAAAGTGGGACTATAACTCACTTTCACATATTTTTACTTCGTCGGGAAGTAAGACTTGGCCACTGGTTGATTCACGAACCTATAACAATATATACATATATATCAAAGTATGTTCAAAATATATTTACAACACTTTTAATATATTTTGATGTTTTAAGTTTATTAAGTCAGCTGTCCTCGTTAGTAACCTACAACTAGTTGTCCACAGTTAGATGTACAGAAATAAATCGATAAATATTATCTTGAATCAATCCACGACCCAGTATATACGTATCTCAGTATTGATCACAACTCAAACTATATATATTTTGGAATCAACCTCAACCCTGTATAGCTAACTCCAACATTCACATATAGAGTGTCTATGGTTGTTCCGAAATATATATAGATGTGTTGACATGATAGGTCGAAACATTGTATACATGTCTATGGTATCTCAAGATTACATAATATACAATACAAGTTGATCAAGTTATGGTTGGAATAGATTTGTTACCAATTTTCACGTTGCTAAAATGAGAAAAATTATCCAATCTTGTTTTACCCATAACTTCTTCATTTTAAATCCGTTTTGATTGAATCAAATTGCTATGGTTTCATATTGAACTCTATTTTATGAATCTAAACAGAAAAAGTATAGGTTTATAGTCGAAAAAATAAGTTACAAGTCGTTTTTGTAAAGGTAGTCATTTCAGTCGAAAGAACGACGTCTAGATGACCATTTTAGAAAACATACTTCCACTTTGAGTTTAACTATAATTTTTTGATATAGTTTCATGTTCATAATAAAAATCATTTTCCCAGAATAACAACTTTTAAATCAAAGTTTATCATAGTTTTTAATTAACTAACCCAAAACAGCCCGCGGTGTTACTACGACGGCGTAAATCCGGTTTTACGGTGTTTTTCGTGTTTTCAGGTTTTAAATCATTAAGTTAGCATATCATATAGATATAGAACATGTGTTTAGTTGATTTTAAAAGTCAAGTTAGAAGGATTAACTTTTATTTGCGAACAAGTGTAGAATTAACTAAACTATGTTCTAGTGATTACAAGTTTAAACCTTCGAATAAGATAGCTTTATATGTATGAATCGAATGATGTTATGAACATCATTACTACCTAAAGTTCCTTGGATAAACCTACTGGAAATGAGAAAAATAGATCTAGCTTCAAAGGATCCTTGGATGGCTTGAAAGTTCTTGAAGCAGAATCATGACACGAAAACAATTTCAAGTAAGATTTCCACTCGAAATAAGATTGTTATAGTTATAGAAATTGAATTAAAGTTTGAATATGATTATTACCTTGTATTAGAAAGATAACCTACTATAAGTAACAAAGGTTTCTTGATCTTGGACGATTACTTGGAATGGATTTAGAAAACTTGGAAGTAAACTTGCAATCTTGGAAGTATTCTTGATTTTATGAAACTAGAACTTTTGGAATTTATGAAGAACACTTAGAACTTGAAGATAGAACTTGAGTGAGATCAATTAGATGAAGAAAATTGAAGAATGAGAGTGTTTGTAGGTGTTTTTGGTCGTTGGTGTATGGATTAGATATAAAGGATATGTAATTTTGTTTTCATGTAAATAAGTCATGAATGATTACTCATATTTTTGTAATTTTATGAGATATTTCATGCTAGTTTCCAAATGATGGTTCCCACATGTATTAGGTGACTCACATGGGCTGCTAAGAGCTGATCATTGGAGTGTATATACTAATAGTACATACATCTAAAAGCTGTGTATTGTACGAGTATGAATACGGGTGCATACGAGTAGAATTGTTGATGAAACTGAACGAGGATGTAATTGTAAGCATTTTTGTTAAGTAGAAGTATTTTGATAAGTGTCTTGAAGTCTTTAAAAAATGTATGAATACATATTAAAACACTACATGTATATACATTTTAACTGAGTCGTTAAGTCATCGTTAGTCGTTACATGTAAGTGTTGTTTTGAAACCTTTAGGTTAACGATCTTGTTAAGTGTTGTTAACCCAATGTTTATAATATCAAATAAGATTTTAAATTATTATATTATCATGATATTATGATGTATAAATATCTCTTAATATGATATATATATACATTAAATGTCGTTACAACGATAATCGTTACATATATGTCTCGTTTCAAAATCATTAAGTTAGTAGTCTTGTTTTTACATATGTAGTTTTTTGTTAATATACTTAATGATATGTTTACTTATCATAATATCATGTTAACTATATATATATCCATATATATGTCATCATATAGTTTTTACAAGTTTTAACGTTCGTGAATCACCGGTCAACTTGGGTGGTCAATTGTCTATATGAAACCTATTTCAATTAATCAAGTCTTAACAAGTTTGATTGCTTAACATGTTGGAAACACTTAATCATGTAAATAACAATTTCATTTAATATATATATAAACATGGAAAAGTTCGGGTCACTACAGTACCTACCCGTTAAATAAATTTCGTCCCGAAATTTTAAGCAGTTGGAGGTGTTGACGTATCTTCTGGAAATAAATGCGGGTATTTTTTCTTCATCTGATCTTCATGCTCCCAGGTGAACTCGGGTCCTCTACGAGCATTCCATCGAACCTTAACAATCGGTATCTTGTTTTGTTTAAGTCTCTTAACCTCACGATCCATTATTTCGACGGGTTCTTCAATGAATTGAAGTTTTTCATTGATTTGGATTTCGTCCAACGGAATAGTGAGATCTTCTTTAGCAAAACATTTCTTCAAGTTTGAGATGTGGAAAGTGTTATGTACAGCCGCGAGTTGTTGAGGTAGCTCCAGTTGGTAAGCTACTGGTCCGACACGATCTATAATCTTGAATGGTCCAATGTACCTTGGATTTAGTTTCCCCCGTTTACCAAATCGAACAACGCCTTTCCAAGGTGAAACCTTAAGCATGACCATTTCTCCAATTTCAAACTCTATATCTTTTCTTTTACTGTCCGCGTAGCTCTTTTGTCTACTCTGGGCGGTTTTCAATCTTTGTTGAATTTGGATGATTTTCTCGGTAGTTTCTTGTATTATCTCCGGACCCGTAATCTGTCTATCCCCCACTTCACTCTAACAAATCAGAGACCTGCACTTTCTACCATAAAGTGCTTCAAACGGTGCCATCTCAATGCTTGAATGGTAGCTGTTGTTGTAGGAAAATTCTGCTAACGGTAGATGTCGATCCCAACTATTTCCGAAATTAATAACACAAGCTTGTAGCATGTCTTCAAGCGTTTGTATTGTCCTTTCACTCTGCCCATCAGTTTGTGGATGATAGGCAGTACTCATGTCTAGACGAGTTCCCAATGCTTGCTGTAATGTCTGCCAGAATCTTGAAATAAATCTGCCATCCCTATCAGAGATAATAGAGATTGGTATTCCATGTCTAGAGATGACTTCCTTCAAATACAGTCGTGCTAACTTCTCCATCTTGTCATCTTCTCTTATTGGCAGGAAATGTGCTTATTTGGTGAGACGATCAACTATTCCTTCAAATAATGTTTTCCCATTTCCATTCCGGGATTTCGAGTTGTTGAAGTAGACCTGATGGTTTCTGATGCTCAGCTTTGACCTTAGAACACGTCAAACATTCTCCTACGTATTTAGCAACATCGGCTTTCATACCCAGCCACCAAAAATATTTCCTGAGATCCTTGTACATCTTCCCCGTTCCAGGATGTATTGAGTATCTGGTTTTATGAGCTTCTCTAAGTACCATTTCTCTCATATCTCCAAATTTTGGTACCCAAATCCTTTCAGCCCTATACCGGGTTCCGTCTTCCCGAATATTAAGATGTTTCTCCGATCCTTTGGGTATTTCATCCTTTAAATTTCCCTCTTTTAAAACTCCTTGTTGCACCTCCTTTATTTGAGTAGTAAGGTTATTATGAATCATTATATTCATAGATTTTACTCGAATGGGTTCTCTGTCCTTCCTGCTCAAGGCATCGGCTACCACATTTGCCTTCCCCGTGTGGTAACGAATCTCAAAGTCGTAATCATTCAATAATTCAATCCACCTACGCTGCCTCATATTCAGTTGTTTCTGATTAAATATGTGTTGAATACTTTTGTGGTCGGTATATATAATACTTTTGACCCCATATAAGTAGTGCCTCCAAGTCTTTAATGCAAAAACAACCGCGCCTAATTCCAAATCATGCGTCGTATAATTTTGTTCGTGAATCTTCAATTGTCTATACGCATAAGCAATCACCTTCGTTCGTTGCATTAATACACAACCGAGACCTTGCTTTGATGCATCACAATAAATCACAAAATCATCATTCCCTTCAGGCAATGACAATATAGGTGCCGTAGTTAGCTTTTTCTTCAATAACTGAAACGGTTTCTCTTGTTCATCATTCCATTCAAATTTCTTCCCTTTATGCGTTAATGCAGTCAAGGGTTTTGCTATTCTGGAAAAGTCTTGGATGAACCTTCTGTAGTAACCAGCTAGTCCTAAAAACTGGCGTATGTGTTTCGGAGTTTTCGGGGTTTCCCACTTTTCAACAGTTTCTATCTTTGCCGGATCTACCTTAATACCTTCTTTGTTCACTATGTGACCGAGGAATTGAACTTCTTCCAACCAAAATGCACACTTTGAAAACTTAGCGTACAGTTTTTCTTTCCTCAATACTTCTAGCACTTTTCTCAAATGTTCTTCGTGCTCTTGATCATTCTTTGAGTAAATAAGTATGTCATCGATGAAAACAATGACAAAATTGTCAAGATATGGCCCACACACTCGGTTTATAAGGTCCATGAACACAGCTGGTGCGTTAGTCAATCCAAACGGCATAACCATAAACTCGTAATGACCATAACGCGTCCTAAAAGCAGTTTTTGGAATATCATCCTCCTTTACTCGCATTTGATGATATCCAGAACGTAAATCGATCTTCGAATAAACCGACGAGCCTTGTAGTTGATCAAATAAGATGTCAATTCTCGGCAGTGGATAACGGTTTTTGATGGTAAGTTTGTTCAACTCTCTGTAGTCAATACACAACCTAAATGTACCATCCTTCTTCTTGACAAACAAAACAGGAGCTCCCCATGGTGATGTGCTTGGTCGAATGAAACCATGTTCTAATAGTTCTTGCAGTTGGCTTTGCAGTTCTTTCATCTTGCTGGGTGCGAGTCTATAAGGAGCACGAGCTATTGGTGCAGCTCCTGGTACAAGATCTATTTGAAATTCAACGGATCGCTGTGGGGGTAATCCCGGTAATTCTTTCGGAAATACATCGGGAAATTCTTTTGCAATGGGAACATCATTGATGCTCTTTTCTTTAGTTTGTACTTTCTCGACGTGTGCTAGAACAGCATAGCAACCTTTTCTTATTAGTTTTTGTGCCTTCAAATTACTAATAATATGTAGCTTCGTGTTGCCCTTTTCTCCGTACACCATTAAGGGTTTTCCTTTTTCTCGTATAATGCGAATTGCATTTTTGTAACAAACGATCTCTGCTTTCACTTCTTTCAACCAGTCCATACCGATTATCACATCAAAACTCCCTAACTCTACTGGTATCAAATCAATCTTAAATGTTTCGCTAACCAGTTTAATTTCTCGATTCCGACATATATTATCTGCTGAAATTAATTTACCATTTGCTAATTCGAGTAAAAATTTACTATCCAAAGGCGTTAATGGACAACTTAATTTAGCACAAAAATCTCTACTCATATAGCTTCTATCCGCACCCGAATCAAATAAAACGTAAGCAGATTTATTGTCAATAAGAAACGTACCCGTAACAAGCTCCGGGTCTTCCTGTGCCTCTGCCGCATTAATATTGAAAACTCTTCCGCGGCCTTGTCCATTCATGTTCTCCTGGTTCGGGCAATTTCTAATAATGTGGCCCGGTTTTCCACATTTATAACAAACTACATTGGCATAACTTGCTCCGACACTACTTGCTCTGCCATTACTCGTTCCGACCCCATTTGTTCCTTTCGTTCTATTAACCCCTGGTCCGTAGACCTCACACTTCGCCGCGCTATGACCATTTCTTTTACACTTGTTGCAAAATTTGGTGCAGAACCCCGAGTGATACTTTTCACACCTTTGGCATAGCTGTTTCTGATTGTTGTTGTTATTGCGGTTGTTATTGTTGTTGGGATGATTGTTGTAGTTGTTGTTGTTGTTGTTGTTGTTGTTGTTGTTGTTGTTGTTGTTTTTGTTGTTGGGCCGTTTGTTGTAGTTGCGATTGATGTTGCGATTGTTGGGATAATTGTTGCGATTATTATTGTAATTGATGTTGTTGTTGTATTGTTGATTCTTATCACCGTTTTCCTCCCACTTTCTTTTGACTTGCTTCACATTGGCCTCTTCAGCCGTCTGTTCTTTAATTCTTTCCTCAATCTAGTTCACTAGTTTGTGAGCCACTCTACATGCCTGTTGTATGGAGGCGGGCTCGTGTGAACTTATATCTTCTTGGATTCTTTCCGGTAATCCTTTCACAAACGCGTCGATCTTCTCTTCCTCATCTTCGAATGCTCCCGGACACAATAGGCACAATTCTGTGAATCGTCTTTCGTACGTGGTAATATCAAATCCTTGGGTTCGTAACCCTCTAAGTTCTGTCTTGAGCTTATTGACCTCGGTTCTGGGACGGTACTTCTCGTTCATCAAGTGCTTGAATGCTGACCACGGTAGTGCGTACGCATCATCTTGTCCCACTTGCTCTAGATAGGTATTCCACCATGTTAACGCAGAACCTGTGAAGGTATGCGTAGCATACTTCACTTTGTCCTCTTCAGTACACTTTCTTATAGCAAACACCGATTTGACCTTCTCGGTCCACCGTTTCAATCCGATCGGTCCTTCGGTTCCATCAAATTCCAAAGGTTTGCAGGCAGTGAATTCTTTGTAGGTGCATCCTACACGATTTCCTGTACTGCCAGATCCAAGGTTATTGTTGGTATGTAGCGCAGCCTGTACTGCGGCTATGTTTGAAGCTAGAAAAGTACGGAATTCCTCTTCATTCATATTCACGGTGTGTCGAGTAGCCGGTGCCATTTCCTTCAAAATAGTCAAATGGAACAAGTTAATCATACAGAATATTAAGAGTAGTTAATAGTATTTCGTAGCATAATATGAACTCATTTATAAAAGCTTTTTCTTCATATTAGCGTTTTATAAGTTTAAATTCGGGTAGTACCTACCCGTTAAGTTCATACTTAGTAGCTAATATACAATTCAACTACTACAATTCTATATGAAAAACTGATTGTATTAATATTTCGCGTTCAAACTTTTATACAATATTTTACAAACATACAATACCGCTTATTTTACATAAAGCATGAAATATAGTACACAATAACTTTGATACAAGATAGTTATGAAGATAATTCTAGCTAGTACACAAGTCGTTCAGCAAAGGCAATAAAGACACGTAATTCATACGTCCAGAAACAAGTCATGCATTCTGGTTTTACTAGGACTACTTCCCATCCTTGGTCTTGTGGAACATAACCGTTATATCCGTTGATAAGGCAGCGTGTTGTAACGTCGTCAAAGGGACTAGGGTTACGTAATGACCAACAGTCTCGTAATAACCTAAAAACCTCATTTCTTACCCCAATTACCGACTCCGTCACTTGTGAGAACGTTTTGTTTAATAGTTGTAGCCCGATGTTCTTTTTCTCACTTTGGTGAGAAGCGAACATTACTAACCCGTAAGCATAGCATGCTTCTTTATGTTGCATGTTAGCCGCCTTTTCTAAATCACGAAGTCCTATATTCGGATATATTGAGTCAAAATAATTTCTTAACCCGTTGCGTAAAATAGCATTTGGGTTCCCCGCAATATATGCGTCAAAGTAAACACATCGTAACTTATGGATTTCCCAATGTGATATCCCCCATCTTTCGAACGAAAGCCTTTTATAAACCAAGGCATTATTGGAACGTTCTTCGAATGTCTTACAAACTGATCTCGCCTTAAATAGTTGTGCCGAGGAATTCTGACCGACTCTAGACAAGATTTCATCAATCATGTCTCTGGGTAGGTCTCTTAAAATATTGGGTTGTCTATCCATTTTGTGTTTTTATACTGTAAAATAGACAAGAGTTAGATTCATAAAAAAAATACTTATTAATACAAGCAATTTTTACATATATCATAAAGCATAAGAACACTATATTACATATATTACACCATACGAATACAACTATCTTATTCCGACTCGCTCGTTTCTTCTTCTTCGATTTTGGTTCATTTTGCCAAGTTTCTAGGGATATATGATGTTCCCCTAATACTAGCTGTCATTTTCCACAACGGTTTAGAAATACCTGGTGGTTTAGAGGTTCCCGGGTCATTGTTACAACTTAAGGACTTCGGGGGTTGACGATACATATAAAGTTCATCGGGGTTGGAATTAGATTTCTCTATTTTTATGCCCTTTCCCTTATTATTTTCTTTTGCCTTTTTAAATTCATTTGGGGTAATTTCTATAACATCATCGAAATTCTCATCGGAATCCGATTCATCGGAGAATTGGTAATCCTCCCAATATTTTGCTTCCTTGGCGGAAACACCATTGATCATAATTAACCTTGGTCGGTTGGTTGAGGATTTTCTTTTACTTAACCGTTTTATTATTTCCCCCACCGGTTCTATTTCCTCCTCCGGTTCCACCTCTTCCGGTTCTGATTCTTCTTCCGGTTCTGATTCTTCTTCCGGTTCCTCTTCAGGAACTTGTGAATCAGTCCAATATATATTCGACTCTTCGTTATTATTAGGTGAGTCAATGGGATTTGTGCTAGAGGTAGACATCTATCACACAATATCAAACATGTTAAGAGATTAATATATCACATAATATATACATGTTAATAATATATAGTTTCCAACAAAAATGTTAAGCAATCATTTTTAAAGAAAACACGGTCGAAGTCCAGACTCACTAATGCATCCTAACAAACTCGATAAGACACACTAATGCAAATTTTCTGGTTCTCTAAGACCAACGCTCGGATACCAACTGAAATGTCCCGTTCTTATTGATTAAAAATGTTCCATATTAATTGATTTCGTTGCGAGGTTTTGACCTCTATATGAGACGTTTTTCAAAGACTGCATTCATTTTTAAAACAAACCATAACCTTTATTTCATAAATAAAGGTTTAAAAGGCTTTACATAGATTATCAAATAATGATAATCTAAAATATCCTGTTTACACACGACCATTACATAATGGTTTACAATACAAATATGTTACATCGAAATCAGTTTCTTGAATGCAGTTTTTACACAATATCATACAAACATGGACTCCAAATCTTGTCCTTATTTTAGTATGCAACAGCGGAAGCTCTTAGTATTCACCTGAGAATAAACATGCTTTAAATGTCAACAAAAATATTGGTGAGTTATAGGTTTAACCTATATATATCAAATCGTAACAATAGACCACAAGATTTCATATTTCAATACACATCCCATACATAGAGATAAAAATCATTCATATGGTGAACACCTGGTAACCTACATTAACAAGATGCATATATAAGAATATCCCCATCATTCCGGGACACCCTTCGGATATGATATAAATTTCGAAGTACTAAAGCATCCGGTACTTTGGATGGGGTTTGTTAGGCCCAATGGATCTATCTTTAGGATTCGCGTCAATTAGGGTGTCTGTTCCCTAATTCTTAGATTACCAGACTTAATAAAAAGGGGCATATTCGATTTCGATAATTCAACCATAGAATGTAGTTTCACGTACTTGTGTCTATTTTGTAAATCATTTATAAAACCTGCATGTATTCTCATCCCAAAAATATTAGATTTTAAAAGTGGGACTATAACTCACTTTCACAGATTTTTACTTCGTCGGGAAGTAAGACTTGGCCACTGGTTGATTCACGAACCTGTAACAATATATACATATATATCAAAGTATGTTCAAAATATATTTACAACACTTTTAATATATTTTGATGTTTTAAGTTTATTAAGTCAGCTGTCCTCATTAGTAACCTACAACTAGTTGTCCACAGTTAGATGTACAGAAATAAATCGATAAATATTATCTTGAATCAATCCACGACCCAGTATATACGTATCTCAGTATTGATCATAACTCAAACTATATATATTTTGGAATCAACCTCAACCCTGTATAGCTAACTCCAACATTCACATATAGAGTGTCTATGGTTGTTCCGAAATATATATAGATGTGTCGACATGATAGGTCGAAACATTGTATACATGTCTATGGTATCTCAAGATTACATAATATACAATACAAGTTGATTAAGTTATGGTTGGAATAGATTTGTTACCAATTTTCACGTTGCTAAAATGAGAAAAATTATCCAATCTTGTTTTACCCATAACTTCTTCATTTTAAATCCGTTTTGAGTGAATCAAATTGCTATGGTTTCATATTGAACTCTATTTTATGAATCTAAACAGAAAAAGTATAGGTTTATAGTCGGAAAAATAAGTTACAAGTCGTTTTTGTAAAGGTAGTCATTTCAGTCGAAAGAACGACGTCTAGATGACCATTTTAGAAAACATACTTCCACTTTGAGTTTAACCATAATTTTTGGATATAGTTTCATGTTCATAATAAAAATCATTTTTCCAGAATAACAACTTTTAAATCAAAGTTTATCATAGTTTTTAATTAACTAACCCAAAACAGCCCGCGGTGTTACTACGACGGCGTAAATCCGGTTTTACGGTGTTTTTCGTGTTTTCAGGTTTTAAATCATTAAGTTAGCATATCATATAGATATAGAACATGTGTTTAGTTGATTTTAAAAGTCAAGTTAGAAGGATTAACTTTTATTTGCGAACAAGTTTAGAATTAACTAAACTATGTTCTAGTGATTACAAGTTTAAACCTTCGAATAAGATAGCTTTATATGTATGAATCGAATGATGTTATGAACATCATTACTACCTAAAGTTCCTTGGATAAACCTACTGGAAATGAGAAAAATAGATCTAGCTTCAAAGGATCCTTGGATGGCATGAAAGTTCTTGAAGCAGAATCATGACACGAAAACAATTTCAAGTAAGATTTCCACTCGAAATAAGATTGTTATAGTTATAGAAATTGAATTAAAGTTTAAATTTGATTATTACCTTGTATTAGAAAGATAACCTACTATAAGTAACAAAGGTTTCTTGATCTTGGACGATTACTTGGAATGGATTTAGAAAACTTGGAAGTAAACTTGCAATCTTGGAAGTATTCTTGATTTTATGAAACTAGAACTTTTGGAATTTATGAAGAACACTTAGAACTTGAAGATAGAACTTGAGTGAGATCAATTAGATGAAGAAAATTGAAGAATGAAAGTGTTTGTAGGTGTTTTTGGTCGTTGGTGTATGGATTAGATATAAAGGATATGTAATTTTTTTTTCATGTAAATAAGTCATGAATGATTACTCATATTTTTGTAATTTTATGAGATATTTCATGCTAGTTGCCAAATGATGGTTCCCACATGTATTAGGTGACTCACATGGGCTGCTAAGAGCTGATCATTGGAGTGTATATACCAATAGTACATACATCTAAAAGCTGTGTATTGTACGAGTACGAATACGGGTGCATACGAGTAGAACTGTTGATGAAACTGAACGAGGATGTAATTGTAAGCATTAGCTAACTTAATGCTATTTCCTTCCTGTAATAAAACAACTAATAGTAAAGAAGACTTTGTTAAGTAGAAGTATTTTGATAAGTGTTTTGAAGTCTTTAAAAAGTGTATGAATACATATTAAAACACTACATGTATATTGTAATGACCCAGAAATTTCCGATCAAATTTAAACCTTAATCTCTATATGTTTCCGACAAGATAAGCAAAATCTGTAATGTTGAGTCTCGAAAGTTTTGAAATCTTTATGTAATCAACTAACCATTGGACTTTACCCTACGATTCACGAACAACCTATAATTTAAAACTCGAACCCGTCATGATTTATATATGAAATGATAAAAATTTACTATTAAACGATGCTATTTCAAATTAAAATTTTATATATTAAGTCGTTTTATTTTTATTTTTTTTATGATATAATTTTTGTAATTTTTTTTAAGAAACAAAGTTAAATTGAAAATGTACAATTTTTAAAGCACAACGTACAACAACGTGTAGATTAAATAGTTGAATCGAAATTAATTCATTTACTATTCATATGAATAGTAAATGAAATGAAATTAATTAATTTACTATTCACATAAAAGTGACATGATAGAAATTATTAATTATAAGTTACATAATATACCCCTAAAGTATTTGAGAAATACAACTTTTTAAATTCTAAAGATTCGTAAGATTTAAAATTGAATTATTATATATTATTTATTTTACACGTTTTAAAATTTTATATTATTATATTATTATATTATTACTTTATTTTAATTATTATATTATATTTATATTATTATATTAAATATATACGTATATATATATCACACGACACAAACACATATCTCGAATTCATTTCATTTCATCTTCTGTCTCTCAATCTCTTTCTTATATATTCATATATTATTATTATTATTATTATTATAATTATTAAAATTATTATTATTATTATTATCTATATTAAGATTAATATTATTATTAATCTTGAGATTAGGAGTACCATTAGTATTAAAATTCTATGACGGGGTTCTGCCCAAGTGTTCCAAAATTGGTGTCATGAGTGGAATAAAATTAAGGAGATTATGGGTTATAGCTATGGAGGTTATGGGTAATGATTGGGGGTTTTGCTCGTGAGTCAAACTAATGTTTATCATCTCCGTTGTGTCTAAATACTATCCTGCAATATTGAATCTCAATATTGATACGTGAGCACTCAAAACTTGACTTTTATTTACTTTTAGTGTGTCCCTGACTAGTGCTCGAGAAATTAGGATTATGCATGCTATTATATTTATTTTTCACAAAATATATCTTAGGATAGAATCTGAATTAGTTACCTCTGCGGTTAAGATAAGGTATATGATATATATGTTTTTGGAAAGGTGGCGAAAAACTATAAACTTTTCATTTAGATTTCGAATGGATTCAACGGACGGATTTGAAGTTATAATCAATTGAATTTTTGTGTTAATTATTAAAAATGAATATTTTTATTACGACATCATTAAAATCATCATTAAAATTATTTGATTATTATTATCATTACTATTATTATAATTATTATCAAAATATTATTATATTTGTTATGATTATTATTATTTAAAAATAATTAATATTTTTTTTATCAAAAACTATTAAATTATCATTTTGATCATTATTATGGTTAAAATTATCAACTTATTATTTTTATTATCATTAACACAAAAATTATCATTTTTAATAAAAGTATTATTTTTAATGAAAATATTAATATTATTATTATGATTATTATGATTATCATTATAAAAAAAATTAATTAAAACAAATAATATTTTTATCAAAGATTATCAAATCATTATTTTGATTGAACTATTAATTTAATATCATTATTAACATTAAAATTAATATATATTTATTGAAAGTATAATTTTAAATAAAAATATTATTGTTATAATAAAAAAATGTCATTTTTATTATCATTTAGTAAATATATATATATATAAAGCTTTATGTGTTAACAAATAAATTATAATATTATTTACTCTAATAAATTTTGTAAATATTTAAAAATATAAAATGACGATATTTAACTATATTTAATTATGTACAAAATTTTTGGAAATCATTTTAAGATAAATGAAATTTATATTAACTTTTGTAGATTAGTCTCGAGCATTAGGATTGTGGTACACTATAATTTAACCATAAATGTTAAAACAGATATTGATCTATATATAAATATATATAATTAATTAGGTTCGTGAATCGAAGGCCAACCTTATAAGTTACCAATGGTGTTATATGTATTTTTACTACAAAATACATTCGGTGAGTATATAGTCCCTTTTAAACTCTAAATATTTTGGGCTGAGAATAAATGCGCTGTTTTTATAAATGATTTACGTTATGGACACAAGTGATCAAAAATAAATTCTACGTTGAGTTGTACCATGGCATATTTCTTTATACTTGGTAGCTAATATTTACGTGAGGAGCGTAAACGCGAATCCTGTTGATAGATCTATCGGGCCTGACAACCCCAACCGGGCTGGACGACCAGTTTTTAACGGTTGCACAGTACTTCGTTTCGTTACTACACTTGGTACGGTGTAGGGTTTATTTAAGAATATGCTGCTGTGATTTAAATGTTAAGTATGGTTACCAAGTGCTCAATGACTTTTCATACACGAGGAGTGTATTATGTATAAATATGAAATCTTGTGGTCCATAGTTATAACGCTGCTAGCATCAAACCTATATATCTCACCAACTTTATGTTGACGTTTTAAAGCATGTTATTCTCAGGTACGAATTAAGTCTTCCGCTGTGCATTTGCTCATTTAAAGGACATTACTTGGAGTCGATCAATGCAATGGGACCAAATATTGATGATTTCGTCCAGGTGGATTAGGACGGGTTGTTAAAGTTGGTATCAGAGCGTTGGTCTTAGCGAACCAGATCTCCCATTAGTGTGTCTAACTGGTAGTTGTTAGGATACATTAGTGAGTCTGGACTTCGACCGTGTCTACATGTCAAAAGTTTTGCTTATCACATCTAGTCGGAAATCATCTGCTTATCATCCTTAGGGAATTGCCTGCCTATCATTCTTAAGTCTAGACACGTCTTACTGCATTTAGTGCATCGATAGTGTAAAGACAAAATTCATATCTTAACGTATCTGATAACTCATATCTTAGCGCATCTGTAGACTTGCCTGTCATATGCCGTAGGTTCCTCTGTAGTCTACGAAATCTTTAGTATTACATATATAGATATTCTATTAAGTTAGAATATCATTCTATATTCAAAAATCATTTCACATCGAGGATTCTTTCCATTCACCAAATTACTCTTTTGGCAATGAACCTGAAGCGCTTACTGGCAAACCTGTTCGAAACATCATTTTCTCTCTTTTCCCAAGTATCTCATCACGATTACATACTATCCCATATTTCGAATCTTATTCATCCGCTCGCTTCAACCGTCAATTATCCCGGTATAATAGAAGTCAACAAGTTTCGCGCTCGAGTAGTGGCTTTGGAGAACCTGGTACGAAGGTTACAAACACCAGCAGCAGCACCGGCAGTATAACCAGTACCTCCAGTAACATCAACATCGCAATCTTCAGTACCAGCATCATCAACAGCACCACCATTATCAACGCCGACAGTAACCTTATCACCCCCAACCACAACCGCGTCGTAACCCTCAACATCACAATCTGTACCTCAGATATCAACCTCACACGCCACGATAACCCCATTTGCACTTCGAGCATGATCTACATTCTATATATTATTCTACATCGATTATCTTGGCTTTACATATCGCTCTATCCTCGCTCGACATGGTGATTATGTAATTTCTAAAGTTTTAGAGATTATGTAATCTAGTGTTAACGATAAATCAAATGAGTTTAATATTTTATTGACTCATTAAATTCATAATTACATTCGAAGAAAATATATATACAAGTATATTTTCATAAAAATTCTTTCGTACAAACTGTTAATGATGAAAAATATTTTAACGGGTAGGTAGTACCCGAGGAATATTTAGATTTCACATTAATAAGTTACACTGTACATTCTTCGAATCTGATTCAACGGTCATCTATTATCCTACTTACAACCACCGATATTCGTATTCGCTCACCCCAGAATAACCATTTCCATTCAAATTTCATATTCGGATTTTGACCTATCAGAATCCAACAAGTGGCATAAAGAAGAAAACATTGGACAAAATAAAATTTGTTAGAAACAGACGAATTAACAAATTGAAAATCTGTTAAGGATTCCACGCTAACTGTTCCGGCTAACTGTTCCCAGCTAACTGATTAACATTTAATTTATCGCAATTTACATTCTCGCAATTTTAATTTCTGCACTGTACATACTGTCGGGACACATGTACAACAATACGTCGGATTAATTCTGAGACAACACGTTGTATAATGGGTCATGATATATATTTATTTATTTTACGCACTTTAAATAACGGGACACGTATACAAGGTTTCGACCTATCATATTGACCCATCTATATATATATTTCGGAACAACCATAGACACTCTATATGTGGAGGTGGGAGTTGGCTATACAGGGTCGGAGTTGATTCCAAAATATATATATACTTTGAGTTGTGATCGACACTGAGACCGGTACACGGGTAACAATACGTATTAATTAATTCGAATATTATATATTTAATTTATATATGAAATTATTGGATCATTGGACAATCGGACTATTAGACTGCTAACTTTGGGACAATTAAAATGAATTAAAATGAATTAAAATGTTAATTATAACATATGAAACTAAACAATTCTTCAAGTTTGCCACTTGATTTTATCCTAAACCTCATTTGTACCTCGACAATTACAATTCGCGTTCAAATCTTTTCATGATTCTTGAAAACACTTTGATCGAGAAGTTGAACCAGCTGCACATCATATACGAAAGAAAGATTTATGCATACAGTTATGCACCTGAAAAACTTTCAAAACTGAAGTTATAGTTAAATCGTATCCGCGTTGAATTCCTTATCATTCATTAGCAAAAATAACCTTACAATTCCTTTCAAAGTAGCCAATTTTGTCACAGCTCCACTTCGAATTCTCAGTAGGACTACTCTTATTATAACCTCTATATATATACGTTGTCTTTTCGTCGTCGTTACCGTAGAACCTTTAGCAGATGTACCAGCAGCTCGTCGCCTCTTTGGCGAAACCCGCAATCAGTATTCTGAAAATCTCACGGAACTTCTTCCATCATACCTATAATGTCTATCCCTAAGAATTTCATACTCCGAATGTGAAGTTTTTGAAAAACACCCTGAACTGCGAAGTAGTTCTTGGAATGCTAATGAAGCAGCAAAAACCATAAACGACTTTAACAAGTCAAAGGTTGACGATAAAGTACAGTAGGTTGGTAAAGCTCAGAAAAAGAGAATGTTTGGAACTGGAAAACGGATCGAGCAAAGTATAAAGGAGGCTGTGGACAAATCGTGAAAACTAAACCTGACTTCAAAGGATCCAAATGATTCAGTGCCTGCTGAAACCGTTAGTATGAACCCTACCCCTCATTCTAAACCTTCACAGACAAATCTTCCTTGTTATCCATCGACGATAGAAAATCTAAGATATCATCGTGTCTTTCATTATAAATATCCTCAATGTCTCTGAGGATATTTTCACAACTATTCTTATCTGAGTTCATGAATCTCTCCATAATATCTGCGTTACAACTGTGTTAGCTTCTAAATTCTGAAACCTTCAAGTTTAAAATATGAATGTTTTGAAGTAGTGTTGGGAACTAATGCACGAATTAGTATAATATAATGAAACTTGATCAACTTCATTATATTACAGTAAGTCATGTTGAGTTTCTAATGGAATGTGATGATTCCCAGTACCATCATCATGTGCCATGTTACACGGCTCTTACATTCTACCCAATCTCCAAACATATCAAGAACATACCATCTTGATAGTTCTATCTTTTTGGAAATTCCGGTAATTTGACAAATCAAAATCGTGCCATTACCATTTCTTTCTAAGAGCATTAGCTATGTTCATTTCAAAACTCATATCTACGAATTCCGGACCATTACAAAAGATGCTTAGTTAAAGAGGAGGAAAAGAAAAAGAATGAAGCTCCGAAATAAAAATTGTAGTAAAAATCGCAGCAATTAGGAGAGAACATTAACTGTGGATGATAATGATTATAGAAGACAGAAGTAGGGACATCGAAATATAAGGGAAGATATAAAACCCAACAACCATCCAGAAATTACAAACCGTGTAAATCAATGCAGATAGCAATATAGAGACACGGGAGAACTAGAAACACTATAAACACAAGAGTATAGTAGAAGTAAATAGATTCTTCTGGTGGTAAATGAAAAAGAAGAATGACAGATGTGAAAATTAAGAGTATATCAAGAATCGGAATTGGATGGAGCATTTTAAGGAATACTCTAAGGTATAAATTGAGGGAGAAATGATAGAAGATGTGGGAAGTAAGAAAGGGAAGAAGGTGAATTTATAGTGAAATATCCGACAAAGAAATCGAAACAGACTTGCCACATTAAAATCAAAGAAGATCCTGATCACCGAAGAACCAAATTTTATTACGTAAGGTTTTCTTTAAATTCCTTAAATTCCGGAAAACAATCATAACCACGTCATCGGTTAAAACAATTCCATATTTACTCATTTCACTCTTTTGAGAAAGTTTCACTCGTGCGCTTCACATGGTCGAATCGTTTTATCTACATTACTCAATGATGATAAAACTCAATTATTACCTCATATTCGTCATGAAAACACCCCTATTGTTATCTATGACAACTTCTATCAAATTTCGGGGACGAAATTTCTTTAACGGGTAGGTACTGTAATGACCCGGAAATTTCCGATCAAATTTAAACCTTAATCTCTATATGTTTCCGACAAGATAAGCAAAATCTGTAATGTTGAGTCTCGAAAGTTTTGAAATCTTTATGTAATCAACTAACCATTGGACTTTACCCTACGATTCACGAACAACCTATAATTTAAAACTCGAACCCGTCATGATTTATATATGAAATGATAAAAATTTACTATTAAACGATACTATTTCAAATTAAAATTTTATATATTAAGTCGTTTTATTTTTATTTTTTTATGATATAATTTTTGTAATTTTTTTTTAAGAAACAAAGTTAAATTAAAAATGTACAATTTTTAAAGCACAACGTACAACAACGTGTAGCTTAAATAGTTGAATCGAAATTAATTCATTTACTACTCATATGAATAGTAAATGAAATGAAATTAATTAATTTACTATTCACATGAAAGTGACATGATAGAAATTATTAATTATAAGTTACATAATATACCCCTAAAGTATTTGAGAAATACAACTTTTTATATTCTAAAGATTCGTAAGATTTAAAATTGAATTATTATATATTATTTATTTTACACGTTTTAAAATTTTATATTATTATATTATTATATTATTACTTTATTTTAATTATTATATTATATTTATATTATTATATTAAATATATACATATATATATATCACACGACACAAACACATATCTCGAATTCATTTCATTTCATCTTCTGTCTCTCAATCTCTTTCTTATATATTCATATATTATTATTATTATTATTATAATTATTAAAATTATTATTATTATTATTATCTATATTAAGATTAATATTATTATTAATCTTGAGATTAGGAGTACCATTAGTATTAAAATTCTATGACGGGGTTCTGCCCAAGTGTTCCAAAATTGGTGTCATGAGTGGAATAAAATTAAGGAGATTATGGGTTATAGCTATGGAGGTTATGGGTAATGATTGGGGGTTTTGCTCGTGAGTCAAACTAATGTTTATCATCTCCGTTGCGTCTAAATACTATCCTGCAATATTGAATCTCAATATTGATACGTGAGCACTCAAAACTTGACTTTTATTTACTTTTAGTGTGTCCCTGACTAGTGCTCGAGAAATTAGGATTATGCATGCTATTATATTTATTTTTCACAAAATATATCTTAGGATAGAATCTGAATTAGTTACCTCTGCGGTTAAGATAAGGTATATGATATATATGTTTTTGGAAAGGTGGCGAAAAACTATAAACTTTTCATTTAGATTTCGAATGGATTCAACGGACGGATTTGAAGTTATAATCAATTGAATTTTTGTGTTAATTATTAAAAATGAATATTTTTATTACGACGTCATTAAAATCATCATTAAAATTATTTGATTATTATTATCATTACTATTATTATAATTATTATCAAAATATTATTATATTTGTTATGATTATTATTATTTAAAAATAATTAATATTTTTTTTATCAAAAACTATTAAATTATCATTTTGATCATTATTATGGTTAAAATTATCAACTTATTATTTTTATTATCATTAACACAAAAATTATCATTTTTAATAAAAGTATTATTTTTAATGAAAATATTAATATTATTATTATTATGATTATTATGATTATCATTATAAAAAAAAATTAATTAAAACAAATAATATTTTTATCAAAGATTATCAAATCATTATTTTGATTGAACTATTAATTTAATATCATTATTAACATTAAAATTAATATATATTTATTGAAAGTATAATTTTAAATAAAAATATTATTGTTATAATAAAAAAATGTCATTTTTATTATCATTTAGTAAATATATATATATATATATATATATATAAAGTTTTATGTGTTAACAAATAAATTATAATATTATTTACTCTAATAAATTTTGTAAATATTTAAAAATATAAAATGACGATATTTAACTATATTTAATTATGTACAAAATTTTTGGAAATCATTTTAAGACAAATGAAATTTATATTAACTTTTGTAGATTAGTCTCGAGCATTAGGATTGTGGTACACTATAATTTAACCATAAATGTTAAAACAGATATTGATCTATATATAAATATATATAATTAATTAGGTTCGTGAATCGAAGGCCAACCTTATAAGTTACCAATGGTGTTATATGTATTTTTACTACAAAATACATTCGGTGAGTATATAGTCCCTTTTAAACTCTAAATATTTTGGGCTGAGAATACATGCGCTGTTTTTATAAATGATTTACGTTATGGACACAAGTGATCAAAAATAAATTCTACGTTGAGTTGTACCATGGCATATTTCTTTATACTTGGTAGCTAATATTTACGTGAGGAGCGTAAACGCGAATCCTGTTGATAGATCTATCGGGCCTGACAACCCCAACCGGGCTGGACGACCAGTTTTTAACGGTTGCACAGTACTTCGTTTCGTTACTACACTTGGTACGGTGTAGGGTTTATTTAAGAATATGCTGCTGTGATTTAAATGTTAAGTATGGTTACCAAGTGCTCAATGACTTTTCATACACGAGGAGTGTATTATGTATAAATATGAAATCTTGTGGTCCATAGTTATAATGCTGCTAGCATCAAACCTATATATCTCACCAACTTTATGTTGACGTTTTAAAGCATGTTATTCTCAGGTACGAATTAAGTCTTTCGCTGTGCATTTGCTCATTTAAAGGACATTACTTGGAGTCGATCAACGCAATGGGACCAAATATTGATGATTTCGTCCAGGTGGATTAGGACGGGTTGTTAAATATATACATTTTAACTGAGTCGTTAAGTCATCGTTAGTCGTTACATGTAAGTGTTGTTTTGAAACCTTTAGGTTAACGATCTTGTTAAGTGTTGTTAACCCAATGTTTATAATATCAAATAAGATTTTAAATTATTATATTATCATGATATTATGATGTATAAATATCTCTTAATATGATATATATACATTAAATGTCGTTACAACGATAATCGTTACATATATGTCTCGTTTCAAAATCATTAAGTTAGTAGTCTTGTTTTTACATATGTAGTTTATTGTTAATATACTTAATGATATGTTTACTTATCATAATATCATGTTAACTATATATATATCCATATATATGTCATCATATAGTTTTTACAAGTTTTAACGTTCGTGAATCACCGGTCAACTTGGGTGGTCAATTGTCTATATGAAACCTATTTAAATTAATCAAGTCTTAACAAGTTTGATTGCTTAACATGTTGGAAATACTTAATCATGTAAATAACAATTTCATTTAATATATATATAAACATGGAAAAGTTCGGGTCACTACAGTTTGATTGTAATCTTTTAATTTTTAATTATCGTGATGTTTTAATTTTTTTTAATTATTGTTATTTCAGTGTTGTTGTCGAGTTTTAATCTTCCTTTATGTTTCGGAGCTCTTCGTCTTTTTAATCTCTTCTCGATCTCTAGTAAAACGAGTAATGGTCCAGAATTTGTAAGTATGGAGTTTCGAATGAATTTAATGTTATAATCAAGAAAGAACGTAATAGCACGATTTGATCTGTCAAATTACCAGAATCACTGAGAATAGAACTATCAAGAATATATTTTCTTGATATGTTCAGAAGTTAATTTGAATGAAAGAGTTATGTAACATGGCACGTGATGACGATATGATCTGTGAATCATCACGTTCCATTAGAAACTCAGCATGACTTATTGTAATATAATCACGTTGATCAAGTATCATTATATTATACTAACTCATGCATCAGTTCCCAACATTACTTCAATAACATTCATATTTTAAGCTCGAAAGTTTACAGAATATAGAGACTAACAGTTTCTATATGATGTAATACTGATAGCACGAAGAGATTAATGATTTCATATAAGAATAGTTATAAAAATATCTCCAGAATATGGAGGATATTTATAATGAAAGATACGATAATATCTCGGAATATCTAAGATCAGAGGATGATAAAGACTATTATCTGCTAGGGTTTAGAGTAAGGGGCAAGATATTCACTAAAGACTTTAGCAGACATTGAATCTGTTGGATTCTTTGAAGTCAAACTTATTCTTTATGATTTATCCACGGCTTTCTTCCTAGTTTCGCATAATCTACTTTTCGGTACTAAATTTTCTATTGAACGTTTCCAATATAATGATACACAGGAAGCACGAGGAGGTATATAATTTTGGACGAGAATATTTATGACAATATCCTCAGAAATATCGAAGATATTGATGATGATATTTTTGAATTTCTAAGTTCGATGGTTGGTGGAGAAAGATTTTCCGTAAGATTTTAATATGACTTCGGAGCAAGATATTCGTTGAAGGTTTCATCGGATCCAGAATTACCTGGATTCTTTGAATATATGGTATGGTCCTTGTATTTGTCCTTTGTCTCCTTCGTGGTTAGCTCAATCCGTTTTCCAGTTCCAACTTTTCTGAGCTTTCCCAACATACTATTCTTTATCATCAAACTTTCGATGATTATGGTTGTTTATGGTTGTCTATGGTTTCTGCTGCTTCATTCAGCTTTTTCAACATTATGAGTATTGATTTGTGACTGAGTGCTTTTCAGAATTTCAGAATCAGAGATCATAATTCTAAGAGATAAATGTCATACATATAACTGTTGATGTAGATATGCTGTGAGTTTTCAAAGTACTGATTGCTGATTCCCGGTAATTGTTATGGCAGTTCTCGTTACAAGATGCGGATGAGTATATGATAGGGTTTAAATGAATAAATATAATGATTTATCAGAGAGATTTAAACCAAGAAGCAACGAGGTTGCTGGTACATCTGTTGGTAATATAGTAAAATATGAAAGGTTCCCCGGTAACAATAAAAGAGTACGTATATATATCAAGGTTATAATAAGGTTGTTTCGAACGAAAAGTCGAAGTTGACTTGTTGGAGCTGTGACAAAATTGGCTAATTTGGAAAGAGATTGCAAAGTTATTTTCGATAATAATAACGCTAAAGGAATTAGCACAGCTACGCGTTAAACGTTTACTTAATTTTTGAGAGTTTTCAGGTGCATAACAATATGCATCGATCTTTTCTTCCATAGGTAATGTGCAGTTGGTTCATCCTCTCGATTGAGGTGTTTTCAAGAATCATGAAAGATTTGAACGCGAATTGTAATCGTCAAGATACAAATGAGATTTAAGAGAGTTGTTTAGTTTCATATGTTATAATCAATATTTTAATTCATTTTAAATTGTCCAATCTTGATAGTCCACAGTCGATAGTCTACAGTAACAGTCCAATAATTCATATATAGTTTAATATATAATATTCGAATTAATTAATACGTGTCGTGACCCGTATAAGTCTCAGACTCGATCACAACTCAAACTACATATATTATTGTAGAATCAACCTCAACCCTGTATAGAGAACTCGATCATTACTGCATATAGAGTGTCTATGGTTATTCCAAATAATATATATAGATGCGTCGATATGATATGTCAAAACCTTGTATACATGTCCCGATATTTAAAGTGCATAAAATAAATAACAGAAATTAAATGACGATAAATAAAGTGCGTAAAATTAAATTGCGATAAAATAAATTGCGATAATTAAATGTACAATAAGGAATTAACAGTTAGCTAGGAACAGTTAGCTAGGATTTTGTTAGCGTGGATTCTTGACAAAATTTATCATAGTTAGTTTGTTTGTTTCTAACAAATTTTATTTTGTCAAATGTTTTCTTCATTATGCCACTTGTTGGATTCTGATAAATCAAAATCCAAATATGAAATTGAATGAATATGGTTATTCTGTGGTGAACGGATTTGTATATCGGTGGATGTAAGTAGGATAGTATATGACTGTTGAAACAGATTCAAAGAACGTACAATGTAACTTATTAATGTGAAATTTAAATATTCCTCGGGTATTACCTACCCGTTAAAATATTTTCACCATTAACAGTTTGTACAAGAGAATTTTTAATTACAATCTTTATGAAAACATATATACATATATATTTTCTTCAGATGTATTCATGGATTTAATGAGTTAATATGATATTAAACTCATTTGCTTTTCGGTTGGAACTAGAATAAATAATCTCTAAAACTTTAGAGATTACATATTCGCCATGTCGAACGAAGATAAATGAGGTAGAACGATACGTAGAACGAAGATCATACTCAAAGTACAGATGATGATATTGAAGCATGGATTGTTGATGGCACTGTTGGTGCTGTTATTGATGGTACTGTTGGTGCATGTGATGTTGCTGAAGCTGGTACATTTTACACCATATTCTCCGAATTGATTATTCGAGCGCGAAGTTCGTTGACTTATTACTCCAGGATGATTGTCAGTCGGAACGAGTGAATGAATAAAGTTCAGAATTGTGGATAGAATATAATCTTGTCGAGTTACCCTGGAAATGAGACTGAAAATGGTGTTTCGAACAGGTTCACTGGTAAACGCTTCAGGTTCATTGTCAAGAGGTGAATTCAGTTGGTGGAAGGGATTGCCTTCTGCGCGTTTCCATTAATTAAGTTGACGACGAACCCATCAGATGAATTGATAATGGCTGATTGGTTGATTCATGCCGATGACGCTGTTTTCAGAGCTTAGGTGAACATCTATGTCGGAATAGCTGTCGGAATAACTATCGGAATAGCTATCGGAATCTGAGGGACTCGAACTGGTTGCAGTATTCATCTCCTACGATCAGATGAAGGATTTTCGATAAGAAATAGATTATAGGATGTAGATTAGTACCCTGCAATACATAATTTACATATGCATATAATACTAAAATCCCATAAGTTACGGAGGAATTCTACGGAAGTTGTCAGGCAAAATTACAGTAACAGATATGCTAAGATATGAAGTAGCAGATACGCTAAGATATGAATTTTGTCTATACACTATTCATGCAGTCAATGCAGTAAAACGTGTCTAGACTAAGAATGATAAGCAAGTGATTCTCTAAGAATGATAAGCAGATAATTTTTGACACAAAATGATAAGCAAAACTTTTGACATGCAGGGTCGAAGTCCAGACTCACTAATGCATCCTAACGACTTATCAGTTAGACACACTAATGCAGACATGGTTCGCTAAGACCACCGCTCTGATACCAACTGTGAAGACCCATCCTAATCCATCCGGACGAAGTCCATATCGATTATAAACGATTCACAATAGTTGATTTCATCGCGAGGTACTTGACCTCCTTATGATACATTTTACAAACATTGCATTCGTTTTTGAAAAGACAATCTTTAATTACATCAAAAGTTGATGGTAGGCATACCATTTCATAATATATCTAACTATAACTGACTTAATAATAATCTTGATGAACGCGATGACTCGAATGCAACGTCTTTTGAAATATGTCATGAATGACTCCAAGTAATATATCTAAAATGAGCAAATGCACAGCGGAAGATTTCTTTCATACCTGAGAATAAACATGCTTTCAAGTGTCAACCAAAAGGTTGGTGAGTTCATTAGTTTAACATAAATAATCATTTTCATCATTTTAATAGACCACAAGATTTTCATTTCTCATAAATATACGTCCCATGCATAGAGACAAAAATAATCATTCATATGGATTGAACACCTGGTAACCGACATTCACAATATGTATATAAGAATATCCCCATCATTTCGGGATCCTCCTTCGGACATGATATAAATTTCAAAGTACTAAAGCATCCGGTACTTTGGATGGGGCTTGTTGGGCCCGATAGATCTATCTTTAGGATTCGCGTCAATTAGGGTGTCTGTTCCCTAATTCTTAGATTACCAGACTATAAAAAGGGGCATATTTGATTTCAATAATTCAACCATAGAATGTAGTTTCACGTACTTGTGTCTATTTTGTAAATCATTTATACAAATTGCGCATGTATTCTAAGCCCAAAAATATAAAGGGTAAAAAGGCAAATGAAACTCACAGTACTGTATTTTTTAGTAAAAATACATATAACGACATTGAACAATGCAGGGTTGGCCTCGGATTCAAGAACCTATATCATTTGTATATATATTAAAACATATAATCGTAATCAAACAAGTTTATATATATTATTATTAATAATATACTGGTTATCTCATATGTTATATAGATAAATTTAATATATATTTAGTTTATATATTTTACAAAGTTAATATAACAATTTATTTTAGGGTTGAAGCATGATAAAATATATATTTATCTATATAATGTTAATATGTAGCTATATGAGATATTAATATTGTTATAGTATATGTACTAAATATATTTTGTATAAAAATATTTACTTGTTAAAAATGATAGTTTTTATATTAATGAGTTACTAATAATAATAACTTTATTAATAATGATAATACTAATAATAAGAATGATATCGTTAATAATAATAATAATAAGTCTACAATGGTACTAATACTACTATTAATCATAGTAATAATAGTTTGTACTATTTTTATAATAGCAATTGTAATAATAATCATAATCATAATAATACTTATATTAATATGAATAATACTAATAATAACATTAGTAATACTTAATGATGATAATTAATAGTAAAATGATAATAATATTAATCATATTATTACTAATACTTAATGATGATCATTGATAATTACCACTTATATTAGTAATTTTATTAACAATAACAACTATAATACAATAGTAATAACAATAACAATAATAATCATAACAATAACAATCATATTAATAACAATAATAATAATAATTAATATTAATAAGTAATGATAATAATAATAATAATTAAAACATAAAGGCTACCTTAAAGGAATGGATTTTCCAAAAAAATAGCCTATGCCGGGACTCGAACCCGAGACCTCTCGTTAACCTCAACACACCTTAACCACTCGACCATTGAAGCTTTTCTGGAATTAAAACCCTTTCAATTAAATATAACCCGTAAATAGTTTTAAGCTCAACTTCATCTTCTTCAATAAAAATTCAATCGATCCAAATTCACATAATCATCGTAACAAGGTTTTAGATTCTTCAAATAATTAGAAATCGTCATTTATTAACTGGTTTGCATTAATAGAAAAACGAAAAGAAAAATAAAAAGAAAAAAAACCGTTGTGCAGGTACGCTGTAAAAAAAATAATAAAACTTTGATTTTGAATTAGAAGATGTTATACATAATATTTACAACATAAAGTATGTTGTAAATCATATTTAGAAACTTTATAGATCGTTAATTTTAGCAGAAACATCAAAACTTTTATGAATTTTACGATGAACACAACTTTGACTTTTTAATTCGAAAACTTTGACTCAAGAATTGGAAATCGATATCACGAATTATCATGTGATATTTTGCAGATAGTTTGACGACTGGATTTCTAACAGTTCTACATTGTTAGATTTTGAAATATGATTTGCATTTGAACTTTTGATTTAAAGGTAGCAAGAACAGAGATATAACCTGTTCTTCCTTAATTTTTCTATTTAAAAAAACGAATTTGCAGTAGGTAATTGATATCATATGATAGAGTATAAGATGTAACATCTAATTTCATTTATTAAAGTGTGAAATCGATTGGTAACCTCCTGGAGACAAGAAGTACTAGCACTAAGTATTAAATAAAAAAAATATCAACACAGATAATAATTCTATCAGATGTTGTTTGGATTTTTTTGCTGTGATCGACATAAGGAATCAGTTAAAAGATGTACAAACAAAATTAGAAAGCAAATTAATTGAGACTAATAACTAATCAGTACGATTTTATGATCTTTTTTTTATATATATTATTATTATTTTTTATTAACTAATAAATATATAGATATAGGAGTAATTTTATTAATAATACAAAAAATTAAAAATACTAATAATAATAATAACTATATAATTAAATATAATAATAATAGTTATTAATAGTTCTAATAACTTTGCTAATAAATATAATTAATAATGACACTCTTAAATATGATCTTACTAATGACAATAATACTAATTTGTATTATCTTTATAATAGTATTTATAATATTAATAATGATTTTTAATGAAAATAAAAATAATAATCTTAATCAAACTTTTATTACCTATTATAATAAAATAATGATATTAATAATGATAACAATAATATCATAACCAATTATATATATTAACTTTCCTATTTATATATTGTCTATCGAAAATAATAATATGACCAACACTGATTTTTAATATTCATATTGATATTATTAATAGTAATGGAAGTAATAATAATATTAGTATAACAATCATATGTTTACTTGTAATTACATTTAATATATTACATTTTATTAGTTATGTAATATTATCATATATTATTTGACAACATTTATTGAACATTTAATATGTATATATTACAATTTAATAAAAATTATGAATAGATTTCATATATAGAGTTATATATATATATATATATATATATATACTATTATATATACAATTTATTTTCTAAATATTATTTAAATAACTAGTTATATATATATATATATATATATATATATATATATATATATATATATATATATATATATATATATATATATATATATATATATATATATATATATATTAAACAATTAAACTCAAAAGATAGCATTACACCATTAATATTTTGATAACGTTGACAAATTATGTTTGAAACCATTTATATCCAACATGTTCTATCTCTTTAAAGTAAAAGGTTTTAGTTATTTAAAATTATCTTTTATAATAACTAAATTACTTAATAGTTCATTAATATGTTTAATTTATTATGTATAATTATTCACATATATAATTATCTATATATACATTTCTGTTTACAATTAAAGGTTCGTGAATCGTCGAAAATAGTCAAAGGTCAAATGTATAAAAGAACATAGTTCAAAGTTTTTGAGACTCAACAATATAGACTTTGCTTATCGTGTCAAAACCATATAGAAATGAAGTTTAAATTTAATCGGAAATTCCCGGGTCCACAAATGGGATCACATAACGATGGACTTTGTAACTAAATTACCCCGAACCCAGATTCCGAGGTGGACCGTGGATCGTCTGACAAAGAGTGCTCACTTCTTAGCTACTCGTGAAACTGCTTCGCTGAGTGATTTAGCATAATTGTATTTGAAAGAGATCGTTAGCCAACATGGTGTACCGTTGTCAATAGTTTTCGATAGAGATACAAGGTTTGTATCAAACTTCTGGAACAACTTACAACAGAATTTGGGTACGCGTGTGAATTTAAGTACAGCTTATCACCCACAGACAGACGGTCAGAGTGAACGAACGATTCAGACGTTAGAAGACATGTTGGGAGCATATGTCTTAGAATATGGTGGTTTTTAGGATTCGCATCTTCCATTGATAGAGTTTGCTTACAAAAATTCGTATCATTCAAGTATTGGAATGCCGCCGTATGAGATGTTGTATGGTCGAAAATGCAGAACTCCTACGTGTTGGTTAAAGCAGGTGAGAAACAATTTGCAGGTCCCGAAATTGTTCAGATAACCGCGAAAAAGGTCGAAATTGCACGTGAGAAGTTAAAAGTAGCTAGAGACTGACAAAAGATATATGTTGATCCGCACAGACGTCCGGTGATATTTAATGTAGGTGATCATGTATATTTGAAAGTTTCATAGTGGAAAGGGGTGATCATATTTGGTAAACGTGGTAAGATAGCGCCGAGATTTATTGGACCATTTTCGATCAAAGAAATTTTGAATGATCAAACTGTAGTTTTAGATCTTCCTTCAGAGTTAGCAGGAATTCATAATATGTTAAATGTGTGTTATTTAAGGAAGTGTAAAGTAGACGATGAAAGTTTGATTCTTCCGCTGAAGGATTTGAAAGTGGATTTAAGTAAGAAGTTAGTATAAGAGCCAATTCGAATAGTAGATAGGAAAGTCACCAAGTTAAGAAAGAAGCAGATTCTAATGGTATTAATAGAGTGGCGACACAGTTTAGGTTCTAACATGACTTGGGAAATCGAGGAGTTAATGAGGGCGCGCTATCCCCAGTTGTTTGACCTTGACCAGATTCCGAGGACGGAATCTTCTTAAGGAGGTAGATTTGTAACATCCTCAATCGGGCCTAGCTGTAAGAATACTAAATTGCCCTTGAGTTGGTGTTGTGTTATTATATGCTATTATTTTTATTTAATGTTTATTATTATTTAATGATGTGATTAGGACCAGTTTGTGACAAGGGCCACACAACATGTTTGTTTATTTAATTTGGACTTCGTTTAGGTTACCAAATGATGTACGAAAGATATCAGATAACTGATAAATACCCGTGCGTTGCACAGTGTGGGATTTTAACCCACTTTAGGTGACTAGTGTGCTCATTCTTGCATTTTCCAGATTCTTCCCAAAACACACCTCGTTCTTCTCCTTCACCTACATCAAAACCCTAATCATAATCCTTGTTTTACAGCTCAAATTGTTCATATCTTTGTGTTCCTTGTGATTCACTGATTCTTTTAAGGTAAGAATCATATCATTTCGTGATTTAATCTTTGAGAAAATGGAGTTTTTGTGTTAGTTTTTACAAAGTGTGTATCTTGGGTCAAAAGAGTTAGATTTGATGTTGTTTGAGTCCAAATCTTGTGGGTTTATGTTCCTACATGTTTAATGTCTTCGATTTGGTCAGTTTTGAGGTCATAAACGAGCTCTAGAGCAAGAATTGGTCAATTTTGGGTGAAACCCGTCACTTTGTTCTTCAGCTTCTGCAGATAAACACAGTTAGCCGAGTGTCTCCTGACACTCGACCGACCGACTGACTCGACCATCGACAGAGTGTGTAAGACCCACGGCCGAGTGTGTCTGTGAGATACCATCGACCGAGTGACTAGACACTCGGCCGAGTGAGTGTATACAGTCGGTGACTGTCCCTGACAGTCGACCGAGTGTCTTTGGCAGTGCATAAGTGTTAAGCAAAAATTTTTAGCGGACGCTTTTTGATATAAAAATTTATGTATTGTGCTATTTTGTGTTAACGGACAGAAAGTAACTTGTGTATATGTATTTCTCGGGAGAAAAGGAGAAACAGAAGGTTCAGTGATTAGATAGCTGAACACCTTCTCGTTTGCTGGTAATCAGTGAGTGGGACTAACTGGACTATATAGTATAAAGTAGCATGTTATATTATGACTGCCATGCTTGTTAGACATACTTATTATTGTGGTTAGTTAGTACGTTGTGATGACTGCATGTTGGTTGATGCTTGTCTGCTGGAACCCAGTGCGTCCCTATTGTGTGGTGGCCTCGGTAGGAGAGATCAACCTGCGGGTTGGGTTCCTCATGTGGTGGCCTAGACAATCGTGGTGTATATATATGTGAATGACGCGTCCATCGCGTGTGGATTATATATATACATACGGTGGTGGAGGAACTTCTGGTAAGCCCCAGTCCGATCAACTGGTGGTTAATGGTTTAACCGAGCTGCCAGAGTCTCTGTAGACGGCACTTGAGTGATGTTTGTGTGTTAGATTTTGTGACATGAGTCGTATGACGGTTCCTGTATACTATCGTGTAGTGACCCAAACTTTTCCATGTTTATATATATTAAATGAAATTGATATTTACATGATTAAGTGTTTCCAACATGTTAAGCAATCAAACTTATTAAGACTTGATTAATTGGAATAGGTTTCATATAGACAAATGACCACCCAAGTTGACCGGTGATTCACGAACGTTAAAACTTGTAAAAACTATACGATGACATATATATGGTTATATATATAGTTAACATGATTTTATTATAAGTATGTATCTCATTAGGTATTTTAACAATGAGTTATATACATAAAAATGAGACTATTAAATTAAGAAACTCGAAAACGATATATATAACGATTATCGTTATAACGTCTTACTAGGTATATATGAATCATATTAAGATATTGATATACTTGGTTAATTATGTTAAATGATAAGTAAATATATCATTAAGTGTATTAACAATGAACTACATATGTAAAAATAAGACTACTAACTTAATGATTTTGAAACGAGACATATATGTAACGATTATCGTTGTAACGACATTTAATGTATATAGATCATATTAAGAGATATTCGTACATCATAATATCATGATAATATAATAATTTAAAATCTCATTTGAGATTATAAACATTGGGTTAACAACATTTAACAAGATCGTTAACCTAAAGGTTTCAAAACAACATTTACATGTAACGACTAACGATGACTTAACGACTCGGTTAAAATGTATATACATGTAGTGTTTTAATATGTATTCATACACTTTTGAAGGACTTCAAGACACTTATCAAAATACTTCTACTTAACAAAAATTCTTACAATTACATCCTCGTTCAGTTTCATCAACAAATCTACTCGTATGCACCCGTATTCGTACTCGTACAATACACAGCTTTTAGATGTATGTACTATTGGTATATACACTCTAATGATCAGCTCTTAGCAGCCCATGTGAGTCACCTAATGTAGCGACCCGACAAAATCGTCATTGACGGTGTCGTCTACTTAGGTCCCGTTACGTGGTCATAAGTCTTTAAAACAACGTTTGACCAAAAGATATGTCGCATTCATTTCAAATGTAAAGATTGTTCAAAGTTTACGAGAATAGTTCCACCACAAGTTACGTTACAAAGTTATAAGTACAAATGAAACTTATGCGACACAATTTAAAAGTAGCCAAAAGACGCTCCATGTATGCATATATACTCGACATCCAATGCAAGTATCAAAATAATGAGCGGAAGCATGTATCATGTATCGTTCAAGGACCTGAGAAAAACATAGAAATCTGTCAACGAAAACGTTGGTGAAATCATAGGTTTAAGTAAGTAAGTACAAGTGAACCACAAGATTTGCAACAATGAGATAATAGTAATACATTCCAAAAGTTTGTTTCACGAGCACCCAATTATCAATGCTTAACATTCCTTCCATAGAACCCCATCACAATAGTGTTAGAACATACACTGTTTCTCGAAAATACATTTCATTCGTAAACGGTAGCGAACCGTTTGAATGAGGGTTTGTCAAACCCATATGGCCATATAACATAAGTTCTCGCTTACACCCGGCAAGTGTAACTAATGATAATCGAATTGAGGATTTTTGTTCTAAACTCGTATGTAGAATGTTTGTTTTCATGTACTTGTGTTCACTTAGTTAAAAAGGAACGTTTATGTTTTCTCATCCCAAATGTAAATTTCAAAAGAGTAAAAGTGGGACTATGATCTCACCTTGAGTGCACGAGTAGTAAAGTACTTCAACAAGTAAACGTGTGCAAAGAACAATGCTAGTCTTGACCTAAACAAATAGGTTGTATCAATAACGATAGTCACGATTGGTCAAAGATGTTCAATTAGTCCTATGGCTCGTTAAGACTCGATCATAATAGCATGTGAATCAAATTGTCATGTTTCATGCAAGGTACAAGTATAAAAGCATGTTAGAACGATTGCACAAACATTTGGTTAAGTTTGATTAAAAGTCAACTTGGTCGGGTCAAAGTCAACGAAAAAGTCAACACGTTCGGGGTCGGGTCCCGAACTATTTTTCTGAGGTTTTTAATCATACATGAGCATGTTAGAACAAGTTACATGTGAATCGGAGGTCCATAGTATAGCGAACATTTTTCGTAAAACGTCCAACGAAGACAGAAGCTGCCAGTGTATCTGGACGGCGTCCAGATTTTCTGGATGGCGTCCAGCTTTGAAGGCTGGGACGGCGTCCAAAGATCTGGACGGTGTCTAGCTTTGTAATCTGGGACGGCGTCCAAGGATCTGGACGGCGTCCAGATTGGTATTCCAGTCTGATGCAGTAAGTTTCTAAGTACACGAACCAAAAACCAAATAAACACAATTTATGATCCGCAACAATCAAGTCAAGTATTTTATACCGTTGGGAAGGTAATTTGACGAAGAAAACGACTAGACACATTTCAACAAGTAATTTAACACCTACAACAACCCAAAACCGCATTAAACTTTCATAATCAAAGGTTCAAGTTCTAAAAATGCATTTCATGATTCGGGTAACCAATTTACATGTATGATATGCCGTTTCGAAGGTAATCAAACACACGTTGCAACAAAACACTTATCAACAATATTTCATAGCATTTGATACATCAAAAGTTCATATAAAGCTTATCAAACCCTAACCAAAATCTCAAAACCAATAATCATGTTAATGTAAGGTTTTCATGTCAATCAACACACCAAAACGAAGTTAATGAAGTAACTAACACTTTGAACACACAACCATTAACATCTAAACACATTTTATCATTCAAAATCAAAGGTTAAACTAACTCATTTCAAGTGTTCATGCTAGTTACACCAAATAACAAGATCGAGCCTACAAATTACATACACGACATCACAATGAGCCATAGACACTAACTAACACCATTTCAAGTCAAAAACACGAATTTAGAGAAATCTAGAGTTTTAGAAATGTTACCCAAACGAGATGAAGTTGGTACCAAAATGAAGAGGATGAAGAGAGGATCACGAATATGTAATTTATTTTGTTGCAAGCCTCCTAGATCGAATTTAGATGATGATTGAATGAATTTGGAAATTGTGTGTGTGTTCTTGCTAGAGAGAAAGAGAGAGAGATGGAGATGGTTGAATGGTGGTGATTGGGGTGGACTAGGTGACCTAGTCAACTAGTTTGCCCCGTGTCAATTTTAGTCCCTCAAGTTTGAATCGGGTGCATGAATTACCTAATCGAGATAATTTAAAACGCGTATTAACGAAAGATGTTATAAATATATAACGGACTTTAAAATAGTTAAACTAAAAGTAACCGGAAAAAGGCGGGATGTTACATTACCTACTCCTTAAAAGAAATTTCGTCCCGAAATTTAAGTAGGCGTAGTAGTCGTTGTTTCTTCCTCGAGATCTTGTGTTTCCGAATTCACGAATAGATGAGGATACTTCCTTTGCATTTGATCTTGTCTTTCCCAAGTAAACTCGGGTCCCCTTTTGGCGTTCCAACAGACTTTAACAATCGGGATTTGGCTTTGTTTCAATGTCTTGACGGAGGTGTCCACAATTTCAACCGGTTCCTCCACAAAATGAAGTTTGTCATCAATAGTAAGTTCCTCGAGAGGGATGCCGATATCGGGTTCGGCAAGACACTTTTTCAAGTTAGATACATGGAAGGTAGGATGAACGGATTTCAATTGAGGCGGAAGATCTAAACGATAAGCAACGGTTCCAATACGCTCCAAGATTTTGAAAGGACCAATATACCGCGGATTTAGCTTCCCGTGTTTCCCAAAACGGATTACACCTTTCCAAGGTGCGACTTTTAACATTACCCGGTCACCGATTTGAAATTCGAGGTCGTTGCGTCGTTTGTCGGTATAACTCTTTTGACGACTCCGGGCCGTCCTAAGCCTATCTCGGATTTGAACGATCTTCTCGGTTGTTTCATGAATAAGTTCGGGACCGGTGATTTGTTTGTCACCTACTTCAGCCCAACAAAGAGGAGAACGACATTTTCGGCCATATAATGCTTCGAATGGTGCGGCGTTAATACTCGCGTGATAACTATTGTTGTAGGAGAAT